>NC_140954.1:23846411-25046411 GCF_014529385.1 Adiantum capillus-veneris | reverse complement strand
GGTCTTAAAGAAACATCTTCATTATGGTACTAGTGTGGAGGTGCCGCCTAGAGGTGGCGGCAAATCTCTCTCTCTCTCTCTCTCTCTCTACAAAGTTGTTTGGGTGCATAATAAAGATGAAAGTGAGTGATTGGACTGAAGAGAATTACAAGCGTGCAAAAGGACAAGCGGGTTTTTGTCGATGCCATAGCACCATTGATCATCTTGTCACTCTTCGTGTTCTCATGTAGGAAAGTCAGTTGAAAGGAAAGCGATTGTATTATTGTTTTGTGGACTTTAAAAAAGCCTTTGATATGATTCCACGTAACAATTTGTGGAGAAGGATGGAAGAAATCCAAGTGCCAACTGAGTTTATGCTTGCGGTTTCTCGAATCTATGAGAAGATGATGTGTCAATTGCGCATGGGAAGAGGAATTTCAGAATTTTTTGTAAGCACTATTGGGGTTAAACAAGGATGTCCGTTGTCACCAAGTCTCTTTGGCCTATGCATCGATCAATTGGAACAAATGGTACTTGACTTTATGCAAGAAGAGGACATTGAAGAGGTCACTATTTGCAATGCGGTAATCATGATTTTGTTGTATGCGGATGATGTAGTGCTTCTAGCATACACTTTAGAAGATGCACAAAAGCTTATGGTTGTCCTTGAGAGAACTTTTGCTTGCATAGTGGGCTGATTGTGAATGAATCCAAAACAAAGGTTATACTTGTGAAAACCAACCATAAAGAGAAGCCATGCATTGTGTACAAGAATGAGACACTCGAAGTTGTTGAGAGCTTTAAGTACCTTGGCCTTGAGGTTCCGTTTAATCATAAGTGGCATGAATGTGTTGTGCGTCGTTTGGAAGTGGGAAAGAGAGAATATTATGCATTTGAGAACATGTGTAATGCGAAAAACATCAAATGTTAGGTTCTCAAGAAGTACCTTTTTGATGCATTGGTGACACCGGTTCTTCTTTAAGGAGTTGAAGTGTGAAGCGAGAGCATCTCAAAGTCTACTTGGAAAGAGTTTGAGAATGTCCAAAAGCGTTTTCTTACAAACTTTCTCCAAGTTCAGACACAAACACCATATATGCTCCTACTTCTTGAGTCGGGATCTCTTCCAATTGAGGTTATGGTCATGGAAAGGGTTGTGGACTATATGATAATGATGCGTCAAAACCTCTCACGTCGACTCCCTACAATTGCATGGGCAAAAAAGTTCAAAAGACACATAAAAGCAAGATCTTGAGCACGGGATGGATGCAAGACATAAAGAAGTGGTTTGGGACATGGGATGCATTACACTTGCTACATGATGCTTCAATTGACTCCCAAGTGAATGCAGCTTTTCTACAATGCCAATGTATTACAGCTTGGGAGAAATCTGGGGGGTCACGCTTCATACATTACACCATCCATATTGCCCCCAACTACAAATCATGTTTTTCGCTAAAGGAGGAAACTGTACTCACACTTACATGCTTGAGCCTACCCCTTGGTCGGCGATATGCACTATCGCAGCCATTCGGCTTAGCTCCCATTCCCGTCGATGCGAGACAGGGCATTGGAATTTGGGGCAATGGAGAAGAGTCAAATCGAATGTTCACATTATGCTCACTGCAAGTTCGAGAGTCTGAGTACCACACACTACTAGAGTGCTTAGCTTTTGTTCACATCCGAACTTACTTCTCTCACATTTTCAGCCATGACTTAGACCTACACACTTTCCTCTCCTAGCCACAGTGTGGGCTCGCGCCATTGCAACTCTCATCACCACAATTTTGGAGCATTGAGAGTCACTCGTCAACCATACACATACTACATCACATGTAACTTTGGTTCTATAGGTCATATTTGACCTCCGAGGACAATAATAAAATCTATCTATCTCTCTCATCACTGAGTTATAGAGAGCACCACGTGGCAAGGAGGGAATCCCTTCCTCCATTATTGATAGTATAGATTTGACACATCTCCATCATGGGAGATTCATGCGATCCATGGGGTGTGAAAGTAGTTGAGAGTTCTACAAATTGACAAATTGTCCAAGCTTCACCCCAAGCGTACCCTTAGGAAACTCCTTCAAATCTATCAAGATTGGATGTGGGCCTTGTAATCATCTCAATTGGGCAAAGATTTGAGGATCTCTTGGAGACTAGCATTGCCTATCTAAAAACTTTTGAGACTAGCCAACCAATTTGGCCAGTTATTCTCACAAATTGGTCATTTTCTAACATGTTATAATGACAAATCTTGAGTTCTTCTACATATAATTGTTCGCAACATGGTTTCATTCAAGTGGAAGGCTTCTCTCTCTCGCCTTCATGAAAATTTAGATACAAAGGGAGGGAGGTCCATATTCAATAAATAAAATCACTTTAGGATGTGAGCTCTGTGTGTGTGTGTGTGTGTGTGTGTGTGTGTGTGTGTGTGTGTGTGTGTGTGAGAGAGAGAGAGAGAGAGAGAGAGAGAGAGAGAGAGAGAGAGAGAGAGAGAGAGAGAGAGAGAGAGAGAGAGAGAAAATAATGCAATCCATATATGAAGTATATTCAAAAGTGAGACACCCAAATGATTTGGCAAGTAACATGCATGTTACTGTTGCACATGCTCACACGGGAAACCCTCCAGGGCCTCGTTGTCACTTTTGCTCAAATGCATTAATGGACATATGATTATCATCTCTAAGAGGTGGTCCACTATCTTTTTTTTTGTGTGTTTTGAGAGAATAATTGAATTGCTAAAAGAGAGGGAGAATACAAAGATCCCTATGGGAGGATAGTGGTTATCTAGCAAAGCTGCCAAGTAGGCGAGAGTTCCTTCTATAAATAAAGAACCTGCCAAGTAGGAGGGTTAATATGTCCAACAAAACTGCCAAGTAGGAGGGAGTTCCTACTGTAAAGGATGAACCCAATACATATGAATTCTAGGCAATTTGGAAGGCTCATAGAAGACCAATGTAATCTTTCCCCATTTTCGCCAACAAATGGACTTTTGTATCTCTTTGACCTTCAACTGGGCAACATCCCTTATATGAGATTGGTTTTCCCTTATAACATACATGAAGTTGAGACTTATTTGGATAGAGTTAGTGTGAGTTCTAACAAAACATGCTTTGTTTCTCTCAATCTAGGCATTCCATAAGTAAGTACTTCTGAGAAAGGTCCAAAGGGAATGTCTATGTGTTTGCATTCACCTAGAAAAAGTGCCCTTCAAGAAAGCTCAGACAACCCATTTCCACAAGTTTTTTACAATTCCCTTATGAAATGGTGTGGACAATTGATAAACATATGAAACATACCACTTGTGAGATACCATATTTCCTAGCTCTTTCTCTTGTCCAAACACCTTGATGGAGGATTAGCCGGAAGAGATAGCTTGTTTAATGAACAAGGAGTAAGCCCACAAACAAATTGAATCTATAAGCCCATTGTTGTGCATTCTATGAGATTTCCCATCAATTTTGATACCAAGTAGGTTCCATTTTGACATGAGCAGCTGTGGAGTTGTAGATGTCCCTACAAACCTTGGCTAGAGAGAATGATTTCCCCTTGAAGCACCTTTGAAAGATTGGTTTCATGAGATCTATTTTAGTATTAAAAAAATCAACAAAACCATCTAAAATATGGTATTGCTAGATAAGTTCAGGATTCATTAACCATCTACCGTCAAACACATCTTTCCAGAATCTGATCTGAGCCTTATATCACCTATGTGTTCTTATTGTGAGAAGACCTTGGTTGCCCTTTAGATGGTGACCAAACCATATGGAGTCCTAAAACCAAAAGCTCATAGAGAGAAGTAAGTTTGTAGGTGGAGACCAAAAGCTTTTGGTGGAGAACCAAGCTTTCCGATACCTGCAAATCAAATTAGAAACTTTTAGAAGAATACTAGCATGAGAGATCAGGATGTGAGATGAGGATAATTCTTTCTACGCTCTATAATCCCTAAGATGGAACAAATGCATAGACCTTTTGATCAAACAAGCTCAATAAGATTTTGTGTTAACTGCTCTGAGAATCCATTTGGAGGAAAGTTTGGTGGCTAGTCACTTTGAATGTTCGAAATACCCAAACCACCTGTATCTTTGGACATGCAACATATACTCCATGCTATCTTAGGGATTTTGTAAACTTCTTCAGATCCACCCCACAAGAACCTTTTGGCCATACTGATTAGTCTTTTCAATTGATACTGAGAAGGCATCTAACAAGACACAAAAAAGACGAGGGAAGACAAAAGATAGCGATTAAGAAAAAAAACCCTAGAAGATAGATAATTCTTCCAGGTAAAAGCTTCTTTTTGAACTTGTCCAACACATAGTTCCATCGTTGGTTGAAGGTGACCTAAAAACCCATGGGAATTCCAAGCAATTTGAATAGTTGACAATCAACAATTGGTTGACATCGAGATTGACTTACCATAGCAGGACATTGCCTATTTGAAATTTTGTACCCTATTCTTGGATGGTTAATCACATAAAAAAATGGCTTGGCAAAAAATATTAAGACATTCCTAAAAACATTCTACAGACTGAACATCATTTTTGACCAAGGCATTAGTATCATCTGGAAGCTGTTGTAAATGCAATCGGTCTACTGATCTTGGAATATTGATAGCTTTCAGCCTTCCTTTTTGTGTAAAAAACTTTTAACCAGACACCCCAAAGAATAAAAGGAAATGGCATAAAGCAGAGGTGACAAGGGACAACCTTTCCTGATAGATTTGTGTAGAGGAATAGAATTGGTCAACTCACCAATCATATAGATCTTGGCTAAGGAATTTCCAAAAAGAATGTGAAAAAATATCATGAAACGCCTACCTAACCCCATGTCATACATACATTGGAAGATGAACTCCCGTTCAATCCTGTCATAAGCATTATCAAAATCAATGATTCTCCATTTGGTGACCCACATTCCCTTGATCTTTTGAATCTTAGAGAGGATTTGAAAAGGGAAGAGCTTCTAGAGGCACAAGGTACCCTTGCTTGAACAAACCTTTTTTGGGTAGGAAAAATTGATAGGCCCAACTCTAAGATGTTTTCTCATCTGAAGAAGAAAAAATGTAGGGATTTTATACCTTTTTTGAAGAATCAAGAAGGCATTTAGGCCAAATTCCACAAAGAAAACATAGAGATAGACAATACTTTTTTCTCCAATATTTTCTCTCCTATCTGGTAGCTTTTTTGATGGCTTAGTGTCCTACATTCTTGCGGCCTACCCCTTCAGATTGCTAACCATCCTACTACTAGTTCACATGATAGCGTGGTTGGTAATGACTTTTATCCTTTAAAAAATATCTTGGAAAGCTACATTAGATATATTAGATGGACCCAGGTTTCAATATGAATCCACAAGAACTTGGAGATAACTTGACTAAAGAATAGATTGAACTATTATTTTCAAGTACTAGTAACAAATTATGGTACTATTTCCATATAAGTTTAGATTGTGTATACAAACTAGTTACAAGTTGGATTATCACAAGGTTAAGTTACAAGTTGGATTATTACATGCCTTAATCTTGTGATAGGCAAATTCTTTGGAACTAATTTCCTATCATGAGGATAGAATGTAAACTTCTTTACATCTTGTGCAAATCTTATGTGTATAAAATCATCCTTT
Organism: Adiantum capillus-veneris; assembly: GCF_014529385.1. NCBI lineage: Eukaryota > Viridiplantae > Streptophyta > Polypodiopsida > Polypodiales > Pteridaceae > Adiantum > Adiantum capillus-veneris. The sequence goes on along the minus strand of NC_140954.1, from coordinate 25,040,805 downwards.
GATTATAAAATGCCGTTGAAATCATGCTGAATCTACCTAAATCCATCACTAACATTTTCACAATAGACATTATGCAATGCTATGAAAAAAGTACTTTTGGCTTGCTTAATGTCTTCGAAGAATTAATTCATGTAGTACTTGACAATAAGCATCAAGTTTTTCAAAAAGTTTCCCTGTTTAATACACCCTGTTGATAAATTTTTTTACAAAGAAGCACCAACTATTGTATGGCTTTTAAATGACAAATTTTGGGCAACTTGCGAATACTTTCTTTTGAAAAATGCAAGGAGTACCAATGCCATTTTTGTGTTCCCATGTAATGAGTACAAATGGTTGGGTTTTGTCTCTATTTTCCCCCCTTAGTTTGAAGGAAAAGTAGAGGAGGAGAGAGAAGGGACAATTGTAAAGGTGGGAGGCGAGAGATTTCTTTGCTTGCACTACCAAGCTGCACGACAAGCGACGAAAGGAGATTAGGGTGCTTTGGAGTGGTTTGTGTGTGCATCAACACGATCCACGTGAGACACGGAGAATTTTTTGGTAGGCGATGGTCTGATATTTTATTACAATCCTTGCTCGCAGGCAATGGGGTCTCTCTCTCTCTCATTCTCATTAGCAGAGGATCTGAGGCTGGAGGTTCTCTCTCTCTCTCTCTCTCTCTCTCACTCACTCACACACACACACACAGACATCTCTCTCTCTCTCTCTCTCACACTCACACTCTCTCACTCTCTCTCACACACACACACACACACACACACACACACACACACACACACACACACACACACACACACACACACACACACACACACACATCTGTAGGGTGGGCCCCGACGGGTGTAGGTGCGAGATTGGATGTACCTAGGTGTAATGAATTTCTAGAAACATTGGATATAACTTATTTGGGAACCAATAAATGCCTAGGGAATTTCCAATTGTAAGCTTACTAATGGTCTTTTCAATCCCATATCTAGTCAATGGAAGATCAAGCATAGCCACTATGCTTTAAGCCACATCCTATATAAATTTCTTGTTTGGGTGATTTGTGCTTTTGCTTGGGTGATTTCCACAACCTTTAGGGAGGATTAGAGAATATTATTAAGTAGGTGCGCTCAATTTTGTTTGAGATGCTCCATTAAGCCGCATCTCAGAAGATGCTGATATGCTTTTATCCCTTCTAGGCGAAAAAGGGGACGACATCACATGGAGGCGAGACGAAAAGGTGGAGAGAGAGTGAGATGCTATGCGTCATCACGGGGGTGAGAGGTTTTCCATGTGTGCTCATGGAGGCCGACAAAAGCAATATAGCAGCAGTTATTTACTGATGGGACGCCTCGCGGTGGTGAAGGGAAGAGAGAGAGAGAGAGAGAGAGAGAGAGAGAGAGAGAGAGAGAGAGAGAGAGAGAGAGAGAGAGAGAGAGAGAGAGAGAGAGAGAGGGGCATGCACAAAGGGAAAGACAGAGAGGGAGATTCCTTTCGGCTGCATTGCCTTGGAGCTCTGTGTGCAGACACCATTGATTACCAATGGTGCACGTATGTGGCCTGCGTAGGAGTGACGGGAAGGGTGAGCACTGGAAACCTGGTTGGAGAGCGAGCACCAGAGGTTGAGAGTATGTGGGAATCTCCCTCTTGTGCAGGGTAGAAAGACCAAGAGCAGGGGCTTCAACTCGAGAGATACGAACTCTGGAGCTCTAGAGGCGGCCGGTGACGGACGACCTTGCGACTCAGGATCTACAAAGACGACTGAAGTGGCAGGCACAAGCTGCATGTTTGTATGTAGGATATTCGTCAAGTGCAGCCGCAAGAGAGAGATAGGGAGACGATAATGCAGGCATGATGCAATGGTCGAAATAGTGTTGCGCACAAGGGAAAGTGTGGGAGCAGGGCATGCTGCACAATGGATACCTCCAGGATGAGTACGTGCACCTGGGCAAAATGGTGCAAATTGCAATTGTCACTAATGTGGTTGTGCATGGTCCTGTAGATGATCCGAGGTAGTTGTCCTATGGGTGGTTGCACAGAGCTAGGGATGGAACTGAAGGGTCGCAAACGAGGACAAGGTGCACGTTATGATGCAATCAAAATCATACAGACCCAGCTATGGGACCGGGTCACCGGGGTAGGGGGACTAGGGTTGATGGCGGTAGGAATGTTCCTTTCGCTTTGTAAAATTGTATGTGAGCAATTAGAGTCAGTCAACGAGATGGCTTGTCAAGGTCAGCAGGGGAGAATGCGGTGACACAAAGGAAGATGGGCGCTAAAGCAGATGTGTCTGTGCGGCAGTGGCCTTGGATGGGGGTCACACATAAGGGATGAAGGTGATGGCAACCCGGGGGATGGGGTTTTGCTTGTCACAAGAACGTGTTCCAATTGGTTTTTCTTTAAATTCAAAGATTCAAAGGAATTGAATCACACAAATTAATACATTTCTTATAGAATGGACCAAATAGTTATAGCTATGAGTAAATATTAGGTATTTTGGTAAAAATCTCGCATTATGAGAATGTCCAAATTGATCAAATTCATGTAATTTGAGAATTTCCAACTTAAAGCGGGAAAAAAAGGAAACAAACTTGTTGATAAGATAGAGTGAAAATCTTATTGGATTGTGGTGTTAATAAACACCAAAAGTCAAGAGGATGAACAAAGCATCAATTTGAAGAAACACTCTTAATTAAATAAAAGAAAGAACTAGCATAACAAAGTCATCTTAGTGCACATCACATAGGGACAAACTCTTACCTTGGTCTATCTCGTTGAGGACCACAAAAAAGATAAATCAACTCTTCAAGGCCTAGGAATCTTTCTGCTCCTTGTTGAAAGCTCATTGTAGTCCATTGTAGGTGATAAGAGTCCTGAGATTTTGGCCAATAATTTTTATACAAGCCTTCCTCTGATATGGTTGCTTTTCCAAGCTCTTCAATCACCTTACTCCAGTAATCTATCACAGGTCTATAATACCGTGGCACATTTGAACCATTCCCTAGATTAGTGTCAAAACTTAATATAATTCTTCAACCCTAAAATCACTTCTTCATGACCCTTGACATATTCTGCCATTGGCACCAAATCTCCATGTGGAAACATTGGATTGCCTTCTATGCCTATTTTCCAAAGGCGAATACTTTCACTTTAACTTGATACACCTACATGTGCCTTATACTGCATCATTGGTGTCTCATCTTGCATAAAAAACCTAAATTGAAGTGGTTTGGAATGGACAACAAGTATGTCTTGTCCATCACAATATTGCCTGAAATCGGGGACCTTTTCAAGCAAAAATGGGACCGGAGATGAAGACAAGCTATTTCGTAATGTATCTATCAAGTGTGGCAAAGTATATATGTTTGCGCAACTCTCAATTTCTTTGAAAACATGGCATCTATGTCCTCATGTGTATGCCCAACCATCAAAAGTCCTACCTGGATGGTTTTGAAAACACCTCTTGCAACAAGCATTGACAAATAGGAAAATAAGTATCGATTTTTGTTTTCCTCTACACAATTATCCAATTGTAGTAACAAGTTCTCTGGAAACTTACAAAATGTTGACCCCGATTCCGCTTCTGTAGCTTCCGATGGTTGCATGATGGGCTCTTTTCCTGAAGGAGTACGAGCGGAAGTGCGACGCGAGAGAGAGTGCGAGAAGAAGAGCACGACGATATGGTGAACTCGCTCTACTGTAATGTGTAGAGCATAGTGAGTTCTTATTAGGTTTTTACAAAAGAATATGTGTACATACCTGGGCGACAACATTGGGCTTTATACCCCAACAACCTCCCACTTAAAGTCCAATGTGGTACTTTAAGTGTGAGAGAAGCTACTATACAAGCCAATATACAAGAGATGTAGAGAAGTGATGTACTACCCTACACCTAACTGCTTGCGAAAATGCGCAAAGCTCTCTGAGGGAAGTCCTTTTGTAAGTAGATATGCAGGATTTTCTGTGGTGTGAACTTTGACAAGTTGAAGTTGCTTATCCTCGAGCATTTCCCTGATGAAGTGATACTTCACATCCACATGATTTGTCTTTGAGTGATAAAATGGATTGCGAGCCAATTGTATAGCACTTTGACTATAACAATATAACACAGGCATCTCTTCTTTGATTCCCAAATCTGTTACTAGTCGATTAAGCCAAATTGATTCTTTGCATGCCTCTGATGTTGCAACATATTCAGCCTCTGTAGTAGACTGAGTAACACAATCTTGTAATCTAGAACGCCATGATACTGCTCCACCAGCCAATGTAAAGACATACCCTGACGTAGACCTTCGGTTGTCTAAGTCACCTGCATAATCTGAGTCTGTAAAACCCTTTACACTTATCTCCTGACTCCCATAGCATATACGCATACTCTTTGTAGCTTTCAGGTATCTCAATATTCCTTTCACTGCCTCCCCATGTTTCTTGCCTGGGTTTGACATGTATCGACTTACTACTCCCACTGCAAATGCAATGTCTGGGCGAGTAGCAATCATTGCATACATCAAACTACCCACTGCAGACGCATATGGAATCTAATCCATTTCAGCCTGTTCTTCCTCAGACATAGGAAAATCTTGTTTGCTAAGTTTCACATATGGTGGCAATGGAACACTCAATGCCTTTCCCTTCTCCATATTGAAACGTTGCAAAACCTTGTCAATATACTCTGTTTGAGATAACCAAATCAAATTCTTTGATCTGTCTCTCTCAATGCGTATACCAAGTATATGACTTGCCTCACCCATGTCTTTTATGTCAAACGATTTTGCCATCTTTGACTTCAAAGCTGAAATTTCTTCCAAGTGCTTGCCAGCAATCAACATGTCATCCACATACAAAATAAGGATCAGCCAACTGCCATCCTTAGCCTTCTTTGTATATAGACAATGATCGAACTCACTACGTTTGTAGCCTTGAGAAAGCATAAACTTGTGGAATTTATGGTACCATGCCCTCGGTGATTGTTTTAAGCCATAAAGACTCTTTAACAACTGGCATACCCAATCTTCCTTGTCTTTCTCAACAAACCCTTCTGGCTGCTGCATGTAAATTTCCACATCTAAATCACCATGCAAGAACGCTGTCTTGACATTCATTTGGTGCAACACCAAATCTAATATGGCAACCAATGCAAAAATTCATCTCAATGTAGTCATCTTGACTACCGGAGAGAAGACTTCATCATAGTCAATGCCTTGTTCTTGCTTAAAGCCCTTGGCAACAAGCCTTGCTTTGTACTTTGGCTGACTATCATGAGCGGTGATCTTATACCTGTAAACCCATTTACAAGGTAGAGCCTTTTTGCCCTGTGGTAATTTAACTAGCTTCCATGTCTTGTTTTTATGCAGAGCTGTCATCTCTGACTGCATGGCCAATTGCCAATTCCCGGAGTCCTTCATTTGCACTGCTTCCTTGTAACATGAAGGCTCATTGCAATCAGTCAACATGACATAGTTCATAGATGGAACAAACCTATCAGGAGGTCGCGTGACACGTCCAGATCTACGCACAATAGGTGGCTCAAGCTCAGCCACAACCTGTGGTTCCACTCTATCCTGTCCTTGCTCCTCTTGAGCCCTGACATTTTGTCTTGCACGTGCAGGTCCATCTTCTTGGAAGAAAACTCTTCTAATCTCCTCAACCCTCTCTGGTTTAGAATGATATTTGGATTCATTAAAGTGAACATCATTGCTGCGGACAACCTTTCTGGATTCGGGATCCCAAAGTCTGTACCCCATCTCACCAGAATTACCATAGCCTAGAAAGATGCACTTTCTACTCTTTGGCTCAAGTTTGTTCCTAAATTCCTTTGGAACGTGAGTATATGCCTAACAGCCAAAGACTCTGAGATGCTTGTATGAGGGCATTTTGCCTGACCATACCATCTCTGGTACTGAATCCTTATGCAAAACCTTGCTAGGAGATCTATTTACAAGATGAACAGCTGTTGATACAGCTTCAGCCCAAAACCCATTTGGCAGCTGTGCATTAGACAACATACTTCTGACCTTCTCTTGTATGGTCCTATTCATCCTCTCAGCAACACCATTTTGAGGAGGATTGTAAGGAGCAGTAAGTTCACGTTTTATACCTTTTGACTCACAAAAGTCCTGAAAGGCCTTTGAAACATACTCTCCACCATTGTCAGTGCGTAAGCATTTAAGCTTCTTGCCACTCTGATTCTCCACAAGTGTCACAAACGTTTTGAAAACACTAAACGCTTCATCCTTGTGCTTGAGAAAGTAAACCCATACTTTCCTCGAGTAATCATCTATAAATGTCATAAAGTAAGAAGCTCCCCCTAGAGATAGGTTAGGCATAGGTCCACACAAATCACTATGAACAAGTGCCAACTGTGTATCTCTTCTACTGCTTCTATGCTTATGTGGCTGTTGTGTTTGCTTACCATACAGACAATGTTCACAGAATTCAAAATCATTAAATGAAAAGACAGGCAAATAACCAGAACGAGACAAGATTTCCATTCCCTTCTTGGACATATGTCCTAACTGGCTATGCCACAAAGAAACGTTCGGCTGCTCGGTTACATTGATTACATTTTTAGAGACATTTGATACATAAATCATGTAAAGTCCTCCAGACTTTACTCCATGTGCTACTGTCATAGAACCCTTGGATATCTTCCACATGTTTTGTCCAAAAATGGTGACGTAGCCAACATCATCAAGTAAACCTGTGCTGATCAAGCTCTTTGTAATTGTGGGAACATGTCTCACATTCTTCAGCGTGAAAGAAGAGCCATTCTGATACTTCAATTGAACATCTCCAACACCTAAGATCTCACATGTCTGCCCATTGCCTAGCCGAACATGATCTTTAGTGGGCACATAAGAGGTAAACCACTCCTTGTTTGGAGACACATGAAGTGATGCCCCTGAGTCTATAATCCAATCACTCAGTGCATTTCCATCAGATGCTTTAAGAAGAGCTGAGTCCATTGTATTCTTCAAGAAGTAGATGTCTCCTGACACTAGACTGTCATCCTCTGCAACAGTGTTTGTCACATTTATTTCTTGAATCTTCACTGAGGACTTGTTCTTCTCACCATGGTCTTCAGCTTTCTCTTTGCCTTTTTCTGCTTTCCATTCTCTGCAGTCTCTTTTCATGTGACCCTTCTTGCCACAATGGTAGCATTCTATGTCACTCTTGCCTTTAGCACTGCGGGACTTGCTACGAGACTAATTCCTCTTTCCACCTTTGTACTTTTCTTTGGTCCTTCCCCTGACAACTAAGGCTGTTCCTTTGCCTTTGTCCATTGTCTTTCTATTGGTTTCTTCAGTAAGCAGACTTCCTTCTACACCTGCTATGTTCAAACCATGTGGAGGTGCAGAATTACTCAAAGCTGTGCGAAAAGTGTCCCAACTTTCCGGCAATGTGATCAACAGGAACATAGCTCTAACAGGTTCATCAAACTTGACACCTTGAGCTGACAACTGACTGTAGATTGTGTTGAATTCATTCAGATGATTGGACATAGGTGTCCCTTCTTTCATCTTCAAGTCAACAAGCTTCTTAAGCCAGTATACCTGTGAAGCTGCACTCTGCTTCTCATAAAGATCACTCAGCTTTAACCATGCTTGGTAAGCCGACATCTCGTCTACTACATTGAAGTAAACGCTTTCTGCCAAAGTCAGCATAATGGTAGAAAGTGCCAATTCATCCATTTCGGTCCATTCATCTTCGTCCATATCTTCTGGTTTTATCCCCTTGAGCTTTATAGGTTTTATCTGCTTCTTTTGTACCAACACGTGCCAAATCTGCTTCTTCCACAATGGGAAATTGGTTCCATCCAGCTTCTTGATATTGTAAAGAGCAGTGTCCTGTGATCCAGCCATAGCTACGCTTCACAGTAGTTTACTTTTCTTGGAAAAATTCGACAGAGTTTCCTTTGTAAACTAACCTTTGAACCAATATCAACCTGTCAAATGAACCAAGAAAGCTTCAGATTCTGCAGAAATTTTGGCAGAGTCTCCTTTGTAAAATGGCTCCGGTGTACTAAAAACAGACCAAAAAACAGCTCAAAAAACACTATCTCTCTAACACTGTAAGCTGCGGGTAAACCTGTCCTGCACTTGTACTGTCTCTCACTGTCCTATAAGCATAGACTGCGATAATGCCTCAACGGCAGTACAGCAAAGATGCAATCCCAACTGTCTAACTCACAGTCAATACATCCTAGCTGCCTATCTAAGGGTGCTCGAGGGATCGCTCCAAGACCTGTATCACCCAAAGGATCTCAACATTCGAGAATCCCCCAGCTCAATAAAACCTCACTCGACCCTCAACAAAAGTTGCAGTAAATCTGACAGTACATAGACTTCCCACAAAGTCATACATCCACAAATTTCCCACTCTATGCTATAACCACTGCGGTGGTTGTTTGCTGCGTGACTCACAGCCAGCAAACCCTCAACAAACATACATCATCTCTGACAATACATCCCATGTGGAAGTACCTGCAATGTCAGGATGAAATCTGGAATATCAAGCAGCAAACACAAGCTACCTGATGAACTAGTGGATGTCACCTACAGTCTGTGTGTAGATGCGCCCGTGTCGTATGTGACACGCCTCCAAGAACTGTGAGCCGTCCTTCGATGTGTAGACAACCACAAATCAACACTCTGGGAGTGTCGATATCCTCAGCACCTGCAGTCGTAGGCCAAAAACCCCAAATTTGCAGAGTCAGATCTGCACCCGCCGAGACCACGTAGTCGAAAATGGCCTGCGTAGACCTTTGTCGAAGCCGAACGGTGGCCGAGATGACCTCAGAATGAAATTCTGCCAACACCAAGGCCTTCGGGCTGTCCCACGAGATTTGGAGCCGTGTCTTCGCCTGTCGAATTTCACTCCAATCTGAGCTGGTGACTCTAGCCTCCTGCAGTGCTGCTCCGAGCCTCGATCTGAGCTCTGATACCAGTTGAAGGAGTACGAGCGGAAGTGCGACGCGAGAGAGAGTGCGAGAAGAAGAGCATGATGATATGGTGAACTCTCTCTATTGTAATGTGTAGAGCATAGTGAGTTCTTATTAGGTTTTTACAAAAGAATATGTGTACATACCTGGCGGCCCGCCCACTTACCTGGACGACCACATTGGGCTTTATACCCCAACATTTCCATCACTCAAGTTGTGGTGGTCTAAAGCATCACTTGAGTTCAAAGCATGCAGTAGAGAGATACTATTCCTTGGTGGTCCATTTGTTGCTAGTAGATCACCATGAGGATGCTTAACTATCCTCTCTAAGTTATGTAAACAATAAGCGATTGAGCCAATTGTAAGATTTGGATCAGCTGGCCACAAACCATTCAAGACAAAGTGACCATAACGACCTTCTCCATGGCCATGAGTGATCATACCTATCAAAGCCACCTGCAAATTGTATCTTGAATCCACACCCTTAGGAACATTGCATAATCTAGGAATGGTAGTATTCTTTTTGATCCATCTTATCATGGATTATACAAACATACGTTTGTGGTTGAGTTTCTGAATATGTGCGCCATGCATAATGTAAGCTCCCACAACTCTTCTGTTGTGCCATGTGAACTTCTCTTTCTCTCAAGAGAAGAGCTCTCTCTTCAAGAGAAGGTTTAGCTTTTAGCCTTGCCTTGATTGATTTACAGACATTGCACTTAGAGAACTCACTTGTCTTTGTTAAAGTGACATGTGGATACTCTTTGTTCCAAATGCTACCGAAAGAAGATTGAGATAACTTCTTCTCATAGCCCATTTGGTCCAGTGTTGTGTTGATTTCTCTTAAAATGTCAACTTGTTTGTACATTGATGGAATCACTAATTGAGTCTCTCTTGAGCTATCTAGTAGTGTTCTGCTTCTATGTGGCATCTTCTCAGAGTTTCTATCCACAAATTCATTTAATAGTGATCTTGCTAAACTAGTATGTTGAAGTCCTCTTCTTAATGTACATGTATTACCATGCACATATTGGCATACACCGTTTTCAAAATTTTCCTTGTAGCGGTAAAATGGTGTCCTTGGTATTCCATGTATCTCATATCATGCTTTGCAGCAAACAATAGAGCCATTTATTTTGAATTGGTATCGCATCTTCTCATCTTTTTGATAGCATATAGATAGAACATCATATACATAATTTGTGCATGCTTTTTGAGACTCTCACCAAAATTCTTGCCGTAATCTTGTCACCAAATCACGATCTGCAAACTGAAAATATTTTTTTCCACAACAATCAATGCATGAAACCCTTTGAATCGACTAAGCTGAAAGCTAAAAAGTAGAAGCTGGTGCTGCTTGCACTTTTTGAGTCCTCTTGATGAAACTGTATCGTCTCTTCCTTAGCAAAGGGGCATCAACACTACCATCAAGTTTTTTCCCAGCATTGTCATCATTGGATACATCCTCACGTCTAGTATGCATCCCATAAAAACAGGAACAAAGCGTTGTAGTGGGCTCCCATCCAACATGGTTGCCTGTTGGATGGGTCACTTTGGCAAAGTGATGCTTCCCACTTTAGGCATATTTTCACTGATTGAATTCTCCGTTTCAATACCTACGTCCACAAAGTCATCACCAAGTACCTGAAAATTGACATAATCATGTGGAAATACATACAAGATGGTCCCTTCATTCACAATGTGCATCATTGTGTCGTTATTTAAAAGGAACCTTTGATTTCTCCAAGATTCTTGTATTGACATTTCAAACTCTGGGCTTGTAATATGTATTGCATCTGTAACTAGAGGATAAAAAATATTCCCTTGTTCATCATCACTGTAGCTTTCATTTGTGTCAATTACATTGTCAATCATTATGGATTTTTGCAAAAGAAGCTTAGGTCATCAAACAACACTCCATAATGAGCTTTGAAGAGATGTAGTATCCATTGTCGAAAAAGGGAGGACCACATCCTTCAAACATTCCTCCACTAGTATAGATACATTTCCTAGCCCTATCTTTGTACCACCACAAGTAGAATTGGGATCTGTTCTACACACAAAACCAATACCAACAATTTCATTATCAAGTACCATATGCACTTTCTCCCCAAATTCAAAGTCCATCTTGTAAGTTGAAAAGAAACACCTTGCTAAGTTCATATTTATAGATAAATTCTCTTTGAAAAAAAATGTATAAGTTACATTTCACATTACACAAGCGTTGTGAATACTATAACTCTATAGACATTGCTATATTAGAGCATAGCTTGGACAAGTGGTGGACCTAGTTCTAATGGCCAGTGTCCAAGGTGCTATTTTAGGAACTTGCTTCTCAATGTCCAATTATCTCTTGCTTCTTCCAATGGAAGGTTGAACAAGAGGGGCTCTTGAAACCAAAAGCCCTTTTCTATATGAGGTAAAGCTTGGAGAAATGGTTGACCTAGTTCTAATGGCTATCGTTCAAGGTGCTATTGTAGGAACTTGCTTCCTAATGTCCAAGTATCCCTTTCTTCTTTCAATGGAAGTAAGGTTGGACAAGTGGTGGACCTTGAAACCAAAAGTCCCTTTTTCTATATGAGAGTAAAGCTTGGAAAAGTGATGGACCTAGTTTTAATGTCCAGTGTCCAAGGTGGTATTATAAAAACTTAATTGCCAATGTGCAAGTATCTCTTGATTCTTTCAATGGAAGTAAGGCTAGACAAGTGATGGATCTCAAAACCAAAAGTCCCTTTCTATATGAGAGTAAAGCTTGGATAAGTGGTGGACCTAGTTAATGTCCAAGGTGAACTATTGTAGGGCCTTGGTTCTCAATGTCAGGGTAGCCCTTGCTTCTTTTAGTGGAAGTAAGGTTGGACAAGTGGTGGATCTTGAAACCAGAAGTCCCTTTTATATATGAGAGTAAAGCTTGGACAAGTGGTGGACCTAGTTTTAATGGCTAGTGTCCAAGGTGGTGTAGGAATTTGGTTCCCAATGTCCAAGTATCTCTTGCTTCATTCAATGCAAGTAAGGTTTGACAAGTGATGGATCTTGAAACCAAAAGTCCCTTTCTAAATGAGAGTTAAGTTTGGACAAGTGGTGGACCTAGTTTTAATGAACAATGTCCAAGGTGAACTATTGTAGGGCCTTGCTTCTCAATGTCCAAGTAGCCCTTGCTTATTTTAATGGAAACAAAATTGGAGCAGTGGTGGATCTTGAAACAAAACCCCCCCTACTATATTTGAGGGTAGCTTGGACAAGTGGTGGACCTAGTTTTAATGGACAATGTTCAAGGTGAAATACAAGCAGATAAATCAAATGGCTGGATAAGTGGTGAATATTGGACCAACTATAATAGAGTATAGCTTGGACAAGTGGTGGACCTATAAGTTTTAATGGCAAACATAGGATAATATGAAGGCCTTACTTCCCAATGTCCATGTAGCCCTTGCTTGTTTCAATGGAAGCAAGGTTGATACTAGGGCCTTTCTTCTCAATGTCCAAGCAACCCTTGCTTTCTTCAATGGAAGCTTGGAGAAGTGGTGGACGAAGTTGTCAATCTTGAAACCAAAACCTCCTTGCTATATTAGGGCATAGTTTGAACAAGTGGTGGATGTAGGTTTAATGGCCAATGCTCAAGGTGAACTACTACATGAGCTAGTAGCTTACTAAAGTCAAAGAAGTACTTGCTTCAACAAGGACAAGTGGTGAATCTTGAAACCAAAACCCCCTCCCTATGTAAGAGTCTAGCTTCCTACTAGATGAGCTAGTAGCTTCCTAAAGTCAAAGAAGTAGGCTTGCTTCAACAAGGACAAGTGGTGAATCTTGAAACCAAAACCCCCTCCCTATGTAAGAGTCTAGCTTTGAAAAAGTGGTGGACCTAGCTTTGATGGGAAATGGCAAAGGTGTACTACAAGAAAGCAATATTGCTTTTTAATGTCAAAGTTGAATGAAAATAGGATTGGAGTAGTGGTGGACCAAGTGGTGGATTTTCAAATAGAAGACACCTTGCTGTATTAGAGCATGGCTTGGAACTGTGGTGGACTCAAGATTTGGGGCAAGGTCCAAGGTAAATTATTTCACGACCTAGCCCTTGATTCTCTTGATAAGAAAGATTTGACAAGTGGTGAAATTTGAAACAAAAACCCCCAAGCTTGCTATGATGAGAATAGCTTTGAGTATAGCATGGGCATGTTGCAGATATGGTCAATGTCCAAGGAAAATTTTTGAGTTCTGAGCTCCAAAATAGAGTCATTTTTCACCACTTATTTATGTTGATTGTCCTTGGTGAGTTGTGAAGCGAGGAAAGAGACTCGGTTTAAGATACATAGCTTCTCTAAGTTAGAACACAATTGAGAAAGTGGAATAGGGTGGTGCAATAAGAGGTAAGAGCGGGGTTTGGAGTAGCACCCCAAGCGGGGTCTAGGGACGACATCCATCGTGGGGTTTGGGGAAACGTCCCCAAAAGGATCGAGGAGCGGCAGCCCCCGCGGGGTTTGGTGCAGCACCCCAAGCGAGGTCAAGGTGTGACAGCCCCTTTGGGGTTCAAGGCAATGCCCCAAAAAGGGTCAAGGGGCGGCAGTCCCCTCGGGGTTTGGGGCAACGCCCCAAGCGGGGTCAAGGGGTGGCAAAAAATCACATTGTTTTATCTCTTTTCACCAAAATTGCTTTGCCTTTTGGAGCGAGGTCAATACTAATATAAAAGGGGATAATACACCTTACGTGGCATTTTAGTAAGCGAACCCTATCAAAAAAAAAAAAACAAACACGCACAGAGGTAAAAAATCACAGAGAATCCACACACACAACACACGGAGGAGACGCATATGTACGCGTAGAGAAGTCACAATCATTACTCAACACGTGTAGGAGACCATCGGCGCATATGAGATACGAGGTTGCTGCAGCGTAGACGTGGCAAGAGACCATCATTGCGGAAAAACAGAAGAAAGCTTGTTTGCCTAATAGAGGCAAGCTTGTTTGATTGGCAAAGGCAAGCTTGAGAACATCATCGTGCTCAACAGAGGAGAGCTTTTGAAAGGTCCAACCCTCTCTCCCTCTCTCTGCGTTTCTCTCTGTTTTACTGTTTCATGTGAAGCTAATGACTCTCTGTCATTCACTTTCGATTCAGATTTTGATTTAGTTTCAGATACTGATTCAGATTTTGACTCGGTTCCTGATACTGGTTTAGGTTCTGATTTGTGCACAAAAATACAAGGTTTAAGGTTTTCGATATTAAAGATTGTTTTTATTTCCTATCTGACTTAATTCCCACTCAACACACATGAAGTCTAAGTGTTGTTTCCCTCTGTCTCTTGCACATACTCCTGTGTAAAGGTTCTATGTACATACTTAAACATACATACTTATAGGTGAAAACAATAATGTACATGATAGTGAAGACCATATTAGGTATTTTGGTAAAAATCTCACATTATGGGAATCTCCAAATCGACCGAATTCATGTAATTTGGGAATTTTCCACTTAAAGTGGGAAAAATTGAGGTGTGTGGCTAGTAAATAAAGTGAAAATCTCATAGGATTGTGGTGTTGATAAACACCAAAAGTCAAGAGGATGTACAACACATGGATTTGAATAATAACTATAAATTACATAAAACAAAGGAAGATACAAAAAAGATTTTGTTTACAAATTGACTAGTATAGTCACAATAGAAGCTCCACATAATTCTACTCCACATTTGATACCATATCTGAACTTTGATCCAAGTGTGGCTGATGTGCACGAGTGAGGCCTTCTTTGGCTTTTAGAGCATGTCTTTCTGGAATCTTTATTCTAGAAAATGGTCCTTCTTTGTTGGGTCTCCAGGACCAAACAATTGCATCTATAGTTTCCCACACTTGTGGGTCCTTATAGTTGACAGCCCAATAACCCTTCCAACAATTACTGTAAGCTTGAGTATCTGTCATCCCACTTTTTCTCGCGCAAGGTGCCCAATATTGAATCAAGAGTTTTCTGTAGTTTGGTGATGTAGGCTCATTATCAATGTCAGATAAAGCCATTGCAAGCCACACTGGATAGATTTCTGTGTCACTCGGAACAAGCATAAGAAAGTCACCTTGGTGCACATCAGACATAGGGTCAAACTCTTCCCTTGGCCTATCTCGTTGAGGCCCACAAAAATGATCGTTCAACTCTTCAAGGCCTAGGAATCTTTCTGCTCCTTGTTGCAAATTCATTGTAGTGCTTTGTAGATGAGAATATTCTTGAGTTTTTGGCCAAAATATTTCATACAAGACTCCCTCTGATATGATTGCTTTTCCAATCTCTTCAATTACCTTACTCCAATAATCTATCACGGGTCTATAATATCGCGGAATACTTGAACCATTCCCTAAATTTTTCCAAAATTTTATATAGTTCTTTAGCCCCAAAATGACTTCTTCGTGGGCCTTGACATACTCCGCCATTTGTACTAGAGGTGGATCTCCATGTGGTAACATTGGCTTGCCTTCTGTGTCTGTTTTCCAAAGGCGAATACTTCCACTCCAACTTGATACACCTACATGTGCCTTATATTGCATCATTGGTGTCTCATCCTGCATAAAGAACCTGAACTGAAGCGGTTTGGAATGTCCAACAAGTATGTCTTGTCCATCACAAAGATAGCCATCACAATATTGCTTGAAATCAGGGATCTTTGTGAGAAAAAATGGAGCTGGAGATGAAGATGAGCTGTTTCGTAATGTATCCATCAAATGTGGCAAAGTATAGGTTTGTGTAACTCTCAACTTCTCTGAAAACCTACTAAACATGGCGTCTATGTCCTCATGTGTATGCCCAACCATTAAAAATCCCAGCTGGATGGTTTTGAAAACACCCCTTGCAACAAGCATTGACAAATAGGCAAATAAGTATCGATTTTTGTTTTCCCCTGCACAATTATCCAATTGTAGCAACAAGTTCTCTGGCAATCTGCGAAATGTTGACCCCAATTCCTCTTCTGCAATTTCTGACGACTGCACAATGGGCTCTTTTCCATCACTCAAGTTATGGTAGTCCAAAGCATCCCTTGAGTTCAAAGCATGTAGTAGTGAAATATTGCTCCTTGGAAGTCCATTTGTTACTAGATCACCAAGAGGATGCTTATCTATCCTCTCGAGGTTATGTAAACAATTAGCAATTGAGCCAATTGTAAGATTTGGATCAGCTGGCCACAAACCATTCAAGACAAAGTGTCCGTAATGACCTTCTCCATGTCCATGAGTGATCATGCCAATCAATGCCACCTGCAGATTATATCCTGAATCCACACCCTTGGGAACAATGCGTAATCTAGGAATGGCAGTCTTCTTTTGATCCATCTTATCATGGATTATGCATACATATTTTTGTGGTTGAGTTTCTGAATACGTGCGCCATGCATAATATAGGCTTCTGCAACTCTTTTGTTGTGCCATGTGAACTTCTCTCTCCCTCAAGAGAAGAGCTCTCTCTTCAAGAGAAGGTTTAGCTTCTAACCTTGCCTTGATTGAACTACAAATATTGCACTTAGAGAACTCACTCGTCTTTGTTAAAGTGACATGTGGGTACTCTTTGTTCCAAATTCTACCAAAAGAAGATTGGGATAGCTTCTTCTCATAGCCCATTTGGTCAAGTGTCGTGTTGATTTCACATAAAATATCCACTTGTTTGTATGTTGATGGAATCACCAATTGAGTCTCTCTTGAGCCATCTAGCAGTGTTCTACTTCTATGTGGCATTTTCTCAGAGTTATTTTCCACAAACTCGTTTAGTAGTGCTCTTGCTAAACTAGTATGTTGAAGTCCCCTTCTCAATGTACATGTGTTCCCATGTACATATTGGCGCACACCATTTTCAAAGTTCTCCTTGTATCGATAAAATGATGTCTTTGGTATTCCATGTAGCTCATACCATGCTCTACAACAAACAATAGAGCCATTTAGCCTGAATTGGTATCGTGACTTCTCATCTTTCTGATAACATATAGAAAGAACATCATAAACATAATTAGTGCGTGATTTTTGAGACTCTCCCCAAAATTGTTGTCGTAACCTTGTCACCATATCACGATCTGCAAATTGGCAGCATTTTTGTGCACAACAATCAATGCATGATACCCTTTGAATTGATTTGTTTGAAAGGTAAAAAGTCGAAGCTGGTGCTGCTTTTGATTTTTGAGTCCTGTTCATGAAAGTGTATCGTCTCTTCCTTGACAACTGGACAACATTACTCCCATCAAGTTTTTTTTCCAACATTGCCATCGTTGGATACATCCTCATATGTAGCATGCATGCCATCAACAGGAACAAAGCGTTGTAATGGGCTCCCATTCAACATTGTTGTCTGCTTGATGGGCCACTTTAGCAAAGTGATGCTACCCACTTCAACCACATCATGAATGCTTGCATTTTCTCTTTCAATACCCACACCCACACAATCAGGACCAAGTTCCTGAAAGTTGACATAATCATGTGGAAATACATATAAGATGGTCCCTTCATTCATGGTTTGCATCATTGTGTCATCTTTTAAAAGGACCCTCTGATTTCTCCAAGACTCTCGAATCATTGCTTCAAATTCTGGGCTTGTCATAGGTATTGCATCTGTAACTAGAGGATCAGAATGATCATGTTCTTCATCACCATTGTAGCTTTCGTGTGGATCAATTAAGTTCCCATTTAATACAAAAGATTGCAAAAGAAGCTTTGACCATCGAACAGCACTCCATAATGAGCCTTGGAGAGATGAAGTATCCATTGTAGGAAAAGGTAGGACCACATCCTTCAAGCATTCCTCCACTAGTATGGAGACATTTCCCAGCCCTATCTTTGTACCACCACAAGTGGAATATGGATCTGTTCTACACACACAACCAATACCAACGATTTCATTGTCAAGTATCATATGTACTTTCTCCCCAGATTCGAAGTCCATCCTGTAAGTAAAAAGATTACATTGTTAAATCCATAGTTATAGAAAAATACTCTTCAAACCAAAAATCATGCTACAACATGAAAAAGGTTTGCATAGGTTGGACAAGTGGTGAACCTTGAGACCAAATCCTCCTTGCTATATTAATGGAAGCAAGGTTGGACAAGTGGTGGACCTTGAAACCAAAGCCTCTTTGCTATATGAGAGCATAGGTTGGACAAGTGGTGGACCTAGTTGTAATACCCACTGCCACCTATCAACTACTATAGGACTATGCTTTCCAATGTCCAAGTATCCCTTGAGTCTTTCAAGGTTGAACACGTGGTGGACCTTGAAACAAAAATCCCCTTTCTATATCAGAGCATAGCTTGGACAAGTGGTGGACCCTCTATTAGCAGTAGCATAGCTTAGGACAAGTTGGGGGCCCTAGTTATAATGCCCAATATCCAAGGTGAAATCCTTAGGACTTTGCTACCTTGCTTGCCAATGTTTACGTAGCCTCATTTCTTTAATGGAAGTAAGGTTTGGACAAGTGGTGGACCTTGAAACCAAATCCTCTTTGCTATATAAGAGCATAGGTTGGACAAGTTTTAATACCACTGCCACTTCGAACTACTATAAGACTATGCTTTCCAATTGTCCAAAGTATCCTTGAGTCTTTCAAGGTTGAACACGTGGTTGCTTGAAACAAAAATCCCTTTCTATATTAGAAAGGTTGAACACATGGTGGGACCTTGAAACGAAAATCCCCTTTCTTTTCAGAGCATAGCTTGGACAAGTGGTGGACCTAGTTATAATGCCCAATATCCAAGGTGAAAGACCTTAGGACTTTGTACCTTGCTTGCCAATGTTACGTTAGCCCCTCATTTCTTTAATGGAAGTAAGGTTGGAAAGTGGTGGACCTTGAAACCAAAGCCTCTTTGCTATATAAGAGCATAGGTTGGACCTAGTTTAATACCACTGCACCTATCAACTACTATAAGACTATGCTTTCAATTGTCCAAGTATCCCTTGAGTCTTTCAAGGTTGAACAGTGGTGGACCTTGAAACAAAAATCCCCTTTCTATATTAGAAGGTTGAACACATGGTGGACCTTTGAAACGAAAATCCCCTTTCTTTATCAGAGCATAGCTTGGACAAGTGGTGGACCTAGTTATAATGCCCAATATCCAAGGTGAAATACCTTAGGACTTTGCTACCTTGCTTGCCAATGTTTACGTAGCCCCTCATTTCTTTAATGGAAGTAAGGTTGGACAAGTGGTGGACCTTGAAACCAAAGCCTCTTTGCTATATAAGAGCATAGGTTGGACCTAGTTTTAATACCCACTGCCACCTATCAACTACTATAGACTATGCTTTCCAATGTCCAAGTATCCCTTGAGTCTTTCAAGGTTGAACACGTGGTGGACCTTGAAACAAAAATCCCCTTCTATATTAGAAAGGTTTGAACACATGGTGGACCTTTAAACGAAAATCCCCTTTCTTTATCAGAGCATAGCTTGGACAAGTGGTGGACCTAGTTATAATGCCCAATATCCAAGGTGAAACACCTTAGAACCTTGCTACCTTGCTTGCCAATGTTTACGTAGCCCCTCATTTCTTTAATGGAAGCAAGGTTGGACAAGTGGTGGACCTTGAAAGCAAAGCCTCTTTGCGATATGAGAGCATAGGTTGGACCTAGTTGTAATACCCACTGCCACCTATCAACTACTATAGGACTATGCTTTCCAATGTCCAAGTATCCCTTGAGTCTTGCAAGGTTGAACACGTGGTGGACCTTGAAACCAAAATCCCCTTTCCATATCAGAGCATAGCTTGGACAAGTGGTGGACCTAGTTATAAAGCCCCTCCTTTCTTTAATGGAAGAAAGGTTGGAAAAGTGGTGAATCTTGAAACCAAACCCTTTGGCTATATATAGAGGATATCTTGGACAAGTGGTGGGCTTAGTTGTAGTATCCAATGTCCAAGGTCCAAGGTGAACTATGTAAAGACCTTACTTCCAAAAACAGAGTCGTACAAGTGGTTCTCCTTGAAACCAAAACCTCCTTAGTGTATTAGAACATAGCTTGGAGAAGTGGTGGACTTAGTTGTAATGGTGAATGTCCAAAGCAAACTATTATAGGACCTTGCTTCCCAAATCAAGTTTGGACAAGTGGTGGATCTTGAAACCAAAACCCCCTTACTCTATTAGAGCATAGCTTAGATAAGTGGTGGACCTAGCTGCCATGGAAAATGTTCAATCTGAACTGCTGCAAGACCTTGCTATTAAATGTCTAAGTAGAGCTAGCTTCTTTAATGGAATCAAGGTTGGGAAAGTGGTGCATCTTGAAACCAAAAGCCCTTTATTGTATTAGAGCATAGCTTGGACAAGTGAGGGACCTAGTTTTAATGTGTGATGTCCAAAGAAAAGTATTACAAGACCTTGCTTTCCAATATTTGAATTGGTCAAGTGGTTAAAACTAAGTATAAAACTTTGACCATTTTCTTCTCGAATTGCCAAAAAGCTAGTTTTAGACACCCCTAAATGAAAATGGTTTAGGGTGGCCTTAAACAATGTTTTTTCAAAGACTTGAACAAAAAGGGTTGTCGAAGAGTAATGACAATTTATTGTGGCTTGAAGTGCCTGAGTATGTGAAAACAAGCCTAGGTTTTCCACGAGGCAAAAGGTGACAATATAAGAACATTGGAAAGTTAGGATTGACCATGTGGCCTAAACTTTGGCAAGTGAAGTGGTGGCCAAGTTTTGTGGCACAGTGTGCACTTGGTCCTATATGTGTTGACCACTTGGCTAAATCTAGGACCATAAGGCCAAACCTTTGGCACCTTAAATATAGTATGGGACATAATCTAGAACTGCTATAGTAAATTAGTAGTATAGCTAATATGTTAATATTTGTATTATATTTAAGTATATGCTAATATAATTTATGTTCAAAATTTCACTAATGAAGAATGTTCCCATTTAGCACTCCAGATGCGGGGTCTTAGGGCAATGCCACAATGGGGTGACAAGGCAGCGCTTCCACGTGAGGTTTGGGGATAGCGCTCTTGATGGGGATGTGGAATATAGCGCTCTCGATGGCGGGGCTTGGGAGGTTGATTTTTGGATATTGTTCTGGGCGGGTCCTGGGCAGCGTCGGGCGGGGTCAACGGCAGCACCTTGTCGCCTCCGGCGCGACTGCGGGCGGGTCGAGGGGCAGCGCGGGGCTAGCAGGCCCAAAGATTTTTTTTTTAAAGTGAATTCCTAGTATAGAGTTATGCATGTTTTTATATTTTCAACCATGATTTCTTTAATTTGGCCGTGTGAATTGGTTAATTTTTTATATTGCTTTTGTTTTTTTTAATCCTATGATAAAACATGGACTTGTAGCATACGTGGCATTCTAATAAACCCTATCAAGATTAGGCACACAGAGAGCGCACGAGAAACGCACACAGAGAAAGCAGGCGAGCAGCAAAAACACAGAAAGCGCACACGGATCGCACACAGTTGGAGTATACGCGCGCGTAGAGGAGCAAGCTCGGCATCGTACACAACACACAGGTGGAGTGCACAGGATTGAAAGTTCGCGCACAAGACAAAGAAACAGCAGCGTACACAACGCTTTCCAGAAGGGCAGGATCGGGCAGTCTTCTCAGGAGACATTGCACACCTCACGAATAGAGAAAAAACAGGTATTTCTCTCTCTCTCACTCTCTGTCTTTCTCCATATAGAGAAGATGGTTCTCTGTAACTCTTCTTGCACCACACACTCTCTCGTCAAAAGACAGAGATACATAGTTTAAAACGTATCCCCGCACACATACACATATTCCCACACATCGTCTTCCTCTCTTCCACATACATAACCACAGTGAAATCTGTTATCTTGCTGTCTCTCTCTTGAAAATACATGCACATATTCCCACACATCGTCTTCCTCACTTCCACATACATAACCACAATGAAATCTGTTATCTTGTTGTCTCTCTCTTGAAAATACGTGCACATATTCCCATACATCGTCTTCCTCTCTTCCACATACATAAACACAGTGAAATCTGTTATCTTTCTCTCCTCTCTCTAAAAAACAGTTATTTATCTCTCTCTCTCTCTCTATCTATCTATCTCTGTATTTGCTATCTCTCTCTTGAAAATACATGCTCATGTATGTGTGCGTCTGTGTTATCTATGTGTATGTATGTATATTTGTGTTATTTCATTGTAATACTCATACATAATGCAGATACAATTACACTTAATTACGATATGCACACATAGTATATATACATACATAAATATCACAAATAACTAACACATTGTAATACTAGTAAAATTGAATGGAAGACTTACTTGCGTGATCTGTTAAAGTCGATTCTTGTAGCGAGTTCTGGATGTATGCTGAGCTGATTTTTCTCTAATCCATTTGTAGATATGATTGTAACTTCTGTTTCTCAAAAATAGTAGTGTTGTTTAGTGATACACCTAATGGACATAAATGGTTTAAACTAGGACATGTAGACCAAAAATACGTGTATTTCTTTGGATGAATATATACACTTTTTGGTGACCCTTACCACAAGTGGTGGACCTTAAGACCAATGGACTATAAGGACCTCCAAACAATACCTTGTACACTCAATCCTTCTTGGTATCTAGGTTGGACAAGTGGTGGACCTTGTTCAAATTCTCTAACCACTCTCTCTAACATGGTGACATAATTTAGGTGTGATAAATTCATATCTATGCAAACTAATATCAGTTTAGGCTTGTTAATTTGAATTTGTTTGAATTTATGTACAATATAATGATTTGAGGTTTGCATATTTGAATTTAGGTGGTATAATGATATCTTTTTGTGGTAAACTTGAATTTAAAATCAATTTTGCGTGGAATATTTTAAATTTAAGTAGTAAAATTTAAATTTTTATAAAAAGTTTGAATTTTAAAATTTGGGCGGGATAGTTTAAAATTTAGGCGATATTTAAGATTTGGGAGGGATATTTTAAATTTAGGCGGGAAGGTTTTGAATTTATAGCGAGATCTCCCTTACATAAGAGAGTATAGGTTGGACAAGTGGTGGACCTTCAAGCTAGAGCATCCATGCTACTGGACATGATAGGTAGGGAATCTAGTTGAATATTGTATGTTTAATATATATGTAATAGATCTAGCTTGGACAAGTGGTGGACCTTGGAATAAAACCCCATGTAAAAACATATCATGCACATTCCAAGTGGTCAAAAAAATATCATTTAGAATATAGCCTTATAGGTTGGACAAGTGGTGGACCTTAACACCCAGATATTCTTCATATAATGACATAGAGTGGAAAACTGGTGAATCTTGAGACCAAACCATGCTACTAGCGATAATAGCTTGGACAAGTGGTGGACCTTGAAAGTAAACCCCCCATCTACGAAATATCGTGGGTTTAAGGTATTTCGATGGAGCCTAGCATCTTGGAGACATCGTGCATCTTGCTTCTCTTCATGTTTCAATGGAGCCTATCTTGGACAAATGGTGGAGCATCCTTCTCTCCATGTTTCAATGGACCCTAGCTTGGACAAGTGGTGGACCTTTACTTCTCTCTATTATTCAATAGAGTTAGCTTGGACAAGTGGTGGACCTTGGAACCAAACCCCCATTTAAAACCTATCATGGTCACTCCAAGTGGTGAGAAAGAATAACCTTTAAGATATAGCCTTATAGGTTGGACAAGTGGTGGACCTTAACACCTAATATTCTTAATATAATGACATAGAGTGAAAAAGTGGTGAATCTTGAGACAAAACCACTCATGCTACTAGCACTAATAGCTTGGACAAGTGGTGGACCTTGAATGTAAACCCCCCATGTTTTAATAGAGTTAGCTTCGACAAATGGTGGAGCATCCTTCTCTCCATGTTTCAATGGACCTAGCTTGGACAAGTGGTGGACCTTTGTTTTCTCTATGTTTCAATAGAGTTAGCTTGGACAAGTGGTGGACCTTGGAACCCAAACCCCCATGTAAAACCTATCATGGTCACTCTAAGTGGTAATAAAGAATAACCTTTAGATGTAGCCTTATAGGTTGGACAAGTGGTGGACCTTAACACGCGCATATTCTTAATTTAATGACATAGAGTGGAAAGTGGTGAATCTTGAGACCAAACCACTCAGGCTACTAGCAATAATAGCGGACAAGTGGTGGACCTTGAATGTAAACCCCCATCTACGAAATATCGTGGGTTTAATGTATTTCGATGGAGCCTAGCATCTTGGAGACATGGTGCAGCTTGCTTCTCGTCATGTTTCAATGGATCTATCTTGGACAAATGGTGGAGCATCCTTCTCTCCATGTTTCAATGGACCCTAGCTTGGACAAGTGGTGGACCTTTGTTTCTCTCTATGTTTCAATAGAGTTAGCTTGGACAAGTGGTGGACCTTGGAACCAACCCCCATGTAAAACCTATCATGGTCACTCCAAGTGGTAATAAAGAATAACCTTTAAGATGTAGCCTTATAGGTTGGACAAGTGGTGGACCTTAACACGCGCATATTCTTAATATAATGACATAGAGTGGAAAAGTGGTGAATCTTGAGACCAAACCACTCAGGCTACTAGCAATAATAGCTTGGACAAGTGTGGACCTTGAATGTAAACCCCTCATCTACGACATATCGTGGGTTTAATGTTTTTCGATGGAGCTAGCATCTTGGAGACATGGTGCACCTTGCTTCTCCTCATGTTTCAATGGAGCCTACCTTGGACAAATGGTGGAGCATCCTTCTCTCCATGTTTCAATGGACCCTAGCTTAGACAAGTGGTGGACCTTTGCTTCTCTCTATGTTTCAATAGAGTTAGCTTGGACAAGTGGTGGACCTTGGAACCAAACCCCCATGTAAAACCTATCATGGTCACTCCAAGTAGAAGAAAGATAACCCTTTAAGATGTAGCCTTATAGGTTGGACAAGTGGTGGACCTTAACACCCACATATTCTTATAAAAGTGGTAATGATCTTGAGACCAAACCACTCATGCTACTAGCAATAATAGCTTGGACAAGTGGTGGACCTTGAATGTAAACCCCTCATCTAGAAAT
Source organism: Adiantum capillus-veneris (assembly GCF_014529385.1). Taxonomy (NCBI): domain Eukaryota; kingdom Viridiplantae; phylum Streptophyta; class Polypodiopsida; order Polypodiales; family Pteridaceae; genus Adiantum; species Adiantum capillus-veneris. The sequence goes on along the minus strand of NC_140954.1, from coordinate 25,015,921 downwards.
ATCGTGGGTTTAATGTATTTCGATGGAGCCTAGCATCTTGGAGACATGGTGCAGCTTGCTTTCTCTTCATGTTTCAATGGAGCCTATCTTGGACAAATGGTGGAGCATCCTTCTCTCCATGTTTCAATGGACCCTAGCTTGGACAAGTGGTGGACCTTTGCTTCTCTCTATGTTTCAATAGAGTTAGCTTGGACAAGTGGTGGACTTGGAACCAAACCCCATGTAAAACTATTCATGGTCACTCCAAGTGGTAAGAAAGAATAAACTTTAAGATATAGCCTTATAGGTTGGACAAGTGGTGGACCTTAACACCCGATATTCTTAATATAATGACATAGAGTGGAAAAAGTGGTGAATCTTGAGACCAAACCACTCATGCTACTAGGATAATAGGTTGGACAAGTGGTGGACCTTGAATGTAAACCCCCCATGTACAAAATATCATGGGTTTGAGGTATTTCAATGGAGCCTAGCATCTTGGAGACATGGTGTAGCTTGCTTCTCTCATGTTTCAATGGAGTGTATCTTGGACAAATGGTGGAGCATCCTTCTCTCCATGTTTCAATGGACCCTAGCTTGGACAAGTGGTGGACCTTTGATTCTCTCTATGTTTCAATAGAGTTAGCTTGGACAAGTGGTGGACCTTGAAACAAAACCCCATGTAAAACCTATGCTGGTCACTCCAAGTGGTGAGAAAGAATAACCCTTAAGATAGCCTTATAGGTTGGACAAGTGGTGGACCTTAACACCCAAATATTCTTAATATAATGACATAGAGTGAAAAAGTGGTGAATCTTGAGACCAAACCACTCATGCTACTAGCGTTAATAGGTTGGACAAGTGGTGGACCTTGAATGTAAACCCCCCATGTTTCAATAGAGTTAGCTTCGACAAATGGTAGAGGATCCTTCTCTCCATGTTTCAATGGAGCCTAGCTTGGACAAGTGGTGGACCTTTGTTTCTCTCTATGTTTCAATAGAGTTAGCTTGGAGAGGTGGAGACCTTGGAGCCAAACCCCATGTAAAACATATCATGGACATTTCAAGTGGTGAGAAAGAATACCCTTTAAGATATACCCTTATAGGTTGGACAAGTGGTCGACCTTAACACCCAGATCTTCTTAACGTAATGACATAGAGTGGAAAAGTGGTGAATCTTCAGACCAAACCACTCATGCTACTAGAGATAATAGGTTGGACAAGTGGTGGACCTTGAATGTAAACTCCCCATGTACAAAATATCATGGGTTTAAGGTATTTCAATGGATCTTAGCATCTTGGAGACATGGTGCAGCTTGCTTCTCTTCATGTTTCAATGGAGCCTATCTTGGACAAATGGTGGAGCATCCTTCTCTCCATGTTTCAATGGACCCTAGCTTAGACAAGTGGTGGACCTTTGCTTCTCTATGTTTCAATAGAGTTAGCTTGGACAAGTGGTGGAACTTGGAACCAAACCCCCATGTAAAACCTATCATGGTCATTCCAAGTGGTGAGAAAGAATACCCTTTAAGATATAGCCTTATAGGTTGGACAAGTGGTGGACCTTAACACCCAGATCTTCTTAATATAATGACATAGAGTAGAAAAGTGGTGAATCTTGACATCAAACCACTCATGCTACTAGTGATAATAGGTTGGACAAGTGGTGGACCTTGAATGTAAACCCCCCATGTACGAAATATCATGGGTTTAAGATATTTCAATGGAGCCTAGCATTTTGGAGACATGGTGCAGCTTGCTTCTCTTCATGTTTCAATCAAACCTGGCTTGGACAAATGGTGGAGCATCCTTCTCTCCATGTTTCAATGGAGCCTAGCTTGGACAAGTGGTGGACCTTTGATTCTCTCTATGTTTCAATAGAGTTAGCTTGGACAAGTGGTGGACCTTGGAACCGTACCCCTATGTAAAACCCATCATGTGCATTCCAAGTGGTGGTAAATAATACCATTTAAGATATAGCCTTATAGGTTGGACAAGTGGTGGACCTTAACACCCAGATCTTCTTAATATAATGACATAGAGTGGAAAAGTGGTGAATCTTGAGACCAAACCACTCATGCTACTAGGGATAATAGGTTGGACAAGTGGTGGACCTTGAATTTAAACCCCACATATACAAAATATCATGGGTTTAAGGTATTTCAATGGAGCCTAGCATCTCAAAGACATGGTGCATCTTGCTTCTCTTCATGTTTCAATGGAGCCTATTTTGGACAAATGGTGGAGCATCCTTCTCTCCATGTTTCAATGGACCCTAGATTGGACAAGTGGTGGACCTTTGCTTCTCTCTATGTTTCAATATAGTTAGCCTATATTAGACAATTAGTAGACCTCCAATCTCTCCATGTTGTCTAGAGCTAAGCTTGGACAAGTGGTGGACCTTACTTCTCCCTTCCCTTAGTTTACTAGCTTAAATGATCACTATGTATACTTGCTTAGATCTAGCTTGAACAAGTGGTGGAACTTGTATTCACACAAACTTAATCCATTACAAAAAAGTATATGTTAAAATAACATTTGGTTTTTTTTGTTTCAGGAAAGATGGCTCCAAAAAAACAGGTTGCAAGGGTTGCTGTCTCAGTTGACTATACTTGCAATGATCTTAGGAAATGGTATTTGGACATACATGGTATAGAGGGTGCACAATTTCATAAGGTGCATCTATTTATTGCCAAAAAGGATAATGACAGCTTGTTTGAAGATGTTGGACAAGTTGTGGAAGCATCTGTCTCTGTAGTTGATAGTCATCCAGAGGTGGAATGCATTGACATTCTAGTTCCAATGAATCTAGAATTTCAACTATCTCCAGGAGCATATGCATTGGAGCGCATGTCTAGAAACAAAGAAGAGACAATGTTTTCTCGAGGATGGAAGTTTGCAGAATCAAATCCAAATATCACAGCAGATCAACTTCAAAGCTCCATCATTGCCACACTACAACGAAAAAAGGTGAAAGCTTCACGACCACCATCCACAAAGAAGCAAGCAAAAGTGCAGAAAGTAGAAGCTAAGCGAACTAGCTCCATTTTGGATGTAGACAAGGCATCTTTGGCATCCTCATCAACAGAGGGTTCAATGTCAAAGATGAGAATTGTGGATCCAGATGTTTTAGAAGCTGAGGCCATGAAAGGACAAGAAAAAGATACAGGTGGAATGAATAAGTACATAAATTATTTTCCTTTCCAATATAGGGAATTTGATATCCCTATTCAAAATTGTTGGCTTGCTCCTGATCACTATAATGCACGTATTATGGATAAAAAACACGCTGAAAGTGTGTTATTTGGATTTTCACGGAGTACGACCAAGCCTGCAGCATGTGCATATTTGATGCCTGTTCGAAATGCAAAATCAAAGAAGGGGACTCCTTTGGCAGTAGAAGAGGTAGAGGAGCAAAAAATTAAAGATTATCATTATTGGATTCTTGATGGGCAGCATTCAATCTATGCTGCAAAAGTTTTGCTTCACAATGAACAAAACAACAAAGAGATCTTTGAAAGACTGATTAGCGTGTATAAATTTAGAAAGGCTCGCATTGTTGTGAATGCTCCTCCATTTGTTGCAACTGCTATATCTGCCATTGCAAATGAGGAGGCTCAGGCATTGTATGTCAAGCAACCTTACAGCCAAATATTGAGACATTTACGGAGTCAATGGATCTTCGCAGGACGACCACCAAAGGCAGCAAGTGGAATTGCAGAGGGACATGCATCTCGTGCCGGATGGGATGTAAGTTATTTTCTTTGTCTTTTTGATAGTGTTTAATTAACAAATCTTGCTCAATAGTTTAATTATTTCTCTATTTCTTTTCAGGGTTTTCTTCGATTGGCAAGAATGAGTGCAGCAGCAAGTTGGATTGCTAAACAGGCACACATGGTCACCTACTCTGATTTAGTTTATGATTGCTGGATAGAAATCATTGAAAATCTAGAAGAGGAGAATAAGAAACCCCCAACAACTGTATTTAGATATCTTTGTGGCCTTGAGGAATCAGAGGTAAAGACTATTCAAGAAGAGATTAGAGATGAGAAGATTTTACTGTCAAAGAGTGCAAAGGATGGTGATGCAACTGACATGTATGATCGAATCAAGCAGTTGAAGCAAGACAAATTGATTCAAGATGCACTTCTTGAAGGCTTCAACAATTTGAATGAGTCTTCACCATGTAAAGACTGGGAGGAGGTGGTCAAAATGTATAACATCAATGATGTTGTTTATAAAACAATTTTAATGCTATGCGAGGAATGGATCAGATCTAGTTTGACGCGTGGAACAAAGAAAATGGCTTTTCCAGATGGAGCAATAAAATACATGCAATGGGCAATTCACCTTCAAAAGGAGAAAACTGAGCCTAGAGATTTGCCATGGTCAATCTATGTGGTGAGCCTACAAATGGAAGGCAATCTCTACTTGATGCGCCACTTCAATAATAAAGTGCCTATTGGCTTATGTGTTTTAGATATGACAAAAAACGTTGGAGGCAATTTGAAGTGGAGTGAGGAGACATTTAACAATGCTTTGGATGGGATCTTGGCTATTGCTGGAGGGTCAACAGATCCTGGATTTGTCTTTCTTGCATTTGTGGATTTCACTAACTTCACAAAATTGCAATGTGCCTTTCACGCCATGGGAGATAATCTGAGCTACCATTGTTGTGGTGCATTGCATCACTTTCCATCAGCTCCTTGCAAAGGAGCAATTCAATTCCTAACAGTTATTGCCTTCTTGGGACAAGGCAATGCATTTGAAGACCTGAGAAGAAGATCAGAGGAACATCCCATGCCAATTGATTGTTCTCTTCTTCAAGTAGCAGATAACGATATGTCAGATTTGCAATATTTGGAGGCCAAAAAAAGAGCTTTGGTCAAGCACTACATTCGTACATATTGTTTTGAAGACCGCAAGCTTGTTGATGTTTTTGGTGATGGCTCCTTGGTTGCACAAGAAGGAATACAACAGAAAAAAGAAGTCATCTGCTTAATTGATAGTGTGGAGGAGGCAAAAAGCATGGAGACCATGCTGCTAGACTTTGTTAAGTCTCATGAAGATATAGAAAAATGGGCTGGACTTCAACAATCCACTTCGCAATCAGGCGACATTGTGCCTGTTACAGAGGAGTGCTCTCCACAAAGAGAAGAAGAACAACAACAACACCATCCTCTGTCAATGGAGGACTTTTTGGAAATGGAGACACGTATGTTTTGAGTTTCTTGTGCATGTTAGTGTTTCTTGTTACTGATTTGATACTCTTAATGTTAGATTTTGCTTTATATAGTATTGATTGAGCTTGTATTTTTTATCTCAAGCATTCAAGGTTTGAATGTAAATAGTAAATTACTTGAGTTTTTGAATGGTGGATCTGTAGACTAAAACTAAACATTTAATACTCACAAAGACTTAATTACTTAAGAGCTTGAACTCAATAAGTTTTGGACCTTTTATCAATACCCCCTTGATATGATACATTAGATCGTAGCATGGTTAAATGGTGATGCTTCATAAATTGAACCTAGCTTAGACAGGTGCTGGAGCCTAAATTTAAACTAACCTTGCTAGAAGGGAGCTTATGTTTGGACTTTGAGAGAAATAGCATAAGTAATCAATTAGAGCATAGATTAGACATGTGGTGGTGGCCGGCCTTAGAGACCAAAATCTTAATGAGCTTGGAAAGGTATTTAAGTACTGCAATTTACTTAGTTTTAGTACTCATTAAATGCATAGCTTGACAAAAGGTGGACCTTACATGGATCCTAATTTCAAGAGGTGTGGTAGACCTTCAAAACAAGCTCATATAGCTTGGACATGTGGTAGACCTTGCATGAAGACTAGTTTAGACAAGTGTGGTACACCTTGTAACCAACACCCATTTGTTATATTAGCTTGGACAAGTGGTGGACCTTGCTTTTATGTTTCAATGGAGCATATTTTGGACAGGTGGTAGACCTTGTTTCTCTCCATGCTTCAATGGAGAGAAACTTTAGCTTGGACAAGTGGTGGACCTTGTTTTTATGTTTTAAAGGAGCATATTTCGGACAAGTGGTAGACATAGTTTCTCTCCATGGTTCAATGGAACCCACCTCAGACAAGTGAAGTACCTTGAAACCAAACCCCCATAATACAACCTACTAAATAGGTTGGAAAATTGGTAGGATATGAAACCATCCATGATAGAGCATAGTATAGGTGAAAACGTAGTGGTCCTTATATCAATTACCCATGCATAGCTTGGACAAGTGGTGGACCTTGATTCTCTCTATGTTTCAATGGATCCTATCTTGGACTAGAGATATATCTTACTTAGTTCCATGCTTCAATGGATTGTAGCTTGGATAAGGAGTGGAACTTCAAACAAAACTCCACAGCATAGCATATATTAACAATTCATGGGTTTTATAGAGATTGTCCTGCCTATTTTGGAGAGTTGGTACACCTTTATTCTCCATTCTTCAATGGATCTGAGGTTGGACAAGCGGAGCTGGAGAAGTGGTCAACCTTAAAATGAAACCTCCCATGCTACAACCCATCATAGATCGTATATGTAGTGGACCTTGAAACTCTTTTATGTCCCTAGCTTAGAGAAGCATTGCACTCTTGATTATCTCCATACATGAAGGCAAGGTTGGACAAGTGGTGGACCTTCAAACCAGAATCTCTATGCAATAATAGGCAAGTGGTGGAGCTTGTTTTCTCCTTGTTCCAATGGAGCCTAGCTTAGACAAACAATGGAGCTTGCTTCTCTCCATGTTTCAATGGATCCTAGCTTAGAAAAGTGGTGGAGCTTTGCTTCTCTCCATGTTCCAATGGACCATAGCTTAGACAAGTGGTAGACCTTGAAAAACACCCCTCGTATACAACATATTATGGGGTTTTCATGTTTCAATGGCTCCTAGCTTGGACAAATGGTAGAGCTTGCTTCTCTTTATGTTTCAATGGATCCAATCTTAGCCAAGGGGTGGACCTTGAAACAAGAATCCCCCCCCCCATGTACAACGTATTATGGGTTTTGAAAGCACTGGGAGAAAATAATAGCTTTGATAAGTGGTGGACCTTGCTTCTCTCCATGCTTCAATGGAGCCGAGGTTGGACACATGTTGGAGAGAAGATGGTTGCCCATGAAATAAGACCATGCATGCTATAATCAATCATATGTTGTACACATGGTGGACCTTGCAATTGTTTTATATGCCTAACTTGGACAAGTGGAGGACCCTTGATTACCTCCAGATATCAACAACAAGCCAAGTTTGGACAAGTGTAGTACCACCAAACCAGAATCTATATGCTACAATAGAGTATAGGTAGGACACGCGATGAACCTTGATATCAAACCATCCATGCTACTAGAGATGATAGGTTTCACATGTGGTGGAACCTTGTATCAATGTTCTATGTGTAGTTTTTGACTAGTGATAGACCTTGAAACTAATCCCTCTAGGCTACAAGAAAAAAGAGATGGATGAGGAGGCTAGACTACTTTTGTTGCATCAATGCATCCCATGTTACCACATATACTATAGGGTTCTTGGATAAGTGTTGGATCTTGTGTCAATGCTCCATGTCTAGCTTGGACAAGTGGTGGACCTTGGTTCTCTCTATGCTTCAAATGGGCAATAGATTGGAGACACAGTGGCCTTTTTTTTCCAATGATTTTATTTTTTGGAAACCTTGGAGGCACCATGTAAGAGGCACTCTAAGTCTTCCATACAATGGACCTATTGGACTATAAAATAATGATATCTTTCTTTGATATTGTCATTATTTTATGCATAATATTTTCTTCTTTTTGCAGACACAAAGGAGTTAAGTGATATAAAAACTAGATGTATTTCACACTATGATTGGCATGAAGATCCTTTTGGGACACCAACTTTTCCTATTCCCAAAGATGTAATTTTCCATATTAACGGTGTGGATTTTGAAGTGCGACTTTCATGTATTGAAGGAGCTGGTTATGGGCTATTTGTGCATACTACCCTGGAAAGTGGTTTGACTATTCTAAACTATGGAGGGCATAAGTATAGATTTCAAGACTGGAAAAAGATATGCAAAATATTTCCAAGAGCTTATAAATATTCTCTTCTAGAGGATCCAAACATAGAAGAAGAGGAAGATCAATCATACATTATTGGTTGTGTAGAAGAAGGAAACGTGTCGGGCTATATAAATAGTTCTCACAGTACAAATGTCTGTCCCAACGTACGCTATACATTTGATCCAAATTTGCCACCTTGGCATAAATGCACCTCTTCACACATCAAGTCAGAAGAATATGGCCATGTATGCATTGAGACTATTTGTCAAGTTGAAGCAGGAGAAGAGTTGTTTGCTGACAACTATAACTTTACTTGACATGTAAAGTATTGTACATGGATGGAAATCTCAAGTACATGCATCATTTTCATTTTTCATGGATGAAATCTCAAGTGAATATAACATTTGATTATTGTTTAGTTTTATGCTCAACGAGAATCTAGAGTGCTCTTATGCTTTGTGTGTTGTCTAACATATTTGACTACCTTGGCCATAGAATCTTGATTCTACTCTAGATTTGTGATAAATCTTACCAAAATTTAATCAATGTCTAGGTTGGACAAGTGGTGGGGCTTCAAACATTACTGTCTTAAACAAGTGGAGTTATCTTACTTGAATAAGTGGTGGCCTTTGAATCCAAATCTAAGCCAAATCTCTAATTATTTTCTTGTAGTCTAGGTTGGACATTTGGTGGACCTTGTATCCATGTTTCCTCAACAAGGGTGGCTTTTAGTTTTCACTTTAAGTACTCATCTTTAATAAAGTGTAGGATGGAAAATGTTGAGTTAGTAGATTGTATTTTAGACAAGTGGTGTTTGGTGTACGAATGCTGAAAATGGTTGCAAGGATTCTAACAACGACTTTACCTTAAATAAATTTCTTACTAGGAGTTCTACATATAAATATGGTGAATAAAATTCTAGTGGTTTTGAGATACCATTTGTGTGTGTGTTTTCTTAGATTCACAAACTGGGATGGATAACGCTCCTATGGTTCAGTCAACAACTATAGAATCCATAGATTCTATGGTTTCTAAAGTGCCCAAGATGGATGATATTTCTATACTAGAGTCTAGTGTTGTGCAACTTGAGCAAGCTTCCAATAATGAGAACCAAGAAATCGATGCTTCAAAAATGCAACATACATCAAAAGAGACTGAAAAGTCCACTCACGAGCTATTGCCAATTGGTACTACGTCATGTAGCGTAGATGTTGAGAAATCCATGCTTACAATTATATTGGATTTAAATGGTCTATTGTTGAAACGTTCCCCTCAACCATCCTCACACCACAACTCAGTGCAAATGGATTCAAAAAGATATATTATACTCAGGCCAGGTTGCATCCAATTCTTGAAGACTATTTTACAAAGGTTTAATGTTGCAATTTGGTCGACAGCTACTAGGAATAATGTGTATCAAATCCTTGCAGCACTAAACAACTTAGCTGAGGATACATTGCCTTTCTTTGCAATTTGGTCGCAAGATGTTTGCTACACCGCTCAAACTCAAAAATTGTTTAGACCCGACAATCCAAACGTTGAGGCAATGTTCAAGCCTCTAGCCAAAATTGCCATGGGGTTTGAATGTGATCCACAAAGAACAGTGCTTATTGATGACTCTCCTTACAAGGGATGTATTTCACCAGCAAACAATTGCATTTTTCCACCACAATTTGATGCTGAGAAGATGGTTGACAATATGCTCTTGGAGGAGCTACTGCCATACTTGATTCAGCTTGATGAGAGAAGGGATGTGCGTGATTTAATTGCTTCTAATCGTTATGGACAACCTATAGTGACAAATGATAGTGAATACAAACAAATCATGGAGTATTGGAAGCAGAAAAATGATGTTTGGTCAGCTAAGGTGTTCTTTACAAGAAGAATACCACCTGCAAAAGGTGACAGAGATGAAACTATCATTGAAGATGCAAGTGACACAAGCCACCGCAATGAAATGAGAAGAGCCCAAATACAAGAGATCTTGGCAAAGGAGCGTACACCCATTGAAAGCATGAAGGCGTCACAATTGACCACTTTAGCTAGGCAATTGGGTTGTAACACAAAAGGAGTTTTGAAGGCAACCACAGCAAAGGCTTATATAAATAAGGTGAAAGCTGAGAACAATCTTCTAAGGCTGGATAGAAAGCAACCCTAAGGTACTAGTGACATGTCATATATTCTTGATACACATGCTTGAACACTCATGTGCATGGTATCTAACAAATCTTTCTTTTTATTCCTTCTTGCAGGATCTTACAAAGGATACTACTAGATGGAGCTCAATCAATAGAGATTTTGATATTTTTGCTCAAAATAATGAAGCAGTCACCTACATTTTTTGTTTATCAATTTCTTGAGAGACTTTATTTTAGTTTGTAATCATCAAATGAAATGAAAAGTATCCTTCTTATTAAGATTGTTGATCTTTTTCTTGTTCAAACCTTTCAATTGTGATTTATAGTTTTGTTAGCATGAGATTGTGCTTTTTTAGTTTGAAAAAAACTGTCAAAGATCCAAGTCTTTTTGGCTTTACTTAAGTTATTAATTGTGAAAGATCCAAGTTTTTTTTCTTTACTTAAGTTATTGATTGCCTATGTAATAGTCCTTAAAACAATATCGGATGGCTTTCTTGCTCCCATGTCTCACATTGGTCTTTAGGTAAGACAAGTGGTGACCTTGAAAGTATGGTCTCATATCTCGATCAAGTGAAGAGACATGAAGCTTAAATATCACTACTATGTATCTAGTGTTAAACTCCATCGAGACAAAGACTAGATAGCCAAATTGCAGTCGAGTTTAAGTGAAAAATCCATTTGAGCTAAGGTAAAACTTATAGTGCCTCATTTTTCTAGGATTCTACCCCATCAAGGAAGTTATAATCTAGCACAAACCAATTAAGACTCTTTTGGAGCCTAGATAGGACAATTCGTGGAACTTATGAAACTTATTATTGAGTTAGAGTCTAGTTTAGATAAGCAAAAGATCTTCAAACCAGCACTTGGTCTTACTATTCAATATTCAAAGTCCCTTGAGGCTAACAAATTACATACCCACTTGTAACCTAACTAATGAGTAATTATATAGATCTAAGCAAGTATATATAATGAGTCTTCAAACTAATAATCCAAGGGAAGAGAGTAGCAAGGTCCACTACTTGTCCAAGCTCAGCTCTAGACAACATAGAAAGATGCTAGTTCTACTAATTGTCTAATTATAGGCATGGAGAAATGATAGAAGGTTGACCACTTGTCCAACCTATCATCTCTAGTAAGATGGGAGGTTTGGCCTTAAGATTCACCATGTAACCAACCTATACATCATTGTATTATGAAGAGTAAAAAAGCAAAGCTCCACCACTTGTCCAAGCTAGTTCTAAAATCCACATGGAGATAAGCAAGCTCCACCATTTGTCGAATCTCTCTTCCATTAAAACATGAAAAAACTCATCTATGTTGTACAGGGGGACTTTTTTCCAAGGTCCACCACTTGTCCAAGCTAGGATCCCTAGTAGCACGAGTGTTTTGGTCTCAAGATACACCACTTGTACACTCTATGTCATTATATTAAGAAGAACTATGTATTAAGGTCCACCACTTGTCCAACCTATAAGGTTATATCTTAAATGGTATCCTTTCTCACCACTTGAAATGCCCATGATATGTTTTACACGGGGGTTTCATTCCAAGGTCCACCACTTGTCCAAGCTAACTCTATTCAAACATAGAGAGAAGCAAAGGTCCACCACTTGTCCAAGCTAACTCTATTCAAACATAGAGAGAAGCAAAGGTTCACCACTTGTCAAAGCTAGGCTCCGTTGAAGTATGGAGAGAAGTAACCTCCATCATTTTTCCAAGATAGGTGCCATTCAAACATGGAAAGAATCAAGATCTACCATGTCTCCGAGATTCTAGGCTCCATTGAAACACCCTAAAACCATGATATTTTGTACATGGGGTGTTTACATTCAAGGTCTACCACTTCTCTAACGTATTATACCTAGTAGCATGAGTGATTTGGTCTTAAGATTCACCACTTATCCACTCTATGTCATTATATTAAGAATAACTGGGTGTTAAGGTCCACCACTTGTCCAACCTATAAGGGTATATCTTAAATGGTATCCTTCACCACTTTCAAGGTCCATCACCACTTTTCCAACCTATAAGGTTATATCTTGAATGATATTTTTCCTCATCACTTGTAATGTCCATGCTATGTTTTACAAAGGGGTTTTGTTCCAAGACCCACCACTTGTCCAAGCTAACTCCATCCACCACTTGTCCAAGATAGGCTCCATTGAAACATGGAGAGAAGGATGATCCACCATTTCTCCAAGATAGGTTCCATTGAAACATTGAGAGAAGCAATCTCCACCATGTCTCCAAGCTAGGCTCCATTGAAATACCCTAAACCCATAATTTTGTACATGAGGGGTTTACATTCAAGGTCCACCACTTGTCCAACCTATTATCCCTAGTAGCAAGAGTGGTTTGGTCTCAAGATTCACCACTTGTACACTCTATGTCATTATATTAAGAAGAAATATGTGTTAAAGTCCACCACTTGTCCAGCCTATAAGGTTATATTTTAAATAGTATCCTTTCTCACCACTTGAAATGCCCATGATATGTTTTACATGGGGGTTTCAATTCCAAGGTTCCACCACTTGTCCAAGCTAACTCTTTAAAACATATGGGAGAATGGGTCCACCACTTGTCCCAAGCTAGGCTCATTGAAACATGGAGAGAAGGAACCCTCCAATGTTTCTCCTAGATAGGCTCCATTGAAACATGGGAGAAAAAAGCTCCACCATGTCTCCAAGTTGCTAGGCTCCATTGAAATACCCAATACCCATAATTTTTTGTACATGGGGGGTTTACATTCAAGGTTCACCACTTGTCCAACCTATTATCCTAGTAGGTTGGTCTCATGATTCACCACTTGTCCACTCTATGTCATTATATTAAGAGGAATTAGGTGTTAAGGTCCACCACTTGTCCAACCTATAATGTTATAGCTTGAATGGTATTTTTTTCTCACCACTTGTAATGCCCATGACATGATTTACATGGGGGTTTTGTTCCAAGGTACACCACTTATCCAAGATAAAATCTATTGAAACATAGAGAGAAACAAAGGTCCACCACTTTTCAAGCTAGCTGCATTGAAACATGGACCTTAATACCAAATTATTTCTAGTAGCATGAGTGATATTTTGTACATGGGGCGTTTACATTCAAGGTCCACCACTTGTCCAACCTATTTCCCTAGTAGGTTTGGTCCCAATTTCACCACTTATCCACTCTATGTCATTATATTAGAATAATTGGGTGTTAAGGTCCACCACTTGTCCAACCTATAAGGTTATATATTGAATGGTATTTTTTCTCACCACTTGTAATGCCCATGATATGTTTTACATGGGGTTTTTGTTCCAAGGTCCACCACTTTTCCAAGATAACTCTATTTAAACATAGAGAGAAACAAAGGTCCACCACTTGTCCAATCTAGGCTCCATTGAAACATGGAGAGAATGATGTTGCACCATTTATCCAAGATAGGCTGCATTGAAACATGGAGAGAAGCAAGCTTTACCATGTTTCCAAGCTAGGATCCATTGAAACACTCTAGGGGGTTTTATTTCAAGGCCCACCACTTGTTTAACCTATTATCCCTAGTAGCATGAGTGGTTTGGTTTCAAGATTCACCACTTGTACACTCTATGTCATTATATTGTGTTAAAGTCCACCACTTGTCCAACCTATAAGGTTATATCTTAAATGGTATCCTTTCTCGCCACTTGAAATGCCCATGATATGTTTTACATGGGAGTTTCATTCCAAGATCCACCACTTGTCCAAGCTAACCATATTCAAACATAGAGAGAAACAAAGGTCCACGACTTGTCCAAGCTAGGCTCCATTGAAACATGGAGAGAAGGAACCTCCACCATTTCTCCTAGATAGGCTCCATTAAAACATGGAGAGAAGTAAGTTCCACCATGTCTCCAAGATGCTAGGCTCCATTGAAATACGCAAAACCCATGATATTTTGTACATGGGTGATTTACATTCAAGGTCAACCATTTCTCCAACCTATTATCCCTAGTAGGTTTGGTCTCACAATTCACCACTTTTCCACTATATGTCATTATAATAAGAGGAATTGGGTGCTAAGGTCCACCACTTGTCCAGCCTATAAGGTTATACCTTGAATGGTATTTTTTCTCACCACTTGTAATGCCCATGACATGCTTTACATGGGGGTTTTGTTCCAAGGTTCACCACTTGTCCAAGAAAATTCTATTGAAACATAGAGAGAAACAAAGGTCCACCACTTTTCCAAGCTAGGCTCCATTGAAACATGGACCTTAATACCAAATTATTCCTAGTAGCATGAGTAATATTTTGTACATGGGGGGTTTGCATTCAAGGTCCACCACTTGTCCAACGTACTTTTCCTAGTAGGTTTGGTCGCAAGATTCACCACTTGTCCACTCTATGTCATTATATTAATAATAATTGGGTGTTAAGGTCCACCACTTTTCCAACCTATAAGGTTATATATTGAATGATATTTTTTCTCACCACTTGTAATGTCCATGATATGTTTTACATGGGGATTTTGTTCCAAGGTCCACCACTTGTCCAAGCTAGATCTGTTCAAACATAGAGAGAAACAAACATGCACCACTTGTCCAAGGTAGGCTCCATTGAAACATGGAGAGAATGATGCTCCACCATTTATCCAAGATAGACTCCATTGAAACATGGAGAGAAGTAAGCTCCACCATGTTTCCAAGATGCTAGAGTCCATTGAAATACCCAAAACCCCTGATACTTTGTACATGGGGGGTTTACATTCAAGGTCCACCACTTGTCCAACCTATTATCCCTAGTAGCATGAGTGGCTTGGTCTCAGGATTCACCACTTGTCCACTCTATATCATTATATTAAGAAAAATTGGGTTTCCATATCTAAATGGATCTTTGCTTGGATAAGTGGTAGACCTTGAGACCTAAATACCCATTCTACACTAGAGCATTGGTTAAGCCTTATACACTTCAAGCATACCTTTAACAACAAGTAGTAGTTATTAGTTGACTTAAATCTAGTTGAACTCCATGGTATTGAGACTAAGAGAGAGAGTGTAGCATAAAAAAGAGTCAGGATTTTAATTTGACTTTCTTTCTATTAATGAGTAGATCATAGATGGATTTTGGTATCTAATAAAACCTTAGGGTAGACAATGTAAAAATCATGTCCATTGTTGTGTTTGCATTAAGTGTTCTTGTTCTTTAATTTCAGAACCATTACAGAAAAATGGATTGGCTATATGCTGGCATAAATTGAAGAAAACTATTGAATTACCCATCCAACCTCCTCCAAGACCTTGTCCAAGGAATGAATCACCTCCTTATCACCTACCACTTGCTTTCAAGGACATCAAAAGAGTACTTATCTTGGATCTAGAGGGGTTACTTCTCAAGACAGTTGAAATGAAACATGGAGATTCTATGCCATCTTGGGCTCAACACATGCGACTTGTGGAGGACAAAGATGAAGTTTATCATGTGGTGCGACCAGACGCACAAAGTTTTTTGGATTTTTGTGCTGAATACTTTGAGCTATGGATATGGAGTTGCTATAACTTAACAAGGGTGCAACGCATCACACAAAAGTGTTTTCCTGAGCAGTATACCAAGTTCAAGGTGTTTATGAGTAACAAAAATTGCCAAAATCCAAATATCATGTTAGGATTTACAAGGGTTTATCACAAAAATCTGAGTGATATTTGGAAGATATTTGAGGATTTGGATGCAAACAATACCTTAATTTTTGATGACACTCCATATAGGGTGATGTGGAACATGCCAGGGACATATCTTATATTTCCAAAGATGTGGAGGCAAACTTCCGAGCAACTTCAAAACTTCTTGCAGAGAACCATAATTCCATGGTTGGTAGGATGGTTGTATGCAAGAGATAAGAGAGTCTATACATATAACACAATTGTAAATCAGTATAGTGATTCTGAGACAAATTATGTCCTTGGTGTGTACTTGTCAACACGAAAGCATTGAATAAATATGGCTATAAGATGCTTTTTTTATTCTAGTGTGTATCTTTCAACATTTGTATAATTTGATATAGTCTTTTTTTTTTAATAAAAGGTGTGTCAATTTTATGAACACTTGAATGGAGTGCACCCTACTCTAAGGGGACTTCAATGTACTATTGGAGTGCATCCTATTGTAAGGGGACTCTGATGTATTGCTAGAGTGCACCCAAATTTTTGGGGACTCATTTTTTATTTGATTGGGGCCTATGTTGGGTCATATAGTAAAAGAAATTCATTTTTTGTCAATTCATATCGAGGTTGCATTTATTTGGAACTATGAAAGAATTGATGTTTGATGTCAAAATAAAACTTGTAAGTGTGGATCAGAGAATTCATGGACTTTAAATATGTGAGAGGGATCTTTTTCTTGGGCACAAATGTTTGCTTCAAGAATTTTGTCATTACATACTTTATGTGAAAGAGTTTTAGAACCTAAAAGACTTTGAAAACAAAACTATGGAATCTAAGTGCATGTATTCTTGAATGGCTTGAAAGTTGATGTATACATGCATGTCGCCTTGATGAAGATTTAGATCTGACAAGATGGAAAGATATAATTCTTGGACGTTACCTTTGTCAATTTGGTAATAACATATTTAACTTTCTTTTAATATGGGTGGAAAATATATTATTATGTGCATTTGGAAAATATATTATTATGTGCATATTTAACTTTCTTTTAATATGGGTGGAAAATATATTATTATGTGCATTTGGAACCTAATTGCTTGACCTTCAAACCAAGATTCCTATGTTATTTTTTCATATACTTTTTTATACTGAATTAAGATTGTGGATGCAAGGTCCACCACTTGTTCAAGTTAGATCTAAGAAAGTATATATACTGAGTCTTCAAACTAGTAAACCAAGGGGAGAGAGAAGCAGGGTCCATCACTTGTCCAAGCTCATCTCTAGACAACATAGAGAGATGTTATGTCTACTAATTGTCCAATATAGTCATGGAGAAATGATAGAAGGTTGATCCACTTGTCCAACCTATCATCTCTAGTAAAATGGGAGGTTTGGCCTTAAGATTCACCATGTAACCAACATATACTTCATTGTATTATGAAGAGTAGAAAAGAAAAGCTCCACCACTTGTCTAAGGTAGTTCCAAAATCAACATGGAGAGAAGAAAGCTTCACCATTTGTCCAAGATAGGCTCCATTAAAACATGGAAAACCTCATATATGTTGTACATGGAAGCTTTTTTCCAAGGTCCACCACTTGTCCAAGCTAGGATCCATTAAAACATGGATAGAAACAAGGCTCCACAACTCGTCCAACCTTTATAACTGCGAAGTGTACCGGTTGTCTAAACTAGGCATGGGAAAATAATAGAAGGTCCACCACTTATCCAATATATTATCTCTAATAGCATGGGAGGTTTGGTCTCAAGATTTAGGAATTGGCTGACCTGTATTTCATTGTATTATGATGAATTTGGTTTTAAAGTCAACTACTTATCCAAGCTATAAGTTTATATCTTGAATGGTATTCCTTCCCATCACTTAGAAAACCAATGATATGTTGTACATGGGAGGGTTTGTTACAAGGTCCACCACTTGTCCAAGCTAGTTTCATTGAAACATGGATGAAGACAAGCTCCACCATTTGTTAAAGCTAGACTCCATTGAAATCTAGAAAATCCATTCTATGTTGTACATGGGGTTTTTGTTTTAAGGTCCAACACTTGTCCAAGCTAAGATCCATTGAAACATGGAGTAGAGAAACACTCCACCACTTGTCCAAGCTAGGCAACATTGATAGTAGTTGGTTTATTTTGAAGATCCACCACGTGTCTAAGCTAACTCTATTGAAACATAGAGAGAAGCAAAGGTCCACCAACTGTTCAAGCTAGGCTCCATTGAAACATGGACAGAAGCAAGCTCCACCATTTCTCCAAGATAGACTCCATTGAAACATGGAGAGAATCAAAGGTCCACCATTTCTCCAAGCCAAGATCTAGTTGTCCAACCTATAAGGTTATATCTTAAATGGTAATCTTTCTAATCACTTGGAATACCCATGATATGTTTTACATGGGGGTTTTGTTCCAAGATCACCACTTGTCCAAGCTAACTCTATTGAAACATAGAGAGAAGCAAAGGTCCACCACTTGTCCAAGCTAGTCTCCATTGAAACAAGGAGAGAAGCAAGCTCCATCATTTCTCCAAGATAGGCTAGCATGGATAAGTGCACCTTGAAACCAACCTTCCTATGAGGCAATAGAGCATATGCTACATATTTTATGTATGCCCCATGCCTCAAATTAAGAAGTTATAGATTAGAAGTGGACCTTGCTTAAATGTCACATGCAATAAATTAAGGAAAAATAGCCAAGTGGATTGTATTCCTCAATGGATCCTTGCTTTCACAAGTTGTGAACCTTGAGTCACTTTTACATTAACTTGGACAAGTGGTGGACCTAGAAACCAAGCTCTCCATGTTGAGATAAGTTGTAGGTAGGACATTAGAACATAGACAACGATAATGGATGCAATATACTCCTCTCCTAATAATCCAATTGATTGAAACCATGATATTTTAGTTGTTTTCATTGTGTATTGTATGTGCATAAAGTGGAATGAGACCTTAAGAAAACTCAAATTTTTGACAAAATCTCTATATTTTATACATGATATATTGAAAGTTGTCCAACCTAGGAATTGGGATTTTCCCACTTTACCTAATATGGTCTTAGTGTAAGTTGAGTAGACTTAGTTGTGAGTTTCGATGAGGCTGATTCTTGCACTGAGGTATTCTTTGGTATTGTTTGGCTTCTTTCTGTCCAATACATCTCAAACTTTAACTTTCAAAGGGTGGCTCTCAACAAATTTATTATAGCTTGGTGACAAAGACCTAGTGGGATAAAATGAGAAAAGATCTAAACATAAAGAAAGACCAACTATATCATATTAATTTCACCTAGGCTACTAGTTGGCCTTAGGGTTTAGGGTTGAAGTTTGGGTTGAAATTGAGATTGGACAAGTGATGGAACTTACTCTCGTGTTGTAACATCTCCATGAGGTATGGTCTGATATGTTTTCTTCACAAGTGCTTGTATATTAAGGTTGTCCAAGTGGTGGATCCGGGGTTTGAGTTTCACTCTATAAGAAACTTTAAACTAAGGCAGGAAAATTAGATTTTAAGCAAAAAAATTCCAGCGGAAGAATTTGAACTAGAGTCTCGTAATTTGAATCCAGGCGGGAAAATTCAAATTGAAGCGGAAAAGTTTGGACTCAAGTGAGAAAATTTGAATTCGAGCGGAAAAAGTTAAATTCGCGTGGGAAAGTTTGACTCTCACTTTGTTCAAAATTCCAATGAGGTGGATCTAGGAGACCATCTATCATGTTAATTTCATCTAAGCTGCTAGTTGGCCCTAGGGTTTAGGGTCGAGGTTCGGGTTGAAATTGAGATTGAACAAGTGGTGGACCTTGCTCTCATGTTGTAACATCTCCGTGAGGCATGGTCTCATATGTTTTCTTCAACAAGTGCTTATATGTTAAGGTTGGCCAAGTGGTGGATCTCAAGTTTAATTTTCACTCTACAAGAAACTTTATATCTAGGTGGGAAAGTTTGAATTCAAGCAAGAGAATTCAAGCGGCAAGTATGAACTAGAGCCTTGTGATTTGAATTTAGGCGAGAAAATTTGAATTTGAGAGAGAAAATTGAATTGCGTGGGACGTTTGAATTCACTTTGTTCAAAATACCAATGAGGTGGATCTAGGAGACACCAACCATTGCATCTACCTTCCAACACTTGGTTAGAATGGCCAAGTGGTGGATCTAAGGTCAGGGGAAAAGTGCAAAGAATGGACAAGTGGTGGATCTAGGGTCTAGTTATCTTAGAAACTTTATTTAAAATTGGAAGGTGGTGGATATAGAAGACACCAATGAATGCATCCACCTTTCAAGACCTGGCTAGAATGGCCAAGTGGTCGATCTAGGATCTACCTTTTTCAGACACTTTATTTGAAGTGTCAAGAATGCATCTATATTTTAAGACTTGCTTAATGGCCAAGTGGTGGACCTTTAATGCACCCAACTTCAAGAAATCATTAGAATGTCTAAGTGGTGGATCTTGGATGCACCCACTTACCGATAGTGTTTTAGAATGACCAAGTGATGGATCTTGGATGCACCCACCTCCCAAGACTTGGTTAGCATGGGTGAGTGGTGGATGTTGGATGCATCCACCTTCAAGACTTGGTGAGATGGCCAAGTGGTGCATCTCGGGATTACCTAGCCCACATATTTTGTTTAAAATTGCAAGGTGTTGGATGTAGGAGAAACCAACCATTGTATCCAGCTTGCAAGACTTGGTTACAATGGCTAGGTGGTGAATCTTGAATGCAACTACATTCAAGACTTGGTTAGAATAGCTAGGTGGTGTATCTAAGGGCTACATATTCCACACACTTCGTTTAAAGGTGGAATCTTGTAGATTTAGGGGACATCCACCAAAATTGCATCCACTTTTAGAACTTGCTTAGAATGGCCAAGTGTTGGAGCTTTCATGCACTCACCTTCTAGGATTTGCTTAGAATGGCTAAGTGGTGCATATAAGACCTAACTTTTTCACACACTTTACTTAAAATTTCAAGGTCAGAATGGTTAAGTGGTGGATCTAGAGTCTACTCATGCCACAAACTTTGTGTAAAATAAAAAGTGTTATGATGGCCAAGTATTGAATACACTTAACTTTAAGACATGGTTAAAATGGCCAAGTGGTGGATCACCCACCTACCAATACTTGGTTAGAATGGCCAAGTGGTGGATGTACGGTCTATGTTTCCTACAAACACTATTTAAAATTGATAGATGGTGGGCATAGAAGGAACAAACCATTACATCCATCTTGCAAGATTTGGTTAGAATGGTCAAGTGGTGGATCTTAATTATAGCCACCTTTAAGACTTGGGTAAAATGGTCACGTGGTGGATCTAAGGTCTATATATTACACACACTTTGTTTAAAATGGGAATTTGATAGATGTAGGAGAAACCAACCATTGCATCCACCCTCCAAGATTTGTTTAGAATGGCCAAGTGGTGAATCTTAATTGTAGCCACCTTTAAAACTTGGCTAGAATGGCCAAATGCCACCTTGCAAGACCTGGTAAGAATGGCCAAGTGGTGGATTTTGGATGCAACCACCTTCAAGAACTAGCTAGAATGGACAAGTGGTAAATCTAAGGTACACTACCTTTCTTACCCACTTTGTTGAAAGTTATAAACTGGAGGATTTAGGAGACACCAACCATTGCACCCACCTTCTAAAACTTTTCTAGAATGGCCAAGTGCTGGATCTTGGATGCACTCATTTTGTAGTACTTGGTTAGAATGGCACACTAAGGAATCTAAGGTCTACCTATTTCACACAATTTATTTGAAATTTCAAGGTGGTGGATCTAGAGGACACCAACAATTGGATCCACATTTCAAGCTTTGTTTATAATGGCCGAGTGGTGGATCTTTGATGCACCTACTTCCCAGCTCTTAGTCTGAATGGACAAGTGGTGGATCTTTGATGCACCTACTTCCCAGCTCTTAGTCTGAATGGACAAGTGGTGGATCTAGGATCTACTCATCCCACAAACTTTGTGTCAAATTACAAGTCTTATGATAGCCAAGTGTTGAATGCACCTAGCTTTAATACATGGCTAGAATGGCCAAGTGGTGGATCATGGATCTAAGGTCTACATATTCCACCTTCAAAAGTTGGTTAGAATGGCCAGGTGGTGGATCTAAGGTCTACATACTGCACACACTTTGTTTAAAATAGAGAGTTGTTGGATTTAAGAGAAACTAACCATTACATCCACCTTGCAAAGACCTAATTATAATGGCTAAGTGGTGGAATTTGGATGTAACCTTCAAATTGGCTAGAATAACTAGGTGGTGGATATAAGGTCTACCTTTCTCACACACTTTGTTGAAAGTTGTAAGTTGAAGGATTTAGGAGACACGAACCATTGTACCCACCTTCTAAAACTTGGCTAGAATGACCAAGTGTTGGATCTTGGATGCACTCACCCTCCAAGACTTGGTTAGAATGCACCATTGGGAATCTAAGATCTACCTATTTCATGCACTTTATTTGAAATTGCAAGGTGGTGGATCAAGGAGACACAAACAATTGGATCCACATTTCAAGCCTTGGTTAGAATGGCCGAGTGGTGGATGTTTGATGCACATACTTTCCAAATCTTAGTCTGAATAGCCAAGTGGTGGATCTAGGTTCTACTCATTCAACAAAATTTGAGTAAAATTACAAGTCTTATGATGGCCAAGTGTTAAATGTACCTAATTTTAAGACATGATTAGAACGGCCAAGTGGTGGATCTATAGTCTACCTTTTCTGCAAACACTATTTAAAATTGATAGATGGTGGACGTAGGAGAAACCAACCATTGTATCCACCTTGCAAGATTTGGTTAGTATGGCCAAGTGGTGGATCTAAATTGCAGCCACCTTCAAGCCTTGGTTAGAATGGCCAGGTGGTGGATCTAAGGTCTGCATATTGCACACACTTTGTTTAAAATAGCAAGTTGGTGGATGTTGGAGAAACCAACCATTGCATCCACCTTGAAAAATCTAGTTAGAATGTCCAAGTGGTGGATCTTGGATGCACCCACCTTCAGGAATTGGCTAGAATGGCTAAGGATCTAAGGTCTACCTTTCTTACACCCTTTGTTGAAAGTTGTAAACTGGAGGATTTAGGAGACACCAACCATTGCACCCACCTTCCAAAACTTGGCTTGAAGGACCAAATATTGGATCTTGGATGCACTTATCCTCTAGGAGTTGGTTAGAATGGCCCACTGGGGAATCTAAGGTCTACCTATTTCACACACTTTATTTGAGATTTCAAGGTGGTGGATCTAGGAGACACCAACAATTGGATCCACATTTCAAGCCTTGGTTATAATGGCCAAGTGGTGGATCTTTGATGCACCTACTTCCCAATTCTTAGTCTAAATGGCCAAGTGTTGGATCTAAGATCTACTCATCCCACAAACATTGTGTAAAATTACAAGTTTGATGATGGCCAAGTGTTGAATGCACCTAACTTTAAGACATGGTTCGAATGACCAAGTGGTGGATCTACGGTCTACACCCATCTACCAATACAAGTTTCATGATGGCCAAGTGTTGAATGCACCTAACTTTAAGACATGGTTCGAATGACCAAGTGGTGGATCTGCGGTTTACACCCATCTACCAATACTTGGTTAGAATGGTTAAGTGGTGGATCTATGGTCTATCTTTCCTATAAACACTATTTAAAATTGATAGATGTTGGACGTAGGTACCTTGCAAGATTTGGTTAGAATGGCCAAGTGGTGGATCTAAATTTCCTTGGTTAGAATGATCAGGTGGTGGATCTAAGGTCTGCATATTGCACACACTTTGTTTAAAATAGGAAGTTGGTGGATGTAGGAGAAACCAACCATTGCATCCACCTTGAAAAATCTAGTTAGAATGGCCAAGTGGTGGATCTTTGATGCACTCACCTTGAAAAATAGGAAGTTGGTGGATGTAGGAGAAATCAACCATTGCATCCACCTTGAAAAATCAGGTTAGAATAGCCAAGTGGTGGATCTTGGATGCACCCACCTTCAGGAATTGGCTAGAATGGCTAAGGATCTAAGGTCTACATTTCTTACACACTTTGTTGAAAGTTGTAAATTGGAGGATTTATAAGACACCAACCATTACACCCACCTTCCAATACTTGGCTTGAATGGCCAGCTGTTGGATCTTGGATGCACTTACCCTTTAGGAGTTGGTTAGAATGGCCCACTGGGGAATCTAAGGTCTACTTATTTCACACACTTTATTTGAGATTGCAAGGTGGTGGATATGGGAGACACCAACAATTGGATCCACATTTCAAGCCTTAGTTATAATGGCCGAGTGGTGGATCTTTGATGCACCTACTTCCCAATTCTTAGTCTAAATGGTCAAGTGGTGGATCTATGATGTCGTGCTGTTTCGCTGCCATGAAGAGAAAAAGAGCAGAAGAGAAGAGAAATGCAAGATAAGCTTCTTTAAAGCCTACACCTTTAGTGAGCAGTGATTAGGGCTTGTTAATAGGCCAAGCTTAATGATTAATGTATGCCAGATGAGGCTTAAAAGGGCCAACAGATGCCTTAATGATGCCAAAAATGAGTATGCTTGATGTGAGCACAGATGAAAGATTATGACTTAGAACTGCAGTGCTTGAAGTGATCTACCAGCCTGTCTTTACGGCTCGTCGATTGGAGCTACGATAGAGTTATGGCAGTTTGAAGTTTAAGTTGATTGCAGATCCGTACCGGATTGGGCAACTGCAGCTGAGGTGACAAAAATGAAATGAATGCACGGACCTGAAGTGCTCACTTTGTGGAGCGCGTCGGTCTTTTGAGATCAGTGATTGGAGTTACGTTTGCCAAGTTATTGGCCAGTTAAAGATTCACCGGGGGCCGATTTCGTACCAGTTCGGTCGGCTCCGTCGTAGTGCTATCTAGGAAATTTTGGGCTTCATCCAGGGTTTGAAATGCGCGAGCAGTAAGTTCTTGAGGAGTATCATGTCCCGAATTTCGTCTTTTGGAATGCAATGATTGCAGAGAATGCCGACACGGCTACGGCAAGGAGCTGGATTTTTTTTCTGATTGCAAAGGAGATGCCTTTTCGCGAATATAATCAATTAAGCTTGCATCTTGAAAGCATAATTTCACTAAGAAGCTGATAAGGGCATTACAATTTTTGATAGTAATGTTAGTCAAAGACTGCTGGAGGAAGTTGTCGTGCTTGGCGATGCTTTACTAAGATATGCATGTTAAATGACGTTCCCTTTGAGAATTGCCCGGAGATGTCGTGCTTGGCATTGCCTTGGCTAGCATGTATACCAAATGGGGTACCTTTTTAAGGGCCGCTCAAAGCCAAGATCACTATGGCTACCCAATGAGCTAAAGGAGAATGGCCGCCCATTAAGGCCAAAGGCCACCCACTAAAGGGTTTTAGTGGGAAAACAAAAGGAAAAATGAAGGCATGGCGTAGAGAAGCAGCGAGCAGCTGCGCAGGGCAAGAACTTATTGCGCCCATTAAGGCCAAAGGCCACCCACTAAAGGGTTTTAGTGGGAAAACAAAAGGAAAAATGAAGGCATGGCGTAGAGAAGCAGCGAGCAGCGAGCAGCTGCGCAGGGCAAGAACTGTTTGCGCAGGCTGGGGAAGGCATCGGATGACGCCGACGATGAAGCGTATTTTTCGGGGCTCGCGAGGGCGCTCCATTTGAGACCAGTGGCGGTGCATTTCGTGCAGGCCGGCGGACTACGGCAGTGCTACGTCAGCAAGGGGGGAATTTTATGCCTCCTTAGCAACGACGGCGCCGTCGTTGCTAAGGGAGGGGGCACTTTATATATAGGGCTCTTTTTGCATGCGTGTTGGCAAGAGTTAACGAGGAGGACCAGGGCGAGGAGGAAAAGAGGAACCAAGGCGAGGAGAGCCGAGACAAGGTTTCTCTCTCTCTCTCTCTCTCCATCTCCAATCAAAGCAAGAGAAGGTTCTCTCTCTCTCACACTCTCTCTCTCTCTCTCTCTCTCTCTCGGCCATGGCGACAACGGGGAGATTCGAGGGCAAGAAAAACGAGGGAGATTAGAGAGGAGGACTCCAAGTGAAGCCAAGGGGGAGATTGGAGAGGACTCCAAGTGAAGCCAATGAAGGAGACGAAGAGGAGGCAAAGCTCTTCCTCTCGAGCTTGAGCGAAGCAAGGGAAACAAAAAGAAATCTTTCTCTCTTTCTGGCTCTCGTCCTTCGCTAGGCAAGACACGGTTCTCTCTCTCTCTCGCTCTCATCCTTGAAGCTAGCTAAGTGGAGAGCAAGCTCGAGGCTTGAATCCGGTGAAGCACTAGGTAAGGCAAAGGATGCTTGACAAGAGTACGTAAGGAAGATCTCGGCAAGGGAAACGCTGTTTGGCAAGATCAGCAGGTAAGGCAGATCTCGGCAAGGGAAAGGATGCTTGGAAAGAGAAGATAAGCAGATTCCGGCAAGATAAGGTACTCAAGAAAAAGAGAGTCGGAGCACCAAAGGCGATCAAAGCAAGTGGATTAGAGGAGACATAAAAATTCATAAACGACAGATAAGTAAGTGCAAGCGCACAAAGCAGGATAATTAATAACTACTACTGAAGCTTGATGATTGATGTAGTGAGCATAATTGAAAACTGCAGAATCCACGGGGCATTTGAAGCAACATGACGAAAATTTCCATAACCGTCATCACCTAGAAATTGATTTAACATTTTGATAAGTCCCGGTGGCGTTAACGGCCCGATTAATACAGTAAAGCAGGTCCTAGTTAGTGGATGATCCAAGTGATGGCATTGTTAACAGCCCGCCGCATTGGCTAAGGATAAATTGTACTCAAAGTAATATTCAATTAATTGATGATTACGGTGATTGGCAGAGCTGTCATTGTCTCTTGTTCTCTCTCTTTCACACCTCCCACAGCTAGAGGCCCGGCGCCTGCCTGGCTCACGTAGAAAACACATATCCCCCAACATCTTTGGTGAACCCGATGCGAAACGAGCCGGGGTGGGAGGTAAAGATGGAGAATTTAGAGCAGATGATGAAGATGATTGCAGGGTTAAGTGCGAACGGTTTTGATGATAAGTCAACAGTTCAAGATTTTTCAAAGATGCTTCAATTGGTTCAAGGATCTCTGCTTGAAATAGAGACTGTAAAGAAGAAAAATCAAATGGATGAAGCTTTGGATGCATCTCTAGATGAAGTATACGATGAGAGACGACTCTTTGATGGATATGATCCAGAGGGCTACCTAGAGTGCTATGAGATGGAGACCAAGGTAAGAGGGATACCAGAAGAGTTGATGATCAAATCTTTTGAGCAGTTAGTGAGTTCAGATGTAAAGGAGCAGATTCAAGAAGTTATCAAAGATTACAACGATGACTGGGAGTATTTCAAAGAAGCTATTGTGCAATTACGTTATGAGCAGTATGAATGCTATCAAGAACAGAGTTCAAGTCCACTAGATTACGCAGATATTCGAGGACAAGTACGATCAAAGTTAGAAGCTGTGATTGATGAGTTTATTGTGCAGGATGCTACTTTTTTACAGGCTAATGATGAAGACATAGTTGAAGCTGTGTATGCAAAGTTGGGTTTTGCAGATGTTGTGCATGAAGTAGAAGTCTTTGAGGGTGAGGCTTTACAGCTTCAGGATATGCAGGGTGAATTCTTCAAAGAATCTACACATGTAGTTCGGGATACACAGAATGAATTTTGCAAAGAGCCTATGCATGCAGTCCATGAAGAAAAGAAATCAGGGGATCAAAACTGTGAAGCAGCTAAAGCTCAAGAAGAAATTTTTCAGGTAAATGAGTGCAGTCGTATTCAAGTAGAAATACAGGAAGATTCGATTAAAGCTGATACATTTTCTACTGACTCAAAATTAGAGAAATTTTTTTTTGGTACACATTCTACCATAGAGGTGATTGAAGATACTGGTACAGGTTTTACCAAAGAGTTGATTAATGATACATATGTTATGGGTCAAAGCAGGGCTGCTGTTGAGAGCAGAAAGACCATGGTTTTTGGTATACCAGATTTACCGAATTCGGATGTACCAGATTTTGAGGACTTGGCTAAGCAAGAGTATGCGCTTGATTCAAAGGGGGTGCAGACTCCTTTGACACACTTCTGTGACCTAGAGCTACCGATCTGGCAGACTAATCTTGAATTTGATGGTGGTGATTTAGAGAGGGAGCAAACTTCTTCTCTATCAAGAATTTGTGACACATGGCTCACACTATGGTAGAATGATCATGAAATTGTTGATGTTGATTCAGAGGGGGTGCATAGTGAAGCGCAATCTCTTGTTGATGATTATGATTGGTTTCATTGCGCCGATGATACAGACATGGTAGTAGATGAAATTTTCAATGTGCATGCCGAACTTTGTGCTACAGAAGTGCAAAGATATCTGGATGAGGGTGAAAGACTTGAAGAGATGTTTACTGCGGATGCGTTAGTATGCATGTCATATGTGAAAATCCTCGTTTATTGCAGCAACATGAGATGTGCAGGATTGAGGAACCTTCTCAAGCGGTGGACCTAGACCTTATGTTCTTACTGGATGACGCTTTAGAAGTGTTCTCAAACACAGATGCTAAGGATACTAATCAATCCACATTCATGCATGAGCCAGTTTGTTCAGATGCAGTAGATGATGACCTTATGTAGTTGTTAGATGATGCACTCCTTGATTTTGAGCCTCTACGAGATAGAGAATTGTTTTCAGATGCATATTTTGAGTCTAATGAAGAGAGTTTTGCCAGAGACTTGATGTATTCGAATATGCATGATTGGGATTCCAACATTAGTGAGAGTGAAGGTGAACTGCCAATGCTTTTACCTATGATTGATGATCGACAATTGGATGAGCCAGTTGCACAAGGGATATGGCAATATTTGGTGCTACCTGATGCTATATGGAATCTGATACTACCCTATGATGTAGGATATTTTGAGCTAGCGTTTGACCAAGAAGGTAACAGATATTTGCATGGTCCGGGGCAATTGACTTATATACCGTATGATCCAGGCGGTTTGCATGAAGATTTGTGGGTTAACGTATGTTTATGCTGTAATGATTGGAAATTCTTGTATTATCCCTATGATCCCGGAGGATAGTGCATATTTTTTAAAGGAATGCTCACAAAGGGACAAATGATTGGGTTCGCGTTTGATCGCGGGGGCTACAAAAGTGCCAGTTGTGTGCAGATTTGAAGAGTACCAGCTATCTGATGTAGCAGGTTGCATGCTACAAGGTTTTGTTTTCTAGATTATGCTAAGTAAGAAGAGTTTTTGGTTATGCAGTCAATAAGATTACATGGCTGGCTTCCAGCTGACTTCTTTGGACAATTGATGAAGTATCTTCACATTTTTTGAGTTGGTTATGCTACCAGAACTTCAGGTAAAGGACTTGATGGCCATTTCATGTGCAGACAGAGTAAGGCATACTTGAGCTTGATAGGGTTCCTTAAAGAGAGCTGAATGGTCAAGCCTTGTGCATCATTAGCTGGAGCACTTGAGTCTGGCGGGGTTCACTTAACATGTTTTTCATAATTGGATGCTTTGAAGATACGGCAGATACAGTTCATATATTTTTGATGGGCAGCTACCTAATGATTAAGCTAGAACATTGATGATAGGGTATAAGCCTTATTTCATTTTTTATATGTTTACTAGTTAAGCGAGTCTGATGATGGGTAAGGAGCTTAAGGTACCTGTAGCAGATGCAGATTGAAGTTCTGTTGGCACAGACCGGAGGCTGTGCAGGTTCAGAGGGGGTGGATGTCGTGCAGCTCCGCTGCCATGAAGAGAAAAAGAGCAGATAAATGCAAGATAAGCTTCTTTAAAGCCTATACCTTTAGTGAGCAGTGATCAAGGCTTGTTAAAAGGCCAAGCTTAATGATTAACACTAGGTTGGTAGCCTAACAGGACATAAAAGTGTCCTTTCAGGGTTTTGAAAAAAACCTCCAAAATCATAGTAGATCCACTCATTTTGTAAAATCCTTTCATGAGGTTATAGTTCA
The DNA here is from genome assembly GCF_014529385.1 of Adiantum capillus-veneris. NCBI lineage: Eukaryota > Viridiplantae > Streptophyta > Polypodiopsida > Polypodiales > Pteridaceae > Adiantum > Adiantum capillus-veneris. The sequence goes on along the minus strand of NC_140954.1, from coordinate 24,986,163 downwards.
AGGCCTACTACACATGGAAAAAATCATAAACTTGTAAAATTTCTCATCTTTTGGTCACACCAAGCCTCCAAAGTTGATGGACCAGTGCATTTTCATCAAAACAATCATTTCTTACGTTTTGTTGCATAAAAATAAGATTAGGGAATTTTGTAGGACTTGAGATAAATTCCCTAGTTAACTTCAATGGGTTGGTGATCAAAACATATGATTGCTTCTCACTCACTATTTTTTGTTTTGCCAAAATAAATAGGTACAAAAAAGTTGAATTTTTACCATTCTGCAAACCTATCATCAAAGTTTCTATAGCCACGCTCAATACAAATAATATATGCATGTTTTCTTAGTTTCCTATTGTCCTTTATGTTCATAAGGATCCATGGAGCATGTCAAAAGAATACTACATCTCTTACCAAGGGGAATCTTGGGGACAAAGATGAAGTGCTAAATACAGCAAACATGAAAAATCTGGGTTCGACATTATGAGTTGTAGAATCCCATAGAAACTATTCAATATCTAGCCAAATTTGATCCTTATGACCAGAGATGGTTACTACCTACAAAATGCATGTAGTGTCACAAGAAACTAACAATATTGAAAAAGCTATACTTGATATACTAGAATGTTTCGTTTTCTTCTATAATTGAAAAAACCAACCATCCTTGTATACTATGAAAAATAGGGTATTAGGTGCCCCAAAACTCAAGGAATATTAGCTTTATGTTACAATATGCGACATAGAAAATAAAAAATGCATTTGGATATCATGAAATCCACCAAAAAAACCATAGAAGAGCTAAAATTGGCTAAAAAACAGGATTTGACAATTTTTGTAATTTGGTCATAACTTACAACTTTAATATTTATTTCTCCCTAGAAGCATCAGGACATGTTGAGGACTACTAAAGATAGTTCTCTAGCATTATAGACCTCACAAACATGAATTCTAGAGTGGTATAATTGCAAAAAGTTGAAAAAAGCCAAAAACAGGACCCGTTTTCCACACAGTTTAGGTTGTGAAATGTTGTGCAAGGACAAGGTTAAAGATGGAATTGATATTCCAAAAAAATGTTGAGTTTTTTTCAGCTCATGAGACAACTTTCTAGATAGATAGCACCTCAAAACCCATTTTGAAACTCTTGACATAATTCAAGGAAAATGGTCACTTAACAGGACATAAAAGTGTCCCAGGACATAAAAGTGTCCCATTACCAACCTAGTGTTAATGTATGGCAGATGAGGCTTAAAAGGGCCAACAGATGCCTGAATGATGCCAAAAATGAGTATGCTTGAAGTAAGCATAGATGAAAGATTATGACCTAGAATTGCAGTCCTTGAAGTTCTCTACCAGCCTGTCTTTACGGCTCGTCGATTGGAGCTACGGTGAAGAAGTTATGGCAGTTTGAAGTTTAAGTCGATTGTAGATCCGTACCAGATTGGGCAACTGCAGCTGAGGTGACAGATGTGAAATGAATGCACGGAGCTGAAGTGCTCACTTTGTGGAGCACGTTGGTCTTTTGAGATCAGTGATTGGAGTTACGGTCGCCAAGTTATTGGGCCGTTAAGGATTCATCGGGGGCCGGTTTTCGTACTAGTTCGGTCGGCTCCGTCGGAGTGATATCTAGGAAAATTTTGGGCTTCATCCAGGGTTTGAAATGGGCGAGCAGTAAGTTCTTGAGGAGTATCATGTCCGGAATGTCGTCTTTTGGAATGCAATGATTGCAGAGAATGCCGACACGGCTATGGCAAGGAGCTGGTTTTTTTTTCTGATTGCAAAGGAGATGCCTTCCCGCGAATATAATCAATTAAGCTTGCATCTTGAAAGCATAATTTCACTAAGAAGCTGATAAGGGCATTACAATTTTTGATAGTAATTTTAGTCAAAGACCGCTGGAGGAAGTTGTCGTGCTTTGCAATGCTTTGCTAAGATATGCATGTTAAATGAAGTGCCCTTTGAGAATTTCCCGGAGATGTCGTGCTTGGCAATGCCTTGGCCAGCATGTATAGCAAATGGGGTACCTTTTTAAGGGCCGCCCAAAGCCAAGATCACTATGGCCTCCCAATGAGTTAAAGGAGAATGGCCGCCCATTAAGGCCAAAGGCCACCCACTAAAGGGTTTTAGTGGGAAAAGAAATGGAAAAAGGAAGGCATGGCGTAGAGAAGCAGCGAGTAGCTGCGCAGGGCAAGAACTATGCACGCAGGCCGGGAAACGCATCGGATGACACCGGCGATGAAGCGTATTTTCCGGGGCTCGCGAGGGCTCTCCATTTGAGACCAGTGGCGGCGCATTTTGTGCAGGCCGGACTACGGCAGTGCCACGTCAGTAGGGGGCGAATTTTATGCCTCCCTAACAACGTCGGCGCCGTCGTTGCTAAGGGAGGGGGCACTTTATATATAGGGCTCTTTTTGCATGCGTGTTGGCAAGAGTTAACGAGGAGACGTATGTTTATGCTGTAATGATTGGAAATTCTTGTATTATCCCTATGATCCTGGAGGATGGTGCAAATTTTTTAAAGGAATGCTCACAAAGAGAAAAATGATTGGATTCCCGTTTGATCGCGGGGGCTACAAAAGTGCTAGTTGTGTGAAAACTTGAAGATTACCAGCTATCTGACATAGCAAGTTGCATGGTACAAGGTTTTGTTTTCTAGATTATGCTAAGTCAGAAGAGTTTTTGGTTATGCAGTCAATAAGATTACATGGCTGGCTTCCGGATGACTTCTTTGGACAATTGATGAAGTATCTTCACATTTTTTGAGTTGGTTATGCTACCAGAACTTCAGGTAAAGGACTTGATGGACATTCCGTGTGCAGATAGAGTAAGGCATACTTGAGATTGACAGGGTTCCTTAAAGAGAGCTTAATGGTCAAGCCGTGTGCATCATTAACTGGAGCACTTGAGTCTGGCGGGGTTCACTTAACATGTTTTTCATAATTGGATGCTTTGAAGATACGGCAGATACAATTCATATATTTTTGATGGGCAGCTACCTAATGATTAAGCTAGAACATTGATGATAGGGTATAAGCCTTATTTCATTTTTTATATGTTTACTAGTTAAGCGAGTCTGATGATGGGTAAGGAGCTTAAGGTACCTGTAGCAGATGCAGATTGAAGTTCTGTTGGCACAGACTGGAGGCTGTGCAGGTTCAGAGGGGGTGGATATCGTGCAGCTCCGCTGCCATGAAGAGAAAAAGAGCAGATAAATGCAAGATAAGCTTCTTTAAAGCCTATACCTTTAGTGAGCAGTGATCAGGGCTTGTTAATAGGCCAAGCTTAATGATTAATGTATGGCAGATGAGGCTTAAAAGGGCCAACAGATGCCTGAATGATGCCAAAAATGAGTATGCTTGATGTGAGCACAGATGAAAGATTATGACCTAGAACTGCAGTGCTTGAAGTCCTCTACCAGCCTGTCTTTACGGCTCGTCGATTGGAGCTACGGTGAAGAAGTTACGGCAGTTTGAAGTTTAAGTTGATTGTAGATCCGTACTGGATTGGGAAACTGCAGCTGAGGTGACAAAAATGAAATGAATGCACGGACATGAAGTGCTCACTTTGTGGAGCACGTCGGTCTTTTGAGATCAGTGATTGGAGTTATGGTTGCCAAGTTATTGGGCCGTTAAAGATTCACCAGGGGCCGGTTTCGTACCAGTTCGGTCGGCTCCGTTGGAGTGCTATCTAGGAAATTTTGGGCTTCATCCAGGGCTTGAAATGGGCGAGCAGTAAGTTCTTGAGGAGTATCATGTCCGGAATGTCGTCTTTTGGAATGCAATGATTGTAGAGAATGCCGACACGGCTGCAGCAAGGAGCTGGTTTTTTTCCTGATTGCAAAGGAGATGCCTTCGCGCGAATATAATCAATTAAGCTTGCATCTTGAAAGCATAATTTCACTAAGAAGCTGATAAGGGCATTACAATTTTTGATAGTAATGTTAGTCAAAGACTGCTGGAGGAAGTTGTCGTGCTTGGCAATGCTTTGCTAAGATATGCATGTTAAATGAGGTGCCCTTTGAGAATTGCCCGGAGATGTCGTGCTTGGCATTGCCTTGGCCAGCATGTATACCAAATGGGGTACCTTTTTAAGGGCCGCCCAAAGCCAAGATCACTATGTCTGCCCAATGAGCTAAAGGAGAATTGCGGCCCATTAAGGCCAAAGGCCACCCACTAAAGGGTTTTAGTGGGAAAACAAAAGGAAAAAGGAAGGCATGGCGTAGAGAAGCAGCGAGCAGCTGCGCAGGGCAAGAACTGTTCGCGCATGCCGGGGAAAGCATCGGATGACACCGGCGATGAAGCGTAGTTCCGGGGCTCGTGAGCGCGCTCCGTTTGAGACGAGTGGCGGCGCATTTCATGCAGGCCGGCGGACTGCGCCATTGCCACGTCAGCAGGGGGAATTTTATGCCTCCCTAGCAACGACGGCGCCGTCGTTGCTAAGGGAGGGGGCACTTTATATATAGGGCTCTTTTTGCATGCCTGTTGGCAAGAGTTAATGAGGAGGACCAGGGCGAGGAGGAAAATAGGAACCAAGGCGAGGAGAGCCGAGGCGAGGTTTCTCTCTCTCTCTCTCCATCTCCAATCAAAGCAAGAGAAGGTTCTCTCTCTCTCTCTCTCTCTCTCTCTCTCTCTCTCTCTGCCATGGTGACAATAGGGAGATTCGAGGGCAAGAAAAACGAGGGAGATTGGAGAGGAGGACTTCAAGCGAAGCCAAGAGGGAGATTGGAGAGGACTCCAAGTGAAGCCAACGAAGGAGACGAAGAGGAGGCAAAGCTGTTCCTCTCGAGCTTGAACGAAGCAAGGGAAACAAAAAGAAAGTTTTCCCTCTTTCTGGCTCTCGTCCTTCGCTAGCCAAGACACGGTTCTCTCTCTCGCTCTCATCCTCGAAGCTGGTAAGGCAAAGGATGCTTGGCAAGAGCAGGTTAGGCAGATGTCGGCAAGGGAAAGGATGTTTGGCAAGAGCAGGTAAGGCAGATCTCGGCAAGGGAAAGGATGCTTGGCAAGAGCAGATAAGCAGATTTCGGCAAGATAAGGTACTCAAGAAAATGAGAGTCGGAGCACCAAAGGTGATCAGAGCAAGTGGATTAGAGGATACGTAAAAATTCATAAACGGCAGATAAGTAAGTGCAAGCGCACAAAGCAGGATAATTAATAACTAACTGAAGCTTGATGATTGATGTAGTGAGCAGAATTGAAGACTGCAGAATCCACGGGGCATTTGAAGCAGATGAAGCAACATGAGGAAAATTTCCATAACCGTCATCACCTAGAAATTGATTTAACATTCTGATAAGCCGCGGTGTCGTTAACGGCCCGGTTAATACTGTAAAGCGGGAGCTTAAACTCTTGGTTAGCAGATGATCCAAGTGACGGCGCTATTAACAGCCTGCCTTGGCTAAGGATAAATTGTACTCAAAGTAATATTCAATTAATTGATGATTGCGGTGATTGGCAGAGTTGTCATTGTCTCTTGTTCTCTGTCTTTCACACCTCCCACAACCAGAGGCCCGGCGCCTGCCCGGATCACGTAGCGAACACATATCCCCCGACAACGATCTACAAACATTGTGTAAAATTACAAGTGTTATGATGGCCAAGTGTTGAATGCACCTAACTTTAAGAAATGGTTAGAATGGCCAAGTGGTGGATCTACAGTCTACACCCACCTACCAACTCTCGGTTAGAATGGACAAATGGTGGATCTATGGTCTATCTTTCCTATAAACACTATTTAAAATTGATAGATGGTGGACTTTATAATAAACCACTATTTTAAATTGATATTGATAGATGTGGACATCATAAGAGAAACCCAACCATTGCATCCACCTTGCAAATCGGTTAGAATGGCAAATTTGGTGGATCTAAATTGTAGACACCTTTAAGACTTGGTTAGAATGGCTTAGGTGGTGGATCTAAGGTCTACATATTGCACAAACTTTGTTTTAAAATGAGAAGTTGGTGGATATAGTAGAAACCAACCATTTCATTCCACCCTACAAGACCTGGTTAGAACATTGAAGTGGTAGATCTGGGATGCACTCACCTTTAAGAATTGGCTAGAATGGATAAGTGGTGGATCTAAGGTTTATCTTTCTCACACACTTTGTTGAAAGTTATATAGGAGACACTAACCCCCACCTTCCAAAACTTGGCTAGAATGGCCAAGTGTTGGATCTTGGATGCACTCACTCTACACGACTTGGTTAGAATGGACCACTGGGGAATTTAAGGTCTACCTATTTCATGAACTTCATTTGAAATTGCAAGGTGGTGGATCTAGGAGACACAAACAATTGGATCCACATTTCAAGCCTTGGTTAGAACGCGGGGGATTCACTCTATATACAAAATGGGATGCCACCTGCGAGCGAACAACTTTGGTATAACCCCTATATACCACTCATACTAGGAAATATTATCCTCCTTTCTACGCTTATATAACAATCAGTGGAAAAAAATTTCAAACCCCTATCTTACATATAAAGTTTAGGCCTCACATGATCTAACAAAGAGTGTAGCATAGTGACTGGGAATGTACTAACGGACCACTTTTGTTGATAACTAGATGTACTCAATGTGTCTTAGTTTGACTTTCAAGCTATATGGCACGATCAACCTACACTCTGGCTACTCATCTAATTTTGACCCATCCAAATCTGGTGTAAATTAATCTTTGAACTTCTCCAAATCAGCCCTTATCTATGACCTGCTTGATGCAAAATTTGATGTGTAACCCGATAGAAAACTTCCCCTAAATTCATCTGAGTTCTAGTGCACATCACTGACCATATGTTACAAGTAATCAACCCTAATCATCTCCCCCCCCCCCCCCCCAATAAATATGATACCCCCCTCCCTTATTTTTAAGCTTTGGAGAAAATTTATTGGGGGTTTGTCGCGAACTTATATACTTATATAACTTGTAAAAAAACCCCTCTACCATACACTTACATAGAGTGGTATGTTTTCCAAGGTGAATCCCCCGGGGGCTAGAATGGTCGAGTGGTGGATCTTTGATGCACATTGTTTCTAGATCTTAGTATGAGTGACCAAGTGGTGGATCTAGGATCTACTCATCTCACAAAATTTGTGTAAAATTAGAAGTCTTATGATAGTCATGTGTTGAATGCATCTAGCTTTAAGACATGGTTAGAATGGCCAAGTGGTGGATCTACGGTTTATCTTTCCTACAAACACTATTTAAAATTGATAAATTGCAGCCATCTTCAAGGCCATGTTATAATGGCCAAGTGGTGGATCTTTACTGCACATACTTTCCAAATCTTAGTCTGAATGGCCAAGTGGTGGATCTATGATCTACTCATCCCACAAAATTTGTGTAAAATTACAAGTCTTATGATGGCCAAGTGTTGAATGCACCAAACTTTAAGACATGGTTAGAATGGCCAAGTGGTGGATCTACGGTCTATCTTTCCTACAATCACTACTTAAAATTGAGAGATGGTGGACGTAGAAGAGACCAACCATTGCATCCGCCTTGCAAGATTAGGTTAGAATGGCCAAGCGGTGGATCTAAATTGCAGCCACCTTCAAGACTTGGTTAGAATGGCCAGATGGTGGATCTAAGGTCTCCATATTGTACACACTTTGTTTAAAATGGGAAGTTTGGTGGATGTAGAAGAAACCAATCATTGCATCCATCTTGAAAAATATGCTTAGAATGGCCAAGTGGTGGATCTTGGATGCACCCACGTTTAGGAATTGGTTAGAATGGCTAAGGATCTAAGGTCTACCTTTCTTACACACTTTGCTAAAAGTTGTAAATGGAGGATTTAGGAGACACCAACCATTGCACTCACCTTCCAAAACTTGGCTAGAATGACCAACTGTTGGCTCTTGGATGCATTCACCCTCTAGGACTGTGTTAAAATGGTCTACTAAAGAATCTAAGGCCTATTTTACATACTTTATTTGAAATTGCAAGGTGGTGGATCTAGGAGACACCAACAATTGGATTCACATTTCAAGCCTTGGTTATAATGGCCCAATGGTGGATCTTTGACCTATTTCCCAATTCTTAGTTTAAATAGCCAAGTGGTCGATTGCGGAGCTACTCATCCTGCAAGATTTGTGTAAAACTACAAGTGTCATGATGGCCAAGTGTTGAATGCACCTTACTTTAAGACATGGTTAGAATGGCTAAGTGGTGGAGCTACGGTCTACACCCACCTACCAATACTTGGTTAGAATGGCCAAGTGGTGGATCTATGGTCTATCTTTCCTATAAAAACTATTTAAAACTGATAGATGGTGGACTTAGGAGAAACGAACCATTGCATCCACCTTGCAAAATTTGGTTAGAATGGCTAAGTGGTAGATGTAAATTGCAGACACCTTCAAGACTTGGTTAGAATGACTAGGTGGTGGATCTAAGGTCTACATATTGCACAAAACTTTTTTAAAATGAGAAGTTGATGGATATAGGAGAAACTAACCATTGTATCTACCTTAGAAGACCCAGTTAAGATGGACAAATGGTGGATCTTGGTTGCACCCACCTTCAAGAATTGGTTAGAATGGATAAGTCGTGGATCTAAGGTCTATCTTCTCACACACTTTGTTAAAAGTTGTAAATTGGAGGATTTAGGAGACACCAACCATTGCATCTACCTTCCAAAACTTGACTAGAATGGCCAAGTGTTGGATCTTGGATGCACTCTCTACAGGACTTTGTTAGAATGACCCACTGGGAAATTTAAGGTCTTTCTATTTCATGAACTTTATTTGAAATTTCAAGGTGGTGGATCTAGGTGACACAAACAATTGGATGCACATTTCAGTCCTTGGTTAGAATGGCCGAGTGGTGGATCTTTGATGCACATGCTTTCCAAATCTTAGTTCGAATGGCCAAGTGGTGGATCTAGGATCTAATCATCCCATAAAATTTGTGTAACATTACAAGTCTTATGATGGCCAACTGTTGAATGTACCTAACTTTAAGACATGGTTAGAATGAGCAAGTGGTGGATCTACGGTCTATCTTTCCTACAAACACTATTTAAAATTGATAGATGGTGGACTTAGGAGAGACCAACCATTGCATCCGCCTTGCAATATTAGGTTAGAATGGCCAAGTGGTGGATCTAAATTATAGCCGTCTTCAAGACTTGGTTAGAATGACAAGGTGGTGGATCTAAGGTCTCCATATTGCACACACTTTGTTTAAAATGGGAAGTTTGGTGGATGTAGGAGAAACCAATTGTTGCATCCACCTTGAAAAATATTCTTAGAATGGCCAAGTGGTGGATGTTGGATGCGCCCACCTTTAGGAATTGGCTAGAATGGCTAAGGAGCTAAGGTCTATCTTTCTTATACACTTTGTTGAAAGTTGTAAATTGGAGGATTTAGGAGAGAGACATCAACCATTGCACCCAACTTCCAAAACTTGGCTAGAATGGCCAACTATTGGATCTTGGATTCACCCTCTAGGACTGTGTTAAAATGGCCTATTAAGAAATCTAAGGTCTACCTATTTCACACACTTTATTTAAAATTGCAAGGTGGTGGTTCTAAGAGACAACAACAATTGGATCCTCATTTGAAGCCTTGGTTATAATGGCCGAGTGGTGGATCTTTGACCTACTTCCCAATTCTTAGTCTAAATAGCCAAGTGGTCGATCTAAGATCTACTCATCCCACAAACTTTGTGTAAAACTACAAGTGTAATGACGGCCAAGTGTTGAATGCACCTAACTTTAAGACATGGTTAGAATGGCCAAGTGGTGGATCTACGGTCTACACCCACCTACCAATACTTGGTTAGAATAGCTAAGTGGTGGATCTATGGTCTATCTTTCCTATAAACACTATTTACAATTGATAGATGGTGAATGTAGGAGAAACGAACCATTGCATCCACCTTGCAAAATTTGGTTAGAATGGCCAAGTGATGGATCTTAATTGCAGCTACCTTCAAGATTTAGTTAGAATGGCTAGGTGGTGGATCGAAGGTCTACATATTGCACACACTTTGTTTAAAATGAAAAATTTGTGGATATAGGAGAAACCAACCATTGCATCCACCTTACAAGATGTGGCTAGAATGGCCAAGTGGTGGATCTTGGATGTAGCCACCTTCAAGAATTGGCTAGAATGTCTAAGTGGTGGATCTTGGATGCAGCCACCTTCAAGAATTGGCTAGAATGTCTAAGTGGTGGATCTAAGGTCTATCTTTCTCACACACTTTGTTGAAAGTTGTAAATTTGAGGATTTAAGAGACACCAAACATTACACCCGCATTCCAAAACTTGGTTAGAATGACCAAGTGTTGGATCTTGGATACACTCACTCTCCAAGGCTTGGCTAGAATGGCCCACTAGGGAATCTTAGGTCTACCTATTTCATGCACTTTATTTGAAATTGCAAGGTGGTGGATCTAGGAGACACCAACAATTGGATCCACATTTCAAACCTTGGTTAGGATGACCGATTGGTGGATCTTTGATGCACATATTTTCCAAATCTTAATCTGAATGGCCAAGTGGTGGATCTAGGGTCTACTTATCCTACAAAATTTGTGTAAATTACAAGTCTTATGATGGCCAAGTGTTGAATGCACCTAACTTTAAGACATGGTTAGAATGACCAAGTGGTGGATGATGGATGCACCCACCTACCAATACTTGGATCATGGATGTACCTACCTACCAATACTTCGTGAGAATGGACAAGTGGTGGATCTAAGGTCTACATATTGCACACACATTGTTTAAAATAGAAAGTTGGTGGATGTAAGAGAAACCAACAATTTCATCCACCTTGTAAGTTTTGTTTAGAATGGCCAAATGGTGGATCTTAATTGTAGCCACCCTCAAAACTTGGTTAGAATGGACAAGTGGTGGATCTAAAATCTAGATATTGCACACACTTTGTTTATATGGATACAATCTTGAAAATTTATTTCAAATGTGGTTTATTTGAAACAATACCTTGAAAAAATTATTCTAGATGACTTATGGGATCTAGGATACACCTACTTTAGTTATCAAATGTCTAAATTGGATAAATATTTGATTTTAGAATTTAAAAGACTTGAAGAGTGTAAATAAAATGTTATGTGTCAATTAAGTTTTATACGCTCTCAAAAAATTATTACATTCAATGTGTCATTATAGATTCTAACTAGTTATTTGTGTTTTCTTTGATTTCAGAGAAAAAATGGTTCAAAAAAAAAACTCTATGACGGTTCCTATTAATGTTGACTTTGCAAGTGATGATAAGAGAAAATGGTACTTAGACGTTTATGGAGTGCAAGGTGCACACTTTCATAAAGTGCATGTCTTTGTGGCTAGTGACAAAGATGAGAATAGATTTGATGATCTAGGGCAGATAGTCTCTGCAAGTGTTTCAACAGTTGAAGGACATCTTGACATTGAGTGCATTAACATTGGGATATCTGCCACCTGGCAATTCTGAGTACCAACTATTGACAAATTCCTACGTTGTTGAAAAAATCATCAAAGACAAGGAAGAGATAATGTTTTCACGAGGTTTGGATGTTAATGAAGATTTATTTGATATCACTGCAGATAGGTTACAAGATGCAATTATTATTGCTTTAAAGGCAAGCAAGTGAAGAATAAGAAATCAAATAAGAAGACCACAACCAAAAAGGCAAGGGGTGTTACAACAGCTGGTGTTGCAGATGTAGATAAGGCCATTTTGAGATCAAAGGACACAAGCAATCAAACCTTATTAAGGTTTGTGGAGTCTGATCCCTTAGAGAACGAGGTCCAAAAAGCAAAGAAGAGTGCTACAGGAGGCATGGAAAAGTATTCAGCATACTTCCCTTTGAAGCATAAGGAGTACGAGATTCTCGTCACTAACTGTTTTCTTGCTCTTGATCGTTTAAATTGTCATTAGCTAAAGCCTCATCAAGTACAAAATTGTATGCTCTTCTTTGGAGCAAGTGCAAATTGGCCTTCATCATGTGCTTATTTGATTCCTATAAAGAATTGTGGCCAAAAGTCCGGAGTTCCAATGGCACGTACTAAGGTAGAAGCAGAAAGACTTCTTGAATACAAGTTTGGATCATTGATGGACAACACTCGATTTATGCAGCCAAAATGTTGAGATTTCAAGAAATGAAAAAGGATGTGCTCCCAGGATCTAACACAAGTTGATGAGAAAAGAAAGGCTCAGATTGTTGTAGATCCATCCCCACAAGTTGCAACAGCCATATTAGCCCCATAGAAAATGAGGAGGCCAAGGTGCTATATGTTAAGCAACCTTACAGTGAAATTCTCAAGCATCTTTGGATATTTCAAAAATGTCCATCATGTCCAAACATTGGAGAAAAAGAAGGTGCAAAATCTCGAACACCTTGGGATGTAAGTTTTATTTTTCTTTCTCTCTCATGGTTATATGATCAAAAAAAAATTGAAATTATTATATTTAATTTGTTTTTGGTTTTGCAAGCATTTCTTAAAATGACAATAATTTTTGCTAGTGCATCATTCATCACCAAACAAGCTCATATGGCCACTTACTCTGATCCTATTTATGATCGATGGGGCTGAAGATCATAGAGCAATTTGAGAGAGGGAATAAAAAGCCAGGGGCCATAATGTTTAGATATTTGTGTGGTCTAGATGAAGATGAAGTAGAAAAAAATCAAACAGAAATAGAGATTGGAATGACTGTTTTGTCTAAGGGTGCAAAGGACACACCAAGTGTAATGGACATGACTGATCGTATCAAGCAACTGAAACAAGATTAAATTATGATGCGTTGCTTGAGCAATTCAATGTGCTCAATGAAGGAGAATCCATGTGAGGATTGGGAGGAGCTTTCTACCACATACAACAGTAATGATGTTGTTTACTACCATTTCTTGACACTCTGTGATACTTGGCTAATATCACAACTACAATGTGGTGCACAAAATATTGATTTTCTAGAAGAGGCAAGAAAGTATATCCAATGGACAATCAGCATTGTGAAAGAAAAAGAAGATTCAATTATAGATCTTCCATGGTCTATATATGTTGTCAGTCTTCAATTGGAGGGAAGATCTTACTTAGAGCGCCATCTAAACAATCCTATCCCTATAGAATTGTGTATCTTGGACAACACACGTGATTTGGAGAGCAATCTACAATGGTCAACTAAAAGATTCAAAGATCTCATAGATGGAATTATTTCTATTGCAGGTGGGTCAACATAATCACAATGTGTGATCCTTTCTTTTTTGAATAATAAAGACTGTGTGCAGTTATCGTCTGCATTGCAAAGTATGACAAACATGATCAAAATACAATTTGTTGGGGAATTTACTGGTGCTATAAAATTCTTCACCACACTTGTGTTCTTGAGCAAGGGAGATGCCTTTGAGGGACTTATTAGTTCTTGGTATATGAAGCATCTTGCCTTCCAAAACTTGTTAAGAATGGCTAACTGGTGGATCTAGGATGCACAAAAGCTTTTAGAATAGATTGTTTGGAATGGATTTCTCCACTAGTATGGATACATGTTGCATTTTATTTTGCTACCATCTGTTTATGAATTTGCATATCACTGCACGCATTGTGTTTGTAAATGTATTGCATTTTTTGTGTGACGTATACCTTTGCATCCATTTGATCGTCATGCACACTAACCCTTAGGCGAGAAATCTTGGGTTATTTTGCAGTGCCTGAAGCATCGGAGAAATTTGAACTCAACAATGCAGCCGAACGTCATGAGAACAAATTGATTACCCCGCTGGCGTTACACATTCTTTTCGCAGCAAAAGCGTGCTTGAAATTTACTTATGCTAGTTTTTGATAGTTGCTAAAAGTCGAAGGTTCAATTTTTTTAAAAGAGAACCATGATCAAACAAAAAATTGAAGAGATGCCTTTGGGGGCTCGTGTTTGTGTTTGCTCGCGAGGGAGAAGAGGGGAAGGGGCTTCCATTTGCAAGGGCCGGCTGCTTAGTAGAGCACGTTGTGAGCATTGTTTCATCAAGAACATTGTGTGTGTGTGTGTGTGTTCTTTTTTGAATCGATAGAAAGAGAGAGAGAGAAAGTGAGACTCTCTGTTTGTTGAATCCAAGAGAGAAAGATAGGGAGAAAGAGAAAGGGGATTTGCCCTCTTTCTAGTCAAAACTTGAGAGAGGGAAGGCTTCTGTAGGTTACCAAAAATAGAGAAAGAGTGAGAGAGAGCTCTCTGTGTTAGAAGCCAGAGCCAAGAGAGAGAGAGAGAGAAAGGGAGAGGGAAAGCTTCTGCTTCTTGCCTTGGCGAGAGAGACAAGGGCTTAGCCTTGCTGTGAAGAAGGAAGAAAAGAGAAGGGCCTTGCCCAATTAACCATAGCCAAGGAAAAAGGGATCGGTTGTGGGGAGAGAGAATGACGGGCTACCAAGAAAGAGGAGAGTTGAGGAGAGAGAGAATGAGGGCTTGGCCCTGCTGAAATCAAAGAGAGAGAGAGAGAGAGAGAGAGAGAGAGAGAGAGAGAGAGAGAGAGAGAGAGAGAGAGAGAGAGAGAGAGAGGAAGAGATCCTATCGCACTCTATGTGTAACTCAAGGAGAGAGAGAGTGATCCATTTGTGACAGGCAATAGTCAAGAGAGAGGTTGGAAGAGGGAAGTCTCTGCCAACAGGCCATTTGTAGGCAGTGAGAGAGAGAGAGACAGAGTGCTATTGTGTGTGGAGAAATGAGGAGGGAGAAAGAGAAGGAGCGAGCCTTTGACTCTATAGCATTGAGAGAGAGAGAGAGAGAGAGAGATGAGAGAGAGAGAGAGAGAGAGAGAGAGAGAGAGAGAGAGAGAGAGAGAGAGAGAGAGAGAGAGAGAGAGAGAGAGAGAGAGAGAGAGAGAGAGAGAGAGAAACTGATTTTGTCTTTGTTGCCTTATTTTAAGTCAATATATTAAATTCATTAGCCCCCCTCCAAGGGAGGGTCCCCACAGAAACAAAAAGAGAGAGATAGTCTCCGTGCGGGCCAAAGAGAGAAAAAGAGAGATTGGAAGAGAGAGACAGGGCTTTGCCCTGAGCACAAACGAGTGAGGGGAGAGAGAGAGAGAGAGAGAGAGAGAGAGAGAGAGAGAGAGAGAGAGAGAGAGAGAGAGAGAGAGAGAGAGAGAGAAGTTTTCTCAGTGTTGAGTGTGGGAGAAAGAGAGAGAAGTTGAGAGAGAGAGTGAAGTTGCATCCAAATTAAAGGGGAGAGAGTGGCTCACCATCAAACGGTGAGAGGTGCTCTCCAACTAGTTTTTGATTTCACTCGCAAATTTCAAGTATTATTACAAAAGCGGCCATTGAAGCTTGGAAAATTGTCAAATGACACAAGCGACAGAGCTACGACGCATCAAAGTGAAGAGTCCCTGCCTCTAGCTATTTGCACACTTCGTGCACTATCGCTTTCATATAGCCACTCGTAGAAAACGCCCGTCAAAATTTATAATTTATAAAAAATATTGAAGCTTTGTAAAATTCAACCCTCGAGGGTTGTGAGAATCACTTTGAGCCTCACCATCGCGTTTTGACTTTCAACGTAGTGGTTTCAGAGCTAAGTTTTCTCTCTCTTGCTCCATTTTGAAATTAAAACAAAGCAAATATTTGTAAAAAAAATTTACGCTCAGACATCATAATACAAACACAATTTGTGCCTATTCTCATTGTGCCAGTTTGTAAGCATTCTCTACATCATGTTGTTACCAATCATCACCATATTTGTGCTCGTGCCGTGTTTGTCATTTGCAAGTGTTTGTCTATACTCCAACCACTTCAATGTTCCTTGGCAGCGGACATCCAGCACACTATATTTTCTCTAAATTCCCTCCATCTTTGTCATTGGGATTTGGGGGGTTGATATTGTACTTATCATACTATCTTTGTTGGGTATCTAGGGGGTTTTTGGGTCTTTGTCCTCTTTGCCTTGCTCGTCCTTGGTCGGGACCTTGACTTGCTCGAGGTTCCGCGACACGAACCTACTTGGAAGGGGACGTATGCATAGTGAGAAAGAGTGGTGAGAGCATCTTAGGGAGAGTGAGCGAGCTAAGAGATATCATAGAAGGGAAAAGGAAAAAGAATTACAAGGGCATTCTAACCTTGCAACTCCTTCATAACAACAGATTCCAAAAGTATCAACTCCGTCGAGTACCTCACTTTCTATCCATATTCCCATCATGGCTCAACCCTTTGCAATCCAGTGACCCCTAGTGTTACCAACTAATCTCGCTCGCCCTGATGCACCACGCATCCCACTTCCGACATTTCATGGGTCGCCCTTGGAAGATCCTAGAGCTCATGCAAACAATTTTAAAATTGCTTGTTTGACGTTTCATATTGTCAAGGAGGGACATGTAATGACTTATTTTAGCACCACACTAAAAGGGGAAGCTTCGAATTGGTTTTCCAAGCAGCAAACAAATTCTATTCCTAGTTTTGCCGATTTTGAGCAAAAATTTGTAGCCGCTTTTCGCAAACCTCCAAACTTTTTCTCATTTTTTGAGCAGTTACTCTCCTTTAAGCAAAATTATCCTCATGAAAGCATTGAGCAAGCCACCACCAGGTTCAAGAATTTTATCGACCGTTATACTCCCACTTTTAACATTGATCTGCTTACCATAATGGAATCATTTCTTAGGGGGTTGCATCCTAGTATTCAAATTTTAGTAAGGGCTCATGCTCCACAAGACTTAAATACTATTATCACGTCTCTGCTGTTAATGTGGAGAGTTCATACATGTGCGCTTATGAACCACAACTAGTTGTGACACCATCTCTATTGTATAGCCCATGGATAGCACCACACTCTTTACCAATATCCACTCCTAGTTTATCTTTACCAGCCCCATCTTATGTTCAACACCACCTCTGCAATTACCACCTGTTACCCCACTCCAGCTTCAAGCTACACAATCGCCTCTTTTTCTCCCATCACCCACACCTGTCATTGACAATTCCTCTTCATCCACCTCTCCACATCTCCCAACACCAGTTTCTCAAGCTCCCCAACCTTTTGTGACTTATCCTCAATCTACTTCTACCACTGCACCTTCCATGCATCACAAGGGCGGGGATGGTTATGAGAGCACTGCATCTAGGATTGGAGACTTGAAAGACATGATGACTAATTACATGAACTAGTTAAATGAAAACATGAAAGATGTGACTCTAGATGTGAACTTTGTGAAGCAGCAACAAAAAATTTTGTCCGCTCATCGCCCTAAGCCTAATCCCACCAAGATTGTGTGTCGTGCTTGAGGCGTACCCGGCCATCTTTCCAAAGTTTGTCCCACAATCATCTGCACTTATGAGAGATGTTTGGGAAATAGGCATACTAAAGAAAATTGCTATATTAAGATGTGCCACATGATGAATAACAATTCTACAATACCACCGCCAAGCCCCATGAACCATCGTAGTGGGAATGAGACCTCCAGTTGAGTTATCTTTTAATGGGGTTCCTATTACTGGGTTACACATGGGTGATCACTGTTCTATGATGAGTGCTGAGGGTTTCATCCAGTGTTTGCCCATTACTGTGGCAGGCCGAATCGTGGAGATTGATTGTTATGTTTTGCGGCTTAGTCCGGGACCTGGACAGTACTAGCTTCTTTTGGGGAGACCTTGGATATGGTGAACCGATTGCGTTATTGATATCTCTAGAGGATAGTTGCTGTTGGGTAGGGGATCTTCACGGGTAGTTCTGCCAGCTTACCCTTCTTCTATTACGAGTCCTGGGGTTACTTCAAAAGTTGAGAGTGATGCTGATGATGATCGTAGTTCTACTTTTTCTTGTACACCCAATTCTTATTATATTTACCCTGATGTTATTGAGATTACCCTTGATGAGGATGAGGAGACTCCACCTTTGTCTAGAGAGGAAGAAACTGTCAAGGTTCCTATAAAAGGGGAGGACAAAGTTGTGCTTTTGGGTGCTTCTTTAGAGTCACCATTAAGGGAGGAGGTTATTTGTTTATGTCAGGAGTACCAAAACATTTTTTCATGGGATTACACGGAGTTGAAAGGTTTCCCACACGAGTTAGTTGTGCATCACATCCCACTTAAACTTGTTGTTGTTCCTGTGCGTCAACGTCAATGTTGATTGTAGGAGCATTATAGAGAGGGGGTTTATATGGAGATAAAAAAACTTCTAGAGGCTGGGTTAATCTTTCTCGTGGATAACACTGAGTGGGTTCCCCTATTGTTGTTGTACCTAAGAAAATTAAATAGCTTCGTATATGTGTTGATTATAAACAACTTAATAAGGCTACCATCAAAGACTACTACCCTTTGCCTTTTATTGATTAGATTTTAGATGCTTTAGCTGGGAGGGAGATTTATGGATTAATGGATGGGTTCTCAGGATACAACCAGATGGTCATAGCTGATGAAGATAAGCTTAAAACCACTTTTACCACCATCTTTGGGACATTTGCATATCACGTCATGCCATTTGGGCTATGCAATGCTGGGGCATCTTATCAAAAGTATAAGCATGAGAGTTTTTGTGATGACCTTATAAACTTTCTCAAACTATTTATGGATGACATAGGCGTGGGGACCACTCGAGAAAATTTTCTTAAGGCCCTCCATTATGTGTTTCAAAAGTGTCAAGAGAAGTCCATTGCATTGAATGATTGCAAGTGTGTCTTTGGAGTATCCTATGGAATTTTATTGGGACATCTTATTAGTGCACATGGGATAGCTATGGACCCTACAAAGGTTTAAGCCCTCCTTGCATTTTTTGCGCCTACCACTGTTTGTCAGGTTAGCGGTTTTCTTGGGGCTGCTAAGCATTATAGCCGCTTTATTAAAGATATGACTCATCTTATTTTACCACTTAATACACTTTTGAGGGTTGAGAAAAAGTTTATTTGGGGGACACCTCAAGAGACCTCTTTTTCTTCCTTAAAAGTGCATTTACTAAGGCCCCTATTCTTAAGCCACCAAATGCTTCCAAACCTTTTCATCTATTTTTTTGCTTTCACATTCAATTTTATCTAGTTGCATTACCCAACTTTATGACAAGAAATTGCATCCTGTTGCATATTATAGTCGCAAACGTAAAGAGGCAGAAACATCCTTCACTGGGGTAGAACGGGCTTGTTTAGCTATTGCTGAGAGTGCTAGGAAATTTTGCACATATTTATCCATGAAGCACTCCATTATATATGTGACAAAGGACTCATTACGACTTATGATGAATAAGTTGGAGCCCCCTAAACGTATCATGTGATGGATTGTTGAGTTGCAAACCTTTGATTATGTACTTAAATCCAAACCTCCTGCATTGAAAAAGCTTGTGGATTGCTTGGCTGATGTGTCTCCCTGTGTTGATGAGCTTGTCGTACCTGGACCTGATTTGTTTTGCATTGAGCCTTCTCGAGAGCGATATGACCAAATTGCTCATTATTTGTCTACCCTAGAATTTTCCCCCAGACATGAGTAAAGATGCAAAGAAAAGATTAGTTGCCCATTCACAAATGTTCTCTATTATTGATGGGTCTTTATATCAAAAGGGGATTGAGGGCATTTATCACCGCTGTTTTGCACAGGAAGAGATTCCTCCTATTCTAAAAGACTGTCATGATAGTGCATGTGGGGGGCATTCGCAGGGAAGTTGACTGCATTGAAGATCTTGAGAGTAGGGTACTAGTGGCCTAGTGTGTTTAAGGACTCGTTTGAGTGGTGTAAGGGGTGTGATGTTTGCCAGAGAGCCACCCACCTTGATAATTGTTTGCGCCCTAACAATGCTATTATGGCCACATTACCATTCAAGAAGTGGGACATTGACTATGTTGGGCTTATCACTCCTACATCTAATAATGGGAAATCCTACATCATTTTTGCAATTGATTACAGTCTAAGGTTAGAGCGGTGAGGAGTGATGATGCACGCACTACTGCTTTTTTCTTGATTGAGCATGGTATTTGTCGTTTTGGGGCACCAACAAAACTTGTATCCGATAGGGGGACACACTTTTTAAATAATGTTCTTGAGGATCTCACTTATTATTTTAACATTAGATATGACAAAACTACCCCTTATAAGCCTTCTACCAATGGGCAAGTTGAGATCACTAACAAGACTCTAGTCACTATTTTGAGGAAAAGAGTGGATATGGACAAGAGGGATTGGAATGAGAAACTACCAACGGTTGTGTGGGCATATAACACTACTTTTAAGGAGGCCACATGTTTCATTCCTTTCTCTTTGGTCTATAGTCAAGAGTGTGTGCTACCAATTGAGCACGAGCTTGCTACTTTGTGGTTTATGCATGCACATTCCTTGCCTTTGGAAGAGAGTTTGAAAGAGATGCTAGGGACATTAGAGCACCTAGATGAGTGGAGGTTGAGGGCCTATCTACACCAAGAGGTAGAAAAGAAGCATCAAACACAACAAAGAGCAAAGAAGGCTAAAACCTACGAATTTGAGGATGGGCAATTATTTCTCTTATATGATGCACGTCATGAGTTGTTCCTTGGGAAGTTGAGCCACATGTGGTCCAGTCCTTATCGTATTGTGAAGGTCTTTCCTAGGAACAAAGCCCAACTTGCAGAAATGGATGGGACATGGTTTTCCACGGAAACCAATTTTGATCAAATTAAATCTTATTGGATGTGATCTTGTTCCTTGTTGCAGATGAATGTGGTGAGTCTTCTCTTTGGTGTCTCTCCTTTGATGGAGCTTTCCGAAGCAAAGAGAAGGTTAGAAGTTGTGGTATTGTCATATACCCACCCGAGGGGGATGCTATTTTCTTGGGAGATCATTTGAGTAAGAATATTGCGGAATATCAAGCACTTTTGATTCGTTTGAGAGTACTACTTCTTTTGGGAGCAGAAAATGTTCATATTTATGGAGATTCATAGCTTGTGATACACCAGTTTAATGGCCATGACCACACCCTTCACCCTTTAATGCACTACTATAGCCTTTTAGCCCGTGACCTCTTCACCCATTTTACCTCTTCCACCCTTACCTTTTTGCCTCGTCAAGAGAACCGTGTTGTTGCTTCCCTTGCTTTGATGGCCCTATATGGATCTTTCACCCAAACTTTTGATAGTTCCTTGGTGAGACAGCCGCATCCATCCATGATGACCCTTGGGATGTGTTTTAGAATTTTAAATGCTTGGGATTAGAGGGTTTAACTAGTCATCTTAGGAGTTTGCAAACCACCCACCCTACCACTTTTGATTCTCTCATCTTATCCATGACTCGTAGACTTATACACCTTTCTGATATCACTTTCCTCACTATTGCCCCGTGCCATTTGCTTATGATTCTATAGCCCAATGGATAAGGCACCGGTCTAATCGGAAATTTTGGGTTCACACTAGCAGGCTACTTTTCTCGGTAGGATGCCACTGTTGAATTTTGTTTTGCTACCATCTATTTATGAATTCGTATATCATTGCACGCATTTTGTTTATGAATGTATTTCATTTTTTGTGTGGTGTATAACTTTGCATCCATTTGATCATCGTGCACACTAAACCTTGGTCAAGAAAGCTTGGGTTATTTTGTAGTTCGTGAAGCATCAGAGGAATTTGAAGTCAGCAATGCAGCCAAACATCATGAAGACAAACTGATTACCCTGTCGACGTCACACACGTTTTTTGCATTATTAAACAAAAAAAATAAAGAAATGCCTTTGGGGGCTCGTGTCTGCTCGCAAGGGAGAAGAGGGGCAGGGGCTTCCATTTGCAAGGGCTGACTGCTTAGTAGAGCACGCTCTGAGCATTGTTTCATCGAGATCATTATGTGTGTGTGTGTGTGTGTGTGTGTGTGTGTGTTCTTCATTGAATTGATAGAAAGAGAGACAAAGAGCCTCTCTATTTGTTGCATCTAAGAGAGAAAGATAGGGAGAAAGAGAAAGGGGCTTTGCCCTGCTATTAGTCAAAACCTGAGAGAGGGAAGGCTTCTGTAGGTTACCAAAAACAGAGAAAGAGTGAGAGTGAGCCCTTTGTGTGAGAAGCCATAGCCAAGAGAGAGAGAGAGAAAGGGACAGGGAAAGATTTTGCTTCTTGCCTTGGAGAGAGAGACAAGGGCTCAGCCTTGCTGTGAACAAGGAAGAAAAGAGAAGGGCCTTGCCCACCAGTTAATTATAGCCAAGGAAAAAGGGGTCAGCTGGCGAGAGCCGGGGAGATAGAACGAGGGGCTGCCAAGAAAGAGGAGAGCCACGGAGAAAGAGAATGCGGGGCTCGGCCCTACTGAAAAAGAAGAGAGAGAGAGAGTTAGTCTCTCTGAGTGAAGCAAGCAAGAGAGAGGAAGAGATCCCGTAGCGCTCTATGTGTAACTCGAGGAGAGAGCAGAGAGAGAGCGAGCCATCTGTGACAGGCCATAGTCAAGAGAGAGGTTGGGAGAGGGAAGTCTTTGCAACAGGCCGTTTGTAGGTAGTGAGAGAGAGAGAGAGTGCTATTGTGTGTGGAGAAACGAGGAGGGAGAAAGAGAGGGAGCGAGCCTTTGTCTCTACAGCATTTGAAGAGAGAGAGAGAGAGAGAGAGAGAGAGAGAGAGAGAGAGAGAAACTGATCTATCTTTGTTGACTTATTTTAAGTCAATATATTAAATTCATTAACCCCCCTCCAAGGGAGGGTCCCCACACAAAACAAAAAGAGAGATAGTCTCCGTGCGGGCCAAAGAGAGAAAAAGAGAGATTGGAAGAGAGAGAGGGCTTTGGCCCGAGCACAAACGAGAGAGAGAGAGAGAGAGAGAGAGAGAGAGAGAGAGAGAGAGAGAAGTTCTCTCAATGCTGAGTGTGGGAGGAAGACACAAAAGTTGAGAGAGAGCATGAAAGTGCCAAAGCGTGAGTGAGAGAGAGTGAAGTTGCATCCAAATTAAAGGGGAGAGAGTGAAGTTGCATCCAAAGCATGAGTGAGAGAGAGTGAAGTTGCATCCAAATTAAAGGGGGGAGAGTGGCTCACCGTCAAACGGTGAAAGGTGCTCTCCCAATAGTTTTGATTTCACTCGCAAATTTTAAGTATTATTACAAATGCGGCCATTGAAGCCAGGACTGTCGTCAAACAACACAAGCGACGGTGCGACAAGGACATCAAAGTGAAGATTCCCTGCCTCTAGCTATTTGCACACTTCACGCACTATCGATTTCATATAGCCACTCATCGAAAACGTCCTTCAAAATTATTAATTTATTAAAAATATTGAAGCTTTTTAAAATTCAACCCTCGAGGGTCGTGAGAATCAATCTGAGCCTCACCATCGGGTTTTGACTTTCAACGCAATGGTTTCAGAGCTAAGTTTTCTCTCTCTTGCTCCATTTTGAAATAAAAACAAAGCAAATATTTGTAAAAGCGGATTACGCTCAGACATCATAATACAAACACAATTTGTGCCTATTCTCATTGTGCCGGTTTGTAAGCATTCTCTACATCATTTTCTTACCAATCATCACCATATTTGTGCTCGTTCCATGTTTGTCATTTGCAAGTGGTTTGTCTATACTCCAACCACTCCAATGTTCCTTCGCAGCGAACATCTAGCACACTATATTTTCTCTAAATTTCCTCCATCTTTCTCATTGGGCATTGGGGGGTTCATATTGCACTTATCATACTATCTATGTTGGGTATCTAGGGGCTTTGGGTCTTTGTCCTCTTTGCCTTTATTGTCCAGATATTTACCAGACAATGTTATGAGAAAAAGAAGAAAAAAGGAACTTATACATGGCTTGGCTTCGTCGTCGCATCTCGCCAAGGGCTTCTTCACGCCAGCTTCATGATGGTATTTTTTCGTTATCTAAATTTTGTAGAAGTGCTCATTCCGGCCCCTTCAAATGGCCAATTTCTTCTTGCTCTCTCTCTCTCTCTCTCTTCTTGCATTGAAGAGCAGCGGGGCTCCCCTTTCTCACACATAGGGAAGCTCAAAGATGGTTTCTCCCTCCTCGATTCTCATTTGAGCAAGGAAACTTTCGATGGTGTGTTTCCTCTCTGTTGCAATGGGAATGCTCCCTAGGTGACTTTAATAATCACTAAGCTTAACCTTGTAGAGGATCCAATTTACTTTGGAGAGCTTCTCTCACCCTCTTTGAATCACCACAGAGATATCCTCACTCTCTCTTTCTCATGGCCTATAGCCCACAAGGCCCAGCCATTCTCCCCCCCCCCCCCCCCCCCCCCCCCCCCCCCTCCCCCCCCCCCCCCCCCCCCCCTCTCTCTCTCTCTCTCTCTATTCTTGCATTGAAGAACAGTGGGGCTCCCTTTTCTCACACACACGGGCAGCTCAAAGATGGTTTCTCCTTCCTCGATTCTCATTTGAGCAAGGCAACTTTTGACGGCTTGTTTCCTCTCTCTTGCTATGGAAATGCTATGTAGGTGACTTTAATAATCACTAACCTTAACCTTGCAGAGGATCCGATTTACTTTGGAGAGCTTCTCTTGCTCTCTTTGAATCACTGCAGAGAGATTCTCACTCTCTCTTGATCGTGGCCTGCAACCCACAAGGCTTGATTCTCCCTCTTTCTCCGTCGCTATATAGCCCGGCTATGGCCTGTATACCCTCAGTTGGCATGGCAGCCCCTAGCGACTCCCCAAAATGGAAACCCTCACTCTCTAGCAGCACCATATAGGGGTTCTCTACCCAATCCCTCCATGCTCTCCCTCAACCTCCTTTTTTGCAACCAACGGGGCTCTCTTTCTGTTGCAAGTGCCCCCTGTCTAAAATCCACACCCCCTCGTCATGCCACCCTTTTCCAGCTCATAAAAAAAATTTCATTTAATAAAACCCCCCTCAAGGTCTCATTCACACTCCCAGTACGTGCGCAGACACACACAATACATGTATGCATTTTATGATGAAGTCATAGATGAAATGGACAGCCATAAATGGCCAATGGTAGACATCCTCTTCAAACTCTCATCCGGTTGCCATGGTACACCACTAGCAGTGGTCAATATCAATCTCTAGTCGTCGTACTTGAGGGCGTCATAACAATATCTCCAAGCATGTCCAATCCATCAAAACAAATCTCAAGGCAGGTCAAATGAGATCATCATCATAATTATTCATAATAAAACAATATTTCAATCTACCTCAAATGCTCAAGATCTTGTGCAGACCCTCTCTTGCTCTCTTACTCGGTCAAAACTCCATGTTCCCGGGAAAAAAAAAGTGCAACAATACATTTCCTTGCCCTATCTTTATACCACAACGAGTGGAACCTTCATTGGTTTTACACACAAAACCAACACAAACAATTTCATTGTCAAGTACCATGTGCACTTTCTCCCCAGATTCAAAGTCCATCCTAAAAATGAAAGAAGGTTAGAAAAGTTGAAGCTTAAAACCACAATGAATATATTAAAGTGGACTATAAGTTAGACAAGTGCTGGAGATTGACATAAAATAATCCTTGATACTTTAGGTTGAACAAGTGGTGGAGATTGAAACTATATAACCCATGATACTCGTGGTTGGGCTAGTATAATGAAGCTTGAGAGCAATGAATTGTTGACACTAGGGATGATATATTGAAGATAAGATAGAAGATTGTGGCCATGCAATGTGTCTATGTCTACTTTTATTCCTTAATGGAGTTTATCTTAGACAAGTGGTGGAACTAGTGGCTCTCTACACTTGAATGGGACATAGCCTGGACAAGTGGAGAACCTTATGGATCTCTATTCTTCAATAGAGCATAGATTTGGTAAGTGATGGATCTTATGGTCCCCTATGCTTGAATGGAGCATAGCTTGGACAATTGGTGGACCTTATGGCTCTCTATGCTTCAATAGACCATAGATTGAACAAGTGGTGGACCTTGTGGATCTCTATGGTCAACTGTAGCTTAGCTTGGACAAGTGGTGGACCTTGTGGTTGTATATGCTTCAAAAGAGCATAGTTTGGACAAGTGGTAAAGCTTATGGTCCTCTATGATTGAATGGAGCATAGCTTGGACACATGGTGGAACTTATGGCTCTATATGTTTCAATAGAGCTTAGATCGGTGGACGTTGTGTCTCTCTATGATTGAATAGAGTAGAGCTTGGATGAGTGGTGGAACTCATGAATCTCTATGCTTGAGTAAATCATAGATTGGACAAGTGATGCTGACTATATGTTTCTCTATGATTGAATGGATCATAGCTCGGAAAAGTGGTAGACCTTATGCTTGAATGATCCTCTATGATTGAATGGAGCATAGCTTGAAAAAGTGGTAGAAATTATGGTTCTCTATGCTTTAATAGAGACTAGATTTAGTGGTGGACCTTGTGGCTCTCTATGCTAGAAACTTGTGCTTGGACATGTGGTGGACCTTGTGGCTACCTATGGTGGAATGGAGCATAGCTTGAACAAGTGTTGGATTTAATGGCTCTCAATGCTTCAATAGAGCATAAACTCGACAAGTGGTGGACCTTACACTCCTCTATGCTTTAATGGAGCATAGCTTAGACAAGTGGTGGACCTTACACTCCTCTATGCTTTAATGGAGCATAGCTTAGACAAGTGGTGGACCTTATGGATCTCTGTCTTTCAATAGAGCAGAGATTGGACACGTGGTGAACCTTGTATCTTTCTATACTTGAATGGGTTAGTTCCTTGGACAAGTGGTGGATCTTATGGCTCTATACCCTTCAATAAAGCATAGACTAGACAAGTGATGGACCTTGTGTTTTTCTATCCTTGAATCGATCTTAGATTGGATAAGTGGTGGGTCTTGTGGCTCTCTATGCTTGAATGGATCATAAATTGGATAAGTGGTGGACTTCATGGATCTATATGCTTGAATAGAGCATAGAATTGGACCTTATGGTCCTCTATGCTTGAATGGAACATAGCTTGGACAAGTGGTGAACCTTATGGATCTCTATGTTTCAATAGGGAATATATTATACAAGTGGTGGATCTTATGGTCCTTTATAACTCAATAGAGCCTAGCTTGGAAAAGTGGAATGAAAAGGTAGTGAATCTAGGATGCATTTTTTCTCTTACATCACCATGTTTGGAATGGTCTTGTCATGGATCTTGGATGCACCAAACCTTCCTTAATTTGTTTCAAAAGGGCAAGTACTAAATACAAGATGCACTTTTCCTTCTCACACCTCACTCAAAGTGTCTTGGTGGTGGATTAAGATTTCCCTTACTCTTCAACAAGAACTTGAACTTCAAATCTCCAAGTATGCATCTAAGAAACAATATGTGCTCTATAAATTTTTAGAATAGACAAGTGGTAGATCTAAAATGCAGTAAAGCTTCTATAAGTTGTTTAAAATGGTCACTTATTGTGGATCAAGGATGTGATAACTGGTGAATTGAATGTTTGTGGTGGATTTAGAATACACTCACTTTGATAGAAGCCATTTAGATTGGCCAAGTGGTGGACCTTGGATGGATGTACACTTCAACAACTATGATTGAATCTTTGATTGAGCTAGTATCTACTCTTCCTTGATTGAGCCATTTAGATTGGACAAGTGGTGGACCTTGGATGTATGTACACTTCAACAACTACGATTGAATCTTTGATTGAGGTAGTATCTACTCTTCCATGATTGGGCTAGTATCTAATCTTCCATGATTTCTAGATTGGCCAAGTGGTGGATCTAAGATGAGTACTAGTCTTCCACAACTTGTTTTGATTCAATATATAGGATGCACACCACTATTCAACACGTCATTAGAATGACTTTGATTTTATTTAGGTTGCATCCTTCATTGCACAAACTATATATAATGAGAAGATGGTGGATTTAGGATGCATTTTCCCTTTTGCACTATGTTTAGAATGACCGTTGGATCTAGGATGCACCAAACCTTCTTAAATATTTTTTGAAAAATCCAAGCACTAAATAGAGGATGATGAGCTTTCCCTTCCAAAACTTGCTTAAGGTGGCCCGATTGTGGATTGACAATTTTCTTTCTCCCCTCCAAGAACTTGTCTAGATTGGCCAAGTGGTGAATCAAAGATGTACGAGAGATGCACCCATCCTTACAATGTTACCATATACATGTGGTAGTGATGTGTGTGAACACACTAGGACCGTCGGGGCATTTTTTCCCTCTTTAGGAGGTTTTTTCCCCCGTGCATTGTATATACTCCCATCACTCTAGGGCTATCTATCTTTCCATTGCACACTAAGTAACACACACTCTATTGTGTGCCTTGAACTTCCTTCGTCTTCTCCAAGCTGTGTGCATTTCTCTGCAACCCTAATTCCAACAATTGGTATCAGAGTAGGTTGCGTCCTCCCGGGCTTAGTCGCCAGCTGCTCCAGCACACGCCTGCTCACTTTCTCCGATTTTAGTGATCTTTGGCAAGCATTCACTGGTCGACAAATATTTTGGGAAGCTCGTAGAGCTAGGTTTGCTCAGAATTTTGATTTGGGCTCATTTCGGCCTCCGTTTCCACTACAGGCAGTACTGCACAGGCTATTTCGTCATTTTGTGCAGAATTTTTGTCAGTGCCGTTTTCTGCATAACAGGTGCCTTATAGTCTTCTACGGTTTGTGCTATATAGCATAGGTTGTTCCCGCTCGGTTTCTCCTATTTTCGGGCAGTTTTCACATCAGGTGCATCATTTACCATGGCTGACAACAACAACACAAATGTGTTCAAGATGTTTACTGCTGAGGACAGGTTGGATGGGGACAACTACCCTTTGTGGGATTATATGATGCAACATGTTCTTGTGTCAAAGGGTGTCTGGAACATTGTGCAGGGCATTGATGTATGTCCTGGTTCTGAGGATGTAGGCGATGTTGAGAATGTTGCAGGTCTTGTTGCAAGGATTGCAGCTGTTAGAGTTGTTTTGCCTACGACACAACAAGCTCATTGGGATGTTAAGTATGCGCAGGCTCATGCATTGATTGCGTTGTCCGTGAAGCGCACCATTGTTACTCACATTCGTTCAGCAAAATCTGCAAAATAGACTTGGGATATTCTAGCAGGTCTTTATGCAAGCCGCAATGAGGCTAAAATTGCTTTGCTGCGTAAAGAGGTGGAGTCGAAGATTATGCATGAGGAAGATGATATGGACACTTTCCTTGCTAGTGTCAAGGATATCAATGAGAAAATTATTCCTGCAAGTGAAGTTATTTCAGACAGTTCCCTTGTGCAGACTGTTCTTGATGCCTTACCAGATTCTTACCAGACTTTTGCTAATACTTGGAGACTTATGACCCAAGGAAATTCTGAAGTTGTTGTCAAGTTTGATGTATTATGCACATTGCTATTGCAAGAGTCACTTTCCAGAAAAAACAGGACTAGACAGCGTGCAGTCGAACAGGCTTTTATTGCTTCTCAAAGAAAGGGTGGTAACAACAATGCAGCCACTTCTTATGGTTCTGCTGCGAGTGGCAAAAATTCTGTTCCTAATGCTTCTGCTGGCAGAAATTCTTCTGGAAATTCTGGTGATAAGGGCAAAAAGAAGATGCCCTGCCATTACTGTAAAGCCAATGATCACTTGATCAAGTCGTGTCCTAAGTTGAAGGCCAAAGAGGCTAAGAAGAAAGAGGGTGGTTCCACTGCAAATGCTGGTTCTACTACAAATGCAGCCATTGTTGAGTCTTTTGTGAAAGGAGACTGTGTTGCTGATGTTGATGCAGAATGGGCTTTTAGCGCAGAGTGCACTTACAATCCCGCTGTCCACGATGCATGCTTGTCAGTTGCTGCAGATTCACATGTGTGGTATTTCGACAGTGGTGCTACAAAGCACATTACCTCACATCGTGAATTGTTTACCTCTCTTGAGTCTGTCCCTCATGGGAATTCAGTCACTTGAGCCAACAACGCCTCTTATCTAGTTCAGGGAGTTGGAAAGATTGTGCTCACTGCTGCTAATGGCAGCTCCTTCACACTTGTTGATGCACTTTATGTACCTGGGATCAAGAAGAATCTCTTGTCTGTATCCGTACTCGCTAGACTTGGACTTGTAGTCAAATTTGTGGATGACATATGTACAGTTCATGATCTCAGATTTGGTGATGAAATTGTTGCATCTGGGATTTTGTGCCGTGGGCTATATAAGCGCACTTTGTATGACAAGTGTGGACAAAATTTTGCAAATGCTGTTGTAGATTCAAGGGCTATTTCAGATGCAAAACTTTGGCATGCACATTTTGGTCATCTGAATTTTGCCAGTTTGTTGCGTTTGCAAAAATCTGATATGGTTGCTTCTTTGCCGCCTCTTGAAGCACCTGCCAAACATGTTTGTGAAGGCTGTATTTTGGGTAAGATGCAGTGTTATAAATTTCCAAAGGATGGTTCAATTCGGGCCACATGCAGGTTGCAACTTGTGCATGGTGATGTTTGTGGGCCCATGCAAATTCCGTCCTTGGGCAATTACCTGTACTTCGTGACTTTCATTGATGATTACTCCAGGCATGCATGGGTATTTCTGCTTAAAGCGAAGTCCGAAGTTTTTATATGCTTCAAACAATTTCTGGCTATGTCTGAAAATGTCTCGAAGTGTACTATGGGCACCCTCCGTTCCGATCGAGGGGGGGAGTATATGTCTCATGAATTTAATGCATTTTTGGCTAGTCGTGGGATAAAACACCAATGTACAGTGCCTTATACACCTCAGCAAAATGGTGTTGCTGAGAGGAAAAACAGGTCACTAACAGAAATGGAACGATGTATGGTCAAAAGTCAAGCTTTGCCGCATTCTTTTTGGCTTGAGGCCATCATGTGTGCCACTTATGTACTTAACAGGTGTTCTACGAAAGCTTTGCAGTCTATTACTCCATATGAAGCATGGCATGATAGAAAGCCTTCTATTGAGCACATGCGTGTTTTTGGCTGTTTGGCATATGGTTTGGTGCCACAAGTGCACCGCAAAAAAATTGGATGATAAGGCTGTCAAATGTATTGTTGTTGGTTATAGTGCTGAAAGCAAAGGTTACAGGTTGTATCATCCACAAACAAAACGTACTCTGGTTTCTCAGGATGTAGTGTTCGTGGAAGATTCTATTCAGCCCTTGTTGTCATGTACTAGAGAGAGTAATGTAAGCTCACAGGACATTTATGACACTTTGTTGCCTGTTTTCAATGGTGGAAATACGAATGTAAGTTCTAATGAGGCAAATGTACAACCTATGGGGGTTTTTGAAAATGTTTTAGATCAACCTATTACTGATGCAGATGTACATGATGTACTTGATGAGGAAAGGGCTGAAAATGAGCAGGCTAGAGGTATGCCAAAATGGTTAGTGCACACTTTGCGTGACAGTAAATTGGATGCAGCTTTGTCTAGTTGTACTCGTTCAGGCTCTCGCCATGCATCTTACGCATCAGATTTTTATGCTTTGACTGTGTCTAGATTACATGATGTTGCGGAGCCTCTATCTTTTGATGAAGCACATAATTCAAAAAATTGGATGGCTGCCATGCAATCACAATATGATGCACTCATAGAAAATGACACATGGACTTTATGTGATTTGCCTCCTGGCAAAAATGTCATTGGTACGAAGTGGGTTTACAAGTTGAAACGCAAGCCGGATGGTGAGATTGATCGCTATAAGGCTCGACTTGTTGCAAAGGGTTATGCACAGCAAAAAGGCATAGATTATGACAAAACTTTTGCTCCCACTTGTCGTATGACTACTGTGCGTTTTCTATGTGCATTGGCAGCTCATTTTGGTTGGGATGTACATCAATCAGACATTGTTACTGCTTTCTTGAATGGTGACATATTTGAGGAAGTTTATGTAACGCAGCCTCGCGGTTTTGTCATAAAAGGACAAGAGGACAAAGTGTGCAAATGTAACAAGGATTTGTATGTGTTGAAGCAATCTCCTCGTGCTTGGTATGAGAAAGCTGACACTCATTTGGTCAAACAAGGCTTTCGTAACAGTGCAACAGAAAGCACATTGTATGTAAAGCGTGAGGGTGATGTATTTCTCATCGTGGTTCTTTATGTTGATGATTTGCTGATCACTGGACCAAATGAGAGACATATTGCTGAATTTAAGGCTGATTTGAATGCTACTTTCAAGATGAAAGATTTGGGGCTGTTACATCATTACTTGGGTATACAGTTTAAGCAGTGTGATGGTGGTATTGCCTTGTGTCAGAAAAGTTACATAGAGACATTGCTATGTAAGTTTGGACTTGAGGATTGCAAACCTATTGCCACTCCCATGGAAAAAGGTTTGAAGTTGAGTCTACATGATGCTGGAGATCCTGTTGATGTCACTCTTTACCAAACTGCTGTTGGCTGCCTCATTTATGTATGCAACACGAGGCCGGATATTCAGTTTGCAGTCTCACAGGTCAGCAGATTTATGCACAGCCCAGGGTCTAAGCATTGGCGGGCTGTCAAGAGGATTTTTCGCTACCTTAGTGGCACTTTACATCTTGGCTTGTTTTATCCCAAGGGGGGATCATTGCTGCCAGACTTACATGCTTTTTCGGACTCAGATTGGGCTGGTTGTTTTGACACGCGAGTGTCCACAAGTGGTTTTTATTTCATGCTTGGCAGTTCATGTATATCATGGTTGAGCAAGAAGCAACCTACTGTGGCCACTTCGAGTTGTGAGGCTGAGTACAGGGCAGTCTTCACAGCTACGGTTGAGTGTGTATGGCTCAGACGCCTTATGGATGATTTGGGTGTTGGACAGGACACTGCCAACACTATCTACACTGACAGCTAGAGCGCATTGGCAGTTGCGAGGAACCCAGTTTTTCATGCTCGCACAAAGCACATTGAGGTGCATTACCACTATGTCAGGGAGAGGCTCTCAGCAGGAGAGATCAGCTTGGCTTATGTGCCAACACAGGACAACCTTGCAGATCTTTTCACAAAGGCATTGTGTCGTGGGAAGCTTAAAGCTTTCCGCAAAGCTTTGGGCTTACTCCCCTTTGTGGACTGATCATGTCCTCAGGGCATGGCACTTCCCTTTACTCATGTGCTAGCTCTCGTTCACCGCATCACTCCAGGTGGGATTTGTTACCATATACATGTGGTAGTGATGTGTGTGAACACACTAGGACCGCCGGGGCATTTTTTCCCTCTTTAGGAGGTTTTTTCCCCCGAGCATTGTATATACGCCCATCACTCTAGGGCTATCTATCTTTCCATTGAACACTAAGTAACACACTCTCTATTGTGTGCCTTGAGCTTCCTTCGTCTTCTCCAAGCTGTGTGTGTTTCTCTGCAACCCTAATTCCAACAGAAGGTGTTCGCACGAACAATGAAGTAGAGTACTTGACAATCCACTTGGTGCTCAAGAAATGTGTGGCATTTCAAGGCTGGTAGTTAAAGGTGATACACTTTTAGTTATAAAGCAGCTTTTGGGCCAATGGCAATTAAGAAGAGATTCTCTCAAGAATTGGTTTTCTTCCATAAAGAAGTTGTTAAAGGTTTTGAAGAGGTGGAGTTGAAACATGTTAGAAGAGAGAAAAATCAAGAAGCTGATCAGTTGGCTAGTAGTCATGTGTAGACTCAAGTGTCAGGTTTATATGTGGCACCAACTAAGTATGCAGGTAGGGAGACTCTAAAGGAGATTGATGACTTTTTGAGCACAGGTCAATGTTCGGAGGGGTTTTTCATGCAGGGGTTGTCAAAGATGCAAAAGAAGAGGGTTGTTTTGAAGGCTTGTAAGTTCACTTTGGTGGGTGAAGATTTGATGATATATGGAAGGAATGGAGTGCTACATAGAGTCCTCTACAAAGAGCAGATTTTATGGTGTTGGAGCAATTTTATGAGGAGAGAAAACATCAAGGCAAGGATCAAGTATAGTTTTTTATTTTGAGAGGTGTTTTTTGGTGGCCTTCTATTGTACGGGATGTGCACTACTAGTGCAAAACGTGCCACCAGTTCCACGAAATAGGTGAAAGAGAAGTGGTAGCTGATCTAGAAGGGGCTGTCATAGCTCATGATGTGTTTGAAAATTGGGGTTTGGATGCTATTGGTCCGTTGCCCAAGTCAACAAGTGGTAAGAAGTACATTATGGTGGCCATTGATTATCTTACCAGGGGGTTGAAGTTAAAGCAGTGAAAGAGGTAAATGATGGTATGGTTGCTCAATTTGTTTTTGATTGCATATGTTGCTGGTTTGGACTACCTTGGGTGCTCATTTTTTATCTTGGTCAAGGTTTTAGAAGTAAGCTGCTACGTGCACTAATGGAAAAGATGGGTATTCAACACAAGTTCTCATCTTGGTATCATCCATAGTGCAATGGTCTAGTTGAGAGTGAAAATGGACATTTAGTCAAGATGCTCACCAAATATATGTACAAGCAGATTGAAGAATGTGAAGCTAATCTAGACAAGTGTTTGTGGGCATACAAGACTTCGTACAAAGTTGCTACCAACTTTACCCCTTATGAGTTGGTCCTTTGTGGATTGATCATGTTCTTAGGGCATGACACTTCCCTTTACTCATGTGCCAGCTCTCGTTCACCGCATCACTCCAGGGGGGATTTGTTACCATATACATGTGGTAGTGATGTGTGTGAACACACTAGGACCACCGGGGCATTTTTCCCCTCTTTAGATGTTTTTTCCCCCGTGCATTGTATATATGCCCATCACTCTAGGGCTATCTATCTTTCCATTGCACACTAAGTAGCACACACTCTATTGTGTGCCTTGAACTTCCTTCGTCTTCTCCAAGCTGTGTGCGTTTCTCTGCAACCCTAATTCCAACATACAAAACTTATTTAATAGTATTGATTGAATGGATAGTGTTATAAATATCTAAGATCTACTGGGGTTATAGCCTTAGTCTTCTTCAAAGACGTTGTCAAGAGCTTTTTGGAGCAAGGGATTGCGCATATGTACATACACATGCATGGTGCATCAAATAAAGGATTGCCCAATTTCCATAGCCAGGTGGTTACGTGGGGCCCACATGTGTACAGGTAGGACAACATGTACATAGTGCATCGATTTTCACTATCACCAGTACCAATATGTTTTTTCTACAATAATGAGAAGTTTATAGCGCGTAAAAATTCTCGAGGAAGCTATCCGCGGGCCGATGACATGAGGTAAGCAGGTGCGTCATATGGCATCTAGTGGCGTCAGGAGGGCGAACGGGGTCAATATTTGCACGTGGATGAATACGGACACAAAGTGGTGTTTTCTTGTGAGAGTTATGCAGAAAGGTCATCATTAGGACCACTTTTTGGGGCCACTTCACGTGGTTGCGAAACGCATTATTGAAAAGAAATGAGTGCCAAGTGTGCGCATGGATGCAGCAAGGTGACAACTATGCACTGCGAGGTCAGTTTTTGGCCTGTTCGGGGTCCGTTTGAGGTCATCTAAAAAGGCCAAGGGTGCCCAACTAAAAAAGCTAAGTGTGGGAACTGAAAAAACTGAGAGAAGACGACAAAAAACGTGGAGAAGAGAGGAGGAACAGCCGCAAGTGTGTTTTTGCTCATTTTGGAGCCTATTTTGGCCGTAAACTACTCATCCGAGGTCGGATTTGAGCACTTTGACATTGTAGACTGGGGTTTTGGGCCATTCCGGACGCGATGGCGCTGTCCATTTTGCCAAATTCCTAACTCGTTTTCTGATGTTTTTCTGTGTAATCTTCTCTAGTGAGTGAAGCTTCTTCTCCAATTTGTGATTGTACCTGGTATCTTTTACCCATATTGTGTGAGTTGTTTGCCCCATTGGTGTTGGCCAAGCTCATTTGTATCTACACATCAGAAGTTCTCCTCTTTTGAGCTGAGTTTTTTGGGTGTGTATGTGTGTGTGTGTGTGTGTGTCTCTGTGTGGAGTGGGTAAGTGGATAGTCTCTCTCCTCTCACTCCATAGGTGTGTTCCCTGTCTCAGCTAGGGGTATTGTCTAAGCCGAGTGGTGCCCCATAGTGTGTGTGTGTGTATCTTTCCAAGAGTGTATGTCGGGTCGTTATAGATGCGTTGTGTGTGTTTTCATCCCGCTCACATTCTTTTGGTGCCCCCACTGAGGATCTTCTTCGAGTACCTTCTGCTTCGAGCTTCAAGCTTCGAGATTCGGGGTTGCAGGTTGCAGACTACAGGTTATAGGTTAGAGGTTACATGTACAGGTATAGGTGATTCACACAGGTAGAGGTAGCTGGAGTACAGTGATATACTAGCAGTGATGTCACTTGCAGTTGTTGTGGATATGCATCACTTGGCGCCTATTTGAGCGCATTGTCTACTGGATTGTACGCATTTGTGGAGCCATACTTGGTTGTATTTGGTAGTCCCAGCCATTTCTGAGACTTGGTCTGGAAGATAGTCATTTCTGAGACTTGACTATACGCGATTTGCATTAGCCTTCGTGTGAGGGTCGATAGCGTGAGGTTTTCATTGAGCTGGGGGATTCTCAAATGTGGAGATCCTTTCGGTGATACAGGTAACTGGAGCACCCTTTTTGTGACCTCTCCATAGGCTATGTACTAGTGAGTCCTACTTGATGCTCGGGTTCTATTGTTGACAGTTTATGCATACATATACAGTCTATATTTTGGGTTCCTACTGCTCTATTTCTGGGGAAACTCTACCAAAATTTTTCCAAGTTATGATGGCTAGTTTCTTGGTCTTTTGAGCCATTTATGCTGTTATGCTGCTGAAATTTTGGCAAAATCAGAGGTTAAGTCAGGTGTGCCTTCTTGGGAGTTTCATGGTTGGCTTTAATGGATGATCAAAATTCACTCCATTTCATTTAACTCAAAGAATCCAGATAAATGTTCATGTGTCCAGGAAGATTTTTTTCCAGCAGCGCATAGTCTTTATGTTCGGGCCAAGAAGATTACGAGAGATCTTGGAATGTCCTTTGCCTGTTGTAATTCCGATGATCAACTATGAAAACTCATTTGATGTGCATGTGTTTGTCCTTATCTAAAGTTGAGCTCCATTGAAGTTTCTGGGGATTGGGTAGTCAAAAGTTTTGGGTTCTTGCACGTGTGTTCAAAGGGGTTCTCAAAGCATTGAAACTTGGGTAGCCATGGCTTTCTCTTATCCGGAGTTTCATGGAAGAAGTGATGAAGATGTGGAAGAATTTTTGGAAAAGATGGAGGTTGCCTGCATTAGCAACCAGATTCATGACCCTACGCAAATGTTACGCCTTCTCCAAATTTTTTTGAAGAGTGATGTACGAGTTTGGTCTAAAGCATTTGAAGAGGAGTTGCGTGTGGCTGATCCACCTGTAAGGTTGAGTTGGGACAATCTACGACATGGGTTGGAAGTGGAGTTTGTGAAGATAGAAGATCCTGACAAAGTGTGGCAAGAAGTACAGGCTTTGGTGCAAAAGGAAGGTGAGCCAGTAGATGCGTACATACGTAAGTTTTCATTGGCATGGGAGCGAATGTGCAAGGCCTTAGCACCACAGGTACCCCCGCCTGACATGATGAAGAAGGACAGGTTCTTGGCTGGTCTTTGGGAGAATATACGTTGGAGAGTGGAGCTAAAGAAGCCTAGGACATATGAAGATGCACTAGAGGTAGCAAGGAACAAAGAGTGGAAGTTGAGGAAAATGAGCCAGTTAGGGGTGGAGTCTTTGCCCATGAGGTCTGAATTTTAGCCTATAGAGTCTTTATAAGGTCGCATGTCAGGGGTTCATCACGAACCAATGGTTCCTATTACTACTCATGTTATGCCAGCAGTGGTCACTACAACAGTGCAAGATGATGGGCTAAGGCAAGACATGAGGCAAATGGTAGATTTGATGAAGAATCTCAGCCTAAACATGCTAGGTCAAGTGGGAAATAATCGAGGTCGAGGGAGGTTTGCAAATCAGCCAGGAGGTGAAGAAAGGCCTAGGAATGGTGTTGGACAAAGCAATGGTAGGTTTTGGAGGCAGACGCCCACATGTTATAATTGTGGAGAGTTGGGTCACATCAGCCCGCAATGTGATAAGCCACCAAGGATGGGGGGAGACATGTATCCATTGCCAAAACAGGTGCTAACTAGGTCAAATGATTATGGCATCGAAATTAAGGGAGACGAAGGAACCAATGGACTGACCCAGGAGGAAAAGGGAAAGACAAAAGTGCTAAGTGTAGTCACCTTGGAGAAGGCATCAAAGCTAGAGGATACATTAGTGATGCCTATTGGGAAGAGGACCACAGAGGATAAGGAAGGAAGAAGTGCCCCAGGTCCTAGTAAGAAGAAAGGAAAGAGCCATGAAGGCGAGGATGTCAAGGCCAAGAGGAAAAGGAGAGCTCATCGAAAGTTTCATGTTTCAGATTTTCCACTAGGGGATGGGCAATTAAGCTATGACTTGAAGGAGGATCTGACGAGCAGGAAGGCAGATGTTACTTTTGGGCAGCTTATAGAGATGGTGCCTAAGCTAAAGCGACAGTGGAAGAGGATGGTTTACCCAATGGAGAAAGAGCCAGAGAGAGGTTCAGTAAAGGTGTTGGCAATGGAAGAGCTACCAGACATTTGTCCAATAGTAGATGTGTGGCATAAAAGGAAAAATTTGGGACAAGGTTATGTGGATGGCGGAGCCCAAATATGTGTCATAACACACTCATGCGTTGAGAAGATGGGTCTCACAGTGGCTGGGGTGTCAGGTTTTCGGATCAGATTGGCAAACCATCAAAAAGTAAAATGCTTGGGTGTTGTAAAGAGCTTAGAAGTGGAGGCATATGATGCAAAGGCAGTGGTTGATTTTCATGTGATGCCAGCAGGGTTGGGAGCATATCCTATTATACTGGGCAGACCATGGTTACGTGCAGTGGGAGCTGTTCAAGATTGGCGACATGGTACGATTAGCCTCTATGGAAAGACAGGTACCAAGAAGCTTTATAATATGGACACAAGGAAATGATTAGAGGATCTTTATGAAGATGAGGATGAGTCTAGTGATGAAGACTCTTCCACGGTGACAGATGAGGACAGTGATAGCACTACCAGCAGTGATGAGGATGCTGATGTTGCATTTCTTTTGATGGACAAAGAAATACAGGAGTTTGGTTTAGTTGCATTTGCGAATGAGGTTGAAGATGAAAGTGAAGGGCCTTATGAAGTGATTGAAGGGCTGATGCAAACCAAGGTTGAGTTGTCAAAGAAGCAGGAATTGATGACACAAATGATCAGTGGAGACCTCTCAGCTATGGAGAAGGATATATATTTGCACATGCTGGCTAGTTTTCCTGATTTGTTCATTAATTCATATGAAGAGATCAGAGGGTTCAAGGGCGAAGAGATGCATATAGAGCTGAAAGAAGGTGCTAAGCCAGTGCGGCAAAGGATAAGAAGGATGGGTCAAGAGCAAATGAAAGCCTTGCGAGAAGAGGTGGACAAGTTGTTGAAGGCAGGGTTCATAGTCCCCGTGGAGACCACAAAATGGGTGAGTCCAGTAGTAGTCAGTCCAAAGAAGGATGGGAAGTGGAGGATTTGTGTAGATTTTAAGCCCTTAAACGCAGCCACTAAGAAGAACCCATATCCTCTTCCATTCATCGATCAGATCTTGGATTCAGTGGCAGGTTATGAGAGGTACTGTGTGTGTGATGGTTTTTCAGGCTATTTTCAATTGAAGATTGCTCTTAAAGGCCGCACAAAGACCACTTTTATTACGCCATGGGGATGCTATTGCTACACAGTATTGCCATTTGGGTTGTCAAATGGACCTTCCTTCTATCAAGAGAGAGAGAATTGGGTGTTGGAACCATTCATTGGTAGTTGTGTTAAAGCTTTTATGGATGACTTCTGTGTTTATAGCAGTAGGGATGAACACCATGAGAAGCTGCAGATGGTATTGGCTCGATATGATGAATGTGGAGGACAAATAAATCCAAAGAAATGTCATCTAGCACAGCCAAGGGTGAAGTTATTGGGCCACATGGTGTCAGAAAATGGCATTGAGGCTGATCCAGACAAGGTTAAGTCTATTATTCTTCTTCCATCACCTACGAGTACGAAGCAATTGGCAAGCTTTATACACAAAGTGAAGTACATGGCAAGGTTTATTCCATTGTCTTCTCAGATTCTTTATCCATTACAACAAGTGGCAAAGCATGATCCATTGCAATGGGATGACAAGTGTGAAGAAGTGTTTCAAGAGGTGAAAGAGGTGTTAGGGGGGTTGTCAGCCATGCAGGCTCCTGATTGGGAGAAAGTGTTTTATGTAAATCCATTAGTAGGGGATGATGCCATTGGAGCCATGCTATTGCAAAAGGGGAAGGGCAGCCATTATATGAGGCCAGTGTATTGTGCAAGCTGAGTGAAGTTGGTAGCGGAGAGAAAGTTCTCGGAAGTAGAGCTAGTGATGGCCAGTGTAATATTTGCTTGTCGATGATTTCGTCATTACTTGCTACCACGGCCTTTTGTTTTCTTGATGAGTTATGCCTTTTTGCCACAGTTAATTAATGGTACTAACATGTCAAATGTGGTGAAGAAATGGGTAATTGAGCTGCAAGAGTTTGAGTTCTCTTTTCTAGTGGAAGATAGTACAAGGGCTACCCTAGCTGATTTGTTGACCTACAAGGAGAATCTTCTTATTGTTGAGGAAGAGGTGGTGAGAAAGGTAGTTGAAGAAGTGCCACAGATCAGCAATGCACATGTGTTGTTCTTTGATGGTTCATACAGAAAGAGCCATGATGCAGCTTCAGGGGGTATAGCACTTTATGATCCAGAGGGGAAGCTAGTATGCAAGAGAGGGTTCAAATTGGATGCTCATAGTAACAATGAGGCTGAATATGCTACTCTGGAAGCCGGATTACACATTTGTTTGAAGCATGGGGTTCGAAGGTTGAGCATAAAAGGTGATGCCTTGTTAGTGGTGAAGCAAGTGCTGGGTGTGTGGAAGAGCAAGAACAGCTCATTGAAGGAAATGTGTTTCAGAATTCAAGGCGTGTTAAAAAAGTTTGAAGCATGGAGCATCAGACACATTGAACGTGCTCTAAATGGGGAGGCACATGAAGCAGCTCAAGGCATGATTGGGGAGCTATTTGTGTTGAGGACCAACTTACCTCTTTACCATGGTCGGGAAAGTTTGGCTCAAGAAGAGGAGTTTTTGCTAATAGGAATCATTCCAAAGGAGATTCAGAAGTCTAAGAAGTATGGCTTTGTGCGTAGAGCATACAGGTACAAATTGATTGGTGATGTCTTATACATGAAAGGGGCTGATCTCGTGTTGAGACGTGTACCTTGGCGGGAGGAGCTTTACAGAGTGTTGGAAGAGAATCATGAAGGCGCATGTGGCCATTTTGCTCTAAAGATCACCTTGCATAAGATTTTGCAAGAGGGGTATGTATGGCCTAGTTTGCACAAGGATGTTCACCATTGGTGTAGGTCTTGCAATAGGTGTCAAGCATTTGGGAAGAGAGTGTTGAAGCTAGAGCTACGAAAAACCATTATGGCGTTTGATGTGTTTGAAAAGTGGGGGATTGATGCAATAGGCCCATTACCTATCACAAGCAGGGGCAAAAGCTATATCTTGAAGGCAGTGGACTATCTCTCTAGATGGGCAGAGGCTATAGCAGTAAAACAGATCACTGCAAAGGATGTGGCAAAATTTGTGTATGATGAAATATGTTGCAAGTTTGGGGTGCCATTAGAGCTACTTTCAGATAAGGGGCCAAGATTTAGAGCTAAACTGCTAGACTTCTTATGCACAAAGATGAAGATTAGGCACCAGCATACCACTCCTTATTATCCGTAGTGTAATGGCTTAAATAAAATATTCAATGGTGAGTTGGTACAAATTCTTTCTAAAGTGACAGAACACCAAGGAAAGAATTGGGATTTGGAATTGCCTAGTGCATTATGGGCTTACCGTACTTCGATGAAGACAGGTACAGGGTTTACTCCATTTCATTTGGTGTATGTAAAGGAAGCACTATTTCCTGTGGAGGTAGAGTTGCCTGCGGTCAAGATGTTAGAGAAGTTGCTTGGGCCACCTAGTGATGCATTCAAAGAGAGGCTCTTGCAGTTACAAGAGGTCCAGTTGGATAGGATGAGCGCATTGGAGCATTATGGGCAGATGCAGGATAAGGCTTTGGCAAAGATAAATGAAAAGGTCAAAAGTAAGGGTATCAAGAAACATGACTTGGTTTTGCGCTACAACAGTAAGCTGGATAACACCTTCCAAAAGAAGTTTCAAATTAAGTGGGAAGGCCCTTTCAAGGTAGTGGAGTGTTTCCCGAATGGTACATATTAGTTGGCTAACCTGGATGGGTTTCTACATAAGTCAAGGGTAAATGGATTGCGTCTTTAATTGTATCATGCCAGGTTGATGATGGTCGAGCAGGATGAGCTGTATGTGGATCAAGGAGTGTTGGTGAGGGATGAGGAGACCTGTGATGCGGCGAGTCTCATATCTCTTTTTGCTGCTGCTGATCATGAATGATCTAGCAGACTAGGGGATGGGCAAATTATGTGAGGAGTTTTTTGGAGCAAGGGATTGCGCATATGTACATACACATGCATGGTGCATCGAATAAAGGATTGCCCAATTTCCATAGCCAGGTGGTTACGTGGGCCCCACATGTGTACAGGTAGGACATCATGTACATAGTGCATCGATTTTCACTATCACCAGTACCAGTATGTTTTTTCTACAATAATAAGGAGTTTATAGGACGTAAAACTTCTCGAGGAAGCTATCCGCCGGCCGACGACATGAGGTAAGCAGGTGCGTCATATGGCATCTAGTGGCGTCAGGAGGGCGAACGGGGTCAATATTTGCACGTGGATGAATACGGACACAAAGTGGTATTTTCTT
Organism: Adiantum capillus-veneris; assembly: GCF_014529385.1. Lineage (NCBI taxonomy): Eukaryota > Viridiplantae > Streptophyta > Polypodiopsida > Polypodiales > Pteridaceae > Adiantum > Adiantum capillus-veneris. The sequence continues at coordinate 24,943,627 of NC_140954.1, read as the reverse complement.
GTGAGAGTTATACAGAAAGTTCATCATTAGGACCACTTTTTGGGGCCACTTCACGTGGTTGTGAGACGCATTATTGAAAAGAAATGAGTGCCAGGTGTGCGCATGGATGCAGCAGGGTGACAACTATGCACTGCGAGGTCAGTTTTTGGCCTGTTCGGGGTCCGTTTGAGGTCATCTAAAAATGCCGAAGGTGCCCAACTAAAAAAGCTAAGTGTGGGAACTGAAAAAACTGAGAGAAGACCAGAAAAAACGTGGAGAAGAGAGGAGGAACAACCGCAGGTGTGTTTTTGCTCATTTTGGAGCCTGTTTTGGCCGTAAACTGCTCATCCGAGGTCGGATTTGAGCACTTTGACATTGTAGACTGGGGTTTTGGGCTGTTTCGGACGCGATGGCGCTTTCCATTTTGCCAAATTCCTCACTCTTTTTCTGCTGTTTTTTTGTGTAATCTTCTCCGGTGAGTGAAGCTTCTTCTCCAATTTGTGATTGTATCTGGTATCTTTTACCCATATTGTGTGAGCTGTTTGCCCCATTGGTGTTGGCCCAAGCTCATTTGTATCTACACATCAGAAGTTCTCCTCTTTTGAGCTGAGTTTTTTGGGTGTGTATGTGTGTGTGTGTGTGTGTGTGTCTGTGTGGAGTGGGTAAGTGGATAGTCTCTCTCCTCTCACTCCATAGGTGTGTTCCCTGTCTCGGCCAGGGGTATTGTGTAAGCCGAGTGGTGCCCCATAGTGTGTGTGTGTATCTTTCCAAGAGTGTATGTCGGGTTGTTATAGAGGCGCTGTGTGTGTTTTCATCCCGCTCACAACGTAAGTAACAGAATTAAAATACTTAGATTTTGGATCGAGTTACCGTCTAAGTGTTTCCTTTCTTGCATTATAGACATGTAGCAGTAATGTTTGAGAAAAAATGATGATTATGTGGAAACATGATATTGATATGATGAAGGGAGCACAATTAATATCCTTAGCAAGGAAGCTAGGTTGTGCCACACGATCATTGAAGACTATAACAGCTAAGGCTTTTGTGAAGAAGCTACTAAATGAGCACATCTTCTCAAACACTAAGGTACTACTCACTAGAAATCATGTTGAATTTTCAATAAATTCTTTTGCAAATGATATTTGCATTTTGATTCAAAACACTCACTTCATCATAATTTCTTGCAAATTTCATCCATAATATTCTTTGAAGGAGTACTTCATAGAAAATTTGGACCATTTCATTTATATGGAAGAAGAAACCTCTAAGAATAGCCATGGGTTACTTTGCAAAATTTTGTGTCTTTGCAACTAAAACAATTCACACAAAGATTATTCTCTGTGTTTGAGTTTTTATTGATATTGAATCGTTGGGTTTTAGACCAATTGTCACCTAATTGTACTTTGCCATTGGTTTTTAGACCAATTGTATCGATTGATTTGGAGAGCTTTAAATTTTACTTATGTATTGACAAATTGCCCTACTTTTATAATCACATGGTTTTTTAGTATTGTGATACTAGTTTAAGATTATTTTGGATGTCTATAGTGATCAAATGTTGAATGCTAAAACCATCAATTTTGTTTTAAGGTTTAAAGATGAATATCAACTAAATGTTTTGTGTTTCTCTTTAGAGGCAAAAGAAAGAAATATGTTGTTTTTAGAGTGGAACAATTCATTTGAAAGAGAAAATTCTTCCATTCAATCTTTTATGGGGCCTCATCGAAGCCATTAACCAGTCCCTACTCAGCTACTAGTTACCTTGAAGCAACAACGGAGGGTTCTTATCTTAGATATAGAGGCTTTACTACTTCATTCAGTTGAAATGTGACACGGTAATATTGTTCCATCATGGGCCGAGCACATGCGAATTGTCAATGACAAAGATGAAGTTTATCATGTGGTGCGTCGTGCAGAAGCTTTCTTGGACTTTTGTTTGATTATTTTGAACCTTGGATATGAAGTTTCTATAACCTAACCAAAGCTCAACATATACTTGAGATGCGCTTTCCTATGCATTGTTCAAAGTTCAAGATGTTTATGAGCAATAAGAATTGTCAAAATCCAAATATTATGATTGGATATAAAAGAGTTTATCATAGGAATTTGACTTCGTTTTGGGAGATGTTTGAGGATCTACATGCTAGCAACAAATAAATTTTTGATGATACTCTATATAGCGTGATGTGGAAGCCAAGAACTTATCTCATATTTCCAAAATTTTGGAGACAAACACCTGAACAACTTCAATGCTTCTTAGAAGGCACAATAGTTCCATGGATAGTGGGATGGTTGTGTGCAAGAAACAAGAGGAGTTATACTTCCAATACAATTGTGAACAAGGTAGAGGATCTTGAGACAACTTAGGTCATGAATTTCTACTTGTCAAGAAGATAGTGTTGAGTGTCACATGTTGAAGTTGTTTGGCAAGGATGTAGTGGCATAGATATCAATTGTACAAAAAACCACATATCAATTAGAACTAGATCATTGTAGAATAAAAATTGTACATTTATCTTTCATTCAACCATTTGTCACTTTAGTTTTTCCTACTTGAAGTGTACCCTATTGTAAGGGGACTTCTGGTCAATCTAATGTGTTTCACATGGAGTGCACCTTAACATTTGGGGGACTCTTTATTAATGGAGTGCATCCTTCTTATGGATGCTCTTTTTTTTGTTTCTTTGAGTAGAGAATTATCTATATTGTGCTCATATCTTGTGTAAATGGATCCACTATAAATATTTAGGCCTCATTGTAACTTGAATTTTTCCACAAAGTTCACCCTAATCAAAGGGAACTTCTTTATTAATGGAGTGAATTCTAATTTTTCTTTGTATTTCTAGTTTGGAATGTGATCACTATTTTTGTTTACAATGTATAAATGGATTTAGTCAAGAGAACCCTTTTTGCTTCAAGACACAAGTACAACCTCATAATAACAATCTTTTTTCTTCAAAACATGGGTACGACTTCTTAGGCTGGGTCAATGGGTGGTATATATTATTTTATACTTAATAAAAGCTGTATCAATAGGAGGCCTCTATTTTTATACTCGTTCAATAAAAAAAATATTCATTAAACAATGTTGTTTTCATATTAGCATGGAGACTCATACAAGAATATGCCATGTTGTTGTGATAATAGTCATGGGAATTCATATGCATGTATTCATGCACAAATAAAAAATTTCTTATCTAAATCATACAATTTTGAAAAATATGCAGCTATAACCCATTCCTTTAGAACATAATGTCAAAATTGAAACTCTTTATCATAAAATCCATTATTGACATTGGTTTAATTCATCTTCCTTAACACTAGAATGGTAACCTAACAGGACATAAAAGTGTCCTTTCAGGGTTTTGGGAAAAAATTCCAAAACCATAGTAGATCCACTCATTTTGAAAAATCCTTTCATGAGCTTATAGTTCAATAACTACTACATATGGAAAAAATGAGAAACTTGTAATTTTTCTCATCCCTTGGTCACTACAAGCCTCCAAAGTTGATGGACCAGTGCATTTTGCCCAAAACAACAATTTCTTATGGTTGATTGCATATAAATAAGAGTGGGGATTTTTGTAGGACATGAGATAAAATGCCCCGTTAACTTCAATGGGTTGGTGACCAAAACATATGGTTGATTTTACCTCACTAATTTTTTTTTGGGCAAAAAAAAAGGTACAAAAAAGTTGCATTTTTGCCATTCTGCAGACCTATCATCGAAGTTTCTATAGTCACGCTCAATACAGATACTATATACATGTTTTATTAGTTCCCTTTGGGCCTTTGGATTCAAAAAGAGCCATGGAGCATGTCAAAAGGATAATGCATCTCTTACAATTGGAACCTTGGGGGCAATGATAAAGTGCTAAATACAGAAAACATGATGGTTGTAAATTGGAATTGCAAGGATTATGCAATTCTTGTAAATTGGTCATAACTTTCAATGTTAACACTTAGCTCTCTCTACAAGCATCAAAACATGTTGAGAACTATGAAGCCCTAACCTCTAGCCATCTAAACCTCACAAACATGAAGTTTAGAGTGGTATAGTTACCAAAAATTGAAAAAAAAAACCAAAAACAGGACCCGTTTTTTCACACAGTTTAGGTTAAAAAATGTTGTGCAACAGTAACGTTAATGGTGATATCGATACTCAAAAGAAAATGCTAAGTTTTTTTTAGCTCATAAGGCAACTTTGTGGATATATAACACCTAGAAATTCATTTTCATACTCTTCAAATAATTCAAGCAAAATGGTCACTTAGCAGGACACAAAAGTGTCCAAGGACATAAAAGTGTCCTATTACCATTCTAGTGTTAAGACCTATGTTTTCCAAGTATGTTTAATAATAAGAACAATGTAATAAACACAAGAGATTTACATTTATTATAGTTGCAAATAGATTGATTTTTTTTAAATAACAACTGCTTTTTTCTCGTAAATACACATAGAATAGCATTGACACAAGTAACATGAAATCGATCGAATAGTTTAGAATGGCCAAGTGGTGGATTTAAAAACCCCTTTGTTATAAAATGTATAAAATTAGGATGACTTAACATAAGTTTGGGGGCTTCCATCGTTGCATAGATCCAATGACCAACAAAATTATCAATCCAGAGGGATGAGCTACCCGGGTAGGGCATGAAAACACTCACATGATTAGTGAGATAATCATGGCAACACAAATGGTTGACTCTACAAGGTGAGCTTCTTGGCCTATGGAGGAGCTAAGCCACAATGATGGGCAATCTCCACATCCACTTCTTGTGGTAGACTTTAGCATCTTTCAATGTTGTTTTATTGTATCCCTGCTTCTTAGGTATCCTAAGATATTGTCGAGGTTGATACCTTGTGGGCCTTCTTTCTTGGGAGGGACTTGATGCTACTTCATATATACTTACCTGAGGTTTTGGTACCCATACTTTGTATGTTACCTTCATAGTACTTCTGTTCTTTTAGGCTCCATTGTGATTCTATCCATCCCATGTGTTTGTCTTTCTATGTTGATTTCCCGTCTTTAATCCAAACCGGATCATTAACTTTGACAAAATTGCTCGGGACAAGCACTTGCTTGACCATATTTTTCTTTCTTGAGTACTTTGGATGATACATCTTTTATTTTCTAGGTGTCTCCTTAGAGGTTTTAGTTGGGTCAGCAATTGACTTGAAAATTTGAAAGCTTGACTTGCTTGAAGAAGCTGATCCATGAGGGCTCTTTGATGTAGAGGCATATGCTATCACACCTTCTTTGCTAGTCGATGGAAGGTCCACTTTAGCATTACCTTTGTCTGCAAGATTTGTTTTTTATTCTTGTGACTTTTACAACTCTAAGTCTAGCATTAACGGTACCTGTAAATGTTGTTGGCTAGCTCTTGGAGAAGAGAGTATTAGCATTGTATCTTCTTTGTAGGCCTTGTGTTACCACTAATGTCCAAGTATGAAATCTGCAAGCATTTCCTTTCAAGGGTTCACCTGAAACTTTACCTACTCTTCATGATTTTGGATGCTAAGAGTAGAAACCATTTCTTCTTGACTTGTAGCCTTACCCATGATTTCTTTATGATCTGGCTTGCCTTGAGTAGTATCTAGAATGCTATGAATGTTGTCTGCAACCATATTGCACTTTGCTTTTGTATCCAGTAGAGCATTGCATTTGACACTTGCTCCTTTTGTACTGCTAAGAACTATGAACTATTCTTATTGATGGTTCTATTGAAGATCTCTATCTTGCTCTTGCCATGGTATCATCTTGATCTAACTGTGTCTCTATGGAGGGTGACTTGAGACTTTGTTTTCCAATCTGATTTACATTGACTGTCTCAGCTAGCAATGAGTGATTGATCTTTGGACTTCCTATTTCTTCCTGGTTGTCTGTAACCTTGTTCTTCTTTACTTCTAGCTTTTGTGACATTGTCTGCTCAATAGCTATCATGGTTGATGTAATAGAAATGGCCTATGAACTTTGAGAATAACGTAATTAGGAAATTAGGTGAAGAACTTTTGAGAGATTACTTTGTGAGCATAGGGGGTGACCTTAATTGATGGTAGCAACATAAACATGGTACCTAGTTAACTTGGCATGAACATTACTTTTGCAAGAGAGAGAGTTTAGAGAACATGACAATAGTTGAGGACCGGATTCATATGGATCCGGTCCCCCCTCCAATAGGCATTTATATTATAGTTTCTCCCATCAAGAGAGACTTGGTACAATACAATCTTTGTGTTCCTTGTAACCTAGGTGATGCAATGAAGATGGAAAGCTTCATGCATCACAAGTATAACATAAACTTGAAGAAAGCATTAACTATCCCAAGCCTCAGTCCCAAGGCCTCAAAAACCTTCGAAGGTGGAGAGAGCTAGCGGGGAATGATGATAGGGAAGAGGAAGAAGAAACATTCCATAGGAGAAAGAAATAGTTCTTCGCTTATCATTACTCTTCTTGCTAGCATATATAATAGCATAGTAATGAAGATGGAGAAGATGGCAAGCTTAACACTAGGTTGGTAATGGGACACTTTTATGTCCTCGGACACTTTTATGTTCTGTTAAGTGACCATTTTCCTTGAATTATTTCAAGAGTTTCAAAATGGATTTTAAGGTGATATCTATCTAGAAAGTTGTCTCATGAGCTGAAAAAAAATTGACATTTTTTTGGAATATCAATTCCATCTTTAACCTTGTCGTTGCACAACATGTCACAACCTAAACTGTGTGAAAAAACGGGTCCTGTTTTTGCCTTTTTTCAACTTTTTACAACTATACCACTCTAGAGTTCATGTTTGTAAGGTCTATAATGCTAGAGAACTATATTTAGTAATCCTCAACATGTCCTGATGCTTCTAGGGAGAAATAAACGTTAAAGTTGTAAGTTATGAACAAATTACAAAAATTGTCAAATCCTATTTTTTAGCCAATTTTAGCTCTTCTATGATTTTTTTGGTGGCTTTCATGATATCCAAATGCAGTTTTGATTTTCTATGTCGCATATTGTAAGATAAAGCTAATATTCCTTGAGTTTTGGGGCACCTAATACCCTATTTTTCATAGTAGACAACGATGGTTGATTTTTTCAATTATAGAAGAAAACGAAACATTCTAGTATATCAAGTATAGCTTTTTCAATATTGTTAGTTTCTTGTGACAACTACATGCATTTTGTAGGTAGTAACCATATCTAGTCATAAGGATCAAATTTGGCTAGATATTGAATAGTTTCTATAGGATTCTACAACTCATAATGTTGAACCCAGTTTTTTCATGTTTGCTGTATTTAGCACTTCATCTTTGTCCCCAAGATTCCCCTTGGTAAGAGATGTATTATTCTTTTGACATGCTCCATGTCTCCTTATGAACCTAAAGGATAATAGAGAACTAAGAAAACATGCATATATTATTTGTATTGAGCGTGGCTATAGAAACTTTGATGATAGGTTTGCAGAAAGGTAAAAATTCAACTTTTTTGTACCTATTTCTTTTGGCAAAACAAAAAATAGTGAATGAGAAGCAATCATATGTTCTGATCACCAACCCATTGAAGTTAACTAGGGAATTTATCTCAAGTCCTACAAAAATCCCTAATCTTATTTTTATGCAACAAAACGTAAGAAATGACTGTTTTGATGAAAATGTACTGGTCCATCAACTTTGGAGGCTTGGTGTGACCAAAATATGAGAAATTTTACAAGTTTCTTATTTTTTCCATGTGTAGTAGGCCTTGAACTATAACCTCATGAAAGGATTTTACAAAATGAGTGGATCTACTATGGTTTTGGAGGTTTTGTCCAAAACCCTGAAAGGACACTTTTATATCCTGTTAGGTTACCAACCTAGTGTTAAGCATTGAAGCATAGCTCTTGGTTGGATTTGCATTCCATAGCCAAGAGTGTTGGTGTAGGCTTTCACTCTCAGAAGCTTGGAGAAGGAGGTGGTGTTCCTCAACTTTCACCAAGTGAGAATAGACTTGCAAATGAGTGTGTGTGTGTGTAGTATATCCCCCTAGCACCCCCCTTTCTTGCTTTGGGCGAACATTCTACTTGCTACAAGCTCATTGGACCCCTCTCCCCTTAGCTAATCACATCCAGCATGCAATCAAGCATATGGGTAGTCTTTTGACAAGTGTCCTCCTTACCCCTTAGAGAGAGAGAGAGCTTGAAAATCTCTAGATATTTGTTAGATGGAAGTAGAATCTCATTGGACCCCTCTTTAGCCCAACCAATAGCATTCAAGCACACCATGTGGTTAAGCTTAGTGAGAGTCTGACATGTGTCCCATGTGCTCTTTTAGAATTCCCCTAACTTTGAGATTTTTATGCATAGAAAGTTTCTCAAGAAACTTCCTCATTAAGTGAGTAGGTTCTCTTTTTGACTCAAGCATCTTACCCCCCATGCATAGGAAGCTTCTCAAGAAACTTCCTCATTAAATGTGACAAGTACCTCAAGTACCTTAGTCATCAAGCATGACAAGCACTTTAGGTGGGGCTCCCACCTCAAGCATAGCCTTAGCTTGCTTAAGTTTAGGTCGGGTTCCCACATCAAGCACAGCCCTAGCTTGCTTCAGTTTAGGTCGAGTTCCCACCTCCCACCTCAAGCACAACCCTAGCTTGCTTAAGGTCAAAGGACTTTTAACACTAACCATTGGAGGTCTTTAATGAAGCTAACCCTAAGGTATTTTAAGCTTCATTAGTTGCACATTTCTCTTTGATAGACTACCTCCTTTTGGACCTCTATTGAGATGTAACCATATCTCCTCCTGGTCCCCTGTTGAGGTAATTCTAAAAGCACTTATTGCACATTGCTCTTTGATAGACCATCTCCTTTTGGACCCCTATTGAGATGCAACAATCTCTCCTTTTGGTCCCGTATTGGGACAGGTCTAGAAGCACATGTCTCTATTCTAACTCTTGTTCCCGTTTATTCTCCCATATTAAATGATCAAGTTAATATGAGAAAATCATTTGGTAAAATAAGATATTATATTTTATGACATTACCTCTCTCTTGAAATCATAGTCGTCCTGGTCTATGAGGTGGATAAGATAAATCCTAGTCATTAGTCCATGTTTCTTAGCGGGTAGAGGATCCCTTTTTACCCTACGACATCATTCCAAGATGGATAACTAGTCCATTTGGTGCTTGGGAGACGTAGCTGCCGCAAGCATGTCTGCTCTTTAGTCCATATCATACTTCCAAAGTAGATTGACAAGTTCTACTTGGTGTTTGGGAGACGTCCTCACCACAAACATGATTCTAAGCATGCATACTTTTAAATTTGTGCACAATAAAAAGAGAACTAGTCTTATAAGACAAAAAAATTCTTGATTTAAAATGAATTTTCATATGCTTACTCTAGTGCAACATTGTAAGCATTGACAAGGTTCATATATCCTTAAGCTAGGTTCTTTGCATTCATCTAGCATCTTTAAAAGAATAATTCTTAAACTTAATAAGATATCGTCAGATAATCTTACCATTTCTTAATACCTTGTCTTCATGTCATAGGATGGAATCAGGTTGAAGTACTTCTTCTTGATCTTTGATTTTTGGAGGGTCTGCAACAACTATTGCTTCTTTTGATGGCGCTCCTTTGTAAGGCTTATGTAGGTTCTCATGGAAAACATGGTTCATGAGCCAATGGTTGGGAAACTTCAATTGATAAGCCATATCATTGACCGGCTTACGAATTTAAACGACCATAGTATCTTTTTGCTAGTTTAGCATCATACTCTTGATGGTCCGTAGGACTCTTGCCCGTAGTATGCCTTAGATGAGCCTTGAGAAACTTTAGCAAGACCCAATCATTTTCCTTAAAGGCTAAGGCTCTTTTGTGCTTATTAGCAACAACCCTTTTTGCCTTTCCTATGAGTTGGATATAACCCCTTTAATCTTTGGAAAAGATTCTTGTAGGTCTTAGCTATATTCATCAGCAGCAGCAGCGAAGATCTTCCCGTGTAATTGAAGTAGTAAGGGACTTTTGGATCTTCCCTCTTTAATCTCGAAAGGTGATTTCCCCATAGAAGTGTCTACAATGTCATTGTATGCATACTCTATAAGAGGTAGGTACTTATATCATTGAGAACATTGATCTACTTCCATGACATAGGCTTTTAGTAGATTCAAGGATCATTAGATTAGTTATGTCACTTTGGTCATCCGCTTGTGGATGATAGGCTGAAAGAGAAATTTAATCTACTTCTTAGATTCCAAAAGAGACCCTTCTAGAAATTATTGGTCATTCTAGGATCTTTGTCTCGACTCTATAGATGTTGGAAATCCATGATTCTTGAAAATTTGAGATCTGAAGAGGGTTGCCATTTGACGTGCCTTAATAGTCTTTTTGACAAGCTTAGAGTGTGTTTTCTTGTTAGGCCTGTCAACTGAAACAATCCAAGTTGCTTCCCTTGATCAATTTTCAACTTTTGGTATACCACGCATTTTGAAACATACTCTTGTATGTTTACTTTTCATGGTAGACCAACAAAAATTCATTTCTACTCCTCGAAGAGTAGACTATGGAGTCCCTCTTTGCCCCGCATAAGGAGAAGTATGGGATTCATACATGACTGTCGTATTATATGGGTGATTAACACATAGCCTATTTTTGTTTGGAAGATAACCATCCTTCAAGGTGAATGGTTCTTGTTTCTTTCCAATTGCAAAGGCTGTAATTACATAATTAAAGTCTTGGTCAGTAGCATACTCATCTATCTTAAAAGATAGATCATTGCAGTGAGTTGTTATAGACACCACATTTACCCTTGGTCATTGTGAAAGTGCGTTGACCACTTGATTGTGCTTGCCAACAATGTGAGCAATATGAAATTTAAATCACAAAACAAAATTTTCCCACCTCATTTGTTTGTCGGAGAGCTTGGTTTGCGTCATGAAGTTCTTGAGATTTTGTGATCCATTCGTAGGATGAATGGAGTCCCCAAGAGATAGTGTTTCCTCGTATTTAGGGCATATAGAATAGCTAATAGCTTTTTTTTGTATTTGCCCAATACTCACTTATTGAAGTTGAGTCTTTGAGCTATGGCATGCCCTTCTTGAAGCAAAATAGCTCCAAGGCAATCACCACAAGCATCAGATTGGACCTCAAATGGCTTTGAGAGATCTAGTAGTGTGAATACACATTGAGAGATAAAATTCTCAAAAGCTTCTTGCACTTTTGCAGTCCATGAATACTTAAAGTTCTTTTTTTGTTAAGTCATGTAATGGGCACACATACCTACAAAGCTTCGTACCTCTTGTAGATTCCTTGGATTAGGCCATCTTTTTATTACCTCTAACTTTGTTGCATCCATACGGGTGCCATCTTTAGAGATAATGTGACCTAAGTATTGAATCTCTTGTAGAAAAAAAATCACTTTTCTTTTGATTAATGAAAAAATTAATCTCTCTCACAACTTGAAAGATTACCTGGAGGTGTTGCTTGTACTCTTCAAGAGAATTTGGATGGCCTGAAGATTTTTGTCGATCATGAGTTTGAATGCATCTGGAGCATTTGTCAAGCCAAAACTTGTAAATTATGAAATAGATTTTCTACCTGTGGCACGGGAAATCTATTTTTGATAGTGATCTTATAGTGCTCTATAGTCAACACACATGTGATATGTGTTGTCTTTCTTTTGCACTAAAAGCAATGGTGAAGGAAATGGAGAGGAGCTAGACCTCACCATTCCCCCCCCTTTTTTTTAACGAATTCATGCACTTGCCTCATGATCTCCTCTTGTTGAGCTTGTGAAACTGGATAAGGAGGCTTGTTAGGTGGTGAGATTCTTGATAGGAGCTCAATTGCATGGTGATCATCCCTCATTTTAGAGATAGCTCACTAGGGATGCCATCAATGAAAACATCTTGGAATCCTTTTAGAAAATTAGACAACTCTAATTCCTCTTGATTCCCTTTATTGTAGGAATATGGTGTTCCCCAACTCATTAGTATATATGTACATGCTCTTTTCCCTGTAGTGAAGTAGATTCTCCTTTCAAGGAGCTTCATGTTGGAAGCCATGTGCTTAAACCATGGTGCCCCAATGATAACATTCTCATGTTTGAGAGGGGAGATGAAGAAATCCTCTTTGTCCAAATAGCTTTGGACATGAAGCCTTAATTTTCCAATGAAAGAAGTAACTTAGACGTCTTGCCCCTTGATACTCCATTGGCTTTCAATGCATCTCCCATCTTGTGGGCTTGTATGCCTAGCTCAGTGGGCAACTCCGTGGATATGAAGTTGTGAGTTAAACTAGGGTCAAACAAAATAAAGGAATCATGCTCTTGCATCTTTCCCCAAGCATAGGAAAGGAGAAATCCTTGACAATGAGCATCCTCTTTTGGAGCTTCAAACATAGAGACTCTAGGAGTCACATTGTGGGCAATTCTCTTGGGGCAAGGATGATAACCATGGCCTTGCTCCCCACACTTAAAAAATTTGTGGTCCTTACTAAAAGATTCTAGCTCTTTAGGAGAGAGTTTATATTTACCTTTGTAAACTCCCTTCTCCTTGGACCAATTGTTGTTGTTATTGGAATAGCCTTGTAAGAATTTTGGGCATTGGTTTTCCCCTTGGCATCATTTTTGTCTTTATTTTCCATGGGCTTGACATTCCGTCTAGCCCCTTGTTGGAAATTGATGCGCGAAGCAACCATGGTGTGGTGGATTACTTTGGTGATAGAACTAGGCCGTTGAGAGTTGACATACTCGGTCATCTCCTTGGGTAATCTCGCACAAAATTGTTTCTCTTGCACTGGCAAAGTATATCTTTTGGAAGATAGTAATCTTGAGATGTAAATCCCAAACTTGTCCACATATTTGTGGATAGACTCATGAGAGAGAAGCTTTAAACTTCACCATTTGGTAAGGAGTTTCTCCTTTGCATCACTTGCAAGGAATTGATTCATGATGGAAACTCGTAGAGTTTTCCATGTCTTTGGGGCTTTGACGTTGCCACAAAGGCTAGCCCATCATTGATGAGCCGATTTTTGGAAGTGCATAGCTACATGGTGTAGCTTGGAGGACTCTGTGAAGCCCTCGTCTCCAAAGGCCGCATCAAATTTTTGGATGAAGGCCAATACTTTGTCGGTAGCACCGAAGGTGACATCATAGGTGAGAAAAGAAATACTCTTTCCTCCCTCTTTGAACTTCTTTAACTTTTGTGACCTTCGCCATGTAGGGTAAGATTTGCGATGTCCTCCCCTCTTGTATTCTCTAGGAGAATAGCCATAGCTTTCATCCGTAGAGGAGGAAGGTGAATAAGAAGGAGAAGAGGGTGACCTCTTTCTTGCCCTTTTCTTCCTTTGTTTCCTCTCTTCCCTTTTAGAGTGACGAGGAGAAGGACTATGTGTTAACCATTTCCTCTTGGGAGGAGTTGGCGATTGTCTAGATCTCCATCTTCATGGAGCCACATCTTTTGAGGAACCTAGGGAGTCATTACTTTCTCGTTCTTTGGATTCCTCCTCTCGTATGGGAGAGAGTATTGTTTTGGGGGTCTCACCAAGAGGCCTCCTAAGCTCTCTCTCCTCTTTGAGAGGAAAGAAAATCCCATAAGCACGAAGTTGTTGAGTAACTTTGGCTTGCAAAGAGGGGTTGCCCATAGCTTGTTGCAACCTAGTAACAAGATAATTAACAAACATGGGGGCATCAGCATTAGCACCTTTATGTGCAAAATCAAAGTTATCAATGTTCTTTCTACTCTCTTGGTTATTGTCAGCCATGTTAATTTATCTTCTGTGTTTACTTAGTGTATGCTTTGAAAATTCAAAACCTTAGTTGCTACTCCTCTTAGCCTTTGAAAATAGGCACTTAAGTATCTACACCCACGGCTCGAATTGGTTAATTATAGAGAGTAGTGGAGTGAGTCTAACATAGCGAAGTTCCCGAGGGATAGCTCCTTTCGGACTTCTTATGGCTCAATAATGGTAAAGCCGTAGGCAAGTCTAAAAAGATTCCATTATTAAGACCAAAGCTCCTGAGGTGTGCACCATATCCCACATAGTGGGCTCAACAAAACCAATAATAGATCCTAGTCCCACTTACCCTAATATAATTAACAAAATAAACCATTATAGGCTACTTAAGGACCTCTCTTCTTAAGGAAGAAAAGAGAAAGCTAATGCTCTGATACCAATGTAATAGAGATGGCCTATGAACTTTGAGAATAGCGGAATTAAAAAATTAGGTGAAGCACTTTTGAGAGATTACTTTGTGAGCATAGCGGGTGAACTTAATTGATGGTAGCAACATAAACATGGTTCCTAGTTAACTTGGCATGAAATTACTTTTGCAAGAGAGAGAGTTTAGAGAACATGACAATAGTTGAGGACCGGATTCATATGGAGCTGGTCCCCCCTCCAATAGGCATTTGTATTATAGTTTCTCCCATCAAGAGAGACTTGGTACAATACAATCTTTGTGTCCCTTGTAACCTAGGTGATGCAATGAAGATGGAAAGCTTCATGCATCAAAAGTATAAAATAAACTTGAAGAAAGCATTAACTAGCCCAAGCCTCAGTTCCAAGGCCTCAAACACCTTCGAAGGTGGAGAGAGCTAGCGGGGAATGAGGATAGGGAAGAGAAAGAAGAAACATTTCATAGGAGAAAGAAATAGTTCCTCACTTATCATTACTCTTCTTGCTAGCATATATAATAGCATAGTAATGAAGATGGTGAAGATGGCAAGCTTAAGCATTGAAGCATAGCTCTTGGTTGGATTTGCATTCCATAGCCAAGAGTGTTGGTGTAGGCTTTCACTCTCACAAGCTTGGAGAAGGAGGTGGTGTTCCTCAACTTTCACCAAGTGAGAATAGCCTTGCAAATGAGTGTGTGTGTGTAGTATATCCCCCTAGCACCCCCCTTTCTTGCTTTGGGCAAAAATTCTACTTGCTACAAGCTCATTGGACCCATCTCCCATTAGCCAATCACATCCAGAATATAGTCAAGCATATGGGTAGTCTTTTGACAAGTGTCCTCCTTACCCCTTGGAGAGAGAGAGAGATTGAAAATATCTAGAATTTTTGCTAACATCTTCTGAGCCATTGGCATTCCCATTATGATGTTGTCTGACATATCCTTTGCTGTTATCACGTGGAATTGAGCTATGATGATCTATGAACTTACTTCAATGGTGGTGGAGATGATTCCCCAGCATTCTACTCGTTTTTCTACAGATATACTCACAAATTCAGGAGCATCTTCCAGCTATGGTTGGCCATATCTTTTCCAAGTGCAAAAGGATATGAGGTTCTTGTCTAGTTGAAAATCTAGCTTTACTTCTCTTGACAACTTTTCTTCATTCTCACCAACAATGTTCCACTTGATTGTCTCAAGATTTCTTTCTGTATTGAATGCTTTTGTTGTGGCAGTGTCATTTGGTTGGACGTTATCTGCATTTCTTTGCTTTGATCACCTGCTTCAATTGATGTTGATTCATATTTCTATAATACTGTACCTTCTTGCAACTGTTGAGCATTATCCACGTGCATTTGAGTAAACTTTGATCTTAAAAGATCCATTGTACTGTCTCGCAAAATCTGTCTCTTTGGAGAAGATTTTGGTGGTGACCTTTGTGTAGATTTTTGAACTTTAGCTTCCATTGATTCTGAATTTTTTATCACCTGTTCTGGCAGTTTGAGGCTTTGCTTCATCTTCAGATAGTCTTTGACTTCAGTCAGGCCATCCATAGGGGTTTGTACAAGATCATGAACTTGTTGGTATTCATTGGCATGTGCATCTTGATATGCATATGTGAGCTTGATCACATGTAACCGTTTGAACACTATTGGATTTGTCGGCTTTAGACTATGACTTGTGGAGATCAATTGAAACTTTTGTCCTTGATGATCTTTATATAAGTAATTGTCTGCAGATCTTGAGGAAACCTGGTTCAATTGGAAACTTCCAACAACCATATGATCTTTCAATGGTTTCTGCTTTAAAGGAGTATGTTGACTAGAGGCTCTAGGGATTCTATGTGGCATTACAGTTCTTGGTACATAAGCTGAGCTTGATGGATTTACAGCTCCCCCCTTCCTAGGGTGATCACTATAGCCTGCTTCATTGTAAGAGTTCAAAACTATTTGGTTTTGGTTTAGTCTCACCTTTTGGGATTGTGAAGGTATACTTTGGGTAGCAGTGTTGACATTTGGAATCTGTAAACCTTCTGCATAGTTTCCTATGGATCTTCGTGAAACATGACAAATTATTCCCCAAGTCAAGCTGTAGATAACATTATCTTTGCCCTGATATTGTGTATCCCATGGGTCTGCTATGATATGAGCTTCTATGATTTCAAGACCCAAGGCATCATAGATGCTAGACTCTCGTTTATATCTACGATTGTTTTGATCAAAGTATATGCTCCTTGGGTTACAACATCGAACTCGATTTTCGATGGAGGAGAATTTGGCTCTAAACAGATTTCTGGGTTTACTCGGGTAATATCCTTTAGCTCTAGAGAGGATTGGCTATAATAGATTCTTTCCTATGAAATGAACCATCCTTTCTAATCTATCACTGGACGCACTCTATGAGTTGGTAAGTGGGCCACTCAAACCGTGGTTGATTCTTTTTGTACAACTGCCCTTTTTGGTCTACATAGTGTGCATATGAATTATGGGTTCCATACAAAGCTAACAATTTTCTATTTGATGTGTCCCTTAGACTCGTGAATGGTTGCACACTTGTGGAAATGGATGTAGAATCATTTGCAAACCTAACAATCTTTTCAACATTTGGTGATATCTGGACACCTTGACCAAATTCATGTAGGAATTTGTTGTTCAAAAAAGTATTTCTAAGCTTTTTAGATGTCTGTGCATCTTTATGCTGATTTTGAACTTGAACTGCTTTTATAGGTGCTTCTAATGGTAATGCAGAATCATCCGATTGCATTAAAAGTGACGAGTTAAATGCACTTACATTAATATTTGCATTTCCAATTTTCTTTGTACCTTGCTTGGTGTGGTTGATGTATCCCTGTTGTCAGGATTTCTTGGACAATCTTCATAAAAATGTCCACCTTTTCATCCACAATCTGAGAAATATGCCATGACTGGTGGTATTTCATTTGGTTCTGTCAAGTAAAGCTCTAGCTAAGAAGTTTCTGTTTCTATGATTGCCAAATTGTCGGCATCTTCTTTTAAAACACTGTGCATCAAGTTGTAGACTACTCCATCTTGACCTTTGTACTGTCTTTGGTTTGGTTCCCCAATTAGACTTGCTTCTATTGGTTGATCTGTTGGATTTTCCATTTTTGGTTCTCGGCTGTAGATCTGACCATTGTAATACATGTATAATGACCTTGATTGCATATGAACCAACTATTTGTTTTGCTGGCTTGTGCAAATTTCTGGATGAACATGTGCGCGTATGTCGCACATGTCAATGCAAGGAACTCGTCGATACACCGTGTGCGAGCCACAAATGGCTCCAAGCACACAACAAGCCTAAACTAGTAAGCTCAAAGAAGGCGATGGTGTGTCACTCACCGCTCTACGCTTGCTTCGTGGAGGATTTCTCGCCGCGAAGAAGAACGAGCCGCCGCTTCGCCGCGCTCAATCGCTTCCCCGCCACTGTGCCGTCGTCGCAATGCTCGATCACACACACTCTCTCTGTCTCTCTCTCTCTCTCTCACACACATACACACACACACAAGGAGATGAAGAAGAAGAAGATGGAGATGGAGCAAATGCACTCTTCTATTGCACAAATGAGAGAATGAGTGAATTTTAGGTTTAGTTGACTTTTATATGAGCTCGCCCCATTCACACTTGGGCGCCCATGCTTAGCCAACTAATCCCTTGAATGTTCCAGTTAGAGTGCGCCTCTCATCGGCGATCACTCTTACCCTTTTCCTATTGGATCGACAAGCCCAATACCTGACTTTACCAAATAAATAATACAATGTCCGCCGTAGGTTAGAACATCCGTCGTAGGTGATAGGGTGTCTGTGAGTCGTTGAGGGTTAACATGCCCCCTTCCTGATGTAGATTCCATCCTCCGAAGCTATTCAGTTGAAGCGCGTTCGTTGAGGTGGAAGAGCATTTGAGATGAATGTCCTTAGCCTTCTTCAGTCACTGCAAAATCAAACAACATTGTCACAGTAATTGCATTCTCATAAGCGATTAAAAAGCATATGCAGTTTTAGGCAGACAAATTGATTGGTAACAGAATTTTAAACAATTTGTCAGCAATAAACATTAAATTGCAATATAATCAAATGCATAAACAGATGTAAAAGTAAAAAATTAAACAAGTATGGGGTCGTTAATTTAACAGTCGAAAGGCACTAGAGATCGATTATTAATACCATGGGTAAGCTTCTTAATTTTCTCTGGTCAATTAAGTTGTTTAATCGCGAGAGCCAAGTATTTCATGTTCGAGGGCTGACTAGAGGCTATACCTAGAAGACCTTGTAGTTAAGCTACAATAAAAGGAATTTCTCATGAAATCATCACCTGACTGATTACCTTTTCTTTGACCCCCCAAAGTCTTTTCACAGTGATTCAATTTTGATATGTGTGCTTATTTTGTATGCCTTGGGTTTTTTGCTTTTCAAGGAAAAGTTCCCACACTGGGAACCTCTAGGGCTCTAGTACCATAGGTGCTACATGCGAGTGAAGTACCCAATCAAACTGAGATTTCTCTTCCAGCTTAAGATTTTACATTGTGGCACTTTGATTTTTTGTTTGTTCATTTTCAGCATTTTAATTTTGTAACTTTGGGGGGTCGTATAACACTGATACACCTCCTTAGGCTCATCACACTAGTAAACTCCCTTTATAATACTTAAGCTAAAGGTCAATAGGGTCAAGCCCACTAGAAAGCCTTAGTACATTTCACACAATGCTACCTAAATCGGATTAAGAACCTAAGTAACCATTGATTATTAGGAAGGAATTTCCCATGGTATTAAGAGAAGATCTCTAACACCTAGCTTGGTCAAACTAGCTTAGTCGGACTGCTTGATTTTTAAATCTAGACAAGTGATTATGACAAAAAATTACATTGAATTTAATGTTTGATACTAAGCAAATGTGCTGGATATTATGCTACCAATCACAATCAAAGCAGACAATCATAGATGCAAAAAGATAAGGGGCAATGCTAATGGATAAGAAACACCTGTTTGTGTTGATGGTCGCGCTTGATTTGAAGAGTGAGTCGAGATAAAGATTCCATGAAGGTCCAAATCCTAACAACAGCAACACGCTCCTGTACACACTAGGAAACACAAGGAATACCTCTAGGAGGCACATCAGTGGGAAAAGGAACTTTGCTAATCACTCAACTCTAAAACAGAAACACTCCTATCATACTAATTCTACCTACCCTCCATCACTCGAGTGATGAGGATCAAAGGTGTTTTATGGCATAGGTTTCTATTTCAGTGTACCGGATGCGAATGTGTAGGTCTGAGTCAATGTTTTGACTTTTATTGTGCATACTCGTTTGCTAATTGCTCTTGCTCTTTATTATTTTTGTTTTTTGTGAGTATAAGGCTTTATATATACATTCCCTAAGATTGGGAGATTGAGAGGTCAGGGAGGAAGGTTGAGAGGGAAGCAAGTGAATGATAATTGTCAGCAAACACTCCCCCCTTCCTTGGGTAGATCATACCGTTTGAAATGAGCTTGTCACCCTTTGAAACCAATTGTTCTAGTTGGTAATAGGTGGAGATTTTTGCCAATAGTTTTCTCTTACCTTAGGTGCCTCATCGAGTTGCAAGGGTGGTAAGGTACTCTCCCAGGATCGAACTTGAAGTGGTTCATCAGGTGATTCTTGAACACTGGGAGGTGTGGATTCCTTTGTAGCTTTATTGAGGTCCACTATTGTAGGTGGAGGCTGTGGAGAATCTTTTACCTCTATGGATGCATTACATGAGGAGCTAGAAGCTTCATGGGACTCCCCCCTTCCTGAGCTAGGTGGAACAAATCGTTCTTTCTTCGGTACCCAAACTAGCTCTGGAGCGGGTGTGTAGCATTCTGTGATTTTTTTCTTTCCACGGTCGTTAATTTGTTTTGGAGCTACAGGATTGAGCTCACATGGGTCAGGTGACAAGTAAGAACACAATCTACGTTTTGGCACCCAGATTTGATCATTTCCTTGATAGTAGCCTTGGGCTTCCAATAGTCGTTTAGGAATCCAATGCCACATTTTCTTACTTTTCTTGGAGCGAGTGGTACATTTCCTACAAGGCTTTTGTTTTTTAGCACTAGCTATGGTCGCTAAAGAAGCTTTAGGGACCCACTTGTATGTTCTCTTTGTTATATGAGGATGAGTATATGCATTGCTTGTAGCATATTTAAGGGTACAGGCATTTCATCCCCCTCAGGTGTTACCCAGGTCGTCCCCCTATTTCCCCAAGTGTCTATGGTTGCTGCTAGGTGGACCCAATCCACATTGTCCAATTCAGTCATCCCAGGTAGTACATCCATATAAGGAGAATCTTCCCCAACATTAGTGTCCGCTTTTCACGTGTAACAATACTGCAATGGGGCCGAGTGAACTGTGGTGTCAGATCTATGATCAATTATAAACCTGTTTCCTAGAGGATGTGCTCGACCTGTCACAAGATCTACTCGAATAACAGAATCTTGGAACTGCAAGTAGACATGGTTTTTAGACAAGTCATGCACCATTTTTTCTTCCCTCATGAAAGGACGTCCTAAGATCATCTCTGATGCCATAGTGTGTTTGGAGAATCCATAACAATAAAGGTAATCCTTATTTTATGTCCAAAGACCTTGATCTTGAGATCTTCTAGCATCTCAATAGGTTTAACAATAGACCCATTGGCCATCTTCACTACTATGTTTGTGGTCGCAAGGTGAGGTCTTCCCATAGTTTCCCAGCAATTTTTAGTCACAATGCTAACCCCAGCGCCACCATCAAGGATTCCCTTCACAATTAATCCCTTAGTAGTGATTGGTATGGTCGCATTGGATTCATCACCCTCAAAGTATTGTCCCAACTTGTTAACAGGTATTTCTATAACAAGGTTCTCATCTAGGTTGGGTTGTGGATCTATGTATTCCTCCTCTATTGGCATCTCCCTTCTCCATCCATCTGTGCAAATTGTGGTAGCCCAAACTACAGTTCTCCATTGAGGAAGGCCCGAAGAGCTGAGACTAGCTCAAGGTCTTTAAATAGTTTGGACATGATGGTGGTTCTAACTTCTGAAGAAATGAAATCCATCAGTTTGGAAATGTTTAACGACACCTTTTGGCCTTGAGTCCCTTGACGTGGGGAAGATGGGATCTCCATTTCTTCGATAGGATCAGGTAGTCCCTCTGTAAACATTCTTTCCATCAAGAAGTGAGTACGACCACTTTCCCATGACATTAAGTCACTTTATTCTTGGATGACACTAGGTATGTCCAAGGGTCTATGGACTTGGTGAGTTTGTTGTTGCGTAGGGAACACGGTGTCTGTAATCTGGATCTTCCTAGGTGCTGGTTCTAGATTCCTTTGGGTATCTTCTACCAAACTCCTTAATTGCTTGACTCGCTCAATCTCCTCTGTAGGGTTTGGGTAAGTTCCTATCTTCTTTTTGGATCCTGGCCATTATGGCTCATGAAGATCTTCCTTGTTGGTTTCTATGTTAGTGGTCGTTTTGGTCTCCATGGTTTCACCTGAATCAGAATCTTCTTCAGCATCGTTCATATATACGGGTCGTCACCAGCCCCTATGTTGGTCTTTGAACTGGGGTCTGATCGCTGCTTTTTGCGATCTCTTTCTTCGTGTTTTCTTCTTTTTCTGAGATTGGGCAATTGATTCCGTGTCTCTTTCCTCAAGAATATAATCTTGTTTTTGGAGCATCGATCGTGTGAGTACGTTTACTGGTACCACGGGTGTACTTGGTGATGGCTCCTCGGTAACTTCAATCAAGTTTAATGACGTGATCTTCGGTGCATTTGGATTATTTGGACATTGGGCAATCAAATGATCTATGCCACATCGATTACACATGAGTATCTGCATTGTAGACGTGCTCGCTTGATTGGTCTGCATTAGTGTGGTGTTATTTTGTAGCCTAATAGGACACTCGGCAACACGATGTGGACCTCCACACTCATAGCATTGAAGAGGTGGTCTCTTAGCAGTGTAAGTGATATTTTGGCCTCTTGCCGCAAGAGCACCTACTTGATATACATGTTTGACTTGTCCCCAATAGTCCTCCATGTAGTATTGTGGACTTTCTTCAAGCACATCCATCCCATAGGCGATATTAGGATCTATATCTTCCTCATAGCCTTCCAAACAAGAAATAGATGACTCACAACCCACTTGATTCACATAAG
This sequence comes from Adiantum capillus-veneris, assembly GCF_014529385.1. Taxonomy (NCBI): domain Eukaryota; kingdom Viridiplantae; phylum Streptophyta; class Polypodiopsida; order Polypodiales; family Pteridaceae; genus Adiantum; species Adiantum capillus-veneris. The sequence goes on along the minus strand of NC_140954.1, from coordinate 24,921,340 downwards.
TGATTCTCGGATGTGGTGGTTGCGGTCCTAGCACTAGAGGTGGTAAGGGTGTTGTTTGAACAACATTTTGGGTCCTAGGGACCATGTGTTGTGATGTTTGTTCAAGAGGTGGGGCCGGAATCAATGCAGGCACTCGAGGTGTGTTTGTCCATGCTAAGGTTGGTCTATTGGCCATCGCACACTTAAATACTATGCAATCCTTAGCTTGATGACCATACCTCCCACATGCATTGCAGTTCCCATTGAATTTTACTCTAAAAGTAGGGCATTCATTGGTACTATGCGCTCCATAGCATACTAAGCACCATTGTTGATCCCTTCTTGGATACATATGATTGTTTTGCAGAGCACGATTGTCTCTAAGACTCTCTTGAATAGCCCTGGTGAGATCTGCTAAAGTCATCTCAGATATCTTTGGCTCCTTAGAAATAGGCTTTAGGGTCATTGGCTGATGCCCCAATGCTTGTGACCTAATAGATTTAGGCTCAACAGAAACTCTTTCTCCTTGAATCATTAAATTATCCTCCAATTGGATCGCATTGGTGACTGCTTCCCAAGTGGTGATACCTCTAATGACTAGACCATTGTAGATATTCTCATGTCGTAATCCCCTAGTGAATCTATCAAGAAATTGGTTATTGTTGAAGTGCTCATTTGGATTACAACAAGAATTCAAATGCTTCAAGCAACTTATAAAGTCTCTCACCGACTCTCCTTCCTCTCGTTGGGCTTTCCGGAGCTGAGAGGCTACACCCCAAAGCACTCCCTCTCGTATGTATTCTTTTAAGAACAGTCTCCTAAGAGTAGGGTAAATCATTTTTTCTTCCACCCTTAGGGTTCTATACCAATCCCCAACCTTTCCACTTAAGGTTAGGCTTAAAGCATTGCTCTTATGTAGGTCATTGTGTTCTCCTAGAGAATCGCATATTTGTTCAAACACTTCGATATGATTTCTCACATCCCCGTCTCCACTAAATTTTTGTGTGAGCTTGGCTATTTGTATTGCCTTACTTCTAGGCTCTCTATCAGGCGTGTTACGCATATTCTCAGCAATAGATCGACCAATAGCTTGAGAAAATGTTGCCAAGTCACCTAAGTGAGCAGGCACTGTGGGTGAAGGCGCTCCAGAGACTACATGTGGAGTAGGTATTGGCATTGGGCTTGGCGCATAGGAAGCCCTTGGGTTCCACGTTTGGTATGATGTTGTGCCATGTGGTGGTCCATAGTTCATATGGGTGGCCCTAGGCATAGCAGACGTCGGATGTGACATGCTAATGCTAGCCGGTATACTCCCATGGAAATAAGAACTTGGGTATTGTGGTCGTGGAGCATAGGTAGTTGAAACAATGGGAGGGGTAGGGACTACATGAGTGTGATGACCCATAGGTGCATACGATTGGTACACACTTGTAGGTACTGTTACAAGCATTGAGCTACCATGTAGTGGTGCTTTACTAACAAATGAGGTCCATGGCGTGTTTCTCAGCATGCCCATCATTGGGGTAGGCATGGTAGCCGTGGTGTCATCAAGGGAAAGATGAGCTAGACTTGGAAAGGTGAAGCTATCACTTGTGGGCTCAGATTTCATTGAGACCCCTGGAGAAACAACATATAGGGGATCCATCGGCCATCGGACTTAACGAGGGAGTCTCCATTTGCGATAAGGTCGGTTGTTTAGCCTTCCCTGTATCCAAGAATCTCATGAGACCCGTTGAAGGCATGTTGATCCCCTTGTTCTGTCTCTCTAACTCAATGACCCTATGGATAACCTCACAAACTCTTTGTTGTTGATCCTCCACACTAGTAGCACCCATTGTGGATTGTAGGACATCTAACCAACCCACGTGATAGGTGTGACCTGTGTATAGATCGGTCACAGTCTCTGTTTGTAATTCGTACTCCCAGTTCTCATTTAAGAACACTCCATCTAGGATTGAGGTGCTAGGGGTGTCCTTTGAGCTAGATGCAGTGTTGATTTCTAGGGGTTGGCCCTTAGCGGTTGCTAAATCAGGAGCACCCAATTGCTCTCTTAGCAAGGATATTGACATAGGAGCTTTCACTTTTAACTCTCTTCGTTGCTCCGCCTTACGTAAGCTCTCGACTTCCTTTTCCCTCGCTGCAAGGATATATCGCTCAACCTCTTGCACTTTGGCAAGGCTTCTACCATCGGGTAATATGACCTCGGAGGGAAATAACTCTGAAGAGTCAGGAGGTGCAGTGAATGAAGTATTCACGTGCACACTCTCTAATGGTATAGGGTCTATGTTGGTCATGAATGGAGAATTTACTTCCCCACCCCCCTCATTTACATCATTAGCTCCATGTTCGGAGCGAGTGGCTCTACTAAAGGTTTCCTTCAGGCGACTAAGCACACTCGGCCCGGACCAAGGACCCATGACATGCATGTCTTGGCTCGAGCTATCGGGATTAGGCATTAGGAAACCCTCCATGACGTCATAGTCAGAGGAAGAGTCACTTGCCGCTATGTTCGGGTCTTGGTTTGTACTACCTTGGGTACCCGCCGAGGGTCCAGAACCTAAAGTAGGTGGATATCAAGAACTCGCGTAAGTCGAAATTCTCTCTAGTTGCTCCGTCTCTAGCACACGACCAGAGCGCAGATGCATGTGCCTTTGGCACCCTACAAATGTCGGTTATAACCGCGAAGGTTAACCGCTTACTTTTTTAAGTGTCCGTTTTCACTCGTGTTTTTTACGTTTTTTATGTTTTTTAATGTTTGATTTTTTTTTATTAAAGTGTGTGATAGTTCAAAATGAGCGTATCACTTAGAGGGTCGCTGTGTGCTTTACAACACAATTTTTGGGCATCTGACGTTCCGTTGGTCCTCAAAAAAATCGATTTTTAGCTACGTGTGAAGCGAAAATTCGCTTTTTTTAAAAGGCAACTGAGGCCTAGGCCTGAGCGTGAGCTTGGGCTTGGGTCTGGGAGATATTCCCGATTTTGCTCTTACCTTTAATTTTTTTTTAATTTTTAATTTTTAATTTAAGGATAAGGTCGCCGCAGCCTGCGCGAGAGCACACACACATTCTATCTACCTACTTCTAAGTAATACACCTACTCTTACACACTAACACACTCTATTAACTCTCACTAATCTACTTCGTACTTACTGTATATAGAAAACTAACTACCTTAATACACATAGAATAAACACAGTACCTTTGAAAACTCCATTAACAAAGAAAACTAACAACCTTAGTACACAGAGAATAAACACAGTACCTTTGAAAACTCCATTAACAAAAAAAACACACAGTATAACACCAAATCCCTTTTCTCAACACACACACCCTCCTTCCTTACCTTTCCTACAATAGAAATTGCACCACGGAGAAGCACAGAGTGCTACTCGAGCTTCATGTATGGCATTCCCCAGCAACGGCGCAAAAAATGTGCGCGTATGTCGCACGTGTCAATGCAAGGAACTTGCCGATACACCGTGTGCGAACCACAAATGGCTCCAAGCACACAACAAGCCTAAACTAGTAAGCTCAAAGAAGGCGATGGTGTGTCACTCACCGCTCTACGCTTGCTTCGTGGAGGATTCCTCGCAAAGAAGGAGCCGCCGCTTCGCTGCGCTGAACCGCTTCGCTGCCGCCGTGCCGTCGTCGCAATGCTCGATCGCACACACTCTCTCTCTCTCTCACACACACACATACACACACACACACACACACAAGGAGATGAAGAAGAAGAAGATGGAGGTGGAGCAAGAGCACTCTTCTATTGCACAAATGAGAGAATGAGTGAATTTTAGGTTTAATTGACTTTTATATGAGCTCGCCCCATTCACACTTGGGCGCCCATGCTTAGCCAACTAATCCCTTGAATGTTCTAGTTAGAGTGCGCCTCTCATCGGCGATCACTCTTACCCTTTTCCTATTGGACAGACAAGCCCGATACCTGATTTTACCAAATAAATAATACAATGTCCGCCGTAGGTTAGAACATCCGTCGTAGGTGGTAGGGTGTCCGTGAGCCGTTGAGGGTTAACAGAACACTTGGGTTGATTTTTTACACTTCTATTTGTAATTAATCTTTGAGCTTGCAATACCTGGCTCAACTGAAGTCTGTGAACATCTGTGAGTTTTTTGAATTTGGCTTTACTCTGATCAATAGGACCTTGGCTCTTGTGCTGCTTTTACTGCTCATCAAGTATCTATGGGCTTTGTTATCTGCATATAAGACTTTATCTCCATTGTAGCCATATAGCTGTATAATCTGCTCTTTTGCAGTTGTGCATGTGTTGCCACTACTACTAGCTTGCTCTGCTGTACTTGAACTCTCGGCTCGATTTGAGTCCATGTTGGCTTGTTCTGTAAAAGCTGTCTCCTAGCAGATTTTGGTATTGATTAGCAGAATTTTTGCTGCTCGGTTTTGATTAAATTGCTTTAGCCAAAACACTTTTGTAGTTGACTTCTCTTCAGACTCACAAGAGTTGACTAACTCTAGTTGGAATGTGTCGAAATTGATTTGGGCCATGAATAGCCTAATCTACTATCCATCGTGATTGGTCGTTTTTCGGCTTGATTTTGATAAATTTAGAAATTTGTCTGCCGCTCATAGCTTCGAGTTGGCTGTTTTCTCGCTTTTTTCGAATATTCTTTCGACTTTTGCTGATCCTGCTCGCTTTTCTGTAGTGTAATTTTTCTGGCGGTGTTTTTTTTTGCTTTTCTGCCTCTTTTTGGCTCTTTCGACGACTTCCTTTTTATTTTATTAATTTCTTGTAAAATTTGGAGTTTTCTAAAAATTTTGGTATTTTTAATGATTTTTTTTGAAAAGTTTTGATTTTTTAAATATTTTTTTGAGATTTTTCTAATTTTTATGATTTATTGAGATTTTTTTGATCAATTTTTCAGTTTTTATGAATTTTTTGTGAGTTTTATGAATTTTCTATGATTTTTGGTGAATTATCTGTGTATTTTTTTAAATTTTTATGGGTTTTTGTTAAATTTTTGTTTTTTATGGATTTGTTTTATTTTCTAGACCCTTAAAAAAATAAATAAAAATTATTTGATTTTAAATTTTTTTAGTTATTTTTTTATGATTTTTAAAAGTGTTTGGTATTTTTTGATTGATTTTTTTTTATAAAAATAATTTATAAGATGCAAAAAATAAATTTAAAAAATAATTTTTTTAAATTACGTCTTACCATGCAGGCGGGACTGACGTTGACCAGTCGTGAAAACGGGACTAGTGCGCGCGACGGGGATTATGGGGCTGACAGCACTGATGTGGCGGGAGTTGACAGTAGGGTGCCGGCGCTGTTGAAGGCGGGGACCAGCAGGCACGGGGCACGAGGAATGTCAGAGCTAGCAGCGGGAGTTCACAGCAGGGCGGGGCGGGGATGCAGGGCTGACAACACTGACATGGCGGGAGCTGACAGCAGGGCGTCGACGATGTTGAAGGCGGGGGCCAACAGGCCCGAGGCAGGAGGAATGTTAGTGCTGACAACGGTAGAAGACTCATGTGTGTGTGTTGACTGATTGCAGGGACGTAGAGCGGTGATGGCGCAGGGCAGGACTCTGGAGCGTGTGTGTGTGTGTGTGTGTGTGTGCGCGCGCTGGTGGGCTCAGGGCTGTAGCAAACAGAAAGGAGAGAGAGAAAGAGGCGTGCACGCATGGCAAAGAGAACGTGAGAGAGAGACAAGGCTCGGCGCAACATCAATTGTGGGCATGACAAGCTTGTCAGCGGCAAGAGAGGGGAGAAGGACAAGTTCCAGGGCCCGGGCTAGCAGCGTGCGGGGCACGAGGAGAGAGAGAATAGAGAGAGATGAGGTGAGAAGGAGAGGAGAGAGAGTGTTAATAAGTGTGAGTGGAGGAGAGGAGAGAAAGTTAGAGAGAGAGAGAGAAGAGGAGAGGAGAGAAAGTTAAAGAGAGAAAGAGAGAGGCTGCTAATAATCAAAGAGAGAGTGAGGGGGAAGAGAGAGAGAGATAATAAGCGTGCTTTTGGGAGGGGGAGGGATTTTTATTCTTTTAAATTTTTGACAAAGTTGAGCCTTAGCTCCGCAAGGCATAGTTCCCACCGCGAGTTCGAAAAAATAAAAAATCACCTGCCATGACGTCGACACCGCACCGGACGGCACGCCGAGGTTCAAAAAGTCTCACCGGTCTGCACGAAACTCCAAATCCGCTTATTTTTATTTTCGAACATCAAAAAGTGCCAAAATTAGGTCAAAAATTAGCCGAAAATGCTAAAATTCACCCGAAAATCCAAAACAATGCCAAAAAAATCCAAAAAATCTTAAAAAATCATCAACAATCACAATTGAACAAATTCAACATGCAAAAGCACACCAAAAATAGTTGTTTTTGCCAAAAATGCCAAATTTGACAAAATCATCGACCCAGCCCTTGGAAATAGCAAAACGCTCAAAATTTGACTAAAAAAAGCACAGATGCGTTCGAAATCAAGCCACAAACACACATTCAAAACAGCTCGTAAAAATTGCAAGGTATCAATTTTTAATGGAATTCACTAAAAATTAATGCAAAAATTAGCAAAAAATTACAAAAATTAATCAAAAAATCCTGTTTTATCCTTTGAGAATTCTCCACGCTTTGAGGATTAGTGCAACCAAATAAAATCACAAAAATCACATAAATTTAATTGCCAAAAAATTTCATCAATAAAATAAAGACTGAGAAATTAAACCGACAAAATTAGTGACAAAATTAGGTCAAAATTTGACGCAATTCGAGTGTGTAAATCCTTGTTTTGATCTAAAAAATGCAGTAATTAACCATTACACACTTCAAATATGCAATCAAAACATTGAATTAATCATGCACATTAAGCACTTTTTAGGCGCACACACACACACACACACACACACACACTAATAATTGACAGTTTTTACTAATCTTTAGGTGCGCACACAAAAGGATAAATCTTGTCGAAATTGCAATGTGATTTCATAAATCTCTAGTTGGGCATGACCACAACACAAATCAATCATCACAATTGAAAAATCATTAAGCACACATTGATTTTAGGTGCACAATCAAGGGCAAAATAGTGCACACACACCTAAAATTAGGCATACACACACTCAATTAGAATGCACACACACTTGATTTTAGTGCACACACACTTGAAAGTGACCATTCAAACATGGAATTAACTCAATTAGGCACTAAATTAGAAATGAACAATCACCAATCACCAATCAACAATAGAACTTGTCAAATTCATACACCACCAAATCTGAAAAATTCATACACCACCAAATCTGAAAAATTTCGGCATTACGATAGCATGAAAACGAACAATCGAAAAATTTTCAAAGCAACATGGCATCAACATTATATTGCATCATGGTGGATTCTCTACACAATTCTACACATCTTTAGATTCTAAGGAGGTTGAGAATACTACCTTGATTACCTTTCCATTGAAGATCGATTGAATGGTTGAAAGCTCCAATCCTTCATAGAAAATTAGTGTGTAAGTTAGCAAAACTAGTCAAATTAGCAAGGGATTAGTGTGAAATTAGAGTGTGTAAACACACAATTGGCAAGATACGGTGACAAACTAGGGAATAATGAACACATTGCTTCATGCACACACATCCAAAATCCACAAAAACATAAACACACAAGTGAAATTAGTGAAGAAACACATCCGATTATGCCACAATAACACTAGCGTAGGCCATTGTACCCGACAACGGCACCAAATGTTGGGGGGTTCCATCATCGCATAGCTCCAATGACCAACAAAATTATCAATTCGGAGGGATTAGCTACCCGGCTAGGGCATGGAAACACTCACACGTTTAGTGAGCTAATCATGGCAACACGAATGGTTGACTCTATGAGGTGAGCTTCTCGGCCTATAGAGGAGCTTAGCCACAATGATGGGCAATCTCCACATCCACTTCCCTTCACCTCCAATCAACTCAATCACACTAAAATGCAACTTTTTTATACCTTTTTTTTTGTCCAAAAAAAAATTAGTGAGGTAAAAGCAACCACATGCTTTGGTCACCAACCCATTGAAGTTAACTAGGCATTTTATCTCATGTCCTACAAAAATCTCCAATCTTATTTATATGCAATCAACCATACTGGTCCATCAACTTTGGAGGCTTGTAGTGACCAAGGGATGAGAAAAATTACAAGTTTCTCATTTTTTCCATATGTAGTAGTTATTGAACTATAAGCTCATGAAAGGATTTTTCAAAATGAGTGGATCTACTATGGTTTTGGAATTTTTTCCCAAAACCCTGAAAGGACACTTTTATGTCCTGTTAGGTTACCATTCTAGTGTTAAGCATTGATTAGTGTTAACCAAGTCACATGAGCAAGGAGAAGCTCAAGGACTCCATAGCTAGACACCTCAAGAGCTCTCATCAAAGAGTGCTTTCAACAAATGAGCTTGAGAACCCTAATTTCTTTTACACACTGCCTTATATACCTAGGGTAAAAATATGCAATGTCGGGGCGCCCAAGGTCTTTTGGGCTTCACCACTTACTAAATCTGCTACCTAGGCACACTAACTGACTTGTTCTTTACAACTTGGAACTCCCATTGAGCCCGTAACACATTAAAATATTACAATGGCTTGAAATAAATTGGAAATTTACAATACATGACCATTTTGAAAAAAATGTGGAAAATGTATAAGTCCAATATTTACTGCTTCTTCATGTTGATCCTCAATGTGAATTTGTACATCTTTGATCTTTAGCAGCTCCTATTAATTGACATTGACTCAGTTAGCAATAAGTGTAGCTGAATACCTAAATGTCTTATCCTCATGAACATGTTCAAAAGAATACATCTATGTGTAGAGTCCTACTATTATCTAAGAAAAACTTACCGAGCAAAGGAAAACTCGAGCAAATATCTACATTGGTGGTGTTATATATGCTTATGTGCCACATCAAACGAACCACATTAAAAAGTACCATGACTCTTTGGGGCACCACACTTGAGGAGCCCAACAAAACATACATACTATGATAGAACATAAAGATACATAGTAGGTTTGAAAAATTTGGACAGAGTTCTCTTTCTACATGGAGTAGTATGTCAAAAAATACAAAAACCCTTTAGGGCAGCTCACAGGAGGATTTCAAAACTTAATCAAATCCATCCACAAATCTTAAAAAATGGAAGCCAAATTTATACATTCAAATTTCTCAAAAAAGCTAAATCTTGCTTATTGTCAATGCCTACACCATAACTTTGGGACACATCGCTTGAGGATGTAAGCAAAACATGTTTACTAGTTTTTAAGAAATAGACACAATTTGCCACTATACAAACAAAACATACATACTAGTTTTTGAAAAATAGATAGAGTTCCCAATGTACATAGAGCAATATCTCCAAAAATACAATAACTATGGAAGTCACATCTTAACCACATTAGAACCAGAAAATACATACTAGCTTTGAAAAATATTGGTGGATAGAATTTCCTTTGTACATGGAGCAATATCTCAAAAAAAAACCCTTCAGGGCACCTCACTTGAGGATTTCAAATCTTAATTGAAACCATCCACCACAATGTACATAAAACCGAAAACTTGCACATCCACTTAGAGAATTTTATATCAAAACATGACAATATCCATGTATGCATAGCAAGACATAAATGTGGATTTTTTTCTATATTCAATGTGATTCCATAGACCTTATGATGAGTCACACTCATCATCGATGTAGACACTGCACCCTTGGCGTTTCTCATGGATAGAAGCATCGTAGCATGTATCCGCCGCCATGGTTCTAGCCATCCCCTCCGCATAGACCGGAAGTACACTTCCATGCAACAAAAACAAATGTCAAGGCAATCTTTCAACTTGAAAGAAAAACAAAAAATGAAACATCAAAGCAATGTCTTTAATTCATAAATATTAGCACTAGCACAAAAATGGTGATAAAAAAAACATGAGAGCAATGTCAATGTCATGGTAGTAAGAGGTGTATCTCACTAATCTTCATAGGGGTTGACATGCGAAGGCCTGTGAGAAACAGGGCAGTGCTCCCTGCTATGAAGCAAGGTGGATGCATACCTACTCTGTGAACCATAAAGATGAGACATCAATGACACTCCAAAGCAACCGATTGTATGAGAGAAAGAAACACAATAAAATAGATAGATATTGACATGGAAACAAATATATCACCTCAACACGATCACCAAGACTCTCAATATATCCACATGCTCCATGATGGAGCACCACAATGCGTTGATGAATAACCATCTAAGAAGCACGACAAAATCTCTCCACCCAACCAATGGCCTCTTTGCATAAATATAAAACACACACACCTGCCATAGATACCATGATGAATAGCCACCCATCATCCCCGCCAATGTTGAGAATGCCAACTAAAAGCCGACACATACACGATCTGCAGTGCCAATGTCCCATTGAGGCAAAATAGTGGAGCCCAAATGGGACCCACCAAAGGTAAGATCCAAGAAAATAAAATCAGTGGCCCATGCAATGATTCTCCCTCCATGAGTGTACAAAATACTCTCTGAGCATGACCGTGTGAGGTGCTCGTGAAGAGTAGTCCATGCAAAATTGTAGACACCCTCCCTAAATTTTGCAGCTATGGAAATGTAGTCCCTGACTATGGCCATGCATCATGAGCCAATAGAAGTAGATGAGGCATGTGGAGGAGATTCCATAATATAGAAAAAAGAGATGCTCTTTCTAGCCACAATTGTACCAGGAGCAGCTAAAGCATTTAGACGAAGTATAATGAACCATGTATGAAGAATTTAGAAGGCAATCATTGATAAAGATCTTAATTGTTTACTTGGATCTGGCTCCACATCCTCCTCTATGATCATATCAACAAGCGGCTCCTTTCCCTTTGCGGGAAGTGCGTGGCTCTTAATAAAAACACATTAGGCTAATATACTATGCAATTTAACATATAGTACTATGTAGAAGAGTAAAATATGTCTGCACAAATCTCCTCTTCTCTTCTTGGTGAACATCATTCATCACATCATGCTTTGAAATTGCCTTATGTAGCTCTATCTCACGGCTTAGAACATGCCCTTTCTCCATATCTATCCACCATGAGAAATTGTCTACCTCCCATGGAGCCAAGGTGTGCATACTAGAGGGGTACATACAAGCATCCTGAGTCGCCACTTGAGTCCACTGTCTTGCCAAAAATGGCACGGATGGTAAGATACCCTTTGATACCAAGAATGCCAAGAATCTACAATAAAAAAAACATCAATCAAAGCTACCGACACAAAAACACCCCGATAAATTTATAGGAAGTAATCAGCGATGCACCTAAAAGTCAATCGTTATGCTACCATCCTCAATGTGTCTACCTTCTTCAATGCTTTCTTCTCCACATCCTTTGTCTTTGCTCCAAAGATAGCTCGATTGGAAATAGATATGGCATGTATTCAAATTTGATCTCATCAAAATAGAATTCCATGGTGCAATCATGTGGTAGAGGTATCCCTCCAAGCACATCCAGAAAGTATAATACTAGTTGTAATGACCTATCAAGAACATGAGTCAACAAAACCTCTCTGCAAAGCCAAATATAGACAAAATATAATGTAAGGTTACATTAGACAACAATGTATAAACATCAATTTTTATCTATATGGTGCTTACATTTGAAAGACATGGTCTCCCTTCTTAAGACCGTATGCACCCCTTGTAATTTTATTCGCTTCCAATAATGAGATCCAATGAATCTTGCTTTGCAAAGAGGCATCTTTGAGTGCTATCAAATTGAGCTTCTCTAATGTAGCCCAACTATCAATTATCCATTTCAGAGACATAATTTTGGCTAGCCAATCGGGTCCAAGGTTGGGATCCACAATGTTCAACAGCTGAAAAATACAAAAGCAAACAACAAGAAAATTAAATCAAGTAATCTTTCATTTTTCATAAACTTCTATTCAATGCAAATATATATCACACCTTTCCAATTTGTTCTCGATATTTGTGTATAATATCCTGTTGAATTCTCTCTTCTTCTTTCTTAAAGTTTTCATCCGTCAAGCCATGCTTCACATCCGCTAATCGCCTTTCCTTCTCTTTTATTTGAACCTAAAGTCAAAGCCAAATTTACTTAAATGATCTTTATTACAAAGGCACAAAAAATTCAAAAAAAATCTAATCATAACTTACGTTGTCAAGCACTTTTTGGATAAGCATGAAGTCACTAAGTCATGCCAAAAAGCTTGCCCACTAGCCTCATGTATATATGTGTACATAGCCCTGTAAGTTTTGGAAGTGGCCTTGTAAAAATCCATGTACAAAGGTGTGATTTTTCCAAGATTGAATCCTGATGTTTTGGGTTTTTCAAGACTCCAAAATATGGTTTTCAGTAAGTATTTTCAGCCGTGCTTTATAGCTTGTGAATCGGACTTGTACATCATGAGTTATGAGCATTCAAAGCGGGCGGTCTCAACTTAGAAGGTGATTGCAGGTGCATGCAAGAAGGGAAACTAGGACAACTTGGGGGTCTAAGATTAGAAATGGTTTTATATTTTTGGATATAGCGGAGGTGATGGGCTTCGAGCCGTGTGTTACAGTGCGTCATTCGGTGACCAGAGCAACAAGGTATGCCTCGGGGAAAATTGTCCGAGAAGTCCTCTCATGCTTTGGGAGAAGCTGGGAATTTTTGGGGAAGTTGGGAAGATTGGGGAGAGTTTCCATGTGGCATGGAAGTAATCCCACATGGAAAGAGGAAAGGGGTAAGTGGAGGGTACATAGGGCACTTTGGGAGCCCATTATGGTGTATCAAAGGTGAGAGAAGCTGTCTCAAGGCTTGGCTATGGGAGCTCGTGGACTCATGGGGAAGGGGATGGTGAAATTTTCAGTCCACACCAGCTGCTAGGTTCCAGGACACTTTTTTTGGCCCTCGGACACTTGCCCCCACCCCATTCCTTGGTCAAAGGGTCATCGACAAGTCATTTTTCACCCAAAAAGGCCAAAATTGGACCAATTAAAAGGTGCCCAAGGAGAGAACCATGTCGGCTAAGAGGAGAAAAAATATATCTTGGGATAAGAGCCAAAAAATCCCCCTTTTTAATAGCTGCAATTCTCTGCAGACCTGCAAAAACTTCAAGAGAGCTCATTTTTTAGCAAGAAAAAGGACACCTCCATGTTCGAACGGCCGTAACTTCTTCGTTTCTTCTCTATTTTTTGCCTATGGATACTCTACGAAAATATCCATGAGACCAAATTTATTGTGATTTCCTTTGTTTCTCATGATTTGGAGTGTGTTTCATGCTTGGAGGTTTCTTCATAAATCTCTACAGGTGTTTACTGTAGGTGTTTTTGGTCGTGCAATAGTTCTTCGTTCCGACGGTGTAGCTCGTGCAAGGCTATAGGGGAATTCATTTTCCTTCTCATTTGCACGCTAACATTGTTTTGATGCCCCCATGAAGAAGCAATCACTCTTATGCTCCTATTGCTATGAAATATGTTTATTTTGCAAGTAGTGAATGTAAAAGGGATGTGGGTCCTTACGGACAACCGCCTATGTATGTGAAAATTGTGGACAACACTTGAGGTGGTCGTATAATTGGATTATAGACTTTGGAGGGTCGTGAGGTTTTGTGAAGCCAAGCACTAGGGGCCGAGTTACCCAGTGTGGGGTGGATTAGGTACTGGAGCGATCCATCGACATCCCTTGAGTTTTCGACGTTACATGTAAGTGTTTTTGTGGCAATCAAACATGGCAGAAAAATTCCCACGATTTCATGGACTACCTAATGAGAATACACAGAATTTTATTGAAAAGTTGGAACTCAATTGCTTACTGCAAAATATACTAGACCAAGCTATATTGTTGCAGCTGCTGCAATATAGTTTACAGGATGAGGCAAAAGTTTGGTTACACAATTATGAGGAGTTGATGTAGGCACAAAATCCAAGGGTAGTTTTGGACTAGAATCGTGTGAAGCAAGATCTCTTGGCACAATACAGATCAATTGAAGTACCTGATGAAATTTGGCATGAGTTCTGGGGTATAGTCAGAGGGCTAATCAAAGTGTCGATGATTTTGTCATGCAATTCACCCATTTATGGGATAAATGGGCTCGAGATTTGGGAAATGAGATCCCTCCATCCATGTTAAAGAAGGACCATTTTGTGGCAAACCTAAAAGAAAGCCTGAAGTTCAAAGTCGAGCTAAAAAGACCCGTCACCTTCGAGGAGGCAGTCGCTATCGCCAGAGAGAAAGAATGGAAGGCTCAAAGACTTAATGAATATGAAAAAGCGGTCCCTGTATAGAATAATGGTGGCCAAAAGGAGGATAATCAGGTAGAAGTTGGAGGCCAACCTGTTCAAAGGGTTGCTAATATCAAACAATTACAATGAAATATGTAATACATGATGACCATGATGCAAGAATTGCGACTTAGTGTTCTTGGAGGAGACGATCGTGGTCATGGACGTGGTAGAGGAATGGCTTAGGCATGTGAAGCTCAGCCTAATGCAAATGCTGGTCGTGGACAAGGAGGTTTTGAGCTACAGAGGAGGTTCATCCCCACTTGTTATAATTTCTAACCCATTTTTGAAAATTAGCTGGTCTGTCGCATCTATTTGGTTCAACTCCCGATCTCCTGGTAGTTGTCCTATTCTGAGTCCTTCAAACTAGTCTGATGGAAATAGTGACTCATGTAGCCCTGGACTGGCCTTAGTGTCACCCGGTTTTCTTCGTGATGAGGTGGTTTCTGGTTTCTTAACATTACTCTCAGATGATCTCTCACGGTGTTCATCTCTTGGAATTGTTTCTGGTCCTTGTCCCAATATCCAATCCCTTGTAGAATACCCTTGGTATTTGGTTTGTTCTACCTCCTCAGCAGTCATCATAATAAAGTTGTTGTTATAGCAATCCCTAAACAGGTAGGTTGGTAGGTTTGCTGATCCCTTATCTTTGATCTTGAAGATATAGATGATCTTCATAGCCATTAGTGGTCCTGATTTGGCATGCAAAGTCCACAGAAGATCTTTTATGTTTCTATCCTCCCAACAATAGACTCCGATCCTAGGATTATCCGCAAGCCGTTTCAAAGGCTTCAAATCTACTTGATCGTATCCCTCGAATTCTAAAGTTGGTGATCCTTCTTTTGCTGACATATTTGGGATTATGGTGTTTACTTCTAATCCCCATTTGTCTATCACGTCAGGGTTTTCAACTTGTAAATACTGAGTTCCGTTCTTGTCCATGTACACTTTTCCTTGTTTGTCTGCCCTAATCACTTCTTCAAACTCAATACCATGGTCATCAATGCAAATAGCATACTCTTCATAAGGATCCAGGTAAACCTGAGTTCCATGGCGACCAGTCTTATAAAAATAGAGTATATCAACTTATAGCGCATTGTGGTTCCGATTTTTGAGTGAGTCAAATAGGAAGACATTTTAGATGTTGAATTTGTAAAAGTGTGTGAGACTTCTTCAAGAACAGTATGTAAGGAATTGCCTTGATTCACGCTTTCTTCAGTGGATACTCTACTGGAAGTTTTGTCCGAGTATGCCCTGATTTCCTAGTATACGTTTATAAAGACTTGCGAACCCATGGATAGAGTACTTACCTTTGGGTTGACTTGTTGTCAATTTCCACTTGATTTGATTGCAACTTTCTGTCAGCCTACCTATTCCTTTTCTGCAACCGGATTCCTGTATAAATTTGATAAAGTGAGCTATTCTTTAACAAAGACTGTATAATTTTTGCTAACTATTGTGATTGGTCTGTGTGTATCATTTCAAATCAAGCTATGGAAGTCATAAAATGACTTTCAGATTCGACTTTGGCAAAAAATCAAAGATTAATCTGCAACTTGGAAACTGAGTGAACATGTACCAATTTGGATCCGATTGAGCCCAAAACTGCTCGGTGGCTTTGTATTATGCTGGTCTAGCACTGTAAAAGTTCAAAAGTCAAAAATGATGTCCCTGTGTAGCAGTAGTAAATAATCACGACTATTTACTTTTGTCAGTTTTTTGCACTTTTTGGCTTGGTTTGCCAAGTATATAACTTGTTAAAGTCCCTACACAAGTTTCAACAAGTTTGGATAAAATCTGTTCAAGTTTATCGATTGTTTTGTGTCTACAAACTTTCATTTCACGACTCTAGCTTAAGTCTCACTTTTGTGATCCAAATTTCACCAAAATTGATGTGTGTGGTCTACTTGATATGCTTGCCCTTGTGGTATACTCATATTTGC
Source organism: Adiantum capillus-veneris (assembly GCF_014529385.1). Taxonomy (NCBI): domain Eukaryota; kingdom Viridiplantae; phylum Streptophyta; class Polypodiopsida; order Polypodiales; family Pteridaceae; genus Adiantum; species Adiantum capillus-veneris. The sequence goes on along the minus strand of NC_140954.1, from coordinate 24,905,136 downwards.
AAATTTGTCAAATTTTGAAGCAAATGTAAATAATCGTGATTAGTTACTCTAGCTATATTTTTGTAAATTTTTGTCCCAACCTTGACACAGATCTGTTAACCACTTCAACTTAAGGTCCCTAGCCAAGTTTCAACAAGTTTGGATAGTTTTGGTCAAATGGTCACCAGTTTTCTATCCGCATACTAACTTTGCAAATTTGGTCCCAATTTTCAATCCAATGATCCAAATCTTACCAAATTTGGTTTGTGGGCTTATTACAACATGGTAAAGCTAGTGGTATGCTGACTTGGTCAAAAAAGTTGAAAAATGGAATAGATGTAACTAACGTGATTATTTACTAGCAACTTTTTGCATCTTTTTGGTCAACTCAGCATGTACACATATTTATCACCATCAATATAAGCCTATGAATCAAACTTTAGCAATTTTGGATAAATTTTCGCCCCATTTACACTCAAGATTCAGAAAGTCAGTACAAACTTTAGTTTTTATCTAGTTTTTTGCTAGTTTGGCGATCCAAATCTTTTGTGCCTTTACAAAAGTTGTTTGTACATATGCAATGAGTCAATGGTATGAACCTTGGTCAAATTTGAGCTGAAAGTTAATTATTAGCTTTAGGCTTGAAATAAACCATTTTTTGTACTTTTTTCAAGGACAATCCTTTTATGAGTTATTTTAAGCCTATGAATCAAGTCAAAACTTAATTTGGACTAAAATGTCAAGAAAAAGTAAATAATATGAGTTTTGGCCAACTCTTGGAATTTTTACATCAAAGTGTCCTTGAGCTTATCCACTGGTTCAGACAACTTCTAAGCTTACTCTCCAGCCGGGTTGAGTGTTTTGGAGTCTTCTCGTGCTATTTCTAGCTGTAGACCTGAAATTCTGCAACTTCAATTACAACTCACAATTGATTCTTTCAGAGAGAGCAATGTTCTGAAATCCACCTCGGATCCTACTTACCCTACTCTTAGGTCCTCATGCAATGGGGTTGTGGAAAGTGTCCATAAACACTCGTTTTCTTGTTTTTTAAGGTTTCCTGAGCATTGATCTTAAGATTTTCTTGTCTATCAATCATTCTCAAAATCCTACTTTAATCCTACAATCCTATAGTCCTAAAGGCACTCGACAAGTACGATTACTTCCAAGCTACCTCTACAAAACAAAAGACAACAATCTTAGGCTATGTGGTTTCTAAAAGAAAGTTTTTAACTCTAGGAGATCCTCGAGGAGGTTAAAGGATAACTTCACAAGACGCTCGTGTTTTTTCCTAGATTAGGTCTCTTTCATCCCCGACAACGGCGCCAAATGTGGGACGGGTGTCTAACCTCACTATCCTATCTTATTGTAGTTTAGCAAGAACCACGATTAAATTGTCAATCCATGGGATGAAACTGACTTGACTAGTGCATAGAGGCTACAAGAGGGTGTCAATCTCTAGGAAAACAACTAACAACTCGCATCTAACTCAAGCTACACTCAAGTGACTGAAGTCACTAAAAGTCAATCGCTCCATCGGCAAACAAATCACATCCGTTGCAGCATCAAATGACATTCAAACGTAACAAAACTTCTAGGACATGTTTATAAGACATAAACACACATGTTTATGGTCTCAAACCCCACTTTAGGTCAAGTGTCAAAATTGCGATTATTAACAACAGTGGATTTTTGACCTAGTCATTTTCGACCAAGAATGCATCTAAATGCTTAGCAATGATGCCCCAATACCGACCTATGCTTAGTATTTGATTTTGAAGAGTAAATTCCTAGTTATGATGAAATTAGGCCGCGGATCGGCGACACCAAAAGCTACGAATTACTGTGATGTGCTTACGTCAATGCGTAGAGCTCTTACCTGTGGTTGCAATGCAACAAACGCGACTGCAATGCGACAACCGGGGAGGGAGTAGGAAGCGCGAGAAGGAGAGAAGTGAGCGCCGTTATCTCACACTGTGTATTTCATTATCCAAAACTTAATAATAACTTACAAAAATTGGCTTTTATACCTTAGCCAAGGTTTTTGGTGGTCAAAACTAATAATCTGGGAGTTCTACCAAAGATGGATAATGACAGTTGATACAATCTGGAAGCTTGTAGCCCCGGATCATCAATTACAAGGTTTATCTGAATATTAAGAGCTACAACATTCCTGATTTATCAAAATAATAAGTGTTTTTATAATGAGAACTTTTAAAAATGGTATCCGTGGTATCTGTGTTAGCTTGGTGCTATTAGGCACTAGCATTCCTAGTCTACATGAACACGCTTGTTTTCAGGGGGACTTTCAAGCCCACATGCACCAGTTTCTCCAGTTTTTCAGACACTTACAGACACGGTGCCTTCAGAGGTACTTTTGACATTCATTTTGGCGATAGTTTCTGTGCGAAAGACCATGCATTGACACATGCATGTTCTCCTGAGAACATACAATGCTATTGAGCTCTTTTGAGAGCATACATCCCCGCAGGTAGGGATCTTGTTTACTTCACGCAACAGTTCTTGGCGCTTATTCGTGCACGATCACTTATGTACGTTGAGTTGCGATCATTGCCTATGTACATTGTTTGTGGCACCAATTTGGCGTGCTACTTTGGAAACTTTTCCGGTTGTTTTTGAGACTTGGATTGGAAGAGCCCATTTTGAGACTATGGCTAGTCATTTTGAGAATGCTTAGCCTTTGGAGGGTTGTTGCATGAGGTTTTTTTTTTTTTTTTTGAGCCGGGGTATTATTGAATGTTGAGATACCTTTGGTGATACAAATTGATGGAGTTTCCCTCTTTTCGGTACCCTTGCCAGAGGATATGTATATGATCATATATATTTTTTTTTGAAGCCGAATTGGTGGTCACACAATAGTTTTTTTTGAGCAATTTATTCCCAGTGGTTGTTTTGAGCAGTTTATATGATTACTTTTGTCTTCTTGGGTTTGAGAGTTTGCTCCCGTACAAAGGAGACTTTGTCAGATTTTTCTTACGAGCCCATTTTATGCATTCTTGAAACTCTTGACTATTCTTAGTCAGTGATTCTTCTACATTTGGTTTGAGCTTTTGCTACTGTTATAGGGAAAACTATGTCAAAGTTATCCCAAGAAATTTGACATAGGTTTTTGGCCATGTTCTCTTTAGTAATGACTGCAAGTAGTGCTTCCAAAAGAGAAGAGTACTACATCAAAATTTTGATGGCACAAACTTTGCTAATATGTGGTGGTGTATGCAAGATGTTTTGATCAACAAAGGCTTGATAGCACCCTTGCATGAAAGAAGAGAGAATGCGTACACTAATGATCAGTGGGAAGACTTAAATGAGCATGCTATGGTGACCATTCACCTGCACCTTGGTGATTCCATTTACTTAATTATAATGGACAACACCACTGCCAAAGATTTATGGGATGCTCTATGCGCAGCATGGGATGGCAACAATGCCTCAAACAAGGTTTTCTTGATGAAGAACTTATGCACATGAATATGAAAGAAGGCAGTAACATTAGTTCTCACTTTAACTAGTTCAACAACATATTTTCATAGCTTACTTCAAAAGTTTTGAGATGTAGAGAGAAAAAGAGAGAGACGCGACAAGAGACACACCATGTACGCTCCCAAAGACTAATTCATATTGAGAACAAGATACAAATATATAGGTGAGACAAAGTTGAGTAGAGTGAGCCATATATAGCTCCAACACCCCCACTCAAACAAAGGTCTCCAGCTTTGGATGAAAAAACCCTTGGGGAGTTCAAGGGAAATACCCAAGCCCCTATAGAATGTGAAAATATGAACCAGCGATAATGATGTGAAAGTGAATTATGTATCTATGTACAAACATACAAGTGACTCAGAGATCACAGTGTGCAAGTGTGGAGTGTGCATAGTGCATGGTACCTATAGGATTATAATGTCATATGTACAAAGGTGTCACAATAGCAAATAAGCTAGAAAGAGTGAGGCAGAAGAAACTCCAAGATCCAAGCACAAGACGATGAAACGTGACTGATTGAGGCCTTTGGTAAGAATGTATGCAATCATCTGGTTACTTGGATAGTGTTCAACCGTTAAGGTGTCTTTGCGTACTTCATACTTGACATAATGATAATGGACAGCAATGTGCTTTGACTTACTATGTTGAATATAATCTTTTGCAAAACTAATAGAACTCTAGTTATCACACCCCAAGGGTGTGCTAGAAAGAGGAGAGTGACCAATATCAACCAGCATTTGTTGAAACCAGATCAGCTAACGATCTGCAAGTGATGTCGCAACATATTTTGACTCAGTCTCGTAGAAATTGCAACACAATGTTGTTTCTTGCTGGTCCAAGAAATAAGGCAACCATTTATAAAGAAGTAATTTCCACTAGTAGATTGCATAGATAAATGTGGGCTTGCCCAATCTGCATCTGTGTAACCCAAAAGAGAAAGAGATTGCATAGAATCCGATGTCAGTTGTCATTGATAGACCAAACCAAAATTTGTTGTGCCTTTTAAGTATTTCAATATATGCTTTGCTGCAGACTAATGCTTAAGAGAAAGACGTGCAAGATGTTTTTCAAGATAATTAGCAACAAACAAAATATCAGGATGAGTGTTCATGCCAACAAACTAAAGACATCCAATCAAGCTAGCATAAGGTTGATTTGTGACAAGTTGACCGCCACTGTGAAAAGTGTTCTTCATAGAACTCACAAGACAAGGTGTGTTGGCCAAATGAACAGATTCCATACCAAATTTTTGAATAGTATTTGCAATTAACTTTGATTTTGTCAAAGGAATAAAATACCTTTTGTGCAGTTCCAATGAATCTAAATGCCAAAACACGAGTGAATCTCTCCAAGATCCACCAATCAAATGCAGAAGACAATAAATTTTTTACTTGCGGAAGAAATCCCAAATCATTGGAAACAAGGATGGTATCATCCACATAAAGAGCAAGAATCACAAAATTGCTCCCTTGGTGTTTTATGTGTAAGTTGGGGTCTGAAGAGAAAGATATGAATCCTTTAGAGGTGAGAAAAAGATCAAATTTTGTATACTACGAACACGAAGCTTGTTTGAGAGCATATAGGGCCTTATGGAGTTGAGCAACAAGGTCTTCTTTACCTGGAATAAAAAACCCTTCTGGCTGTTTCATATAGATTTCCTCTTCCAAATCACCATTCAAAAAAGCAGTTTTCACATCCATTTGATGAGCTTCTAAATCAAATTGAACAGCAAATGCTAATAAATCTCGGACACTTGTAATGCAAACAACTGGTGAAAAGGTCTCTTGATAATCAACACCAACAACTTGAGAGTAACCTTTTGCAACTAAAGGTACCTTGATCTTGTCAAAAGATCCATCTGCTTTTACTTTTTTCTTATACACCCACTTACACTTAATAGCTGTACGACCAGGATGTAGTTCAATTAGTATCCATGTACCTTTAGAGAAGATAAGAGAATCGTACTCTGCTTCCATAGCCTCTTACCATTGATCCTTTTATGGTGAAGAGATAACTTCATTATAAGAATCGGGATTTTCAAAAGTAGAGAAAGCATTATCAACAATATCATCATCATAGACATGACATGGACCATTTTTAAAATCAATAGGTAGATCAACAAAATATCAATATCATCATTGCAAACATTTGGAATGGATGGTTGTGAAGAGGAAAGTTGCTCTATAGGAAGAGTTTCATCATCTAAAAGAAATGGAAAACTTGAATCCAATGATTTAGTATCATCCATGGACCATGAGTCTCCCATAAGCTGTCCATTAAAAGTAGCATCACGATTCACAATTACTTTCTTGGAAGAAGGGTTGTAGAATTTGTAGCCTTTAGAAGTGTCAGAATATCCAATAAGAATAACTTGAAGACCAGGAGCATCAAGCTCTGTTTGTGCTTCTTTGGAAACATGAATATAAGCAATACATCCAAAGGTTCAAAAATGAGATATAAAAGAAATGCTACCTATCCATGTTGTGATGGGTATCTTACTAGAGGGGCAATAGTAGGAAGATGATTTTGAATAAATACAGTTGTCAAAGTAGCTTCATCCCAAAAAAACACAAGATAACCTACGATGAATCAGCATACATCTTACAACATTGAGAATAGTGGGATTCTTTCGTTCAGCAACACCGTTCTGTTGAGGTGAATATGGAATAGTGTGTTTATGAGGATGATTTTCATTGTTAGCATAATAACCCACAAACTCTTGAGAAACATATTTGCCTCCATTGTCACTAAGAAGCTTCTTAAGGCGACAACCAGTTTCCGCAACCTTGTGGAATTGTTTAAAAATAGATAAGACCTCAAATTTTTGTTGAAGTTAAAATACAATCGTATACGGTGAGAAATCATCAATAAAGGTAATGAAGTAGTGATATTGTGATCTCGAAGAAGGTAGAGGTCCACATATATTAGTATGAACAAGATACAATATGTCATGAGAATGAGCTGTATTTTGAGAGAGGAAAGGGTTTAGGATTATGTTTCCTAAGAGTACAAAACTCACAAATTCCCATCTGGGGATGAGCTTTAAGATCCATGCCATGAACAAGATCATGACGCTAAAGATCAAGGAGTTTTGAGAAATCGGCATAAACAAAACAATGATGCCATACTTTGCAATCATGATCATCTAGAGCAGTGGGGCAACATTTGCTACAACATCGTCGAGAGAGAGTTCCAAAAAATTACCATTTCAAGGAGCAGTGTCTATAGTCTACCCATATTTCTCAATTTGGCATTCGGTATGATCAAATCCAACAAAGATACCAAGATGAACAAGTCTAGAAATTGAAAGAAGATTACATTGAAGGTCTGGTACATGTAATACTCCTCGCAAAATTCGAGTGGAAGAAGATAAGGTATGAAGATATAAATCTCTAATACCCTCTACTTGACAAGTCGTATCATCAGCAAGATAAACAACACGTTGAACTGGTAGTGGATGATAGTTATGGAGCCACTTAGACTAATATGTCATATTTTCTGTAGCACCAGAATCAACAATAAAAAGTGATCCATCACGTACATAAAGTAATTTGTCTAGAGCAACTGAACATAGGACACAACTTGTTTCTGGTACAATATTGTTTGATGTTCAGTAGCATATGCTCTATTACGATCTGTGTTGAATCGATGCTTATAGCACATATGAGTGGGATGATGAAATTGTCCAAAATATTCACAAGAAGAAGAAGAATCTCTAGATAAACGTGGTTGTTTAGTGGTAATATTGTGTTCTTCATCATATGCGACGGATAGCTCTACGATTTCCTCATTGAAATGGATGCCTTCGAGCATAAAAAGCATGTTTCATCTATTGTGACTCGGTCTCCTCTTGTGAAATCATAGCTGTATGACCAACATTACGTCGTCCTTGACATTGAGAGTATTCAATTAAATACATGCAAGATTGGTCAAATTGAGACCATCTTTATTAGAAAGAATGGTAACAATATTATCATAAGAAGAGTCCTTCACCATGTCAAGGAGAAGTGTAATCAGTTGTTTTGTGGAACACGATCACCGGCAGTTGCAAGTTGATTAGTAATGGATTTGAAAGACTCAATATGTCCCGTCATGGCAATACCAACTCCATATTGTAACTTGTTATGAAAACCTCTCAAATAAAGTATTTTTGTAACAGATTACTTCTGAAAGTTTGCAATAAGCTACTTCCATATGTCGTGGAAAGTAGGCAGTTCATACACATCAAGAAAAAGAGAATCAGTTTGAGAAGAAAGAATATATCAACGAGCTACTTTATCACGTCGTTGCCAATCCGTATACGCAACATGCCAGTCTTCCAATAAAGGTCCTTTAATGCACGTTGTCATGATCCGTATGAGCAGGCTGAGGCGAACAAACATGATTTCCAAGGAAAATATCAAGGAGTTCATCGCCTTCAAGAATCAACAATATTTTTGCTTTCCAACCTAGAAATCCTTGGCCTTGGATAGGAGGACAAAACGCTGGCCATAAGGAAAACCATTGACAAGAATAGTCATAGCCATATCTGGTTGTGAGAAGAGGTATAAGATAAAATCATATAATCTTCACACCATATATGGTAAAGGCTGCAATTGAGAATGAGAGGAATATGACGACTTTGTTCTGCCAATGATAAATGCAAGAAGGATGCTCAATAAAAATCCAAAGATGTGAGGGATGTCACCCAAAAAAGCACGAAAAAGGAGACGTTGTGAGTGGGAGGAAAATACACACAACACCTCTATAATCACCCGACACACTCTTGGGATAATACACACACACACACACACTATGAGGCACCACTCGGCTTACACAACCCACCTGATCGAGACAGTGAACACACCTACGGAGTGAGAGGAGAGAGACTTTCCATTTGTCCACTCAACACACACACACACACACACACACACACAAATCAGCTCAAAGGAGGAATATTTTTCATGCTTAGATATAATTGAGCTTGGGCCGACACCAATGGGGCAAACAGCTCACACCATATGGATAAAATATGCCAGATACAATCACAAATTTGAGCAGAGGCTTCGCTCACAGGAGAAACACAATAAGAAAATAGTAAGGAATTTGGAAAAATAAACAGCACCATTGTGTCCAGAACAACCAAAAACCCTAGTCTACAATATCAAAGTGCTCAAATCCGAGCTCGGATGAGCAATTTATGACCAAAACAGGCTCCAAAAACAGCAAAAACTAGGTAGCAGCTCTTCATCCTCTTCTCTCCCCATTTTTTTTTAGTATCCACACTTCACTTTATCCCTTGGGCACCTCAAATGAACCCCGGCTAGGCCCAAAAATGGCCTGGCAGTGCGTTTGTATTACCTTTCTACATCCATCGGCACACTTGGCACTCAACTTTCCCAATAATGCATCTCGCAATCACATGAAGTGCCCCCCAAATATAGTTCTCATGATGACCTTTCTGCATAATTCATCACAAGAAAACACTCTCGTTGTGTCCTGACTTATCCAAGTGCAAGTCTTGATCCCATTCGACCTCCTAACACCATTGGATGTCATGTGATGCACCTTCTTACCTCATGGCGTGATCCCGCTGATAGCTTCCTTGAGAAGTTTTACGCTCCACCAAGTGCTCACTATTATACAAAAACATACTAATAGTGGTCACAATGAAAATTGATGTACTATGTACACGTTGTCCTACCTGTACACATGTGGGCCCAACGTAACCACCTAGCTTTGGAAAATGGGCAATCCTTTATTCAATCCACCATGCATGTGTATGTACGTATGTGCAATCAGTTCTTCCAAACAACTCCAAACATAATTTACCCACCCCCCCCTAGCCTGCTATATCATTTATGATCAACAGTAGCAAGAAGAGATATTAGACTCGCCGCGTCACATGTCTTCGTATCCCTCACAAACATTACTTGCTCTGTTGACAACTCATCTTGCTCCACCATCATTAATCTAGCATGATATAATTTAAGATGCAATCCATTTACCCTTGACTTATGTAGAATCCCATCCATGTTAGCCAGCTGATATGTACCATTTGGAAAACACTCAACTACCTTGAAAGGGCCTTCCCACTTAACTTGAAACTTCTTTTGGAATATCTTGTCTAGCTTACTGTTGTAGTGCAAAACCAAGTCATGTTTCTTGATCCCCTTACTTTTGACCTTTTCATTTATCTTTGCTAAAGTCTTATCTTGCATCTGTTCATAATGTTCCAATGGGCTCATTCTATCTAGCTGAACCTCTTGTAGTTGTAAGAGCCTCTCTTGGAATGCATCATTGGACTGCCCAAGCAACTTCTCTAACATCTTGACTGCATGCAGCTCTACTTCCACAGATAATAGTGTTTCCTTTCCATATACTAAATGAAATGGAGTAAACCCTGTAACCTGTCTTCACCGAAGTACGGTAAGACAATAATGCACTAGGAAATTCCAAATCCCAATTATTTCCTTGGTGCTCTGTCACTTTCAAAAGAATTTGTACCAACTCACCATTGAATCTTTCATTTAAACCATTAGATTGTGGATAATAAGAAGTGGTCTACTAGTTCCTAATCTTCATTTTTGTGCATAAAAAGTATAATAGTTTAGCTCTAAATCGTGGTCCCTTATCCAAAAGTAGCTCCAGAGGCACCCTAGACTTGCAAGATATTTCATCGTACACAAATTTTGCCACATCCTTCGCAGTGATTTGTTTTACTGTTGTAGCCTCTTCCCATCTAGAGAGATAGTCTACTGCAGTCAACATATATCTTTTGCCCCTGCTTGTGATAGGTAACGGGCCTATTGCATCAATCCCCCACTTTTCAAACACATCAAATGCCATAATGGTTTTTCGTAGCTCTCGCTTCAACACTCTCTTCCCAAATGCTTGACATCTATTGCAAGACCTACACCAATGGTGAACATCCTTGTGCAAACTAGGCCATATATACCCCTCTTTTTGCAAGATATTTTGCAAGGTGATCTTTAAAGAGCAAAATGTCTGGCACATGCGCCTCCATGATTCTCGTCCAACACTCTATAAAGCTCCTCCTGCCAAGGTACACATATCAACATGAGATCATCCCCTTTCATTGACAAGACATCATTAATCAATTTGTACTTGGATGCTCCACGCACAAAACCATACTTCTTAGACTTTTGAATGTCCTTTGAAATGATTCCTGTTAGCAAAAACTCCGAGTCTTCTTAAGCCAAACTTTCCCGGCCATGATAAAGAGGTAAATTAGTCCTTAACACAAATATCTTCCCAATCATGCTTTCAGCATGATGCTTCGTGTGCCTCTCCATTTAGAGCACGTTCAATGTGTCTGATGCTCCATGCTTTGAGATTTTTTAACAAGCCTTTAATTTTGAAACACATTTCCTTCAAGGAGGTGTTCTTGCTCTTCCACACACCCAACACTTGCTTCACAACTAACAAGGCATCTCCTTTTATGCTCAACCTTCTAATCCCATGCTTCAAACAAATGTGTAATCCGGCTTCCAAAGTGACATATTTAGCCTCATTGTCACTATGAGCATCTAATTTGAACCCTCTCTTGCATACTAGCTTCCCCTCTGGATCGTAATGTGCTATACCCCCTGAAGCCACATCATGGCTCTTTCTATATGAGCCATTAAAGAACAATACATGTGCATTTCTGATCTGTGGCACTTCTTCAACTACCCTTGTCACCACCTCTTCCTTAACAAGAAGGGGATTCTCCTTGTAAGTCAACAAAATAGCTAGGGTAGCTCTTGTACTGTATTCCACTTAAAAAGAGAACTCAAACTCTTGCAACTCAATTACCCATTTCTTGACCACATTTGACATGTTAGTGCCATTAATTAACTGTGGAAAAAAAGTGTAACTCATTAAGAAAGCAAAAGGTCGTGGTAGCAAGTAATGACAAAATAATCGACAAGCAAACATTACAGTAGCCATCACTATCTCTACTTCCAACAATTTTCTTTTTGCTACCAGCTTCACTCGGCTTGCACAATACACTGGCCTCATATAATGGCTACCCTTCCCCTTTTGAAATAGCATGGCTCCAATGGAATCATCTCCTATTGATGGATTTACTTAAAACACTTGCTCCCAATCAGGAGCTTGCATGGCTGACAGCCCCTGAACACCTCTTTCACCTCTTGAAACACTTCTTCACACTTGCCATCCATTGCAATGGATCACGCTTTTCCACTTGTTGTAATGGATAAAGGAGTTGTGAAGACAATGGAATAAATCATGTTATGTACTTCACTTTGTGTATAAAGGTTGCTAATTGCTTTGTACTCTTAGGTGATGGAAGAAGAATAATACACTTAACCTTGTATGGATCAACCTCAATGCCATTTTTTGACACCATATGGCCCAATACCTTCACCCTTGGCTGTGCTAGATGACATTTCTTTGGATTTAGTTTTCCTCCACATTCATCATATCGAGCCAATACCATTTACAGCTTCTCATGGTGCTTAGCCCTACTACTATAGACACAAAATTCGTCTATAAAATCTTTAACACAACTACCAATGAATGGTGACAATACCTAATTCGATCGGTCTGGATAGAAGGATGGTCCATTTGACAACCCAAATGACAATACCGTGTAGCAATAACAACCACACTGCATAATGAAAGTTGTGTTTGTTCGGTATTTAAGGGAAATCTTCAATTGAAAAAGCCTGAAAAACCATCACACACACTGTACCTCTCATAACCTGCCACATTGAATCCAAGATCTGATCGATGAATGGAAGAGGATATGGGCTCTTCTTAGTGGATGCGTTTAAGGGTTTAAAATCTACACAAATCCTCCACTTTCCAACCTTCTTTGGGATGACCACTACTGGACTCACCCATTATGTGGTCTCTAGTGAGACTATGAACCCTGCCTTCAATAACTTGTCCACCTCTTCTCGCAAGGCTTCCATCTGCTGTTGACCCATCCTTCTTAGCCTTTTCCACACTGGCTTAGCACCTTCATTTAGCTATATATGAATCTCTTCTCCTTTGAACCCTCTAAACTCTTCATATGAAGTAATGAACAAATCAAGAAAACTAGCCAGCATGTGCAAATATATCTCATTCCCCATAGCTGAGAGGTCTCCACTGATCATTCGTGTCATTAATTCTTGCTTCTTTGACAATTCAACCTTGGTTTGTATCAGCCCTTCAATCACTTCATAAGGCCCTTCAATTTCATCTTCAATATCATTTGCAAATACAACTAAAATTGACTCATGGATTTCTTTGTCCATCAAAATAAATGCAACATCAACATCCTCATCACTGCTGGTAGTACTATTGACGGGAGCAAAGCGAACCCCGAACCCCGACGGCCTCTAAAACACCGGGGACCGAATGGCGCGCCTCGAGCCTGTCATGGTAAAGCAAACAGAGGGGACCACCTAGCTTCAGCGGCTAGGACGCAAACAACACACCACCATAACAAAGTTTTCATCCAAGAGAGATGGATGCTTGGGAGTAATGATGAAAAGGAAAGGGAATGAGATCAAGTGAGAGAGAGAGAGAGAGAGAGAGAGAGAGAGAGAGAGAGAGAGAGAGAGTGAGGGAGGGGGTATAGCGGCTTAGTACTTAGGCATCACAAAAGGATGGCGAATCCGCACACCCTTCACACATACACAAGTTCACTCCAAAACACAAGACTAGGTGGCGATTCCGCACACCTCACATGGGCAAAACATTGCAAGAAAACATACTCACGAAACCTAAAGCTTTATTTAGAGAATTAGGCGATGAAATGGGGAGCATAGAGTAGGGGAATGAGAAGGGAGAGAGTGGTAGAGCACATGGCGGATAGGTGGGAGTTGATGGCGAAGACTCGCACGAGGATTATGGCCATCATCCTTCATTTAGTTGACCTTCATCTTCCATAGCCAAGGGTGTAGAGGTCATGCTCAAGACAAGCATGGTGATTGCGGTGATGGTGATGGTGTGGGTGTGTGTGTGTGCACTAGGCACACACAGTGCATAGTGTGTTCTTTGGTGATGCTGTGTGTGTGTGTAGTGTGATGGTGACCCCTCTTTATATAGGGGAGGAGGGGGGAGAAATTTTAGAATTTAGAAATGAAGAAATCATTATCTACATAGGCCATGTGACTGTGGGCCCCACTTGTCTGGCTGTGTGTATATGTGCCAGAACAGCAGTCTCATGAGAGAGAGACTAAAAGAGAGAGATGGGTTGATGAAAAAAGTGAGAGGTGACATGGAGAATAAGGTAATTACAAGAGGGGAGAGAGGGGAGTGTGTTCACAGGTGAATCTGTGTGCAGATGTGTGTGAACATAAGAAAAATCAGGTAACAACCGGGTGGGGATGGGTCTATGGGCACCTTTTTCAGTGAAACTGAGTGTGTGTGAGTGTGGGGGAGGTTATTTAGCTACAAGACAAGAGACATGGCGCCCTTTAGAGAGAGAGGGGGGTATTTGGGTCATAGGATATGATAGGAGAGAGAAAGGGGGGGTGGGGTATACTATTTTGGAAGATAGCATAAGTTGCATGTGAGTTAGGGTGCATTATTGGTGAGTTAGAATGCATTATTGGTGAGAGGTGGGGTAGCTTGAGGGGAGAGAGAAAGGAGAAAGGACAAGGGGAAGAGAGAGGGGGTTGACCTTTTGAGTGGAGGAGAGGAAAAGGGACACACGGCGGGGCAACAGTGAAGAAAAAGGAGGCAAGGTGGAGATGGGCTGCCCCGCAGGCATGAGGTGGCCTATTTTACCTTTCTCATATATTTACATAATCATACTTTATTTTTTTCTTACTTTTTCCAATGTCTTTTATCACTCCCTCCCTAAGAGGGGGTTTCCATGGGGTGGGGACAAGAGAAGAGGGGTATGGGAGCTCGGCTTGTGAAAAGCCCCCATTATTAGCCCTCCCCTTTTGGCTAGAGGCATTCATGTCTCTAGCTCATCTATTTGATCATTATCATCGGAGGTAGCGGCTGATGGTGTGTCCTCATCTGGAATGTCAAGAGGTGGAGCCTGGTCAAATCGAAGAAAATAAGGTTTAAGTCGCCAACCATTTACCCTGGTTTTATGAAGTTTTCCATCAGCCTCCATAAGCTGGTAGTTTCCATTGGCATACTTTTTCCTGACGATGAAAGGACCTTCCCATCGGAGTAGGAGTTTCTTATCCTTGCGCGTGTCGAAGCGATTGTCGTAGCGGAGCACCAACATTCCTTTCTTCAATTCTTTTTTCCGGAGATGCTCGTTAAAGCTAAGCCGTCTATGCTCTGCTTGTGCTGCATAATAATTTATTGCTTCTTCTCTGTCCAACTGCAGTCTTTCCAAGTTGATGATGTGATCTCTCAAATGCATGTTGGGCTGTTGAAGCTGGCTTGCCATTATTTTGAGACTTTGTAGTTGCACTTCAATGGGCAAGATTGCTTCCTTACCAAATACTAGATGATACGGTGTGAATCCCAAGGATGTACGAAATGAAGTTCTGTAGGCCCATAAAGCTGGTAGTAGATACTTATCCCAGTCTCCAGGATGATTGTTTACCTGCTTGGTAATAATTTTAGAAACCATTCCATTTACCTTTTCAACTAGGCCATTACATTGAGGGTAATATGGTGAAGAGTGCCTCCTTGTAATGCCCAGTTTCTGCATTAATTCTCCTACCAAGTCTACTCTGAAACCTGGCCCTCTATCAGAGATGATCTTTAAAGGTGTGCCAAACCTACAGCATATGTGCTCGTAGATAAATTTAGCTACCTCTACCGCTATGATTCTAGTGGTGGCTGTAGCCTCTGCCCATCTAGTCATGTAGTCGACCCCCATGATAATGTAGAATTTTCCTGAGTTGGCCCTAGGTAATGGCCCAATGGCATCGATACCCCATTTTTCAAATGGGCCATATGAGAGAATAGGTGTCTGTGGTTCAGGCATAAGTGACCTAGTGCCGGCCTTTTGACACAACTTACATGTTTTGCACCAGTGGTGTACATCACGGTTGAGGCTAGGCCATATGAAGCCTGCCTGCAAGATTTTCCTACTTGTTATGTCTAGGGCAAAGTGACCACCACAAACCCCATCGTGACAGCTAGCAATTACTCCCGTGATTTCCTGAGAGAGAGGGACCTTCCTGAGTATTTGGTCCTTACCCTTACAATACAAACCGTCATTGATGAGTCGATACCTTGTGGCCTTCCGCGTCAGCCATTGCTTCTGTCCCTTTGTTAAATTTGATGGGCATTCCCCTGTTTCCAAAAAATGCATGATGTCAGGCAAGGCATCACTTCCTTGAAATAGAGGGAGCTTTAGTTTTATTGCTCCAACCACCACTTCCTGTAGTCTTTCACTTGCTAGGGCATCTGCTTCTTGGTTTTGAGCCCTTGGGATATGGTGTATTTGAACTTCTTCAAACTTACCCAACAAGGTTTTTACACCACTTAAGTGAGTCCTTAAACTAGGATTCGTGCATGTCCATGCTCCATTTACTTGCCTTACCAGAAGTAGAGCATCCCCAAATACATTAAGGCGTTGTACACCTTGCGAGACGCACCATTGTAGACTCTTGGTTAGTGCTGCATACTCAGCTTCATTGTTAGAATGTGAATCTAAAAATTGGCCCAACGAAAATACCTTTGTCCCTTTGTCATCAAAGACCACTATGCCTGCAGCTGCTTTGTCGGACACTCGCTTGTAGGCTCCATCAAAGTAGAGAGAGTATGCTCCTTCTACCATCGGTGGTACTGGAGGTAATCGGACTTCTCCTTCCTTAGATTGCTTCTCCTTCCTTTCAAAGACTTGGTAGGTCATGAGTCCCCCCAAACTTGCCCTTGTCGTGCTTTCTACCTGTACCGTGTAGTCAAACTCTTGCAGACGAACTAGCCATTTAGTAATTCTAGCAGACACATCCATGTGTTGTACAACCTAGGGAAATATTTCATCCGTGGTTAGAATCACAAATTGCTTAGGCAGCAAATATGACCTAAACTTTGTAGTTGCAAATCTAAGAGCTAGGACTAAGTGTTCCACATGGGTGAAACCTTTCTCTCCTGCTGTCATCATTCGACTAGAGAAGTAGATTGGTCTCATGAAAGATGTCGTCGTATCCTTTTGGAGTAGCACATCCCCCAATGAGTCATCACCAACACTTGAGGTGACATAGAATTTTTCATCCCACTTAGGTGATGAGATAGTTGGCAGAGTGGCTAAGACCTCCTTTACCTTGTTGTAGTGATGTTCGCTTTCCTCGTCCCAAGTGAAAGTTGATCTTTGAGTGAGTTGTTGCAGTGGTAGAACAAGTTGTGATAGTAGATGTATGAATCTACTTAAGTACCTCACCTTCTGTAGAAAAGTGACCAGTTGACGTGCGGTCGTTGGTGAAGGTAGGGCTATGAGTGCGGACACCTTACTTGGGTCGGCGTTGATACCTTTTGCTGAAATTTCATGGCCTAGTAGAATGACTTTACTCTCCCCAATGTGGCATTTATCCACATTTAATTGCCCACCTAGGCTCTGCAACCTGGCCAAACCTTCAGTTACCTTTTCTAAATGTGAAATACGGGAGCTATATATACAAAAATCATCAATGAACACTCTTATGGATGTTCCAAAGAACGGTTGAAAAACATATGTGACATATCTTTGGAATGTGGCAGGTGCATTTGTGAGACCAAATGGCATAACCCTGTATGCAAAACAACCCCATGGCATGATAAAAGTGGTTTTTAGCTGATCTTCCAAGGCTATGTGTATTTGAAAGTATCGAGAATAACCATCACAGACGGTATAGCATTCAAAACCCGCTACTTCATTCAGAATTTCATCCAAGAAAGGGAGAGGAAAGTGGTCTCTCTTTGTAGCTGCATTTAGTGGTTTGTAGTCAACACAGACCCTCCACTTACCATTCTTTTTAGGCGTCACCACTACGGGTGACACCCATTCTGAGTTTTCTATAGGATAGATGAATCCCCGTCCAGCAGTTTCCTTACCTCGGCCAAGAGTGCCTTTTCTTGTATGACTCCCAATCGTCGTAGCTTTTGCACAACTGGTTTTACCCCTTCCTTCAGCTTAATATGATGTTCCACCACTGTAATGCCTGTGATTCTTTCATAGTTGTCAATGAACAGGTTAGGAAATCCCATCAACATTTGCAAAAAACTATCTTTCTCCTCAAGTGTTAATTCCGTAGACAACATACCCTTCAACCTACTTCCTCCGAGGCTAGGTGATTTTCTCTCCTCCTCATTGGGTTTCCCTTTTGGTGATGGATCACCAGTTGTGCTTACCCTTTGTGGATCCTTCATAATGATACCCATCACATCAATGGAACTGTCACTTTCGTCGGTGGATGTGGTCTTCTCCTCAGAACTGGAAGATTCGCTAGTGGTTTCATCTGCCGATGTTTCCAGATTCATTTGCTTCTGCTTGCCAATCCTCATGTCGTAGTAGATTGTCTCCCCTTTCTTACCGGTCATGCGTAGAAGGCCAGTACCCCAGTCCTGTTTTGCCTTCATGGCCATCAACCATGGCCTTCCCAAAATTAGTGGATAGCCCTCCCCCTTAGTAGGCATTACAAAAACATCTACCTCTACCTCAATGTTGAAAGCTTTGATTTTCACGGCACTTACCACACCCACACACTTTACTTTTGCGTTGTTTGCCATCTTTGCCTTGCATGGAGAAGGCCTGTCAACCTCGAGCCCTAATCGAAGCATCATAGCTTCGCTCATTACACAGATTTGTGCACCTCCATCAATGTAGGTGTTTCCAAACCTCTTTCCTTTTATGTTTACGTCGATAATTGGAAGGATGTCATCCATGTTGCATCCCGAAATTGCTCCGGCTTCCTTTGTTTTGGAGCGTCTTGTACTTACCATTTTAGACCATTGTCGCCTTACTTTTGGTGCAAGATGTAGCAGCTGTAGCCATGTAATCTTCGGTCCTTGCTCTGCCACATCCAATGTTAGATCATAGGGTCGGTGATGCCCAATTTCCGTCGTGTCTTGGATGGCCTCTTGCTAGTTTCTCCTCTCATGCTTCTCTCATCATCTGATTGTGTAGCTTTCTCCCTCCTAGCTCTTGTCATAGTCATGGCTTCAAGTGGTTCTAAAAAGGTTACCTTCTCCTTACCCTTGTCCCTCTCCTTTGCTCTGGGTGGATCCACTACTATGGCTTTTCCTTTCTCTTCTAGCCTTATGATGTTTACAGGGCGATCAGGTGGTGGGGCTGGTGGAAGAGGTGGGATGGAAGCTTGTAGTGGTGTCTGGGGTGGACGTAGAATTTGTGTTGGTGGGGGTGGTGCTCGGGGTGGGGGTGTTCTTTCTCTAGGGGGTGACAATTGGTTCCTCCTACCTCCTCTATTATAGTTTTGTCGTGGTTTGGGACAGTAGTACATACCGTAACCGTCTTCTCCGCAGTTGTAGCAATGATACTCCCTGTTTTGTCGTCGTGCTCTTCCAGGGTCTTGATCTCTTTCTTGACTCCTCCCTTGTTGTATTAAGTGGACAGACAAATTCTGTAGTTGGTCAGTAATATGGGCCAACATATCTTGTTGGTCATCTCTTACCCCAAGAGCCGGCGGTGGTGGTGGAATGGTGGTTGTCGTAGTTGCTGGTCGACGCGATGTTCCTGATTTTGTTGACTCGGTTTCTTTGGCTTTCATTCGCAGCTTCTTGTCTTTAAGGCGAGCAATCTCAACCGATAACTCGTACGTAGCCGGGAATCTACCTTTCACCTTCTCCTTGAGAAGCGGCCATAAGCCATGCGTGAACCGATCTTTTTTTAGGAAATCGGGTGCATCTTCTCCCCTAGCCAGTGACTCAACCCACCGTTCCCACAAATCCACAAATTTGGACTCATAGGTGCCATATTCTAAAAGACCCTCCTGCTTCAAGTCTCTCAACTTGTCCCACAACTTTTCTGAAGTGGTACCTCCCCCAAAGCGCCTCTTAAAAGCGGTTTTTAAGGGTTCCCAGTCATCCTTGGTTTCTTATGGAAGTGCATTGTACCATGATCTAGCTTCTAGCTTCATGAGATGCTTAAAGATTCTAACCCGGGATTCATCCATATCTTTGTTGCTCACTACACATGCTACTTCAAAGTCATCTAGGAAGTCTGTTACCAAATCCTCCCCCTTCTTTCCTTTAAATGTTGGAAATGCTACACTTGCCATGATTACTGAGAGAGAGCTAGAAAGACACACTGCTTAACTTGCAAAAGTTTTTTCTTGTTTACAAGGAGGCGTGTATACCCTCTTATACTAGGACATAGATTAAAACTTCAAACGGTACATTGCCTTGTACCAAAGGTAAGACAAATGGTTGATCTGATGCCAGAACCTCCAAAAACCGATCCTCACCCGGCATGGTGTCAATGACGTGCTGGTAGTGAGCCTTCAAATCCAGTATTACCTTGATTGAGCGTACACGTGTTGGTATGTGTGATCTGTCTTGAGGTAGGTTGTACTGATTCATGTGAAGCTTAGAGGTGCTTAGTCACTGTCCAAGCTTGTGGGAGAGGGTGGTGTTCTTTCCTGAAACAAACTTAGTAGATCCCTAGTTTCTCTAGTGAGAGTGTGAGCCAATGCTTCCGTTATCTGTGCTGCAGCATCAGGTGCGACTTGAAAACTGACTGTGATAATTACCTTGGTGACTTGAGTTACCCGATTCTCAAAGTAGAATAGTGTTGATTCTCTATTGTATAGAGCTCCTTCCATTTTGTTGTTGTGGGTTGGTTGTAGGTTGCGGACATGGTTTCGACCTTCTCCTTCTTCTTCTTGGCACTTGGCCTATGTATATCCACTGGGTTTGGCGTGTTGGTTGACTCTCCCACTGCAAATCGATTATCGTTACGCCTGGCACTCGAGCTTCGATGGAGATGCGGAGTTCGTCTAGTTGTGCTTGGAGCTCTTCTTCTTCTCTCATCCAATTAGCAAATCCTGCTAGCCATTCATCCATTCACAATAGTTTAAGGGTTTCAATCTTGTAAACTGAAGGGTTTCATGAAAAGATCCTGAGTGGGGGCACCAAACGACGGGAGCAAAGCGAACCCCGAACCCCGACGGCCTCTAAAACACCGGGGACCGAATGGCGCGCCTCGAGCCTGTCATGGTAAAGCAAACAGGGGGCACCACCTAGCTTCAGCGGCTAGGACGCAAACAACACACCACCATAACAAAGTTTTCATCCAAGAGAGATGGATGCTTGGGAGTAATGATGAAAAGGAAAGGGAATGAGATCAAGTGAGAGAGAGAGAGAGAGAGTGAGGGAGGGGGTATAGTGGCTTAGTACTTAGGCATCACAAAAGGATGGTGAATCCGCACACCCTTCACACATACACAAGCTCACTCCAAAACACAAGACTAGGTGGCGATTCCGCACACCTCACATGGGCAAAACATTGCAAGAAAACATACTCACGAAACCTAAAGCTTTATTTAGAGGATTAGGCGATGAAATGGGGAGCATAGAGTAGGGGAATGAGAAGGGAGAGAGTGGTAGAGCACATGGCGGATAGGTGGGAGTTGATGGCGAAGACTCGCACGAGGATTATGGCCATCATCCTTCATTTAGTTGACCTTCATCTTCCATAGCCAAGGGTGTAGAGGTCATGCTCAAGACAAGCATGGTGATTGCGGTGATGGTGATGGTGTGGGTGTGTGTGTGTGCACTAGGCACACACAGTGCATAGTGTGTTCTTTGGTGATGTTGTGTGTGTGTGTAGTGTGATGGTGACCCCTCTTTATATAGGGGAGAAGGGGGGATAAATTCTAGAATTTAGAAATGAAGAAATCATTATCTACATAGGCCATGTGACTGTGGGCCCCACTTGTCTGGCTGTGTGTATATGTGCCAGAACAGCAGTCTCATGAGAGAGAGACTAAAAGAGAGAGATGGGTTGATGAAAAAAGTGAGAGGTGACATGGAGAATAAGGTAATTACAAGAGGGGAGAGAGGGGAGTGTGTTCACAGGTGAATCTGTGTGCAGATGTGTGTGAACACAAGAAAAATCAGGTAACCACCGGGTGGGGATGGGTCTATGGGCACCTTTTTCAGTGAAACTGAGTGTGTGTGAGTGTGGGGGAGTTTATTTAGCTACAATACAAGAGACATGGCGCCCTTTAGAGAGAGAGGGGGGTATTTGGGTCATGGGATATGATAGGAGAGAGAAAGGGGGGGTGGGGTATACTATTTTGGAAGATAGCATAAGTTGCATGTGAGTTAGGGTGCATTATTGGTGAGTTAGAATGCATTATTGGTGAGAGGTGGGGTAGCTTGAGGGGAGAGAGAAAGGAGAAAGCACAAGGGGAAGAGAGAGGGGGTTGACCTTTTGAGTGGAGGAGAGGAAAAGGGACACACGGCGGGGCAACAGTGAAGAAAAAAGAGGCAAGGTGGGGATGGGCTGCCCCGCAGGCATGAGGTGGCCTATTTTACCTTTCTCATATATTTACATAATCATACTTTATTTTTTTCTTACTTTTTCCAATGTCTTTTATCACTCCCTCCCTAAGAGGGGTTTCCATGGGGTGGGGACGAGAGAAGAGGGGTATGGGAGCTCGGCTTGTGAAAAGCCCCCATCACTATCAGTGTCCTCGTAAGACACTGTGGAATAGTCTTCATCACTAGACTCATCCTCATCTTCATAAAGTTCCTCCAATAGTTTCCTTGTGTCCATTTTATATAGTTTCTTGGCACCTTTCTTTCCATAGAGGCTAATCGTACCAAGTCTGTAATCTTGAACATCCCCCACTGCACGTAACCATGGTCTGTCAAATTTATATGCTCCCAACCCCATTGGCATCACATGAAAATCAACCACCACCTTTGCATCATACGCCTCCACTTCTAAGCTCTTTACAACACCCAAACATTTTACTTTCTGATGGTTTGCCAATCTGATCCAAAGGCCTGACACCCCAGTCTGTAAGACCCATCTTCTCAATGCATGAGAGTGTTATGACACATATTTGGGATCCACCATTGACATAACCTTGTCCCAAAAATTTTCTTATGTGCCACACCTCTACTATTGGGCAAATGTCTGGTAGCTCATTCATCACCAACACCTTCACTGAAACTCTCTCTGGTTCTTTCTCCATTGGGTTAACCATCCTCTTCCATTGCCGCTTTAGCTTAGGCACCATCTCTATAAGCTGCCCAAAAGTAACATCTGCTTTCCTGATTGTCAGATCCTCCTTCAAGTCATAGCTTAATTGCCCATCTCCTAGTGGAAAATCTGAAACATGAAACTTGCAACGAGCCCTTCTTTTCCTCTTGGCCTTGACATCCCTGTCTTCATGGATCTTTCCCTTCTTCTTACTAGGACCTGCACCATTTCTTCCTTCCCTATCCTGTGTGGTCCTCTTCCCAATAGTCATCACTAATGTATCCTCTAGTTTGGTGCCTTCTCCAAGGTGACCACAATCATCACTTTTGTCTTTCACTTTTCCTCTTGGGTTAATCCACTTGTTCCTTCTTCTCCATTAATTTCAATGCCATAATCATTTGACCTAGCTAGCACATTTCTTGGCAATGGATACATGTCTCCCCCCATTCTTGGTGTCTTATCACATTGTGGGCTAATGTGGCCCAACTCTCCGCAATTATAACACGTGGGCGTCTGCCTCCAGACCCTACCATTGTTTTGTCCAACACCATTCTTAGGGTTTTTCTTCACCTCATGGGGCTGATTTGCAAACCTCACACAACCTCGATTATTTCCCACATTACCTAGAATGTTTAGGTTGAGATTCTTCATTAAATCTACCTCTTGCCTCATCTATTGCCTTAGCCCATCATCTTGCACTATTGTAGTGACCAGTGTTGGCATAACCTGAGGAGTAAAAGAAACCATTAGTTCATGATGAACCCCTAGGCATGCGACCTTGCAAAGAATCCATAGGATGAAATTCAAACCTTCTACGTAAAGACTCTACTCCTAGCTAATGCATTCTTCTCTGGTTCCACTCTTTGTTCCTCGCTACATCTAATGCATCTTCATATGTCCTAGGCTTCTTTAGCTCCACTCTCCAACATATATTCTCCCAACAACCAGCCAAGAACCTGTCCTTCTTCATCATGTCAGGTGGGGGTACCTGTGGTGCTATGGCCTTGCACATATGCTCCCATGCCATTGAAAACTTACGTATGTACTCATCCACTAGCTCAACTTCCCTTTGCATCAAACCCTGTACTTCTTGCCACACTTTGTCAGGTCTTCTATCTTCACAAACTCCACTTCCAATCCATGCCTTAGATTTTCCCAACTTAATATGATAGGTGGATTAGCCGCACACAAATCCTCTTCAAATGCTTTGGACCAAACTCGTGCATCACTCTTCAAACAAATTTGGAGAAGAGGTAACATCTGCGCAGGGTCATGAATTTGGTTGCTAATGCAGGCCACCTCCATATTTTCCAAAAAGTCTTCCACATCTTCATCACTTCTTCCATGAAATTCCGGATAAGAGAAATCCATGGCTACCCAAATTTCAATGCTTTGAGAACCCCTTCTAGACAGGTGGAAGAACCTAAAACTTTTTACTGACTCAATTCATAGAAACTTCAATGGAGCTCAAGATTTAGAAAAGGATAAACACATGCACGTCAAATGATTTTTCATAGTTAATCATCGGAATTTCAACAAGCAAAGGGGATTCCAGTATCTCTCTTAATCTTCTTGGCCCAATCATAAAGACTATGCACTACTGGTGAAAAATCTTCCTCTCCACATGAACACTTATCTTGATTCTTTGTGAAAAACAAGGACTGAACTGAGGTCCATCGTGATTATCCATCAAAGGCCCAACCATGGAGCTCCCAAGAAAGCACACTTGACTAATTACTCTCCGATTTTGCCAAAATTTCAGCAGCATAACAACATAAATGGCTCAAAAGACCAAAAAACCAGCCATCACAACTTGGAAAATTTTTGGTAGGGTTTCCCCAGAAGTAGAGCAGTAAAAACCCAAAATATAGAGTGTATATGTATGCATAACCTACCAACAATGGCACTCAAGCATCAAGTAGGAATCACTATTACATAGCCTATGACGAGGTCACAAAAAGGGTGCTCCAGCCACCTGTATCACCAAAAGGATCTCACACTTGAGAATACCCTAGCTGAATAAAACCTCACCATGAACCTCTCATAAACGTTTATGCAAATATAGTATAGTCACGTCTCAGAAATGACTATCTTTCACAGCAAGTCTCATAAGTGGCTGGGATTGCCAAATAAAACCAAGTATGGATCCACAAAGGCATACAATGGTAGTATCCACAAGTAACGTACAATACCAGACTGCACTCAACATGCACAAAATGATGCATACCCAAGACAACTGCAAGTGACTCCCACTTGCATGTATAACACTCTACTCTAGCTAGTTGTACCTGTGTGAATCACCTGTACCTGTACACTGTAACCTATAACCTGTAATCTATAATCTGTAATCTGTAATCTTGAAGCTGAAGGTACTAAAAGATCGTCTGTGGGGGCACCAAAAGAATGAGCGGGAGGGAAATACACACAACACCTCTATAATCACCTGAGACACACTTTTGGGATAATACACACACACGCACACGCGCACACACACACACACACACACACACACACACACACACACACACACACACACACTATGGGGCAATCGGATTACATAACCCACTTGACCGAGACAGGGAACATAGCTATGGAGTGAGAGGAGTGAGACTTTCCATTTTCCCACTCAACACACACACACACACACACATACACACAAAATCAGCTCAAAGGAGGAAGATTTTTTATGCCTAGATACAATTGAGTTTGGGCCAACACCAATGGGGCAAATAGCTCACACCATATGGATAAAATATGCCAAATACAATCATAAATTTGAGCAGAGGCTTCGATCTCACAGGAGAAACTTACACAGTAAAAACAAGAAAAAAGTAAGGAATTTGGAAAAATGGACAGTGCCATTGCATCGAGAACAGCCAAAAACCTCAGTCTATAATATCAAAGTGCTCAAATCCGAGCCCAGATGAGCATTTTATGGCCAAAATAGGCTCCAAAAACAGCAAAAACTGGGTAGCATCTCCTCATCCTCTTCTCTCTCAGTTTTTTTGGTTTTTTTCTCAGGTTTTTCAGTGTCCACACTTCATTTTGTCCCTTGGGCACCTTTGGCCTTTTGATTGACCTCAAACGGACCCCGAAGAGGCCAAAAAATGGCCTCGAACTACGTTTTTGTTACCTTTCTACATCCATCCCACACTTGGCACTCAACTTTTCCCAATAATTCATCCCACAATCACGTGAAGTGGCCCCCAAATATAGTTCTTATGATGAACTTTCTGTATAATTCATCACAAGAAAACACGCTCGTTGTGTCCTCACTTATCCACGTGCAAGTCTTGATCCCGTTCGGCCTCCTGACGCCATTGGATGTCATCTGACACACCTTCTTACCTCATGGCGTGATCCCGCTGATAGCTTCCTCGAGAATTTTTACGCTCCACCAAGTGCTTGCTATTATAGAAAAACACACTGATACTGGTGACAATGAAAATTGATGTACTATGTACACGTTGTCCTACCTGTACACATGTGGGCCCCATGTAACCATCTGGCTCTGAAAAATGGGCAATCCTTTATTGGATGCACCATGCATGTGTATGTACATATATGAAAACACTTCTTCCAGAAAAATTGTAACAACATTAATAATAAAAGAATCCCGTTTCTCCAAATGTTGAGCAGAAGACCCCCGAAAATTGAGACAAAGTTGAGGGTGTCAAAAGACAAATAACCAAGAAAATATAATCAAC
The DNA here is from genome assembly GCF_014529385.1 of Adiantum capillus-veneris. NCBI lineage: Eukaryota > Viridiplantae > Streptophyta > Polypodiopsida > Polypodiales > Pteridaceae > Adiantum > Adiantum capillus-veneris. Next base: position 24,878,883 of record NC_140954.1, on the reverse strand, counting down.
AATTCGGCATATCAATTAGCAATAAATGACACAGAAAACACTAACCTTATTCTTCTTAATACAAAAACAACCACTGTTAACAAGAATCAATCCTCAAAAATAAAATTTGTAGCAATTGTGAATCTAACATGCAAAAGACATACACATACTCTGTTTTGTCACCATGAATGAAATCATCGTGTGATCACTACCGCTCTGATACCATGTTGAGATGTAGAGAGAAAGAGAGAGAGACGAGACAAGAGACACACCATGTATGCTCCCAAAGACTGATTCATATTGAGGACAAGATACAAATATATAGGTGAGACCAAGTTGAGTAAAGTGACCCATAGTATAGCTCCAACAAAAAGTTCTAAATCTTGATGTTGAAATGAAGGCCATGTTCTTGCTATGTTTGCTACCATCATCATGGGGCACTTTCAACACATCCATAAGAAATTCTATGTCTTATGGAAAGCTAGTTTTCAGTGATGTTTCTAGTGTGTTACTCCTTGAGGAGGTTCATTATCAATCTCTTGATGCGAGTGGGCATGGTGATGCGTACGTGGTTTGTGGAAACCATAACAAGACATGGAAACGTGGTAGCTCTCAAGATTGCAGGCAAGGTCATATCAAGAGTTGCGGCAAAGACATGAGAAACATTGAGTGTTATTACTACCATAAAAAGGGACACTTCAAGAAATATTTCCGCACATTGCAACATGACAAGGGCAAGGAGAAAGAGAAGTCTGACAAACCTAAAAGCAACATGAAAATTGAAGAGCTTAATGTGGTTGAGTCTCAAGCCATTGAGACAGTTTTTGACATGCCCAATGCTGTGTTGATAGATTTCACGTGACTCCTCACAAGAAGTGGTTTTCTACGTATACTGCCACACATGGCGCAATGAATCTAGGAAACTCTTATGAGCTTGATATATGCGGTGTGGGAAACATCAAATTTTCTATGCGTAATGACACCGAGTTTATGCTGCACAATTTTAGGCATGTACCCAAAATTGACAAAGAGTTTGATGTCTGTTGGGGATATCTGGATGATTTGGGTTACACTACCATATTTGCTCATGGATCATGGATTATCAAGAAGGGGAATTTGGTCATGCTTAAAGGAAACAAGTGTGTCTCATTGTACTGGCTTTATGTCTCTTTCATGAAAGAGAATTCTGTTTGTGTAGCCGAGCTGCCATCTACAGAGTTGTAGCATAGAGCGGGCTAGGTCATATGAGTCACAAGGGAATGAAATTCTTGTAGAGTTGTAGTTATATCCCTATGTTAGATTACTCTAAATTCTCTTTATGTGAGCATTGCATCTATGGAAAAAAAACTAGGTTGACATCAGTGCCTTTAGACAAGGAGTTAAGAAGTCCTCTAGATCTCATTCTTAGTGACTTGTGCGGACCTATGCCTGCCAAGTCTCTAAGGGGAGCATTATATTTCCTAAAATTCATAGATGAATCTACAAGAAAGGTGTGGGTTTATCTCTTGAAGAAAAAGAGCGACGTCTTTAGTGTCTTTTAAAAGTTCTTAGCTTTGTTAGAGAACCAATCGGGTAGAAAGCTTAAAGATTTGTAAATCGACAATGGAGGCAATTACATCTCCTCCAAGTTCAAGGATTTATGTAGTAAATGACTCATTAGAAGACAGCCACTCACAATCTAAGAAGGTTATATGAAGAGTACATGTGATATTTGATGAGTCTAAGATGCATTGACAATTAGTGAAAGACATTGAGTATTGTAGAGTACGGTTTGAGGATGTTGCCTCACCACCAATTACAAAAAATTTTGGATGTGCTAGTGATGCCCCCTCCACTCTTTAGAGATCCACTCGTACATCTTGTGCACCTGTGCATTTTGAGCCAGGATTGGACTATTTTCTAGTCACTGACTGCGGTGAGACCACTTGCTACAAAGAATCCATTCAGTTGGACGATAGCGTGAAGTGGGAGGAGGCTATGCAATGTAAGTATAACTCAATTTTAGCCAACAAAACTTGGGAGTTCATAGAGTTACCAGCGGGTAAACAGGTATTTCCATGCAAATGGGTGTACATGAAGAAGTATACCACAGACAATCTTGAGCTTAAGTATAAGGTTAGATCGGTTTCTTAAGGGTTCAAGCAAACTAAAGGTGTGGATTTTGATGAAATATTTTATCCCGTGGTCAAGATGACTACACTGCATCTTGTGCATGGTCTAGTAGCCATCGAGGACATGGAATTGGTCCAAATGGATGTGAAGACAATGTATCTTCATGGGGATCTTGAAGAGCATGTCTACATGAAATATCCAGAAGGTTTTGCGATAAATTCTAAGAAGCCAACATGGGAAAAACGGCTGTGTAGACTCAAGAAATCTTTGTATGGATTAAAGAAAGGCTCAAAGAAATGGTACATCAAGTTCGATAACTACATTCAATTTGAGGGCTACATACGGAGCCAAGAGGATCACTGCTTGTACATAACAAGGTTGAACAATGGTTCCCTCATCATTTTGATTTACGTGGATGATATGCTCATAGCCAGGAAGTCAAAAGATGAGATTGCACTTCTCAAGGATGCCTTAAACGAGCAATTTTCTATGGAAGATTTGGGCGATGCACATCACTTTCTTGGTATGCGTATCAAGAGAGATTGCAAATGTGGTATACTTAAACTCTCACAGGAAGAGTTTATTCACAAGGTTGTGCAACGTTTTAATATGCAAGGGGGGGAAAGCATTGCGTACAAAAACTTAGCAAGCATGATTGTCCTAAATTGGATCCTGAAAAAGTAGAGATGGAAAAGGTATCATATTCTTTGGCAATTGGTAGTCTCATGTTTTCCATGGTTAGCATACGAATAGACATTATATTGAGAAAGATACAGAAGTATGGATTGAAGCTATGGATGATTACTTCTTTGTTATAAGGACCATACCTACAAATCAAGTAATGTTAGGGATGTTTCATCTCTTAGGATAAGTGAAATTATGGTGGAAACAACATTGTCATGACATGGAAGTGTTGGAGAACTCTCAGAGTTGGTGAGATATCAAACAAGCAATGAAGGAAAGATACTTACCCGAGAATGTGCTTGCTGCTGCTACCGTGCCCCCCCCCCCCTCTTGCCATCACTGTCCCCCCTGCCCTTGCACGCCCTTCGCCTCAAACGACTATGCGTAGCCCCCCAATGTGCCCCCTGCCCCACCCGTTGGCCAGCCCGCGTCTGCCCGCTGCCTCCTCGCTGCCCGCTACCACCCAGCCCATTGCCCGCTCGTCCTTTGCCGCCGCTACCCCACTGACCTGGCGCCCCTCCATTCACCTTAGCCCACCAGCCCCACCTCCCAATACCTCCTATCCCGCCAGCCCCGCCTCGCATCCCCAATTTTTTGCGCTCGTCTTCTTCCTCGACGTACTCGGGCACAGAAGGCCTCCTCTCGTCAACGACTTTTTGCCTTCTCTTCACAGCAGCAGACACAGATGGAGGCTCAAGCTCCACCACAGAGGGAATCCTCCAAAGTCCCTCGCCTGACCCCGCTAAGCCCACCATTCGACTTGCTCTTTCATCGACAGAGCAAGCGAGCCTAGCTGTAGAGGTAGAGCGTTTGCAGGCGACTTCTGTTATCTGCAAGATTCTCGACACCAGACGTAGTAGAGGAGAGCTACGTGACCTTCTTCAGGCCTGCCTTCTTGTAGAGGTGGTCAAGATCTTGGACGTTCAGATTCTCCAACGAGGCTACTATCAGATCGAGTTTGAGACCTTCGAGATGGCGTCCAAGGTCATTGCCATGAACCCCTTGACCATCTGAATAGTTCGCGCCCACTTTCAATAGTGGAGACATGGTTTTGACCCTGCTTCGGATGTGTTGGTAGAGGAGGAAGACATTCCCATCTCCGTATGCTTTCCTAGTTTGCGGAGGGAGTACTGTGGGACACATGCCTAACTAACCTCACCATCCTATCTTATTGCAGTATTAGCGAGAACCACGATTAATTTGTCAAACCATGGGACGAAGCTGACTCGACTAGTGCATAGAGGCTACAAGAGGTTGTCAATCTCTCGGAAAAAAACTAACAACTCGCATCTAACTCAATCTACACTCAAGTGACTGAAATCACCAAAAACCAATCGCTCATCGATCGGCAAGCAAATCACATCCGTTACAGCATCAAATGACATCCAAACGTAATGAAACTTCTAGGACATATTTATAAGACCTAAGCACACATGGTTATGGTCTCAAACCCCACTTTAGGTCAAGTTCCAAAATCGTGATTATTCAGCAGTGGATTTAGTCGTTTTCAATCCAGAATGCATCTAAATGCTTAGCAATGATGCCCCTACACCCGGCCTATGCTTAGTTTTTGATTTGAATATGTAAATTCCTAGTTATGATGAAATTAGGCCGTGGGTCGGTGATGCCAAAAATTATGAAATAATCTGAATGGCTTACGTCAATGCGTAGAGATCTTACCTACGGTTGCAATGCAACAAACATAATCGCAATGTGACAACCAGAGAGGGAGTAGGAAGTGCGAGAAAGAGAGAAGTGAGTGCCGTTAGCTCACGCTATGTATTTCTTATCCAAAAACTTACAAAAATTGGCTTTTATACCTTAGCCAAGGTTTTTGAGTGGTCAAAACTAATAATCCGGAGTTCTACCAAAGCTGGATAATGACTGGCTGATACAATCTGGAAGCGTGTAGTCCCGACTCATTAATTACAGAGTTTATCTGAGAAAATAGGAGTTACAATATTTCCGATTTATCAAAATAATAAATGTTTTACAAAGAGAACTCTGAAAAATGATGTCCGTGCTAGCTTGATGCTAACATCCCCCCCTCCTCGCCTGTGTCGTCCCTTGACACAACTTTATGGGCTGAAATAGTCTTCGGGTTGACGACGGCTGGCAAGGTGGTCTTTTAGCGCATCGAGTGCCTTTTGGTATCTGATTCTTCTTTCTTTGTTGGGCACTTGTAGAAATTGCATTGTCACTTTATTCTTCAGCTCCACCGTTGAGTAGCCTACAAACCTGGATGTTAGGTTGCTGATCATCAGTGAGAATATCTTCGTTCGCCAAGTGAAGAATCCAGTGTAGAAAGCTTCTTCAAAGGCCAGCATATTATTCAATGGCAAGAACATACACCTCGCATAGAATTCTTCTAAAGGTTTCCCACTCAGATCGTAGCATAAGCCTTTGTTTCCTTCCAAGAATGATAGCCATGGGGCTCCTGTTTGCTCAGGCTCATTAAAAACTTGTATACATGTGAGCATCATTTTGCAGATTTTATATAACATAACACAGAAGAGATTTGGTATACTCTTGAAGAAAGACATGGTGCCCGTTAGGGTTTTCACCATGTATTCCTCTATCGCTTGTTCTCTCTCTGGAGCTGGTAGCTTGGGGAAGTTAAGCCAAGTTGGCCTCTTCTTTTGTAGTGCTTCATGCGCTTGCCATGTCCTTACTCTGGGTACAAGACAGAAGGTTGGATCTCTTTGAAGGACTACAGGTGCTCTTGTGAATAGAATCAAGTATCTCAGATTCTTGTTCAGCCAGCTTAACCTCCACTTTGGGTGGTCTTTATATGTGCCATCTTCTTGCATATCTTTGTACAGCCTCTCTTTCCCCTGTAATAATTCCACTTTGATGAGATGGTATGGCAAGGATTGTTGGTTCCATTGAGCATTGATCTGATTGGGAGTGAGTTGCGTGACGTTGACAGAGTGTAAAACTCTCAACTCCCAATCCATTGCGGCTTCCCACTGCTCATCCACCTCTAGGGTGATCTTCTCCTTCAGTGCGTCTTCTTCAGCTTTTGACAACTAGACCATTGGCACTATGTCTTCATCCGTGATGTTAATCTAAAAATCTTCATCACCACTCGGATCTGCTGTGGACTATGTCTCAAACTCAGCAAACAAGACCGAAGGTATGTCTATCTGTGGCGGCTCTAAAGTGCCTGCCTCTTCCTGCGTATCTGGTTTCCCATCTCTGAGGAGTTGATTAATTTTCTTGAGTTTTGCTATCTCCTTTAGAAACTCCTCCTCTCTTTGAACCCGCATCAGTGCCAGGTCCCTGCGCTGTGATTGTTCTAGCTTTAATTCCAATTTAAGGTCTTTGTTTTTCTTCTCAAGTGGCTTGTACACTTCGTCGATTCCTTTGATTGAGGCCACGGCTGGATTTTATATGATTTGTCATAAGAAGATAGCCTGATCATTTATCCACTGCTCAGAGTATTGTAACGAGGCATTGACAACATCTAATTGCACCTGAAATTTTCTAGCTGACAAAGATGTCGTAAGAAGTTCATTCGTAACTTCTATCAGCTGCTCGTCTTTTGCTTTGTAGGCATCAGATAATTTAGTGAGTAACTCACCTAATTCCTCCATTTCTTTTTGTTGCCTATCGCTGGCTAACTGATCCTGTTCAGCTTCTGCCTTCATCTCTTCAACCTACCTTTGTAGATCGGTGATGACAGTCATCCTATCTTCTAACTCTCCTTGGAGAGCGTCGATCACCATTTCAAGTTCCTTAGCCTTTGTGCTGCGATTTAATGCTGCTGGACTGGAATCTCTTCATCATTTCCTGCATCTGCCGTGCATATTCATTGACTTGGACGATTACCTCATCGTTTGATTGCCACTCCACCTGTCGTGCCAATTGGGATGTGCCTGTAGCCTCATGTGTAGCTTCCTGATGCGTCATAACTACTGGTGGTTCTTGTGCAGAGGTAGATGGTAGGTCTTCTTCTTGGGTATCCAGAGGATTTGATGCCTCGATAGTTTCTGGCTTAGTAGAAGTAGAGGGTGTTGGCTCAAACCTTGTTGTCTCTTCAAGTGCCGGCCTTTCTTCCTTCTCTGGCTCGGTTACTTTCTCATGTGCAGTGGTAGACTCTTTTTCTGCATCTGCTTCTTTATCAGTCTCTTGTTCAGATCCACTTGCCTCTTTCTCTTCTGGATTTTGAGTATCTTTCGATGATCTCTTTTTCTATTTGTCTCTTGGGGTGGTCAGCTTCTTGTGCGGATTCTGTTTGTTTAGTGGACTCAAAATATTTCTCTTTCTCAGGCTCCGGTTCTTTATTGGTGTCTTTGCTTGCAGAGGTGATGGTGGTGGGCTAGGCATGGGGTGGTCCTGTTGTTCTGTAGGCGGTGAGGTGGGTCGGGAGATCCATAACTTTGTTCTTGGGCTTCTGCTGTAGCCATCTCCTCGGCTTGCCTTTGGTCTTCCACCTCCTTGGATTTCATAGTAGCTTCTTCTACCTCCTTCAGCTTTAGAGATTTAGCCTCTTGGTACATTCTTTCTAAACGTTCTATTAGATCATCTGGATCTTTTCTTGTATGATGCTTCGTTCGAGGGCCTTTAAGTCCAACAGGTACCCATTTTTCTGGGTCCTTCCCTTGTGCTTGTCTGCTGCGCTGGTAGGCATGTTTCCCTCTTTCAAAGCGTACTTGTTTTTGAGCTGGCTCTTCTTGGTGTGCGGCCACATCTTTTCTTTTCATCTCTTTGCGTTGAGCTCTCTTTTCTTCGTTGTCAGAGCTCTCGTTGCTGTGCCTTTCCGGCGAGGTATCAGTTGACTCTTCATCAGATTTATATGATCTTTTACCTGACCTTGTAGCTCTTGGAGAGGGTTGTGTTTCCAATATCCATGTGTTCTTATCAAGAGCAGGTGGTAGGTTGTCGGCCATGCCAATGGCATGATATGCTATCCGAGTCAAGACCTCTGGCGCACCCAAGTGTTGGATGGATACGCCGCGACGGACGTCAGCACAACGAGAACTCACCTTACAAGATTTGTCAACTAAGGACAAAGCTCGACCCGCAGGCGTGTGGAAGCAAGCATAGGGTGTCAACCTACACTCAACCGACTCCTAACTAATTCCTACAGAGGTCTCTACCAATTGTCTAAGTCATAGCCTTCAAGAGTGCATAAGAGTAAACTTCCTACAACGCTTTCTAGAGCCGAACACCCATCAAACAATCTTGAAACACCATAGAACTCGAAGGAGACCCTACTAATACAAATGGGTCGCTCTCCCTAAGGTCTACCAAAACCCAACCCAAAACACCCAGTGCAAAATCACGTAGGATTTTTGGCCGAAATTTGCAGGTCTTTGTTTCCAAAATCTAAAGTGTCTAATGTGTAGCTCTACTCAATGTGAACGCGTGGATATGATGCAATGCAAAATCGGGCAACGTATGCTCACCGAATCACCAGATGAAGCTCGTAGGAGCTCGCGAAACCAGACAGTGCGTGCTCAATGTAGGTATCAGCGCGTAGCTCTCGTCGGGGGCAATATGCTACAATTCTTCGCACTCGATTCCGACCACTGGTGAACATGTAGCGTCAAGATGAAGCTCACACTCTCTCTCATACACAGTACGCTCACTCACAGACTTCAAAACTTGTCTTTTTTTAAAAATGACAAAAGGTTTTTTTCATTAAGGTCAAAAAGTGGTAAGCCCGAATATTTACAAGGTGAAAAATCGGGTTTCCTCAATAAATGAATAATTACAAAAAATGATTGTCTTCTGAGTAGTTAGTTTCCATGGGGTGTGTCCAGCTTCTAACACTCCCCCCCTCCTTGCTCATGTTGTCCCCGACATGGCCGTTGATCTGCTTCTTCATCGTATGGTTTCGCGCATCTTGATCAATGATTCATATCTTGCATGTAGATTCATCATTGTTGGGCCAAAAATATCAGTGTTTATTGTGAAGAAGCCGGTGTAGAACGTTTCTTCAAAGGCCTGGAGGTGATAGAATGGTAGAAACATTATCCTTTGATACAACGCATGTATCACCTCCTTGGAAGGCTGACCAGACAGATCATAGGCACATCTGTAAGTATCTTGGAAGAAGAGGATACTCTCTGTCACCTGGCCTGGCTTGAATGTCTCAAATACTGCTAAAAGAGTTTTGCAGTAAGGTCAGGTAAGCCAGTGAACAATTTGATGGCGCCCGTTAGGGTTTTCACCATGTATTGGACACTTATTCTCTCACCTGCCTTCAAGCCCGACAGCTTAGGATAATTCAGCCAAGTGGGTTGGCTTCTTTGTAATATCTCCTAGCCTTCCACGTCCTGATCCTTGGTAGAGGACAAAAGCTGAGGTTTTCTCTGATGTTTTTTGGTGCCTCTACCAAATGGATTAGGTATTGTGGGTACTTTGTCAGCCAAGACTTCCTCCATTTTGGTTGAGAGTCAACTATTAGCCTGACCCCTTCTGGTTGGGAGATATCTGCGTTGTAGAGTGGCACTGTAGGCTCTTATCTAATCCTCTTATTGATGGTGGCAACTTCATACTTCAGCAAAGGATATGGGAGAGAGGGCTGAAGCCATTCGCGCCTAAGGTTGCTGGCGTCGATCTTCTGGATAGTCATGGATTTGAAAACCCTCTTCTCCCATTCCAAGGCTTCCTTAGCCATCTCTCTGATCTCCACCTCTATTGCTTTATGAAGCTTTTCCTCCTCTTCCTGTGTCAGATCTTGTGGCTCTTGAGAGGATCCTTCTAGGATTTCCTCTTGCATAGGTGTATCCACCGGATCTACCACATTTTCTAAATCTATGCCTTCATTGGCCGTTGGCCCTGTGCCCTCTTGCTCTTCGGCTTGCTGTCCTCTTAGCTCATCAATCTGCTTTAGGAGTTTCTATTTTTCTGTTTCAGCTTCTTCGCCCATATTCTCGAGGAGGTCGTTCAATTCGGCATTTATCTTCTCCACCTCCTCGAGCTTTCTTTTGATACTTTCTAATTCTTCTTGCACGGTTTTTTGGTCTTCTTCCATTCGTGTTTGCATAACAATTGACCCTTTTGCCATCATCAATCGTTGCTTTTTTTCTAGAGTCAGCTCCTTCTGAAGTTCTTGCATCTGTTCTTCATAAAGTTGGCTTTCCGTAGTGATGTGAGTCGAGCTAGTATCTCTGAGTCTGGCAGGAGATGCCCGCAGCCTCTGGATGGTTTGATCTTTCACTCTGAGCTGGTCCTTGAGCTCAAGGACCTCATCCTGGTTGGCTTCTTGATCTATCTCCGCCTTTTCTTTGGCGTTTTGCATGGCTTCAAATTCTTTAGATTCCTCAGCCAGCTGTAGGGTTAGGTTATCCCTTTCCCTCTCGGCATCTATCAATGATTTACTGAGTTGCTTACATTCCTCTTCAACTCCTTGCATTCTTTGTGCTACTGCCTGATTTCTTTCTCCATTTCCTGGCATCTTTGCAATGCCCTTGCTAGACTTGCCTGTAGTTCCGCTTCTCTCTCTTTCTGCCTTTGACTTTGTCCTTGCAAAGAGTCTACTTCCAGCTTTATCTTCACTTCAGTGGCCTTGAGAGCTGTCATCTCACTTTCTGAGGCCATGGATTGCGCTCTTAACCCAGTTAACTTTGTCATCACCACATCCCAATCGTTGGAGGGCGGGTGCAGGTCCACTGTATCTGTTGCCATCTCTTTTAGTTATACTAACCTGATGCTTTGCATTTGTTCCTTAGGCCCTGTGGTTGCCAAGTTGAATGCGACTGTGGCAGCCTCTTCTTTTGTGTATCCTGCTGCTAGCAGGTCCAAAAATGTTTTATATGAATCATTTGGCTCTTGTTGCCCACTTTGAGGCTTAGCCTCTTCCTTTGGTTCCGGCTCTTGGCTCTGCTCTTGCTTGGCATCTTCTTGTTCTTCTGGTTTGTCTTCGTTCTCTTTATCTTCTTGTGGAGGGCTACTAGGAGGTGGTGAGGGCGGTGGTGAGGGATGTGGGCTGGCCGGTAGAGATGTAGGCTTCTTCTTTAAATCTTGGTCTGCCTTAGTCTTTCTTTCTCTCTCTTGGCTCTCCTGCTCGTCTAGCAGTTTCTGTTGTACCTGCTCCACTTCTTCTTCTGTAAAAGGTACATGCGGGATATTTTCTGAAGCGGCATCAAGAATCTCAAAATTTTTAATGTAATCTTAGAATCTATCCCTTTGCACCCTTCAGGATGATCCCGACATTGCTTCTAGAGACAGCTTCCAGAGTTCACTCAAATCGCCTTTAAGGGCTCTTTCTGCTTTGAAGCTTTCCATCAGCCGCTCTAGTCTTGCCGCTTTTTGTGACTTTGTCTCTTTTGCCGGCACTTGGGCAAATTCTTTCTTTCCCTTCTTTTGCTCAGGCTGCTCTTCTTGAACAGGCTCTAGCCGTCTTTTCAATCTTGTGGCAACCCTTGGTGCTCTTTGTGGCTTGTATTCTTTCTCTTCTTTGAGCCTCAACCAGCTGTTCTGTGACGGGGGGTTAGGCCATTTTCCTTTTGCGTGCAATTCCCCATAAATCACCTTAGTGATTAGTTCTCTTGGCACAATATACGTTGGCTTCTTGTTACCCATCTTCACTAGGTTGTCATGTATATATGCTGCATAATTGATTATCTTTGGAGTGCTCTTCATCATTGCCCAAGTGAATGTCGTGGCAATTGCACATGGAGGCATTCTGTACTTTTGTGGCCTCTTCGTACACATATGGAAGTATTGGTTGTACAACTGACTCATGATTTCCACTCTTGGGTTGGCAATATCTTCAAAAGTGTAGCTACCTTTCTTCTCAGTGTACACCTTGACCTCATCCCTTCTTTTAGTCACACTATCTCCCTTGTTGGAGAGGTCTAGTGCATCTGCTACAACTTGCTCGGTGATGACTATCTTTGTTTCTGGCTTGCCTTGTAGATCGGTTACTCTGGCCACTCCATCTTCTTTGATGGTCGTCACAAACTCCCAGACTCTCTTTATGTCAACCCCTGCCGGCACTGCTTCAAAATAGTTGAGGAGATCAATCTTCTCCAAGTACCCGGCCATCTTGCTTCTTACGAACTCATTGAGTTCCCGCGGTAGCATTGATAGCTCGATCACATTCCCTTCAGTTTCTTTGAACACTCCCTGGTAGATCTTTAGGTCGTTCGACTCTAGCAGATCCATGTATTGGTGGGCTTTAGTGTTCCTTCCGGTATGACGAAGGGCTCCACTTCTTCTAGGTAGTCCTTAATGGTCATTCTTCTCTTCTTTGTCGGTGACTTCGCGGCTGCCATAGATCCTGTTGCACTCAGTAGTCCGAAGTTAGCGTTTTTTTCCATATTAGCTGAGAAACAGAGTTTTAACTATCCAAATGACTTGAAAATTGAAAATAAAGCTTAAAAGGAACTTGTTAAACTGTGCATCTGCTCATAGTGCAATTTTGGCCAAAATTTTCCATTTAGACATCCTATGCGTAGGATGTCTTTTTCATCAGAATTGGGTGATACTTGATATGCTGGTAGTCCTTGGGTTATGGAACATGGCTATGTTCTTGGATTTGGATTTGGGCATCAAAAAGTGGATTTTTTGGGCTGAATCAGGCTTTAGGTCACAAATTGGGTAGAAAGTCCATAACAGGTAGCAAGAGATGTCCAAATGGGTTGAAAATTGGTATATGGGCTCATTGCACCATGGCATTGGCACCCATGATGTCACTCTTTGCACAGAAGGTCCAAATTATGCTGGAGACATCCTATGCGTAGGATGTCTATTTCATCAAAATGGCATGAGATTTGTTCTGTGGGTAGTCCTTGGCCTATGGAACATGGCTATGCTCTTGGATTTGGATTTGGACATGGATTGATGCTTGTAAGAGCAAGTGTAGTGTTTTTGGGCTCAAAAAGTGTATCTTGAAGGTGTTGGGGGTCAAAATTGATTAGAATGGCTTCAAAATTGATATATGAGCTCTTGATGGTGATGTGATTGTATCTGGAGTGGATAAACATCCTTTGAAGGCCAAAAATGTCAAATAGACATCCTACGCGTAGGATGTCTACTTCACCTATGTTTGCTTTTGACCACACAGAATTGTTGATAATGTGCTTGTGAATGTGTTGTGCAAGTTTCATGTCATTTGGACAAGGATTTGGTAGGTCTATGGCCCATTATTGCCTCTATGCCCTAACTTTACGTTTTTTCATGCATATGAGGTCAATGTTGGTCCAAATGTGATGAAACTTGGTGGCTAGCATATAAAGGTCATTCAGAAAATGTGTGTGATGAAAAATGTTGGGTTCTGTGCCCAGAAATGCCCTTGAGACATCCTATGTGTAGGATGTCTCCTGATGATTTTTTTATGGACTGTGCCACTAGTGCCTGCCCTTGGTCCCCCTGAATCCCTTTTAAGCCTAATTTCAACAAAAAAGTCAAATGGATAGAAAGTAACTCCTTGTGTGGACTTCAGAGCCTCCGAGCCATTTTCTGACTTTTGGAGTACTTTTTGGCGATGAAATTTCTTGATGTTGGTCTCCATAGCTTCTCGATCCCTTGGGGATCCTTGCCGTATGGTTTTTGTTGACTTTGGCTTCACCGGAGCTTCATTTGGCAATTTTTCACTCTAGAAGCACCCGTGGTTGCGTTTCCATGTCTTCGATGATTTGTGGTGGTCTACCACCATAGGACTTGGTTGTTGATGGTCTAGGAAAGCAGCTCGTGAAGTTTCGTGGCAAATGGGCTTACGGTTTGGCCGCGAGAGCAATTTGACGCTTTGTGTGTCTGATGCCATTTTTGAAGTTTAGTGCCGCTTCGGGTCACTTTTTGGTCATGTGGGTCACATAGACTTGTCGAGCATGTCGAGATGCTCCTACCCATGAATTTTAGTAGCATTTGGGCGCCTTTTTTTGCCGATTTCCCATTTGGTGGCCTCTTGCGGGATTCTAGGAATTAGGGTTTTTCTCGATGGTTTTCTATTGCCTTTGGATATCCAAGATTGGTCTCCTATGCTAGGGTAAGCTACCGATGAAGTCTCGTTGCTTTTGGGTTAGCCGTTAGGTCGCCGCCTCTACTTGTAGGTCTCTACCGCCCGCTTTGTGTGTGAACCCTACGCTAGTTTTCGCGACAAAACGACAAACATGCGCAAAAAGCTCAAGGTGGTGAGCCTACCTCTCATGTCTGACGCCCGTCGGGTAGTCGTGCGCGTCGTAGAAGCTGCTGGAAGGTCCGTCCGCTCTAGGTGGCAGAAGATCTCTCCAAAAGGTCAATAGTGAAAATGAGCTAAAAATGAGGTGAAAATTTCTTATAATGGAGGTCCCCGAACCACTTTTCATGAAATTTGATATGTGCTCCCATCTTCTTGCGAGATGCGGTTTAGGCTAAAAAATTTCTTGATTTGGACTCCATTTGCTCTGTTTACGAGAAATTTGGCATTTCGTCGGTCAAAACCTGGCCAAAACACGCCTTCCTCTCCAGTCTCATAATTGCACCCCCACTGTACCATAGGTTTTCCTATAGTCACCGATCATCCCCATATTTTTTGTTTTTCATTACGACCGTTTTTCACCTGCTTTTTGTATTTTTGAAGTTTTTCTGCCGAAAATTAGCAAAATTAAAAGGAAAATAGAAAATCAAACCCAAAAAATCCCCAAAAATAATAATAAATCACAAACATCACCGCAAAACATTATATACACTCACATGCAATTTTTATGGCCGGATTTCTCGGTTTTACCAATATTTTGCCCGAAAATTGGCTATTTCTACTTATATACACACACCTAGGGGCTTGATTTGGCGTTTGGCCCCATATACCTACAGATACATGTTGTATAAGGGCATATGTACTTGGTTGGTCCAGAAAATTTTGCAATCAAATGACAACCCTTAAAAGAGTCGAAAATCATGCCCTTTTTTGCTCTTTCTGTTGGCTAAAAGCACGCTTTGGTGGTACAAAAAGGACTGTCCTTGACAGCACCTTTGAAAAATCTTCGAGCCACAATTTCTACATGTCACATGAAAAACTACCTATCATACTATATATTACCGGATAGATCTTGAAAATGAGAATCTAAAAGCACAAGGTCCGAAAAGTTTTGACCTAAACTACAAAAATTTTACCAGTCCCCACTTTTTCATTGGTAGAAGTAAAATAGGTCCTTTTTTTGTACCACCAAACCACGCTTTCACCCTGCTATTGGTTCCGCATTTGAGAATGCCTCCCCCCCTCCTAGTCGGAGTCCTCCCAGACGACAAGGTATCGCCTCAGAGTATGTGTCGTGCATAGGTTGAAAAATTTCTGCTAATGCTTGGCCGATTAATGTGGCCCTAATTTATGCATACTCGGTCAATGCATGGAAAAATTAATGCTGTGCAAGAGAAGGGAATAAGCCAGATGCTTATTGGCATTTGCCGTCGAGGTTTCCTGTATTCTTTGCAAGTAACAACTGTAACTCTACTGCTCTTTGTTTAATTGTCTTTTTTGTAAAAGGCAATCGCTTTGCCGCTACTGTTGATATAGCCATAGTTATTTCTATGGAGAGGATTGGCTTGGCCGGAATGGCCGTAGTCCTTATTTCTTTTGCTTTCCATTGGTAGCTTGTTTTTGCCGATTTTTGTAGGTGTTTTGCTACTTCCTTGGTTGCCACTGTTTTGTTGCGGATTGGCATCCACATAAGTTGGTTGTCCTTTTTCAAATGCAATTGTCTACCTTTCGTTTTTCTTTGTACTGAAGGGAGTTCCTTTTGCTTTTGTTTCCGTATCCAAATGCGAGTCACATTTGGGTTATTGTTGAGCATTTTCTTTGGGATCCATATCTGTTTTATGCCCTTGGTTTTTGGTTGAACTATCTACTTCGGTTGAATTCTTTTGTTGCATGGTTTTTTGTCTGCCATATCATTTCTATCCTTCCGCATCCATACTTGTTTCCCTTGTTTTGGTAACCTAGATCTTTGCATTGCGGTTGGTGACTTCATATGTATGTAGTTAGCATGGTTGGATTTTATATGTCTGTTGGCCTTGGGTATCATGTTGTTTGGTGGCATGCTTGCTTTTGGCTTTTTTTCAGTGATTGCATGGCTGACAGCAAGCTAATTATTCCTGTATTGTTGAGCAAAGGCTATTACCTATTCTTCGTGTGCATGCTGAATTTTGACTGCATTCGCATTCCAATCTATCTGCACATTGTACTCTTTTTTCCAAGGTTGTCCCAACATCATTGGGTGTTGTGTGCTTTCATCCTCTACCACATAGAATTTGTGTGGGTAAATATATTGATGTACTTGTACATGCAATATAGTCCAGCCCAATGTTATCAACGAGTGTGATGTACTACTTTCTAGCACTTGAGGAGTAGGATGAATTTGAGCTGTGGATTTGAGCTGTTGGTATAATCCGTCAGAGATCAAATTTGCTTGAGCTCCTGAATAAAGCAATGCTGTCGATTCAACTTGATTGCTACCCACTTTGACTGCAATTATTGGCTCCTCTGTGTCTTCACCCAACTTCGTCAGTCGAATGGCATTGATTCGCAATGGTGCTCCACTTTGTTGTTGTTGTCGCAGAAGTCTTCGTTTTGCAATGCGTTCTTTTGCTTCTGATTGAGCTTCCTCTCGTACTCTCTGTTTTTCCTTCATTTGTTGTTTTCCTTGATGAATTTGTTGAAGCATATCCTGTGTGTGTGGTAAATGATATTTCTTCAGTCGACATCCACTAATCCAGTTTGACATTTCTTCACCTGCTAATGTAGCAAGCTTGACAGGTCCACTTTGTGATAGATCACTAATCACAAAGGGTCCCATCCCTCGTTTTTTAAGTTTCTTGGCATGTTGCTTCAAAGTATAAACAAGTACATAATCACCTATTTTGAACTCTTTAGTGCACACGTGCTTGTCAAAAAACTCTTTTTGTCTTCTCTTTTTAGCATAGATTGAAGCTATAGCTCTCAGGTGGAGTTCATCTAGCTTTTCAAGATCATCTATTCTTGAAGAGAGCTCATGCCCTGTCCATTCTAAGCGTTTCGCTACTCGTAAAGTTGGAATTAAAAACTCTATGGGTAGTATAGCATTCAGGCCAAACACCATGTTGTACGGTGTTGTTCCTATCGATGTTTTGTAAGCTACCCTGTATGCCCATAGTGTTGAGTGTAGCTGCTAATCCAGATCTATTCTTGACTCTGACACTATTTTAGTAAGAACCGTGCATAGTGTTTTATTTGTGGCCTCAGCTTGTCCATTTGCCTGTGGATGGTATGGAGCAGATTTCCTATGTATGACCATGAATTCCTCTAGCAGATATTCAATGACTTCATTAAGAAAATGTGTCCCACGATCACTGACAATTTCTATTGGTAAACCGTATCGTACAAAAACATTATCATACAAAAATTGTGCAGTAGTGCGTGCATCTGCTTTTTGCGTTGCCTTGGATTCCGCCCATTTTGTGAGATAGTCCGTAGCCACAATGATATATTGGGTATGGGTGCGATATGTAGGGGGTGAGATAGGTCCCACAAAATCAATGCCCCATTTTGCAAATGCTCTTGCTCCCATCATTGGCCGTAGTGGCATCTCATCTCTCTTTATCGGCACCTTGGTGCGCTGACATGCGTCACAACGTTTTACAAACTCTTCAGCATCCATGTGCAATGTAGGCCACCATATACCTGCGGTTAAGACAATTTTTGCCGTCTTATCGCCCGAAAAATGGCCTCCACTTATTCCACTATGTGCATGTTCTAGAATCAGCAAACAGGTATTCACTTTCACTTGCACAGATTCTAAGTTGATTGTCCTTTCCTCACTTATAGAGTTGGTTCCCAATTAACTGAAAGTCACAAGATTCTAGCTCTATAGCCCTTTTCCGTGCTCTTGTGATGTTCTCAAGAAACATCCTGGTGGTTAAGAAATCAATGATATATTGACTCCATGCAGGTGCAATGTTTACCTGAAACAATGTCGTGTGATCCACTGGTCGTTTGGCACTACATATAGTATAATTGGTAACATAAGAATGTGTGTCCGCATACATAGTTGGCCAATAAACCCCTAACTGTTTCAGTCTCTGGTGTGTTTTCACTATTGAACAATGAAATGTACAATCCTGGATATGTGCTTCTTCAAGGTAGCACTCGAATTTTTCCGGATTTATACATAATCATAGGATTTGGTCCGATCCTAGATGATACAGCCGTCCCGCTATCAACTGGAAGTTTTTTGTTTGTCGAATTGTTTGTTGTTTGGATCTGTACTCCGTATTATCAAACCTACTTCCAAAGGAAAGAATGCTAACAATTTCTCGTGACCATTTTGGGTATCATTTCAACATTGAAAAGATAAGCATCTGGTATGTCATCATCTACTCCTTCAAGAGCTTCCCCGTTGTGTATCCTTGAAAGATGATCCGCTCGTAGATGGATTTTACCCTTTTTGACCACCACTGTGAAGTCAAACTCTAGCAATATAATAAACCAGTGTACAATTCTCCCTGTATTTCATGGTTTATTTACCAGATACAAAAGAGCTTGATGATCTGTAAAGAACACAAATTTGTTTGCGAGCAAATAATGCCACAATTTCTTTACAGCATAAATCATTCCTAACCCTTCTCGTTCGATGGTTGTGTAGTTCTTTTCCGCACTGTTTAGCTGTTGTTGGCTTGCATAACAAACTGGAAAATCCATTGTTCCATCTCCAGGTTGAGCCAGAATACTTCCGATTGCATATGCAGAAGCATCAATGTGAACATGGAATATCTTTTCCCAATCCGGTGCTTTAAGTATGGGTGCTGATATAAGGTTTTCCTTCAGCTTCTAGAATGAAGTTTCACACTCCTCAGTCCAATCGAAATTGACTAGCAAATGATACAGAGGTTGTGCGATGACCGCATACATGTATATGAATCTTCGATAATATCCACAGTGTCCCATGAAGGATTGCACTTGTTTCGCATTAGTGGACCTGGGTAGGTCTACTATGACTTTGACTTTGTCTAGGTCAGTGGTTATGCCATTTCTTGAGACAATGTGTCCTAAGATGCAGCCTTGCTTAACCATAAAGATACACTTTTCCGGGTTAAGACAGATTCGATATGTCCTGCATTTTTCAAATACCTTTTGCAAATGATCAATATGTTCCTCTCGTAGAAGAGAGTGTACACAAAGATAATCCATGTATATTTCTAAGAATATTCTCAGTTATTCTTTGAACGCGTATATCATTAACCTTTGGAAAGTAGCTGAGGCATTAGTTAATCCAAACGGCATAACTCAATATGCATAAATTTCCCATTCTGTGGCAAAGACTATTTTGTGTTGATCCTCCCTTACAATTGCCAGTTGGTTGTATCTTGAAAACCCATTGAGAAAGGAATAAGCCCGTTTTCCAGCCACCCGCTCAAGTACATGTTATCTGATTGGCAAGGGATACTTATCCCTTATGGTGGCTACATTTACCTTTTTGAGGTTTACACACACTTGCAGTTTTATGTTCTTTTTGAGAACTACCACAATGGGTGACACCCAATGTGTATGTTCAATTTCATAGATGAATTCAGCTTCCATCAACTTATCAATCTCCTCTTTGATTCGTTTAGCAAATGTATCATTATATGTATAAGGACGTTGTTTGCTAAGTTTTGCATCCAATTTCAAAGGAATTGTATGTTGACATATCGATGGATCAACTCCTTCGAGGTCTTTATAGGACCATGCAAGCACATCTTTATATTTCTTTAGAAGTTGTGTTAGCCGTTCTTCTTCTTCAGGCTCTAAATCGTTTGCTATATAGACCGGCTGAGGCTTTTCACCTGGTTCCGCGAGGTCTATTCTTTTTGCATTTTTTGACCCATCATAAGATTCTTGGTTGGTTCTTTCCCTGACTGGTGGCGTCATGATGATTTTTCTGTCCTGGATGGTAAATTTTCGATAGTGTGATGGTACATTCATGTTTCCTTTATCTGACTCCCCTTTACCATCACTATCTTCTTCAGTAGTCCATATCTCACGTAAAGACCGTTTCAGTTCTTGGTGAGTTTTACCTTTTATCCTGGGCATTAGGTTCTTTCTTTCTTTGTTTCCTGCTCGTTTCCTCTTATAGCTAGCGTTCTTGGCGTCTAGGGTGCTGATTAGCAAAATCATAAAACTTGATATTCTCGGTGTCCCTTCCACGCTCACTTGAGGTGTCTGAACACTCATTATCTGCATCATTATTTACTTCCAGATGTTTAGAGGAGTCATAGCCATACTTATCGCAAAATTTTGTTGTTGGACTATCTGTAATGGTACAGACATCCAATGTTGCTAGTATGTGTTCCCATTCCAAAGGTTCCAAGGCATCTTCAAGGAAAGGTTCTGGAATATACTCCTTGTCCTCAATCACTCTTTCTAAGATGCATTTCTCTCTTCTTAAGCTTCCACAATGTGAAGCTCCGCACATTCATTGTTGCCCTAACCATGCTGGGAGTTCCAATCCGGCTACTGTATAGCTGAATCAAACTCCTCCACAGGTGTTTGGTTCACATCTTTGTAACTATGGTCTTTCAGGTGTATTTTAGTTGTTGTCTTGCCATGTCTGAGGTATATGTGGTCGTAACTCCAATCTTGGACTATCTTCAATTGTCGCATGAATGATCTTCCCAAGATGATCTCATAATTGTTCTTTTTGTCGAAATCGACTATCGCAGATGTATGTTCATACTCGATCCCGCACGAAGTGACAATCACTTTTTCTAAGAGTCCTAGAGGCTTCTCCATGATCCCGTCGGCCACTTGTAATTTCATTCTGGTAGCTCTTAAATCTGGTTTTCCCCATTTTTTCCAGATTTCCTTGGTGACAATAGCAACTCCTGCTCCGCTGTCAAGAATAGCTTTGGAAACTACTCCTTGGAATTCTACTGGTAGCGTAGTGTTTCCATCTTCTCCCTCACAATACTCTCCAACCTTGTTTAATGGTACTCGCCTAGTGTTTAGTTGAGGCCTGTCCAACTCTCTGATCCCTTCCTGTAGCCTCAAGGTGGGGTCTTTTACTCCAAATTTTCCTAGGCATTTACCTACTGTGGTCCACATGTTTGGTCGTAACCTGAGGAGTTCGGCTAATGTGACTATGCATGCCACCGGGGTGGACGATAACTCAATCAACCCTTGTGAATCCATCACTTTGTTAGAAGAAAGTCTACTTCCAACTTGTCTTCATACTCTCCTAGGTAAGAAGGTAAAGTTTTCAGCGAGTTTGGTTGGCTGTGCCCCGAACTAATTAATCCCTGGTCTCCCCCTTGTGAATGTATCTCAAAGTTCATTTGTGTCCTTGCCCAAATTCTTCAATAGGAGGTGAGATCACGTTCTTCTATTTTCTCTTGCTATTCATGTGGTTACTCATCCTGTTAGCCTAGTTGGCCTCACGGATTTTCTTCCACATATCATCTAGACCGTTACACTCCTTACCCATTTCTGTCAATGTTTTAGGCTGGAACCTTTCACTTGCCTCATCTATTGTATTTGGCACTATGATAGGCTCTCCTCTGGACTCATAGGCATTAGTGAGTCTTTCCTTTGTTTCTACTTGTTCCTCTAAAGTTGGTTGGATAGGGGTTGGAGCTGGTGCTTCATGCAAAGTTGCAGGTTTACCCAGCGGGTCTTCCATCAATGATTGAGCTATTTCGATCATCTTTTTACACATTTTCAACCTTTGTTTTTCTATTTCCGCATATGGATAAGTCATCCACCTTTGCTCCTGGGTTTGGTTCTTTTTTATTCTGGCTTCATAGGCTTTTAGAAGCGCATCCAACTGCTCATTTACCTTGTTTGCCAGTACAGATCCTCCTGATCCTGCACTTTTGGGCTCTGCTATTTCCTTGGGTGTTATGGTTGCCGTGATGTGTGAGCTTAAGCTAGCTAGATCCTCTAACCGCTCTAATCTATCCTTTGTATGTTTAACTCCTAGGATAGAGCTGTTTGCTCTCATTCTTTCCTTGCCTGCATTCGCGTCTTTCTAGCTTTCCAAGTGCTTCTCTGATTTTTCGTTTCTGAACTTTGGGTATCGGTTTTTGGCTCTTCAACTATGGGTTCGTTCGTCATTATTTAAGCTTGGGATGGTGTTACCGCCTGAATAGGTATGATTGTTTCATTTTCCGACCCTCCATCGGAAGGTACTATTTCTAGCATGTTCAAGGTAGTTTTTGCTCCTTTGCTCGGGTTTTTAGGGCAATCGGAAATCAGATGAGTAACTCCACACTCGGTGCAATATGCGTTGACTCTAATGATTTCATCATGAGGACAGTCTCTTAGCCAATGGTCTCCACCACACTTGTAGCAGGGTCCCTTGGGTTGTTGAGGTGCTCCTTGAGCTCCTCTTTGTTGGTATGCATGTCTCTGTCCGCCCATGCCTCTGTTGGCTATGAACAACAATGTTTGTTCATCTAAGCTATATCTTCCTTCTCCTGCTGCCTGTGAAGCTGTTGGTGGTCCTGTACTTCCTATCATGCTCCATGGTTCTGGTGTCGAGGGTTCTTCCGGTGGATAATAGATAGAGTTTGCCGCATATCCGTTGGGATCTTCATAATATGCATGTATAGGCACCAAAGCCTTATCCTCTGATTCGGTTACGATTGGTGTGTATCTTATACCGACTGGTCGTAATCCTGGACTTTAAAATAACCAAAATTTCCTTTAAAAAAAAGTTATTGCTAAAAATTTGAAAATAGACTACCCTTGGACTTCCCACAACAATAGAAATCAAAGGGTTCAAGGAGAGGTCTGGTATCACAAGTGCATGGTAGGAATCTAATCGAGGTTTATTCCGTCAAGATCTCTTATACTTTATCATGTCTTCTCATGTACAATCTTACCAAACAAAAACAAACTTACACTTTAAATGACTACAAATCTTATTTAACTTATCAAACAATCTAAAATATGGTAGACCTAGAGTGCTCTTACACATCAACAAACAAAAAAGTCCAAATTTCTTCTCATTAACTTTGATAAACATACATATGTGGACAACTTCCAAGGAGTAGTGCGGTCATAGTTCTTACATCCATTCCATGACATGGTATGCTCATGGGGTGACCTATCACATAAAAATATCTTTGGTAGGAGTGCCCTCATGTTAGGAAAGGGTGTGTTGCTGCTAATGAAAAGTTTTTGCATTGTCCTACTAGGGATCTCTCCATGTTAGCATAATGATTTTTGGTGTAGTGGGAGCCACATTGCCGCTGAGGAGAGCTTTGTGCCACCGTAAAAGCTTCATATTATGCCAGTTCCTTGAGCCATTCCTGCAAACAATGCCACTCAACTAACATAGAAAGAGGTCACCTTGTAACAAAAACATGTATGAATTCAACATTTGCAAGCTGTATAGTAAAGACACTTGTTAAGTATATGTTGTAAAAATTTGCAAGTATTTCTATCTAACTGGAAATAAACAATCCTAAAATATACATTAGAATGAGATTACCATCCCTAATAAGCATGGATTTGAAGCACCTACGTGCAAGATGTAACAAAGAAGACTGTTTTAGAGGAAAAGGGTGACACTTGGCCTCTCTAAACTGCAGCCTTTCACTATTTGTGGATAAAAGCAACCTTTGTGCCAAGCACTACAAAACAAGTAGAGGCAACACCTTAGACTTCAAAGTCTATGATAAGAAGAACACAATCAAAAGTAAGAAGTATATTGCTACCTTGCATAAAGGGGTGTTTTATTCAAATATGTGATGGTATTGGCAAGATATTGAAGAACCATGAACATTCATCTCACCGATGGTACCACGTTCCTGGGATGACCTCTGCTCCCCTCACGTGCGGCCTTCGGTGCAAACATTGCGAACAAGCAAATATGTATGCATAGGATTTGTGATGTCCTTGAGCACCATGGTAGCTATTGCGTGAGGAAGCAAAGTATGAAAAGAGAGAGGGGGGAGGGAGAGAGAGGAACATGGGAGGAGACAAGGGGGTAGTGGGGGAGAGAGAGAGAGAGTGGAGAAGGAGGAGAGAAGGGGGCAGGGAGGGAGAGGGAGGAATATGGGAGGAGAGAAGGGGACAGTGGGGGAGAGGGAGAGAGAGGGGAGGAGGAGGAGAGAAGGGGGCAGGGAGGGAGAGGAGAGGGAGAAAGGAGGAAGGAGGAAGAGAGAACACTTTTTTTTTTTTTGGGGGAGTTTTTTTTTTTAAAAATTGGACTTTTAGTGCTTGTAAGTTTAAAAAAAGGTACAAAAATACTTTTTTGATATGGATATATGTTGGGGGGGAGTTTTAAGTCAAAAATAAGTAAAAATAACTTTTTTTTTTAAAAGTTAAATTTTGGCTCTTAGTGATCCATGTTTTTGATGATGTGGCCACACCTCTTTACTCCCTTCACTTTTAAAAAGGTAGAGAGAGAAGGTGACCTCCTAAGTCCACATCCTACATGTGTCTAAAAAAAGGCTAGAAAAGCCTACTCAAAACTTGCTTCTTGAATGCCCTTGTCCCCTTAACCCTACACACCATTAGCCTTAATTCCTAAAAATTAGGATTCCTTACAAGGCCCATGCAAGGTCCATATTTCTCCTAATGTTTTGGCAATCGAATCAAAGCATTTATCTGCTAGAGGTTATCTTAGTACTGATTGGTATAACTGGAGAGTTAATCTCAACCACTACTATATTTTATACACTGTTGATGTTCTAGACTAGGTCTGCTATTCCGGAATTGTACTTCCCTCGGATGTTGCTCGATTTACGTGCAAAAGTCTGAATTCAGTCTTTGCTCTGTCGAATGGACAAACAAGGTCCAAAGTCACTTCTGAAAGAAGTTCTGTAACCCTTAAGCCAAATGGAATCTCACTGTCTAAGCCCATTCAAATTTTCTCTTCAGTAGGCCCCAATAGACATCCTACACGCAGGATGTCTCCTGCTTTGTTTTGCCTGGATTTTTGCACTATGGATTCCCCTTTATGTGCTGAGTCCACACCTGTTTTTACTTTTTGATTTGGACACCTGTAAGCTGGTCAATGGATCAGAAATCTGTTCTGACAGCTTGTTGTTGGTCTTGATCAGTCTAATCAACTCCAATTTGGACCAAAATTGACTAGGGGGCTTGCCTCAGGCTATACAACACCTTGCTATGCCCACTATCAGTATATGGCTTCAATTTCTTGCTTTAGACATCCTACGCGTAGGATGTCTTTTTCATTAGAATGGCTTCAAATTCAAAACACAGGCTCCCCTTGAGTTGCTGATCACTTTGGTATGCTCAAAATTAGGTTTGGAGTGTAAAATCACACAGAAGCATCCTACGTGTAAGATGTCTATTTGGCCTGTTTGACCCCAGACTTGACCCACAGTTTCCCCTTGATGTCAGCAACCCAGTGGTATGCTTAGATGTTGGTTTGGATTTCAAAAGTCCCCAATTTTCGCTGTTCTTGCCTTTTTCAGTCAAAAGTGCCGAGTCCTCTCTTTCTCTCTCTACCTATCTCCTCTCTCTTTCTTCTCTACCTCGCATCTCTCTTTCCCGCACAATTTTGATGATCAGTGTCTGTCTCTTTCCCTCTCTGTCTAAACTAAGTCCGCTTTGATCCCAATTTTTCTCACCCAAATGAGATGAAACCCCTCTCAGTCACTCAATATATCATGCAAGTCATGCTCATGCAACCATCTTATGGTTTTGGTCTTAAAATAATGCTTTGGCACAATTTGGGTAGGATGTTTGGAAATTTCAGTCTACCTGGCCTTATCCTGTCAAGATATGGTCAAATTTTCACTTTCCAGTTAAAAATAGGGTAAACCCCACCTTCTGAACACACTGGTCAACTCAAAATCCCAAAAATTCCCTCCAGATTAGCCTATAGACATCCTACGCGTAGGATGTCTCCTGGCTTGAAATTAAATTTTTTCCTGGCAGAAATGCTCCTGATGCTCTGTAGCTCTATTAGAAACACTCACCGTAACTTTTGGACTTCACTTAGGCTTTCAAACACAATTTTGCATCTTTTACAAATTGTGATGACTTTACCAAGTAAGTATACATGCATGAAGTGCTCTAGATCCTGAATCATGATGTCCTACTTACTCTACTCCTACTCATCATGTGAAATGGTGATAATGGTGTTTTGGTTGCTTTCTGGCCTCTCCAGACTCTCAAGCTCTTCTCTCACCGCTTCTACCACTCCAACTCCTACTCAAGAACACAACTAATACCTAAAACTATCTTAGTCTACCTAATTCTACCTAAGTCAAAGGATCTAGGCCAGACACACGCTTCCTAGACTCCCTCTAAGACCTAGAGAGTCCTCCATCCTCTGATCCTATCTAAATGTAAAACGAGACTCTTGGCAAGCCAAAAATCCCTATTCTCAAGGACTAGTCTCGGTCACCTACCTACGGTTTTCATCCCCGACAGCGGTGCCAATGTTGGACGGATACGTCGCGAGACGGACGTCAGCACAACGAGAACTCACCTAACAAGATTTGTCCAGCTGAGGACGAAGCTCGACCCGCAAGCGCGTGGAAGCAAGCATAGGGTGTCAACCTACACTCAACTGACTCCTAACTAATTCCTACAGAGGTCTCTACCAATTGTCTAAGTCACAGCCTTCAAGAGTGCATAAGAGGAAACTTCCTACAACGCTTTCTAGAGCCAAACACCCATCAAACAATCTCGAAACACCATAGAACTCGAAGGAGACCCTACTAATACCAATACGTCGCTCTCCCTAAGGTCTATGAACCAAAACACCCGGTGCAAAATCACGTAGGATGTCTGGTCGAAATTTGTAGGTCTTCGTTTCTGAAATCTAAAGTGCCTAATGTGTAGCTCTACTCAATGTGAACACGTGGATATGCTGCAATGCAAAATTGGACAACATATGCTCACCAAATCACCAGATGAAGCTCGTACAAGGAGCTCACAAAACCAAATCGTGCACACGCAATGTAGGTATCGACGCGTAGCTCTCGTCGGGGGCAATATGCTGCACTTCTCCGCACTCGATTTCGACCACTGGTGCACACGTAGCGTCAAGATGAAGCTCACACTCTCTCTCGTACACAGTACGCTCACTCACAGACTTCAAAACTTGTCTTTTTTAAAAATGACAGAAGTTTTTTTTCATTAAGGTCAAAACGTGGTATAAATACCTTACAATTCTCAAACCCTTAAGTTCCAAAATCAACCATCTACTCAATTTAACTATCAAAACTGGGATACAATCTGGAAACTTCTGTAAGCCCCAATATTTACAAGGTGAAAAATCGGGTTTCCTCAATAAATGAATAATTACAAAAAATGATAATCTTCCGAGTAGTTAGTTTCCGTGGGGTGTGTCCAGCTTCTAACACCAAGTATGTGATTTTGCCTTCCTTTTTGGTGCCCTTCAAGGTTGTCAAGACATACTGCACATGGTCCACTGGTTGTCTTGTTGTTGACTTGAGAACCTGAGTGAATGTGGTGGCCACGACGTGATTTGGTGTAGTGTATCTTGGTGGCCTTTTTGCCAAGAAATGGAAGTGTTGGTGGTACAAACGGGCTAGCTCTTCCACTTGTTTGTGAATAAGGTCGGCGAATGTAGCCGCGGTTGTCTCTTTGGTAAATGTTCCGGCTGTCTTCCTATCTCTTGCTCGCATGGTCATTCCTTCTTTGGGCAGTCAAAGTGCCTCTACCACTATCTCTTTAGTGATCACTACTTCAACCTTGTTCCCTTGGGTGTCGGATATCTGTGCAGTTCCGTATTCTTTGATTGTGGATAGAAGCTCATAAGCCTTTTAGAAATCCACTCCGCAAGGCTCTTGTTCATAGAAATCCCTTAGCCCCAGCCTACGGTTAGCCTCTTTTGTCTTTGGCTTTGCGGCTACATCATAGACTTCCTTGGGCACGAGTTGCAAATCCACTTGATGTCCCTCTTCACTTTTGAACATGCCAATGAAGACCGTAGTGTGGTTCTCTTCTAACTGTTCTATGGAGAGGTAGGATGCCTTTGCTTCTTTAACTGACTCTAGTTCTAGTTGATAAGCGGGCAATTCTTGTAGTTTCTCCTTTTGGTTGAGCTTCTTTATAGCCCTCTCCACACTGCTTGCATGGCTCCTGTTCAGTGAATAGAGTGCAAAGTTAGCAGATTTGTTAGAATTTTCTCTGAAATGTCCTTTTAGGCTGAAATGCTGATAATTTGGTCCAATTTGCTTCAAATCAATTTTTGAACAAGCAAAGATGCATAAAAACATGCAAGGAACAAAACTCTGTGGTCAAACCAAAAATTTGCAACCAAAGCGATTATTTATAGTTGAGGAAAATTTTCCACTTTTTGCAAACTTGGCTTCATAGGCTTGAAGTATATACCAAATACATGCTCTGAGTGAAATATGGGCTCATTTGGATACACATAGTGAAAATGGTACCAGATTTTGGCTTTAGGTCTCTGAAACAGTAGATATAAAGGAAATTTGAGATTTTGAGTTCCAAATTCATTCAAAACTGGCTAGTGGGCTTAACACCTCATGTACTTTGGATGTATGATGGTAAAATATCAAAATTTCCCAATTTTGACCAGAAAGTAAATAATTGCGATTATTAACTTTTCTTCCAAAATTGATATTTTTTGGTACAAACTGGTTCTAAGCATTGTACAGACCTTGGGTATGAGATATGAGATGATTTGGATCAAGAAATGTGGTCCATAACCCAAATTTTGTCTTGCAAAGACTTCTTGCATTGTTTTGACAAGTTTACAAGTAATGGGTGGTCATTTTGGCTCATACTTGATTTTTGGTATGTAATAGGTGTGTACATATGATAGATGAGGTGGAGTGACAATTTCCAAGCAAAACTGATGCAAAAGTAAATAATGGTGATTATTTACAACAATGACAAAATCTTTGCAAAACCTACCAATTTTGACCTAGACATGTTTCATACACCTAATACAAGTCCTAAATTGAATTTGGTCAAGTTTGGTCATGCCGGCATCACTTTGTGCTTTGTCGACTCTGAAATCATCGCTTTTTGTGACTACACTTCCTGTTGGGTTGGTCGATCAACTTTGAGGCTTTGGACTTGTCCGCAACATAGTCGTGAAGCAACCTGTCCAATTCTAGCTCATTTGGAGTCAATTTGACCCCGTATGTCGAATTTGATGCTTTGTAACCTTCGAGTCATTTTCTGCTTTTTGAGGGCTTTGCTTGATGGATTTCACTAATCCAATCATATACGTTGTATATGGACCTCATACGCAAGCCATCTGTGGAGTCATGTTGGAATTCTGGCATTTGCCAAAAATTTAACTTTTCTACCAGGGACCCCCTTGACCCCAGCCGAATGGTCATCTGATGATATAGAAAGGTTCTATTATGTTAGGGTATGCTATGGTTCAAATCCCATCTGATTTGGTCAAGCTGGCAGGCCGCTATGGTCAGTTTTAGGTCGTAGATCTTCGTGCACTACTTGGTTTCTAGGGTTTTTTCTAGGGCTTTAGACTAGCTACCGGCCATACAAAATGGATCATTGTCGAGTAAAGAACTTACCCCTCATGTCTCGTGTGAGATGGCACTGAAAATGATCAACTCTGGGCTCCGAAAAAGTCGCGTGAAAGAGGCCGAAATCTCTCTCTGCAAAGGCTCCAAGTGGAAATGAGGTGGTTTTGGCCTACCTTGGATATCGGACTTCCCGGACCAAATTTCCTCACTTCCCCCCGTTAGTCCTACTAGGCCGTGAAATCTATGTTAGACTCAAAAATTTCCCTGATCGGATTCCTGTAGCTCCTTCTGCAAGAATTTTGCATAAGTAGGCTTGGCTGCCTAATTTAGGCTTCCCGCTTTCATCTTCTGATTTCATTGAAAATTTGTGTGCTTGTCCGCTTTGTCTTCCTGATCATCATCGTGTCTTTCATTTTTCCATCTGAACTTCCTTGCTATTGATTATTATTTTTTGAACTGTTTATTTGAAAAAATCAAAGAAAATAGCAAAATGCTATAAAAAAGTAAAGTAAAAATCTAGTAATTAAGAAAATCCCTTCAAAAGCACAACTTTATTGTTTTTTGTTGGATTTTTCTATTTTTAAGCTTCATTATCAATAGAAATGGTGAAAAATATCCAAAAAAGGATTTTTTTTAATGATTTTCTGATAGTATATACACTATTTACACTCATCGAGAAGATATTATCAGTAAATTTTCCCTTGAGGATGAATTATAAGGGATTATTAGGTAATTTTGCAAAAAATCACACGTTAACATCAAACTTTTTCCTCCCTCTTCAAACATTTCCCTTAATTACTTAGCACTTAGTGCCCTTAGACCCCTCCTAGATGGCGTACTCTGGGACGACTGTGTGCATGGGTTGAACAATGGTGTCTATGCATAGCCGTGGTTGGCTCTACCATGATATGAAGATCAATGCAGTTCAAACCAATATATCATGCAAGAGCTGGGTCTCGAGTAATTAACTCAAGGGTTTCCGATGTCGAGGTTTGTTGTTGATGTCTTTTAAAGAGAAAATCTTGTAGCTTGTATGCTCTCTCTTTGATTGTACCATCCGGATGATTTAGCACACTGATTGCTTCAGCTGTTGGTAGCACTTTTGACTGTTGTCGAGCTTTTTCTCGCCAATGGTGGTAGCCTGGTCGGCTTGGTGGTGCATGGTGTGGTGGAGTTTGTTGAGACTTAACTTGCCATTGCTTGATTGGTTTTACGGGTTGTGGAGAAGATAAGTGTTCATTTTTCTTCCAAACCATTTTCATGTTAGGTTCCTAGCTTGGAGATGCTTGTCTCTGTGTTTTAACCCTTGGAACCTTCTTTTGTTTCGGTGAAGTTTTAGGCACCCAGAAATGAATCGTCTTATCCTTAAGCTGTGCTTTTGGTACCCAAATTTGCCTGACTCCTTGCATGCTACTTGTAGCATTAGATTGTCGAGGGGATGGAAAAGATTGACTACTTCATGGTTTGGTCTGCTGATTGCTTATTTTCCATTCCTCCTTGCTTGGTGCAATTGGAACAATGAGTTTCCCTCCTTTAGGTGATAGATCTAGCTAATTCGTATCCCAATCTAGTACTGCTTTGTATGTTTGCATCCAGGGAATTTCAAGAATCATCATCTCATTCATGTGTTCATCTGGTAAGCATACAAACTGACGAGGATATGAACATCCATGTACTATCACATTCAAGTTGACTACTCCCAATGTTGGAGTTGGGTTCTTGTTGCATCCTTTGATTGTCACTATTCCTGACGTCAATGCTTGACTTGTTGCCTTCTTGTATGTGGAATAACTGACTGCATTTACTCTAGCTCCTGTGTCGACCAAAGCATTGGTGCTATGATTGTTGAGTTGTACTTTGATGCACAGGTCCATTCCATCTAACTAGTCATCATCTGTTGAAATTGCGTCTTTAGGTAATTCCCATTGTCGATGATCTATTTCCAGAGTGTTGATGGGAATCGGTATCTGTTGATTCTTGAGAGCAGCTTTCTGCTTGAGTACCCAAAGCCTAGCTTTGGGCTTCATCAATAACCTGCTGTCGTTTGATCTTTCTTTGTTTGGTTTCATGCATTCTCTCTAGAAAATCATTGGTTAGTGGCATTCTCTCTAGCAAATCATTGGTACTGGCAAATTGTATTTCTTTAAACGACATCCACTAATCCAATTAGCCATTGGTTCACCATCTAGGGTGGAAAACCTTACTGCTCCACTTGGAGATACATCGTCAATGATAAACGGTTCGTTTCCCTTTTTCTTAAACTTGGGAATGTGTTGCTTAAGGGAATAGACTAAAACTAAGCCCCCTTTCTTGAAGATTTTTTTGATTACGTGGGTATTAAAAAACTATTTTTGTTTCTACTTTTGTTCATAGATATGAGCTACAACAGCTAGCCTTTGCTCGTCTAGATTTTCTAAATCTTCGAGTCTTTCTGACACTTCATGTCCAGTCCACTCAAGATTTTGTGCTACCCTTAATGTCGGCAATAGAAATTTTATTGGCAGTATGGCATCAAGACCATAAACAAGGTTAAAGGGTGTAGCATTTAGAGCTATTTTGAGTGAAACGTGATAAGCCCATAAAGCAGCATGGAGATTCATTTCCCAATATTTCCTTCTTGAACTAACCACTTTAGTCAGCACCGAGCTAAGAATTTTATTTGTATGCTCAGCTTGTCCGTTTGCTTGTGGGTGATAGGAAGCTAATTTGTTATGGATGACCATACACTCATTCAGAAAATACTCTATTACCTCATTGAGGAAATGAGTTCCCCGATCACTGAAAATCTCTATTGGCAGTCCATATTCATGAATACATACTCATATAAGAATGCAACAGTGGTTCTGGCATCATTATTTTGAGCTGCTTTAGCCTCGGCCCTCTTGGTCAAATAATCCGTAGCTACAATGATATATTGAGCTTGGGTTCTATAAGCAGGTGGCTGTATCGGTCCAACAAAATCCATACCCCATTTTGCAAAAGCTCTAGTCCCCATCATTGGTCTTAAGGGCATGCTATCTACTTGCGTTGGCATTTTTTCTCGTTTTTGACAAGCATCACATCTTCAAACATATTCTTTGGCATCTGCAAAAAGTGCTGGCCACCATATGACTGCCATCAAGATTGCTCTTGCGGTGATCTCACTAGAAAAGTGACCTCCAGCTAATCCAGCATGTGCTTGTTCTATAATCGGAATATACTTGTTTTCATTTGCACAAAGATGCAAATGTTGATCTTTACCTCTTCGATACAATTGGTTCCCAATAAGAGCATAGTCTCTTGCTTCAGTTTCAATTGCTCTTTGACGGTGTTTACTCATATCCTCAGAAAATGTTCGGGTCGATAAGTAAGTAAGTAGATAATTACTCCACTTAGGAACAAGTGACATTTGAAACAATGTTACATGAGGAATGGGTGTTTCAATGTTTTTGACATTGAGGGCAATCCTTTACAAAAGATCTAACATCTCTCCTCATAGTCGGCCAAAATACTCCAAGTCTCAAGATTTGTTGCATAGTTTGGTCTTCCGTAAACTGAAGTCCTACTATGGTAACATGTGCTTGACTTAGGTACCGTTCTTTTTCTTCAGGGTTAATGCATAAAAGAAAAATTCCATCCCGATTTCTTTTGTATAGCCTTCTAGCTAGTAATTGATACATAGCCGATTGCTCGATTAATCCGATTGTGATAGGAAGTGGTATTTGTGAATCCACTTGAGCTCTTGTCATCAATGAAACAATGTTTTTTGACCATCTAGGTAGCATTTCTATAGAGAACAAATAGGAATATGGTAGATCATCGTCTACCCCTTTAGGTGATTCTCCTAAAACAATCCTTGATAAATTATCTTCTCGTTGATGTGTAGTGCCTTTTTTTACAACCACAATGAAATCAAATTCGATGAGAATGATGAACCATCTCACTATTCCCCCTGTGTTGCATGGCTTGTTTGTTACGAGACTGGGCACCCTCCTATTGTAGTGGTTAGTTGCAATTGGGATAGCTGGCGTAATGGTTAATTATGTGCTGTCTATTTATTTTACTAATTGAGTTGATGATGATTTTGTAGTGGAATGCGGGGAGTTGATGAAGAGGCGATGGCAATTACTCTTGGCCATTTTATATTTGCACAGTATCTTAGAACATCATTGCAATAAGCCACTATGGCTCTGTAAATAGTTGTAGTGGGAACTCCCCTGATGGGTCATGCAAGAACTAATGAGCTTCACTCATTTGCAAAAGTAAAGTGGTTGTAAAAAGAGGGGCCTCAATTTTTGGCACCTTAAACTCAAAAATAATAGATTAAATACCAACTCCACAAGAGAGGTTCCATGGAGTTTGGGGCTAGATTTAGGCCTTTGTCTTGCAGATTCTCTTCTCTACTCTCTTAAGATATGGTTATTTGTTGTGTACTCTCTAATGTAGTCTCCATCTCTTACACATCTCTTACACTCTCTTACAAGCATGTCTATGTCAATTTTATGTTTACTGTGTGTGAGTGTGTCATAGTCTAGGTGTGAGTGTGTGTGCTTGAAAATTGGAAGAAGAGGTGGACAGGTTGATAGTGATTGCTTGGAAGCTTGTGTTGAATAGTTTAAGTGGTCGATCTCCCCCTCTTCTCCCAACAGTGGTATCAGAGCCTCAGGTTCGAGGATAAATTGGCACCAGATTTCAATTTTAAGAAGGAGTTCCTCTAATCGACGAAATCTCAATTGCAATTCATCGACCTTGCAATTCAAGGATTCAAGGACTCGTGGAAATTCGAAGTATAATTGATCGAATTTGCAGACGAAAACTCAACGGTTAACTGGTGGGTATTCAGCGAGACTGATTTCCAATTCGGCTTCATAACGACCGAAAATATGGTATGTAGAGTGTTCACCTTCAATTCTAATGCATAATCATTGCGGATTGTGAAGGCAAGAAGAAATCATAAAAGCTTGGAGAGTCGGAAGATTTTTGACTTCGAGCGAGCAATTGATTTGTCATGATGAACGACATCGGAAAGCTTAATTAAAGAGGAAGGAAAGAAGGATCGAAGAACATTAGGAAAAATATGGACTCTCCTTGGGCCTTTTTAATTAGTAAAGGCTTAAGGGAGAACCAATGAGAAGGCTCTTGGGATATCACCTAGAGGGGGAGGAATGGTAGGGGTGCAGCCTAATTGTCTCCCTCTTCAATGCTTGGTTCTTAGAGTTCTTAGGAGAGGGGGGGGGGGGGGGGGGGGGGGGGGGGGGGGGGGGGGGTAAATAGGAGGAGAGAGGTGTCATAAAAGAGGGAGGGACCCCCAAAAAAAAAATGCGCATGCTTAAAAACCCTAAAAATTGAATTTTTTTTTTTAAGTTCCAAAGTTGACCCATTTGCCTCCAAAACTGCCCCAAAACATAAACTAACTTAAAAAAGTCAAAATTTCCCCCCAAAATCCACTTTTCTCTCTCTCCCTCATTACTTTTCTCTCCCACACTCTCTCTCTTCTCCCTCCTCCCATTCTCTCTCTATAGTCAAGGCAGCCATAGCCAAAAGATTTCCACCACTCTCTTCCTCTCTCTCCATAGCTCCCCCTTCTCTCACACCTCCATCAACCCTCTACAGTCCCACACTCCATAGCCCACAGCTCCAATATCCTCTCTACCTCTCTACCTCTAACTCCTCCCCTCTTTCTCTATCTCCACTGTAAAAGCCACCATAGCCACCATAGGCAGCTCCCCTCACCCTCCCCTCAGATCCTCATTCTCTCTCCACAGTACTCAACTCTTTCAAATCCCATCCTAAGCCCAACTTCCCAAGCATGTCCACGCATAGACGGCCCAAACCAAAGAGGAGATTGTGTTGCACAACACAAAAGACTTAGAGGGGGTATGGATCCCACAAGTATTCAAGAAGGGTGCATGGGTCTACATGCAACAGTCACGTGCTGGACCTCGTCGTGTACAGTGTCGAGGCGTATTGGAACGTCATTGGAAGGGCCGACTATTGGCATTCAAAGAAACCAAGTCCGGAATGGTGGCCATCGTGCAACACGTCTACAGTGCAGCTGAGATCCACCTCAAGAGAGCTTCAACTCAATTTGCACCTCATTGTAAGTTTTCATGGTTTAGCTATCCCATGCATATGTCATGTTTACGTTTATGTGATCATTATGTTTAACTAAGGGCATTTGTAAAGATGTTTTTCCATTCAGCTTAGTTGAGGAGCAGCCGCTTGAGTGCCTCTCAGGCACGTTCATGGTTGTGCATGCTCACATTGGGGAGCTTATGTTTCCTAATGTATCATCGAAAAAACTTACCAAGCAGCGAATATTCATGTACTCCCACAAGTACGTGGTGCCGAAGTCAAGCCAAAGCTATGGTAGGTTAGAAGCCTTGGAGACACCCTCATTGTAGAGTGCAGAATGGCCAACTCCAGACCATTGGGCTTTTATTTCTTTCAAGTGCAAGGTACTGCAATATTTCCAAGGGTCCCTAAAAATTGGTAAGGCAGCCAGATCGGTGGGTCTCAGTTGGCATTGTCCCATTCATTTGTTTGTGCATGCATTCCGCTCTCTGCCGATTGTAGAAACACCATTAATGTTTGTTTGCAAAGAAGCTGACATAGATGCAATGGACACCATTCTAGGTGTCAATTGGGGCTATGTTGACGGTTTGCGTGATGGTGACGGTTATAAGTGCAATGTGTCCCCCACACAGCTTTGCCTTCGGTATTTGAAAGCAAGGTGCACCTTGTATGCACGGTTTAGCTACGACAGGTGGATGCACAAACGTGGCACATGGATACCCTTGCAGCTGACAGCCAAAGAGGTTCAATCCTTTGAAATTCGTGTCCGCATGCCTAATAACGAGGTGGAGGTGGTTGCAGTGAATCCGCATTGGACTCTTGCCAATCTTCGGGAACACTTTGTCATAATGGGATTCGAGGATGTCGGTAATGCAAGTTTCAAACTAGAACAACGCAAGGTCTGCTTTGTGCTTGCTTAGCTACCTTTTCTTATTTTTTGTGGGTTTTTGTATTTTGATTGCCCATTTTTTGGTTGTATAGATTGGAAGGCGGATGGAGGCCACTATGCTTGTTTACAAAGATTGGGCTACATACGAAATCATCTTGTCTAAGTGAATTGGCTTGTAACTTTAATCGTTTATATATTGGATATTTTATTAAAGATTTTGAAAAGTTTTAAGGTGTTGTATTTGATTTTGTACTTGAGTTTTAAGGTGGTGTAAATTTATTTTTTAAATGCATATTTTTTATTTTTTTCGAGATGGAATATGTCTATATAAGGGGGACCACTTCCTCATTTCACCATTTTCATCCCAGCATTGCAGAGAGACCTAGCATACCCAATCATGCAAAGAGAAGAAATGGCTGCTATTAGTGCTTTAGATGCATTCCTTACTGAGGTTGGGCATGCAAATCGCCCTGAGCTTCAAGCATTTCTCACAAACCAACCTGATTTGGAAACCACCTTGACCCTCCACTCTCAATCTCTTGAGCACATTACTTCATACATTTCCACGTGCATGGGGAGATTCATTGTTGAGTTACCAAACCGGCCAGGGCAATGGGTCCCTGAAGACCTTCTTCACCACATCTACCAAGGGGACATGCCATTTCATCAGCGGCTTGCATGCTTTGCCACCATAGCACAACCCCTCGGACAATATGTGCGGCTTGAAGCTGATGATGTGTGAGCAATGCGTAAGGGAAGGATCAGAAACACTTTTTTCTCTGTTCAGGCCATAATGATCTTCCTCCTTCATGAGTGCCCAGCACGCCCTGACGTAGTGCTACCACACTTGTAGATCGGCGGGGTACTGGCTGATGTGAAGGACCCCAAGCCCGCAGTCATTGAATCATCCGCAGAGGAGAGGACGCTTGCCTTGACCTACCCTGTAGGGATTCAAGGCCTCTTGGAGGCCTCTCCATCTGTTGGTTCATCCTCGGGACCGCCAAAAGGAATCACCACTCGGGATGCCATCCCTGAGGTAGAGATTACCCGCTTCTCCTCCATTGTGGTGGGTGGGGAGGAGTTTGTGTTTATGCACAATCTGGAGAAATCCTTTGAGCTTCGCATGGATGAGTGTTTCGCCATCCTCGATGACCATGGCAAGTTTGAGGTTGATACCACCACCTCCCATGACGATGATCTCCTACTTCCCATGGGGAATACTTTGGCGGGACACAGTGGCGATCGCACAAGCCGAGGTGGCAGCAGCCGAGCAGGCCAAGGTCTCTGAGGAGGAGTTTGTGGCCGTGCAAGCCATGTTTTTGGATAAACGCACAAGAGTGGATTCACCACCACCTGCTGCAACACCTGTTTTTCTTGATCCAAAGGGGAAGTCAAGTGTGGATATTTACTTGCTCCCAGATGCCGATGAGGAGGATCGTAGACAAGAGGTATAGATGCTCACTTACATTTGATTGTTACAAATGATTTTGTTAATGTTATATCATAATTATGTGCCATATCTCAGAAAACCTATGTTTTGCAAGATGTTCTGGAGGTTGACGCATGGGCGCAACGATCAGGGGGGAGGACGCCGTTCGGACCTCAAGCGGCACTTGCTCACTACCTTGGCACACTTGCCACTGGTGTCATGGTGTTTGTGCATGCCGACTACTCTCCCAATGGTCGCTACAACATTTTTGCTCTCCGTTCACTTTCCAAGGCGTTGTGTTTAACAACACTTGCCCAAACGGCCAACCTTGTAGTGCTTGTAAAGAAAGATTTTGCAATATCCACTTTCTGTGTTAACTTTCGCGGGCGCCTTATTGCCCATGTCAGCATGAGCCAAGCTGTAGGGGTTAATGACACCCAAGAAATCACAACCACTTTACTTAACAGGGAGCCACCCCAAAAGGCCAAGCGCCAGAAAATTGTAATTCGAAAGATCCTAAAGCAAAAGCCGGATATCATGTAAAGCATTGATTTCTTTAATGAAACTACTTTTTGTTGTATATGACTCTCTTTCTTGCAAGGTTTTGAATTTCTTATATGTTGGGCTTCCATTGTGTATGAGAAGCACCATAACTTTTGCTATGACTACTAAAGGGTTTGGCAGGCATTAAAATTAATAAAATGCATACTTTGTTCTATCTAGGCTTCCAAAGTTATGGATGTGCCTAGTAAAGGGCTTGGAAGTCCCTAAAATATGCTGCCACAAGGGCGCGCATTGGGGCCTTCCATCAGCAGATAAAGTGTGAAAATGCGCGCCCTTGTGGCAGATGATTTTGGACCCATCTAGGAGCATAGCCAGGTGCAAAACAGAGTGACAAGACATTAATACCCAGTTGCAAAACAGGAAGACATTTATACCCAGGTAACCTTAAGCCCATCTTGCCCCAGATACCTAAAGTTGTATTAACAAACCACAAGAGAACTATGTGGCAATATCTAGCCCATTTTGGAGTATATGACTGACATGGACTAAGGGGGGATGATTTCCAGAAGCATCTATGCTAATTGAAGCATTGAAGCAAACAAAACATACTTATTGCTTGTCAAAATTATGTGGAAACCACTGGAAAGTGTTTGGAAAGCACTAGAAAAGGCTACCACAAGGGCGCGCATTGTGTCCATCCATAGGCCTCTGGAAGCCCCTTGGACCAATGCTATATCGCATGATACAGAATTAAAACAATACAATGCGTAGTGGGGTATACAATAAAAGACGCTTATATTCAAATTCTTCCCAATACAATGCACAGAGTGGGGTATACAATCAAAAGATGCTTGTATTCAAATTCTTCCCAATCTTGGAGTTTCGTAAATACAAAAAGGTTTGATACCTAATTACAAGCTACTCCTCATGGCGCAAACGGCAAGCAAGCTGCATATGCTTGGGCATAATGGTTACACGCTTTGCATGGATGGTACAGAGGTTAGAATCCTCGAATATGCTAGTTAAATATTTCTCTGCTTCCTCTTGGACTACCTCTATGGCCACGGCGCCCATCCGAAACTGAGTGTTGTACAATTGCAAAACCTCCCTGCATAGCCTTGCAAAAGGGGCCCTCCGAATCAAGAGCTTGGTGCTCTTTTGATAGTGTCGAATCTCCACAAAAGCACGGCTGCGCTTTCATACCTTCTGAGGTCGACGTGGAGGTGCATTTTTGGCACGAGTTGGGGCAGCTTGCTTCCTCTTCTTGTAGACAATGCTCTTTCTCTTTTTTTTTCTGCACACGAACTTCCAACACCTCATAATCTGACTCCACCCACTCTCCATCTAATTCGTGCTCTTCACTATTGAGCGGATGTGATGGTGTAGGTCCACTCCCTTTAAGAAGTGTCTTACCCCCAATAGACATGTGAGCCTGATAAGTTTGTATTTGGACGCCAGCCCATGGGGCATCTTCATCCGTTTGCGTCTCTTCGGAGCCTTCTGACGGTTGCTTTTGACTGTTTGTTTCTTTGCCTTGGTCGCTTTCATCCTCCCTGTTGCCATCAGAATCGTTGGAGTCCGATGAATAGACAACAAGGCGATGCTTCCTTCTCTCTTTTGCAACTGTAGAGGACTGGCCATACTGATTTGAAGCTCCAGCTTCTTCTGTGTGGACTTCACCTTGAGCTTGTGAAGTTCCAGCTTCTGTTGCTGTACCTTTGAGTCGTTGGCCATCCGGCCCCTCTGGATATGCAATCCTAGCCGTTTGTTTTGTTCTTTCCATGGTAGCACCTAGCAGGGAAAATGACAAAATGAGCGCCTTCAACCTTTAAATAGGTTTTTTTGAGATTTGGGCCCTTTCACACTATGCCGCCAATTGAGTGAAACTCAAATAAACCAATTGAATTTAACAACTAAACCTGGATCATGCGGACGGATGACGCGACGCCCAAACGCTGCCTTTTCGATACTTAGTTGCACGCCAAGCTTCATGGCCCAGGGACGCTCGCGAGCATTTCCACTTCTTGGATGCTGCAGTACGGGAGGCGTTGCGTAACTACTTTGCTAACATCGACTCTCTTGCTATCTCAATAGTATGAGTTCTCCCAAAGGTGTGCCTAAAAAACCAATTAAACATCTCTTGGAGGTAGTTGGAGTGTGAACTACCACCACCATGCCGAGTATTCTTGAAGTAGACTCCTTTTGCTCGATAGTGGGACTTCTCCATGCCTTGTGTACTCCATATATCAAGCGAACCATAGCGGTCCATGAAGTATGCACCATGTGCATAGAGAATGTGCTAAAACAACCAAAAAGGAGATAAGCCGATAGAAAAGTTGCATTTTCAAACATTCCATATGTATTAAGTCTGTTAAAACAAACCATGTAGTGTGTAATCTTGCTTTCAGACCATCCGTCCTTAGCGGCCTTTGTGAATTCATAAAGCACCTTCTTGAACTCCTCTCCCTGCTCAACGGTGGTGCTTGAAAGATTCATCAATTGTACAACCTTTTGAAAGGATGACCATACTAGCTTGCGTTGGTTAGCAACCTCCACATTGGGATCTTTGTCCGTCGTGCATGAACACAAATCTTTCCACAACTCCCACCACTTCTCACTTGCTAGATCGACACTTGCCTTGGATACCTGCATTGGAGACTTTGACATCTTCTTGAAAAATCGACGTGCCTTGGCTCCATTCATGGAAACCTTCTGTGACACCTCATATGTCTTCTCCCTACAAGTCTCTGCTACAATGTTCACCCTTGATCGGTGACATCCAATCTCATTAAGGAGAGTCTCCACCCCCTGCAAGGAGTCTTTTGACCGTTGAAGGGGCTTCATTGTGAAAGCATAATCAATGTGATGCTTTAGGATCCTATCAAATATTCGCATAAACACATGCAATGTACAAAAGTGAACATTGTTGAGGGAGAAGGGAATTATGGGGTTCCACCCAGGATCTTTTCTATCCCTATTGGGCACCTGCAACATATCACATGAAAGAACCGAAGTTTTCCACTCCCTATTTATATGGTCATCATTATCTTCGTCCTGACCTTCCACTTAAGTTGCTCGACTTGTCTTGTGCCCTTTCTTACAGAATGGACAGGGAAGTAAAGAATTTGCACTTTGTTTGCATCCAAGCATGCACTTTATGGTCTTTAAATCACCACCTAAATGCCATTCAACATCAAACTCCCCATGTCTTGGAACCATGAGCTTCTCACCGTTTATTTGAGCTTAAATGACCTCTGTGACCCATGGGATTCTACTAAAAATCCATGCAAGTACTTCATGTGTCTCTTTAGGAACTTCAATTGCACCAAGCCACCATATATCCTTCTCTGATTGCACACTAAAAGAGGGCTTTGTTGCTTCACTCGAACTGCAAGATTGCTTGGCATAAGCTAGGGCTTCATTCATAAGCGTGATGCTCATTCTCTCCAACTTTCTCCCTTTAACAATTACACACTCATCCAACTTCAGCATGAACACAATCTTGCCTTCAAGAACTGCCAACAATATAAAGCCTCAGAATGCATGTTATGACACATCATAGAGCATGTAGGCAACTCTAAACTAACCTGCATCACTCAAATTCTAGAAAACAGCCATGGACTACTGCAATCGTATCAAGTCCACAAAGATATTGTTGAATTTTGTGTAAACAAACCCTTCGGTCTGCAACACACTGTTAGAAACAACATCGCTTCCCTTCCCGCGGCCCTTCCTTCCTTGTGATTTGCTATGGAGCGGCTGAAGAGGCATCGTGTCTTCAATATACAAGTAGTCTCCTAATCGGTGAACAACATCTTCATTTGACACCTTCTTGGCAATCGCCACTCTATGAGGAAGTGGGAATAGGTTTTCCGTGACTCCTCAACTTCTTAATGCATCTTTTAACACTTGATGTATTGCTTGATAGCCCTTTGTACTAATCCCAACAGCATCACAAATATCCTGAACATCTAGATCAGTGACAATATTAGAAAAATCATTAAGAACTCTCTTACTAATTGCGTCTTTCAAGTGTTTTGCCTCTGGAGCATCAAGCATCCCAATAAAATCCTCTTTGTTGAAACAAGAACGAAGTAAAGTAGCCCTAGCTGACGCATTCTCGCCGCCGCACGTTTCTTGGACAAAGTTCCTATTGCCCAAAACAACAATGATGAGTGGTATTAGACTTAAACAACATGAGGGACAGAACATGTTACCTTATAGCTATCACCCTTCGTTTTCTTGCACCTCCACGTGGTGCAAGAGTCTAAATTTCGGAAAACTCTCGTTTCCTCACCCTACCTCCCATGGCAGTACTCTTCATGTGTGAAAGAGTATCCTCAAGCTTTTTAATTACATTTTCCTTGGTTGTGATGGTGCTCTTTGCCTCCTCAAGCGCACTAGTAGCGGTTTGTATCTGATCTTGAAGATTGTGGAAACTCCCATTGAGCAACTGCCAATGACGCAAGTAGATCTCGGATTGCGCAATCTCGTGTTTGTTGAGTCTCTTGCAGTAGCCCAACAAACCTTGCTCTCCATTTCCAACGTATTGCAACAGTGATGGAATTTTTGTAAAAGACGGATGAGCATTGAGAGAAGGATCCTTTGGATACAAGCATCCGTCTATCCAGAGATCCACATTTTTCTCCCCTTGAGCGCGGTGTTCATTGGCTGAAGGTAATGTACCCAAGCATGTTTTCTTTGTCGGAACATACTCTTGAGGTAGGTGTAGGAAAAGCCCTGAAGACCTACCGCGTGAAGAGCTTGCTGGGACATTGGTCACGTCGTCAAGAGGCATT
This sequence comes from Adiantum capillus-veneris, assembly GCF_014529385.1. Classification (NCBI taxonomy): domain Eukaryota; kingdom Viridiplantae; phylum Streptophyta; class Polypodiopsida; order Polypodiales; family Pteridaceae; genus Adiantum; species Adiantum capillus-veneris. The sequence continues at coordinate 24,836,072 of NC_140954.1, read as the reverse complement.
GTAGGATGGAGAGATGGAGCTTGAAGGATGGAGAGATAGAGCTTGTAGGATGTGTTAAGTATGGAGCTTGATTTACCCTTGTAATTTTCTGTGGTAAAAGCGCACATTTGTAAGGCCCCCATTATGAGGAGAAGCCATCGTGCGTGAAGGAAAATCACTCACTGGAAACCAAAATTTTCACGGACAAGAATCAGGGGCAACTTTAAAGGCCTCGGGGGCGGAGGCCCCCGATACTTTTTTTTCGCCGGAATATTATGGCCAGACGGCGGCCGGAAAGTGGTCGGAAAACAACCGGTCGGTTAGCCGGTGGCGGGTGGTCGGAAGTCAATGGCCGGTGGCCGAATTCAAAAGCGGACTTGTCTTCTCAAGGGCGGCCACACATGGGCGGATTGGAGGGTCCGATTTGGACTTATTCGCACAAGGGCGGCTACACATAGCTGTCTCTCATAAGAGAGGGCAGCCCTTTTGGCCTATAAAAGGAGGCCATTTCTACACACATTTTATATAGTGTGAAGTTGATGCAACAAGGTGAGTGTGAGGTGGTGAGAGTGAAGCAAGGCGGGAGCTCCATTAAGGGTATAATCCCTTTGTAAACTACTTCTTGTTTTGAAGTACTAAAGCCATTGAGTGGCTGCTTTCCCGTGGACGTAGCCCACATTGGGTGAACCACGTATATCGTGTGTTCTCTCTCTCTCTCTCTCTACTCTATAATCGCGTGTATATAAATTTGTCTCTCTCCATTAAGTAATCTACTCAATTATCTATTTAGCTACGTCTTATTTCCTAACAACTGGTATCAGAGCAAGGTTTGCTCGTAGCTAAATTATCTCAAGGAAAGGATTCCTTGAATTGAGTGGGAGTTATGGTGGAGGAAGGGAAGCTCAAGATTGAGAAGTTCAACGGCAAAAACTACCAACATTGGAAGATGCTGATTGAAGACTATCTCTACCAGAAGGACCTCTATTTGCCACTAGGCGGTCTTGCGAAGAAGCCCGCAACCATGGCAGATGAAGCATGGATTGTCCTTGATCGAAAGGCACTGGGAACAATCTGGTTAAGGTTGGCATCAACGGTGGCCTTCAATGTTTCGGAGATGAAGACCACGGAGGACTTGATGAAGTCACTTGACGACTTCTACGAGAAACCATCGGCATCCAATAAGGTATTTCTTATGAAGCGCTTGTTCAATCTAAAGATGACAGAGAATGGTTCAGTTGCAGAACACCTAAATGACTTTAACACAAACATAAGTCAACTTCGATCAGTGAAAATCAATTTCGATGACGAAGTGCGAGCTCTCCTTATACTATCATCTCTACCGGATAGTTGGGACAGCCTTGTGATGGCTGTAAGTAATTCTATCTCTGGCACAAATACTCTTAAGTTTGATGATGTTGTGGGTGTTCTCCTAAGCGAGGAAATGCGAAGGACAAGCACAGGAGAATCATCAAGTGCTGCACTATCAGTGGAAACAAGAGGAAGGCTTAAGGAGAGTTTCAAAAACCAAAAGGGTCGTGATTGCTCAAGGCGGAGCAAGTCACGCACAAAGTCAGTTCTTGAATGTTGGAACTGCGGCAAGAAGGGCCACGTCAAGAAGGATTGCTGGTCCAAGAAGAAGAAGGAGACAGAGTCTCAAGACAACAAGCCAACATCGGAGGCCAATGTGGTAGGTAAAGTAGAGCAAGATGCTCTAATTCTCTCATTAGACAATGTGTCTAATTCCTGGATAGTAGATTCCGGGGCTTCATTCCATGCGACACCACACAAGCAACATTTCCAAGACTACACCAAAGGTAATTTTGGGTATGTATACTTGGGAGATGATGAAGCTTGTGAGATTGTCGGCAAAGATACAGTTTCTGTCAAAACTGCTAACGGAAATGAATGGAAGCTTAAAGATGTTAGGCATGTTCCTTCTCTTCGCAAAAATTTGATCTCTACAGGACAATTGGACGATGAAGGTCACAACATTGCATTCGGAAACAAACGGTGGAAGATCTCAAAGGGATCTTTGGTGGTTGCCAAGGGTGAAAAAGTCGGTACACTTTACTTGTGTACTGTTAGCACGCAACCTTCAGCTTGTGCAGCAACTACAGAAGTTGACAGTGTGGTGTGGCACTACCGACTTGGGCATATGAGTGCCAAAGGAATGCAAATCCTTCAAACAAAGAAGCTTCTACTAGGTTTGAAAGAAGTGGACTTAGAGTTCTGTGAAGATTGTGTTTATGGTAAACAAAAGAGGGTAAAATTTCAAAAATCAGGAAATGAAAGAAAAAATAAAAAACTTGAGTTGGTTCATTCTGATGTTTGGGGTCCTGCAAGTACACCATCACTTGGTGGCTCATTGTACTATGTAACATTCATAGACGATGCGAGTAGAAAAACATGGGTTTATGTCATGAAGAATAAATACGATGTATTTTCCATATTTCAAAGGTGGAAATCCTTTGTGGAAAATGAAACAGGTACCAAGGTTAAATGCCTCAGATCCGACAATGGAGGCGAATATTGCAGCCAAGCTTTTGAAAGCTTTTGTGCAAGCAATGGCATTCGGAGGCAAAGGACAACCCCAAGGACACCTCAACAAAATGGGATTTCGGAAAGGATGAACAGGACAATCATGGAACGAGCACAAATCATGCGGCTACATGCAAGCCTACCGCTTGAGCTTTGGGCGGAAGCTGTAAGTACGTCTGTGTACTTAATCAATCGGTCACCCTCAACCGCATTGGATGGGGGAGTTCCAGAAGAGGCATGGATAGGTAAACCGGTGAATTATGCATTTCTCAAAGTGTTTGGGTGTGAGGCTTTCATGCACATAGATAGAAGCCTAAGATCAAAGCTAGATGCAAAGTCCAAAAAGTGTTTCTTCATTGGCTATGGAGAAGGAGACTTTGGGTATCGCCTATGGAATCCTAAAGATGGTAAAATCTTAAGGAGTAGGGATGTAATTTTTAACGAACAAAATATGTACAAAGATTACTTGAAAAGAAAACAAACAAAAGAAACAGGTGATGAGTACATGGAGCTTGAGGACGGTGAAGACTCAAGGACTGCAAATGGTGACAATGTGCAACAACGTCAACCAAATGAGGAGCCTCAACCTATTCCCCGAAGATCTACAAGAGCATGTAGACCTCCAGAAAGGTTTGTTCCTTCCTTCAACCATCTCTTGATCTCAGATTCTGGAGAGCCGGAATCATATGAAGAAGCTATGCAACATGAATCCAAAGAAAAATGGACGAAGAGCATGCAAGTGGAGATGGACTCACTACATTGCAACCAAACATGAGAGTTGGTTGAGTTTCCTAAAGGTAAGCGGGCACTTCAAAACAAATGGGTGTACAAGCTAAAGGAAGAAGAAGGTGGGAAGAAAAGGTACAAGTCTAGGCTTGTGGTAAAAGGTTTTTCTCAAAAGAAAGGTATTGACTTCAATGAATTTTTTTTCTCCTATTGTAAAAATGAACTCAATTAGGCTTGTCTTAAGCCTTGTGGCTGCTCATGATCTAAATCTCGAGCAAATGGATGTAAATACGGCATTCCCTCACGGTGACTTAGAGGAGGAAATCTACATGCTTCAACCAAAGGGGTATGAAGTAAAAGGTAAGGAGAAAATGGTTTGTAGATTAAAGAAGAGCTTGTATGGTTTAAAGAAAGCATCAAGACAATGGTACTTGAAGTTTGATCGATGGATGTTGGATCATGGATTCACAAGATGCAACTCGGATCACTGCGTCTACACGGAGAATTTGGGAGATGGGAAATTCATCATCCTAATGTTGTATGTTGATGACATGTCGATTGCAAGTGCTAACATGCAGGACATCAAAGACCTAAAAGAGGAGCTGTCCAAATCTTTTTCAATGAAAGATTTAGGTGCTGCAAAGAGGATACTTGGTATGAAAATATCAAGCGACAGGACGAAGAAGACAATAAAGCTATCTCAAGAAGATTACATCAAGAAGGTACTAGAAAGGTTTGCAATGCAAAATGCAAAACCAGTTTCTACACCTTTGGCTGGTCATTTTAAACTAACGAAGGATATGTGTCCAAAGACACAAGAGGAGATAGCCTATATGTCTAAAGTTCCATATGCTGCAGCGGTAGGTTCTCTAATGTATGCTATGGTCTGGACAAGGCCAGACATTGCACATGCAGTGGGAGTTGTGAGTAGGTTTATGGACAACCCAGGTAAAGAGCATTGGCAAGCTGTGAAGTGGATACTTAGGTATCTAAAAGGGAAAACAACAAATGCTTTGTATTTTGGAGGAACTGATATTTTTCTAGAAGGGTATGCTGATGCAGATATGGCAGGTGACAAAGATACTCGAAGGAGCACTACTGGCTATGTGTTCACGATTGGAGGCACAGCAGTAAGCTGGGCTTCAAAGCTGCAGAAAGTGGTTTCACTTTCTACCACGGAAGCAGAGTATGTAGCAATGACGGAGGCAAGCAAAGAAATTTTGTGGCTTCACAGATTCTTAGAAGAGCTTGGATTCAAACAAGACAATTGTGTCTTGTACAGTGATAGCCAAAGCGCTATCCATCTTGCGAAGAACTCAGCCTTTCATTCAAGGACAAAGCACATTGAGGTGAGATATCACTTCATACGCACTCTTTTGGAAGAGGGACAACTAAAGCTAGGAAAGGTGCATACAAGTGAAAATCCTGCAGACATGTTTACAAAGGTGGTTAACAAGGAGAAGTTGAGCTTTTGCTCATCTTCAATCGGCATTCAAGGATAAGAAGCCAGAATGGAAAGCAATCACAGGTTTGGTTTGGAGATCAGTCTCCAAGTGGGAGATTGTTAAGTATGGAGCCTGATTTACCCTAGTAATTTTCTATGGTAAAAGCGCACATTTGTAAGGCCCCCATTATAAGGAGAAGCCATCGTGCGTGAAGGAAAATCACTCACTGGAAACCAAAATTTTGATGGACAAGAATTAGGGGCAACTTTAAAGGCCTCGGGGGCGGAGGCCGCCGAGACTTTTTTTTCGCCGGAATATCATGGCCGGATGGCGGCCGGAAAGTGGTCGGAAAACAACCGGTCGGTTGGCCGGTGGCCGGTGGTCGGAAGTCAATGGCCGGTGGCCGGTGGCCGAATTCAAAAGCGGACTTGTCTTCTCAAGGGCGGCCACACATGGGCGGATTGGAGGGTCCGATTTGGACTTATTCGCACAAGGGCGGCTACACATGGCTGTCTCTCATAAGAGAGGGCAGCCCTTTTGGCCTATAAAAGGAGGCCATTTCTACACACATTTTATATAGTGTGAAGTTGATGCAACAAGGTGAGGGTGAGGTGGTGAGAGTGAAGCAAGGCGGGAGCTCCATTAAGGGTATAATCCCTTTGTAAACTACTTCTTGTTTTGAAGTACTAAAGCCATTGAGTGGTTGCTTTCCCGTGGATGTAGCCCACATTGGGTGAACCACGTATATCGTGTGTACTCTCTCTCTCTCTCTCTCTCTCTCTCTCTCTCTCTCTCTCTCTCTCTCTCTCTCTACTCTATAATCTCGTGTATATAAATTTGTCTCTCTCCATTAAGTAATCTACTCAATTATCTATTTAGCTACGTCTTATTTCCTAACAGGATGGAGAGATGGAGCTTGAAGGATGGAGAGATGGGTGTGTAGGTGCAGCAGCAGGTGCAGGTGCAAGGGGGATGGGTGTAGGAGAGGAGCTTAGATTAGGAGGGAAAGTTTTCAATTTTGGGGGGAATTTCCTAAAAGTTTTGGAGGGAGTCAAAAATGTTAAATTATGAGTAATTTAACTTAAAAATATTTTTTTAATATGTATATATGTTGGGGGTACTTTTTAGGGGGGAATATAGTTTTTTTGAATGTTTTTGAAAAAAGTAATTTTTTGACCTCTTTGACCCACGGATTTGCTTAGGTGACATGGGAGAGTTAAAAGGCCACTTACAAGTTGGCCAAAAAGCTAGAGAGAGAAGACCCCCTACTTTTCAAATGGTTTACCCCCCCTTCCCTACTTTTTAAATGGTTACCCCCCCCCTTCCCCCTACCTTTTTAGGGGTCAAAGGTGGAGGAGACCCTACCAAAATAGCCCCATTCAAAGCCTTTGTCCCCCTTAATCTTGGCAGGCTTCCTTGAAATTAGGGATTCTTACAAGGCCCATGGAGAGACCATTTTTTTCCTAATGAGAGAGGAGGAAATTCAAGCTTGTCACGAAAATTCAAAGATTGAAGGAAAAGGAAGAAGACGCGAGCCGATAAGCGTGCAAGTTTAACTCAAAACAAAGGAAAAAGAATTTTTTTTACTACTGTCGAGTCTGCATGGGAAACAACACCAGCAGTCAAAAAGTTCTCTCTGTCGACCAACTCGAAAACGGCCGAAATCGCCATCAACACGGACGCCCTGCCAGTGCGAGTGAGTTTGCCTCCTGGCACGTGCCCATATGGCACGTGCCCAGTGGAGGACCACAACACCCTGTAGCATGTCCTTTTTCCCCACGGCGCTGCCCGTAGCTTTTCTGCTCGCCATGCAGGCTATAATAAGCCTTTACACACCTCTTTTAAACCAAAAATTTGAGGTTTAAAGCTTTGACCGCCCACTGCAAAAATATACAAACCCTTTACAATTCAAACCTTGGCCGCCCATTGTTCCTACTCGGCCGCCCACTGCAGTCTACCTTTTACTTTGTTGCCCCCAGCAATACCCGATTCATTTGGCTTCCCCACTGCAGCATACGGTCCTATTTTAAAGTAAACCTTCAAATCCATTTAACCCAAACCTCTAAAGGCTTTCCAATTCCATTGTGGCCATTCAACTTAAGTATTAAGTTGACCCCTTTTATTAAGGACTCGGGTACCCTCCTATAATCGCTTGGTTGGTCTCCAATTCCAATTCGATTGACTCATTTGGCCGCACAAGTTTTCTCTTTTGTTGTTCAAAGGGGAATATTGGCCGTCCATTCTTCGCCGAACACATTCGACAACCTTTGGGGTGAAAGTTAAAATTACCACTACCTTTTGGGATAAGGGAGAGCGGACACTATAAAATTCATATGGCTCGGTAAATCACCGTCGGACCGTTTACTTCTCTGGCAATTTCCTAGTGCACCGCCATTCCGGATTGGACGCCACCGCTATTTCTCAGCTAAGTACATTACATTTCTGTTATTTATTTTACTTTTATTCCGCATATTGCATCTGTGAATATCACCAAATAGCCTTTTTAAGCATTACCATTTAAGTATTTTATATATATATATATATATATATATAATAAAAAAAATAAAAAAAAAGCACGCAATCATGGCACACCTTCCTCAGGCACCCACGATTGCGGAACAACTTCAAAATTTGTAGCAGTCACTCACATATGAACGCATGCGAAGGCAAGAACTTGAAGATAAATTATTGCATTCTGCACACACCGAATCTGCACAGGCACCTAGAAAAACAAAATTAGCAGAAAAGCCTTCACGTTCAAGGATTTTGATGGCACTAAAGATGCTAGCACGGTTCTAGCATGGGTTAGTCAACTAGATGACTATTTTAATGATGAAGACTTTCCCGAGCGTGAAATGGTAAAGTGTGCATCCAATCATCTCACTAGCAGCGCCGCATTGTGGTGGAACGCCACCAAACAACATGGAAGAAGACCACGCACTTGGAATGCATTTAAAAAAGTGTTTTGACCCCAATTTTTGCCCACACAGTACAAAGCTAAAGCACGACGTCATGGGATTTAATTCAACAGGGTAGAAATGAAGATGTACAGGGTTACACTGACCGTTTTTGGAAATGTCTAATTCAATTGCAAGCTATTGAACATGTTAGTCGTGGGAAATTGAAGCGAAAGTACATATCAGGCTTGGCACTACAAATTAGTGCTGAGGTTAGGAGTTAGCATGATTTCATTTCCACACGATTGGCACTCCAATTAATGAAGTACTTATGATAAAGAGTTGACTGCTGTGGTACATGCATTGAAGTACTAATTGCCATGATTTCATTTCCACACGATTGGCACAACAACTATCACTCTCTGAAATCTCATCACCTCACAAGGTCAAAACTGTTTTTAATAATCAACGTTTTAATTGTAAAACTCAAGTCACTGTTGAAGTTTGCATTGGTGAATTCACACAAGCACGTACATTTTTGGTAGCACCATTGCATGGTCTTGACATGATTTTGGGAATGCAATTTCGTCATGAATGTGACCCGTTGATTAATTATAAAACACGTACAATGTCTCTCACTCATAATAATAAAAATTTCTCCATCCAAGCAATACTTGGCACATCAAAAATTTCCACTCCTCTCTCACACTCAAGCCAAACGAGCAATTCGATAACAGGGGAAAACATATCTAGTCTTGGTAAATCGAATTTCTGCTCAAACGGAAACTTCACATAACTACACACATGATGAATTTCTCTCACAATTTAAAGATTTTTTCATGCATGATCTGCCACCTGGAATTCCACCATCACGCCCAGAAGACCACAAAATTGACATCATACCGGGTAGTGAACCTCCTTGTAGAGCACCTTATCGTGTAAATCCTACCGCACACAGGGAAATACAAACTCAAATCATTGATTTACTTGACCAAGGCCTAATCCGAACTAGTAGTTCACCATACGGCGCTCCAGTACTTCTTGTCAAGAAGAAAAATGGAACCTTTCGTATGTGTATCGACTACACGGCTTTAAACAAGATCACCATTAAGAATAGGTTTCCTATTCCTAGAGTGGATGATCTATTAGAGAAATTGAAAGGGGCAAACATCTTTAGCAAAATTGACCTCAAATCAGGGTACCATCAAGTCAAAATGTTTGAACATGATGTCTACAAAAATGCTTTCAGAACACAAATTGGACACTATGAATTTCTTGTCATGCCATTTGGTTTGACAAATGCACCAGCTACATTCACACGCATGATGGATCGAATTTTCATTGACCACCATCAAGATTTTGTAATTGTATTTTTTGATGATATTTTGGTATTCAGTAAATCTGAAGAAGAGCATAAAAAACACTTAACACGCGTATTTGATCTGCTTGCACAAAATCACTTGTATTTGAATCCTAAAAAGAGTTCATTTTTCCAATCTAAAATTGAATATTTGGGACACATTGTATCGGGTAAGGGAATACATGTCGATCCAAAGAAAATTGAAGCCATTCAATCATGGCCTAGACCCAAAAACTTGCATGAGCTACAATCTTTTATTGGTCTTTGTAGCTATTCCAGGAAATTTGTTCGTAGTTTTGCTTACAAAGCACATTATTTGACTCTCTTGTTGAAGAAAAACACGCCTTATGAATGGACTTATTTTCAAGAAAGCTCATTTAATGCACTTAAACATGCTTTTACTAATGCACCTGTATTGCAATTGCCTAATTTTGAAAGACCATTCTTTGTGGTAGTCCTTATGCAAGATAACCATCCAATTGCTTTCGAAAGTCGTAAATTCAAACCGTCTGAAACAAAGTTCAGTACTTATGATAAAGAGTTGACTGCTGTGGTACATGCATTGAAAATTTGGAAACACTATGTAATGGGTACTGACTTGATCATTAAAACTGATCAACAAAGTATCAAATATTTACTTTCTCAACCCTTAATAGATGATAGACATATTAAGTGGGCCGCTTTTATTCAAAGTTTTCAGCCCAACATTCAATACCAACCTGGTAAAGAAAACGTTGTAGCTGATGCATTGAGTAGAAGACCCTCACTTAATCATCTATCAACCCTTACAAGAACTTCATTTGACACTATGCCTGACACTTATGCACATGATGATGACTTCAAAAAGACATGGTTGCACATGCTTGATAATTCTGTACACACATTTCTCGAATACACTATTCAAGAAAACTTCCTTTATTTCAAACAAAAATTGTGTGTGACTAAACCTTTCCGTACATTAAATATTGAAGAATTGCACAAACCACCTTATGCTGGACATTGAGGATTTTCTGCAACTTTTCAAAATTTATGTTATGATTTCTATTGGCCTACTATGAGAATGGATGTTAAAGAGTATGTTTCAACTTGTTTGATTTGTCAAAAAATCAAAGCAGCTACAGGTAAGAAATTGGGACTTTTACACCCTCTCCCTATTCCTGAAAGACCTTGGAAACATATTTCAATGGATTTTGTTACTGGTTTCCCACTCACAACGCACAAACATGACATGATATGGACTATTATTGAACGTTTCTCTAAACAAGCGTACTTTGTTCCATGTAAGAAAACACTCACAGCACATCAAGCTGCATTTTTGTTTCTTAAGACTGTTTTCCCACATCATGGTTTGCCTAAAGTGATCGAGACTCAAAATTTTGTAGTGCTTTTTGGACTACTGTGTTTGAAAATCTTGGCACTACACTTGACTTCACTTCTGCATTTCATCCTGAATCTAATGGTCAAACAGAAGTCACCAACCGCACTACTATTGACTTGGGATGATTACCTACATATTTTGCAATTTGCATACAACAACACCACTCACACTGCCACGGGTAAGTCTCCATTTGAAATTGTATACGGGCACCCTCTTCCTACTCCTGCTTCACGTCTTTCTAACGTTGTGCCTGCTGCCGCTGATGATTTCACTACTGAATTTCATGATATTTATGCAAGTGTGAATTCCACCATTAAAGACTCACAAGAACTTTACACCAAGCATGCTAACAAGCACCGCAAGGCACACCACTTCAAAGAAGGTGATCATGTTTTACTTCGCATCGAAAAACGAAGGATCAAAAGTGTTGATACTAATATCTTTGTTAAGCTTGCTCCTCGTTTTTATGGACCTTTCAAAATTTCAGTTGTCATTAATGATGTTTCTTTTCGTTTAGAACTACCTGCACATTGGCACATTCGCAATGCCTTTCACATTAGTCTTTTACGCCCATTCCGAGGACCCCTCCCTACACACCACATTTATGAAGACCCACCTTCACTTGTAGACCAAGAAGAGCAACTCATCCCGGATAAAATAGTTGACCATGAGACCACCACTACATGCACTGGAATGGTTTATAACCGTTACCTTTTGACTTTCAAAGGCCAACCTAGAGAGGATGCCAAATGGATGCCTGAAAAGTTTTTTCCCAACTTTCCCGACCTTCTCCACACTTTCCATCACTCACGGTCCAGTTGATTTCTCTACTGAGTAACTGAGGACAGTTGCTATCCTTGGTGGGAGGGATGTTACGAGACTGGGCACCCTCCTGTTGTAGTGGTTAGCTGCAATTGGGATAGCTGGCGTAATGGTTAATTATGTGATGTCTATTTATTTTACTAATTGAGTTGATGATGATTTTGTAGAGTGGAATGCGGGGAGTTGATGAAGAGGCGACGTCAATTACTCTTGGCCATTTTATATTTGCACAAAATTTTAGAACATCATTGCAATAAGCCACTATGTCTCTGTAAATAGTTGTAGTGGGAACTCCCCTTATGGGTCATGCAAGAACTAATGAGCTTCACTCATTTGCAAAATTAAAGTGGTTGTAAAAAGAGGGGCCTCAATTTTTGGCACCTTAAACTCAAAAGTAATATATTAAATACCAACTCCACAAGAGAGGTGCCGTGGAGTTTGGGGCTAGATTTAGGCCTTTCTCTTGCAGATTCTCTTCTCTACTCTCTTAAGCTATGGTTATTTGCTGTGTAATCTCTAATCTAGTTTCCATCTCTTACACATCTCTTACACTCTCTTACAAGGATGTCTATGTCAATTTTATGTTTACTGTGTGTGAGTGTGTCATAGTCTAGGTGTGAGTGTGTGTGCTTGGAAATTGGAAGAAGAGGTGGACAAGTTGATGGTGATTGCTTGGAAGCTTGTGTTCAATAGTTTAAGAGGTCGATCTCCCCCTCTTGTTCCACTATTGTTGACCATATACAGCAAGGCTTGGTGGTCCACGAAGAACACAAACTTGTTGGCTAATAAGTAATTTCTATACTTTTTAACGGCATAGATCATTCCTAGTCCTTCTCTTTCAATGGTGGTGTAATTCTTTTCCGCCATGTTCAATTGTCAGCTAGCATAAGAAATAGGAAAGTCAATTTTCCCATCTCCTGGTTGAGCTAGTATGCAACCGATAGCAAAATTTGAAGCATCTACATCTACGTGGAATACCTTATCCCAATCTGGTGCTTTAAATATTGGAGCTGAGGTGAGAGCTTACTTAAGCTTCATGAAGGATTCTTCACACTCCTTGATCCATTCAAAGTGCGTAATCAAGCTATACATGGGTTTTGCAATTATAGCGTACATGTAGATGAATCATCCATAATATCCACAATGTCCCATGAAGGCTTGTACCCCCTTTCCTGTTGTTGGTCTAGGCAAATCAACAATGACATGAATCTTCTCAATATTAGTAGCTATGCCATTTTTAGACACTATATGTCCAAGAATTTTTCCTTGTCTACCCATGAATGTGCACTTTTCAGGATTTAAGCAAATCATATAAAGTCTACATTTTTTGAATACCTTTTTGAGGTATTCAAAATGATCAGCCTGGATTGATGAATGTACGCATAGATCATCCATATATACTTCTAAGAATTTCCTAAGATATTCCATGAAAGCATGGCTCATCAACCTTTGAAACATAGCTAGAGCATTAGTTAACCCATACGGCATAACCTGATAGGCAAATATACCCCACTCTGTTGCAAAAGCAGTTTTATGATGATCTTTTGGGTCAACCAAAAGTTGATTGTATCTCGAAAGTCCATCTAAGAAGCTGCTCGTTCTAAAACATGCTCAATTATAGGAAGAGGAAATTTGTCTCTAATGGTAGCTGCATTCACCTTTTTGAGATTAACACACACTCGTAATTTTCCATTCTTCTTGGGTACTACCACAATTGGAGACACCCAATCGGTGTGTTCAATTTTGTAAATGAGTTCGGCTTCCTTTAGTTTTTCAATCTCTTCTTTTATCTTCCTGGCAAATGTTTCATTATACGTGTATGGTCTCTGCCTACTTGGTTTCGCATCATCTCTCATGGGTATGGTATGTTGACAGATTTCTTGATCAACACCCTTGAGATCCTTGTAAGACCAAGTAAAGATATCTCGATATTCCTTAAACAAGCTCATCAAAAGATTTTCTTCTTCTTCTGTTAGGTCATTCACAATGTAAGAAGGTCTAGGCTCTTCTCCTGGTTCAACCAAGTGTATCCTTTTAGCATTCTCAGGTCCTTCGTAAGACTCGCCCTATTTCCGTAGTTCCCTAACAAGTCCTTCGTAAGACTCGCCCTGTTTCCGTAGTTCCCTAACAGGTTGTTCGACTATGATTTTCCAATCTTGGAGAGTATACTTTTTGTAATGGGATGGAACATGCATTACATCTTAGCATCATCTTCCGTGGTTTTCATTTTGGTTGTGTATATCTCCTTCAGAGCTTTTTTTAACTCTTGATATTTCTTTTTTCGCTCGACTCTAGTCATGAGTGGTTTCTTATCCTGTGATTTTTCTTGAGTACCCTTTCTTGTTTTCCTTGATGTCTGAGACATTTCTGAGTTTTTTTTTGAAGGATATCTATCAATTATTTTGTCCTTGACATCTGCATCAGGAATTGTGTTTTACTGGAGACTGATGGCATAGGTTGTGTTTTCACAATTTTGGTGTCTCTCTTTCGTCTATACCATTTTTGTCTTATTGATTTCTCGTTTGGAAACTCAAAAAACTTTTCCTCCCCTCCTTTTAAGAGTAACTTAGCTCTCGTATGCTCTTTTTCTGACCCTGAATCTTCTGAGGGACTTGAGTGTTCATCTAACTCATCAGTTGCATCGTAATACATGTCCGAAAAGACTTGTTGAGCTTTCATTAAGTCATTGGGTTCCTCATCTTCGTTTTCAACGTTGAGGATTGAAATCATTTGGATGGGAATTATGTCGTAGCCATCCTCATTGCAAAATTGAGTAGGCATAGACATATTCACACATACATCCATTGTCGCTAAAATTTGAGTCCATTTGAATGGATCAAACAAATACTCTAGAAAGGGTTCAGGTACATAGGCTTGGTCTGTGCAGTCCCTTTCTAGGATACATTCTTCTCGTCTTAAGCTTCCATTTTTTGAAGCTCCACACATCCAAATAGGAGCGTCTTTGTTTAACCAAGATGGAAGTTGAATCAAACTCTTGGATGGGTGTTTTAAAGACATCTCTATAAGTGTGATCTTTTAGATTGACCCTTGTTATAGATCCCACTTGCTTCAAGTACAGATAATTGTTTTCCCAATCTTGTATAAGCTGTACCGGTCGCATGAAAGGTCTTCCCAATATGATTTCATAGTTGAGCTTTTTCCCAAAGTCTACTATGGAAAAGTGTGTTGATATTCAATTCCACAGGAATTGAATATCACTTTTTAAAGCAACCCTAATGGTGTCTCAATGTGTCCGTCAACCAACTGCAATTTCATTCGAGTTTGTCTAATGGATGGTTGTCCCTAGAATTCCCATACTGCTTTAGTGGCTATGGCTATGCCAGCTCCACTATCCAGTATTGCCATGGTTTCAATGTCATTATATTTCACTGGGAGAGTGGTGTTTCCTTCTTCCCCTTCATAATATTCTCCGACTTTGTTCATGGGAACTGATCAAATCTCTTTGTTTTCCATTTAATTTTTCAAATTTTCCAAATTCTTCGAGATTAACCTAGTTATCTACACCTTCTCTAGGTTTTTTGTAAATCATTCCATAAGTATGGTATGAGTTTTAACAGTTCTCCCAAGGTAAGAGTGCATTGGATGGATGTAGACATGATTGAATGAATGTTGTCTACTTCTAGGGTCTACTCAGCTCTTTTTACTTGAGTGGTCTTGCATCCGATGGATTCATCTTCATTATCTCCCAAGTAAGAAGATAATGTTTTTAAGGTCAATGGTTTCGACATTCTTGAAGCTTCCGATCCGCAATCCCCTTACAAGGATTGTACATCCATATTCATATTAGAAGGTAGGTTATCCAACCAAACTTCCTCTATAGGAGCTGACTTTAGAGTTAGGCTCCCATCATTGATCTCTCTTACTTTTTCCCATAAGTGTCCTGGCCAATCTTTCTCTACGAATGGAATTCCATCTAAGGCATCTTTGTTGTCAAGCACTATAAGCTCTGGTTTGTTTGTTTCAAGGTGGGATTACGCCACCACATCAGATTTTGCTTTCGTTGATTTTACTACAAGCTCTTCAGGTTTTGCAATACTTTCAAACTTGGGTTTTTGTTTTTCCAACATTTCTTGCATGATTCTTACCGAATTTTGATAAGCTTCCAGTCTAGCTGCTTCCATGTCGGGAAATGGATAATTTTTCCATTTGTTTTCATGTTTTGGCCTGCTTTAAGTCCTGCTTGGTAGGCGTCCAAGGCGGCATTAATAGGCTCAAAAATTTTATAAACCAAAATAGATCCTCCAGATTTCACGGTTGTTTCCTTGAATTCACTGCCAGTTTCTTTCAACTTGTCCTAGACTAGCTTCTTTGCTTTCTTCTCGATTTCAACCCGCTGTTTTTGTTTTCTCATCTCATATCTTTTGCTTCTTCTTCTTTTGATTCTTTGAGAAGAAACTTTTGTATTTTTCGAATTATCAGAGGAGTTGTGTTTCTTTTTTTTTGCCTGGGCTCTAGTGATTACCTTGATTGGAACAATCAGTTCACTCTCTGATGAGCTACTAGGTATCACTTGGCCTACATTTACTATTGTTTTACCCTTGTTCAAAGGATTTTTAGGAAAATCTTCCCGAAAGTGTCCTCCCTTTTTGCAACATTGTATGCAATAGGATTCAATTGGTTTGAGGTTTTTGTCAGGCTCTGGACATTCATTTTTCCAATGATCATTAGCACCACAGTTATGAAAGTTTCTTGTTCTTGGTTTCATCATGGGTCTTCCCATGGGAGGTCTGACACCTTGATTAGCTACATAATACATTGGTGCGAGCTCTGGTGGAGCATAAGTCACGGTTTCTTCCATTGGTGGTGGATGTGGATTATACCAATCTCCTTCTACCATTACTGTAGATTGACTATGCTCTGCATAGGGTGTAATAGGCACTAATGCTTGTTCATCTATGACTCCTTTAGAGTGCATGTACTTTACATGCACTGCAGTATGTCTTGGATAAGGAGGTTGTTGTCCCAACACAGGTTGAGGTCTTTCCATACCCATTGGTGGTCTTTGAGCTTGGTCCATATTAGGCTGATATCTATACATGGGTTGTCCTTGTGGCCTCATGGGCACATACTGAACATTCCCATAATTCTTTGGTCTGAAGTAGCACTCGTGGGTCTCATAGTTGGTCCATTTACCCTCGATTGCACACCATTTTTGTGGCCTCATTGGTTGTCCTTGTGGAGGTATCCCTTGTCCTGGTCCTCTCATAGGTGCTTTTTGAATGTTGTTCATCATGTCGTTCATCCTTTTTAGCATATCTTCTATGGCTGAGAGTGGTGCCGCAGTAGCCGTTTCCACTTGTGCTGGTTTAGTAGATGCTGTTTTCTCGCTTTGGTTATCCTTAGGGACATCTTCTTCGTTGAAAATCTCACAATTGTCTCCTAAGTCAATAGCATCCGACACACACGCTTCTAGGGTTGTATGCTTTTTACTATAGAGTATAGAATGAATTTCTTTGTTCAGTAATCCCTCCAAAAAAAAAGATACAAGTCGTTCCTCTGCAAATATCTCCATCTCTGGGAATCTGGCAATGTATTGTTTCATTTGAGTTGCACAATCCCTAACAGACTCACCATGTTTCTGTTTAAAGCTGTAGATTTATCACGTCAGGGTTTTCAACTTGTAAATACTGAGTTCCATTTCGATCCATGTACATTTTTCCTTATTTATTTTCCCTAAACTCTCCTTCGAACTCAATACCATGGTCATCAATGCGAATAGTATACTCCTCGTTAGGGTCCAAGTAAACCTGGGCTCCATGACGGTTAGTCTTGTTAGAAGATAGTATATACTTATAGCACATTGTCATTTCGGTTTTCGAGTGAGTCGAGTAAAAAGACATTTCGGATGTTGAATCTAAAAAAGTGTCTGAGACTTCTTCAGGAATTGTGTGCAAGGAATTGCCTTGATTCGCGCTTTCTTCGGTGGATACTTTACTAGAGGTTTCTCCGAGTATGCCCTGATTTCCTAGTACACGACCAGATCTAAGGTTCATATAGACTTATGAAGCTCTGGATAGAGTACTCACCTTTGGATTGACGTGTCGTCAATTTCCACTTGATTCAATTGCAACTTTTTGTCAAGCCCCGCTTCATTGTTTGCAACCTGATTCCTGTACAAACATGATCAATTTAGCTATTCTTCTGTAAAGACAGTAGAGTTTCTGCTAACTCTCGTGATTGGTATCTGTGTATCACTTCAAATCGAGCTCTGAGAGTCAAAATTTGACTTTCAAATTCGTCTTCAGTAAAAATCAAAGGTCTAATCTACAACCTGAAAATTGAGTATACATGTATCAATTTTGATCCGATTGAACCCAAAATTTCCCTGTGGCTTTATATTATGTTGGTCTGTCATTGTATAACTTCAAAAGTCAAAATTGATGTCTCTGGATATCAGAAGTAAATAATCGCGGTTATTTACTTTTGTCAGTTTTTTGCACTTTTTTGATTGGTTTAGCAAGTATGTAACTTGCTAAAGTCGCTAGACAAGTTTCAACAAGTTTGGACAAAATATGATCAAGTTTATCAATTGTTTGGTGTCTGCAGACTTTGATTTCAAGAATCTGGCTTAAGTCTCACTTTTGGGATCCAAATTTCACCAAAATGGATTTGTGAGGTCTACTTGATGTGCTTGACCTTGTGGTATACTCAAATTTGCAAAATCATCAAGTTTTGAAGAAGATGTAAATAATCGTGATAATTTACTCCAGCTATATTTTTACAAGTTTTTGCCCCAACTTTGACACAGATCTGTCAAGCACCTTTAATTAAGGTCACTAGCCAATTTTCATCAAGTTTGGACAATTTTTGGTCAAATGGTCATCAATTATCTGTCCGTAGACTAACTTTGCAATTTTAGTCACAAATTTCAATCCAATGATCCAAATCTTACCAAATTTGGTTTGTGGGCTTATTACAACCTGTAAAACTAGTGGTATGCTCACTTGGTCAAAAAAGTTAAAAAAGTGGATAGATGTAAATAATCGCGAGTATTTATATTTGACAAAATTTTGGTCAACTGAGCATGTACACATGTTTATCACATCAATATAAGCCTATAAATCAAATTTTAACAAGTTTGGATAAGTTTTCCCCCCATTTATACTAAATATTCAAAAAGTCAGTACAAACTTTAGTTTTTACCCATTTTTCTTGCCAGTTTATTGATCCAAATCTCTTGGGCCTTTACAAAAGTTGTTTGTACACATGCAATGAGTCAATGGTGTGAACCTTAGTCAATTTAGAGTAGAAAGCTAATAATAGCGATTATTAACTTTAGGCTTGAAATGAACACTTTTTTGCAATTTTTTCAAAGACAGTCTTTACATGAGCTATTTTAAGCTATGAATCAAGTCAAACTTAATTTGGCTTAAAATGTCAAGAAAAAGTAAATAATATGAGTTTTGATCAACTCTTGAAATTTTTTACCTCGAAGTGTCTTTGAGTTTACCAACTGGTTCAGACAACTTTTAGGCTTACTCTCCAGTAGGATTGATTGGATTCGAGTCTTTTTGAGCTATTTCTAGCCGTAGACCTGAAATTCTGCAACTTCCAATAACAACTCACACTTGATTCTTTCAGAGAGAGTAATGTTCTGAAATCTACCTCGGATCCTACTTACCCTACTCCTAGATTCTCATGCAATGGGGTTAATGAAAGTGACCACAAACACTCGTTTTCTTGTGTTTTTAATGTTTTTCAGAGCCTTGATCTTAAAACTTGTCTCGTCTACCAATAATTCTCCAAATCCTAATCGAAATCTACAATCCTACAACCCTAAAGGTACTCAACAAGTACGATTACTTCCAAGCTACCTCTACACAGCAAAAGACGACAATATTAAGCTATGCGATTTCTAAAAGAAAGTTTTAACTTCCTCTAGGAAAACCTAGAGGAATTTAAAGGACAACTACACAAGATGCTCGTATTTTTTTCTAGTTTAGGTCTCTTCGATCCCTGGCAGCAGTGCCAAATGTGGGACGCATGTCTAACCTCACCATCCTATCTTATTGTAGTATTAGCGAGAACCACGATTGATTTGTTAAACCATGGGACTAAGCCTCTATGGACTAGTGCATAGAGGATACAAGCGGTTGTCAATCTCTAGGAAAACAACTAACAATTCGCATCTAACTCGCATCCAACTACAAGAGGTTTTCAAGTTTCAAAATCGCGATTATTAAGAGCAGTGGATTTTTGACCTAGTTATTTTCGACCTAGAATGCATCTAAATGCTTAGAAACGATGCCCCTATACCCCGCCTATGCTTAGTTTTTTATTTGAACATGTAAATTTCTAGTTATGATGAAATTAGGCCGCGGGTGGGCGACGCCAAAAACTACAAAATACTGTGAATGGCTTACATCAATGCGTAGAGATCTTACCTGCAGTTGCAATGCAACAAACGTAATCTCAATGTGACAACCAGAGTGGGAGTAGGAAGCGCGAGAAGGAGAGAAGTGAGCGCCGCTAGCTCACGATGTGTATTTTTTATCCAAAAACTTATAAAAAACGTACAAAAATTGGCTTTTATACCTTAGCCAAGTTTTGTGGGTTATCAAAACTAATAATCTGGAGTTCTACCAAAGGTGGGTAATGATTGGCTGATACAATCTGGAAGCGTGTAGTCCCAGCTCATTAATTACAGAGTTTATCCGAGAAAATAGGAGTTACAATATTCTCGATTTATCAAAATAATAAATGTTTTACAAAGAGAACTCCAAAAAATGATGTCCGTGTCACGCTTGCTTCTAACAAGTACCTAACACTTTTGTCCAAGATAGGCACGGCGATTGGGATTGTCCTGGAGACACCTCGCACAACAGCCTTGGTAGCTGCCAAAGCGGCCGACATTCTCTCAGTTCACGTTCTGGTTAGGGATACTCACACTCTCTTGAAGGTCATCCTCCTTCCTCAGGTGAGTGGGGGTTGGTTTAGACAAAGCGTGGAGTATTCGGGCCTCCCGAACAAGTGCTTCATTTTTCGACAGATGGGCCACCTTGCGAAGGCCTGTCCACGAAGGAGGCCGTGACCTACACCACAGACTCAGCCCCAGCCTACAAGGGCTGGCTGGCAGCCACAGACAGAGACACAGAACACACAAGCAGAGCCACCCTCCGAGCCTGGGGCTTCAACAGAGGAGGGATGGCAGCAGGTTTGTGGTCAATGCCAACATGGGCTACAACAACAGTTTAGCACTCAGAGTGGTCCTCAGGCGCCTGCCTAGCAGCAGTGGATTTTCACGGGGAATCGATTTGGTCCTCTTGAGCAGAACAAGGTCCTTGATCCAGACCCCACCTCAGCTCCACCCTCAACAGCCCCTCCTCCCCCCAAGTTCCCCCCCTCTTCATCATCCTCCCCGCCCCGCCTCCTATTTTCGCCGCCTCTCCCCCTCTCCCCTCTACCTTTGCTGGTCCCCCATGCCCCTCTTCTCCCCCACCTCCCCCTGCTCCTTCACGCCCCCCTCCCACTCTAGTTCCACAGTCGACTCAAGGGTCGGGCCATCTCCGACTGCTAGGAGATCTCGTGGCAGCGCCTTTGTCACGAGTCGCTTGGCGAGAGAGGGACAGCCTTTCTTGCTATCCCCTCTACAGGTACACACATCTCCCTCTACAGCAGTCCCTCGAGGTTTGAGGAGCTTTGACATTTGGCACCAATGGGACTTCTTTGCCTATGACTTTACACGCTTTCTTGGAGACTCCTTATCAGACCTTGAGACAGCCTGCTTCAAGGTTCATGTTCTGTTCCTTGCAGCCAGGGGGATAGAGGCCTTAGACTTAATAGTTGGCTTCTCTTTTCCCCTTTGCGGCAACGGCAGGGACCAGACTGAGTGTACCCTTGACTCAATGTTGGAGTGGCTACATACAAAGGTCCGAGTTCTCTCAGCACATGGGAGACCTAGGAGTTACAGACATGCTTTTGACTCTATGGCCATTGGCCAAGTTTGCAGTGACTCCTCTAGATGCAGTAGGATGTAGACACATTGTGGTTCACTTCTTTGATGATACTTAGTGCTCACCATGCTATATATACATTCATGAGGACTCCTAGACAAAGGAGGTTTCTTTACGTACGGCTTGGGCTGCTTGGCATTGGGCCGGACACTCTTTGCAATCATGCCTATCTAGAGGACGCTCGGATGCAGATTACTCCCCATCCAAGCCAGCCTTGAAGATAGCACGTTTAGCTGTTGTGGAAGCATCTGTTCTTTCTCGCTCCCCATGAGAATCGTCTCATGGAATGTGCAGGGACTAGGTGGGCCCCAATTTTAGTGTCAGAGGGACTGACTACGTCTGCAGCTTCAGTGTTGCCTTGTGGGAGGAGAGATTGATCTCCTTATGCTATAGTCATCTGTGTGAGAGACGCATTAGATGTTGTGGTTAGATCTTGTGTGGATGATATGATACTTTTTGATGAACTGCTTTAGGACTTGGAGGCATCAAGGGTGGGGTATGCATGACTATTGCGGATTCTTTGCAGCAGACCATCGTGCGCAAAGGGATTATTGTGCCAGGCAGAGCTCAGTGGATCACTATGCAGGTTCAGGGTTTCCTTGTGGGCTTCTTGAACATATATACGCCCAATGTGGCGAGTGCACGAGCAAAGTTTTGGTCACAAATTGTTGAGTCTCTGCCGTAGGTAGAGCAGTGGTGCATAGGGGGTGACTTCAACATGTTAGAGGACCCTTCTGACAGGATTAATGGTAGCCATGCTAGTGTGCATGGAGTTGAGTTGGAAGCTTGGGAGAGGTTCTATATGACTCTGAGGGTTTCAGATGTGTGGCAGCACTCTAGCTTTGTGAGGCCCCTAGACAGCCTAGCCTTCTCTCGTTCGGAGCGCAGAGTGGGAGGAGTCAATCTATCGCGGATAGATCGCTTCTACAGTAGTGACCATTTTTGTGACTTGGGTGGGACAGTTGGCATTCTTGCAGGGACTTACTTCTCGGACCATGCACCAGTGTTCCTCACAGTGGAAGATACACAGATGAGGGGGAGCACGATGCTTCGCATCCTTAAGAGGGTCTTGCTGGACTCTGCACTCAAAGAGCGAGTAGAGGCTCTGTGGACAGAGAGCTTGGACATGCAGGATTCTCATGCTGACAGAGTGGCCTCAGGACTAGCTTAGCTTAGTTGCATCTTTCTCTAGGAGTCTTTGGCTAGACAAGACCCTTTTCCAAGAGGCCTTTCACTTGGTTCATAATCTCCTCATTCTGTGCTCGGCTCACATGATAAGGTGGCCGGTTCGGTGGTGTGCTTCCACGTATTAGATCAATGGAATGATCTTCAGGCCCTCTAAAAAGCAATCGGCATGAGTGGAGAAAAATCTTGGCGTTATTTTGTTCAGGTCAAACATATTTGACCTTTATCCATCGTTCAGTTCTCTCCCAAAAGAATGAATAAAGAAACTCAAGTTCATCAAGTACAATCTCTGAGCCCTTTATTTATCAAAGTCGCTTTCTCGGCCCGGTAGTCAACCACGGCGTAGTTCTTGTGGAACCAAGGAATTTCGAGTAGAGCGTCACTCGCATGCCCTGAACACCCCTGCCATTGCAAATGAAGTTTACCAATGCTCGCTGTAATGGAAACATCTCGTCCGGGTGCCACTCGAACTACCTCCGCCTGTGGCCTCAGCTGTTGGGCGTAGTTCCAAATCGAGCTGCCAATTCCAAGTGAAAAGAAGTTGGGCTTGGCTCCTTCAAAAGAGCTTCCTGATCCTTCACTTTACACTAAAAGCGGCAAAGTTTTTACTTTCATTCATTTGATTCGGTTCAGGTCCCACGCCATGTGGTACCAGTTTGGCTTTTTATCTGCCTTTTCTGCCATGTCTCTCAGCTGCTTTAGAAATTTCTGGACTTTCTTCATCTTGTTCATTCGGTGCCTTGTTAGGGCACTTCACAACGATATGTCCATGTTCCCCGCATCCAAAGCACTTCCCCTCCCTGATGAAGAGAGCTCTCTCCTCAAGAGTAGTAAGCTTGGGTCATGCATCCTTCTTTTTGGGTTGCTCTTTCCTTTCTACTGTCATTCGCGCTGAAGTCTATTCAACTCGTTGTGTCATGACCTCATCGGTGAGGTAGGTCAGACTGCCAAAGTGAATGGCAAAACCCCGCTTCGCATGACTCATCAACTCCTGAATAGAAGCTGACTTCTGTTCCAAGGAGTGATCTCGGATCTCTGTAGGTAAACCCAAGGTAAACCGCTCAATTTGTTCTCTAAACGAGATCTTATTGAATGAAGAGGCAGGTAGAAAAGAGCTCCAGAATCTCTCGCAATAAGCATCCACTGTATATCTCTTGGTAATCCGAAGATGATTCAAGCAGCTCGTATATCGCGTTCATACTCTTGCGTCAACCAAGAAAAAATAAAAAGCTTCTTAAATTTCATCCATTTAACTGGCGCACTCTTGTTTAAAAGAAGCGTGGAGCACCAAGTTCGAGCATTCCCCTTGAAATAAGAGGCATCTCTCCGAATCTTGGAGTGCTCTAAGTAGCATCCTCCCACGAAAGCGATGTCAAACTGCTGTATAAAAGACAAAGACTTCGAAGCATCTTTGTATCCAGAAAAAGTGTCAAATTTGATCGATTGTCCACCTTCCTTAAACTCTCGGACTTTCTTGCTTTTATCTTCCAGAAAGTTATAATGGTTGGCTGTATAAAAATTCTTCTTCTTCCCATAAAAGTTGCCATCATCAGAGTCTCAACTATCTGTAGACGAGTCCTCTGTAGAACTGTCACTCACTGGACGAGATTTAGACTTCTTTGCCTTTTTCTTGCCCTTTTTGAAGCATTGTTTCTTGCTTCGCTTTTTGCCTTTTTTGTCTTCTTCGCTCGAATCTGAAGAGCTAGAAGAACTATTAGAAGAAGAAGAAGAAGAAGTGGGTACTCCTTTAAACCGAACACGCTTCTTCTGTTTCTTTGCTTTGTCAAATGTCGACTGACAACCCAAATAACCCGAGAAGTCAATGCCTTTTTCTTCTTTTTGCCGTGCTTTTTAGCTTTGCTTTGCGCGTTAAAAAACTGAGCAATCCGTGCGTCAACCACCTCTTCTAATTCCTTCTTTGAATATTTCTTGTGAGCAAAAGGTTTCTTGAGAGCGGGTTTCGGGGGTGGTGTTGTGGTTTCTGCCACTGCTCGTGCACTTCTTGAAAAGAAGTCTCGCTCATATATTTTGCCAATTTCGGGTCCTTCGCAAAACTAAGCATCATCTTTGTTGCATCACCGATCAATTGACAACGCTTCATCTCTCGTTGTTGTGTCTGAGTAGGTCGAGGCGGGCCATACTCTCTGCCGAAATATTCGTTGTGATCCCTGCCCACATCTTTGGATGCAAAAGGAGTCCACTGATCCTTGCGTGAAGCCATAGGTGCCGTGAAAAAAAATTGGGGATCGGATTTCCCGTGGAAGAGAAATCGGCTGTGCTCTGATACCACTATAACAGACTTGGACAATCCAAGTCAAGAATCAATCACGACAGCACCAAATAACCACTTCAAAATAGTTCACAGTTCACAATAGATTTGCACTGGCCTGGTGGAGTTCCGTCCCTAGAGATATTGGCCCCAAAGACTGGCGCCCCTTTCGGTAATTCTTTATGTATTAATCAGTGTTCAAATTACAAGAGTGGGTCGGGTCTCACTCTCAGACTCTGCGTCCAGATGCTCTACAGAGTGTGAGCCCTTACCACTTATTTATTGTTTACAAGGGTTGCCAAAAGCAGAGCCCCAAAAGCTTCAAAGCAAAAGCCTATCCATCAAATAAAGCAAAGTAAATTCTCTTCCTCTCTCTCTTTCTCATAATTTTCATAGATTTAAAAAGTTGGCCACGCAAATTTAGGCAAAAAGCAGCTCCGCAATTTTCAGGATTTTGCCACGTCAGCATGCTTTTGCATTTTTGGGATTTCAGCCTGCTACCCTTTTAGGGTTAGGGTTTTCTGTCGTTTTTAGAAATTTTTTAGATTTTAGGGTTTGTAAGTTTTAGGGTTTGCAGGTTTTAGGGTTATGGTTTTCACAATTAGGGTTTTTAGCAGCAACTGGGGTTTCGTCTCTCGGGCAAACACGTCATCAGTTTGTGACATCATGAAACGGAGGTCTCTAACTGAAACTATAGATTCATGCATACCATGTAATCTAAAGATTTGTGAGACAAATAGATTAGCCAAATGCTCAGCTTTAAGTGTCTTCTTTACCGAAATAAAGTGGGCCTATTTGTTGAATGCCATCATGCCCACTCCGCCTCTTGGGAAGATAAAAAATGAAGTCCATTGCTATAATCTCCCAAGGTCAACTAGGAATGGGTAGAGGTTGTAGGAGACCAAGTGCCTTATGCTGATCAAACTTGACCTTTTGGCATACCAAACAATTGCAAACAAACTCGTCCACATCCTTTTTGATCCTTAGCTAATAGAAATACTGCTCCACAAATTTGAAAAGGGATAGCTTGCTGCTGCTCACCCTTGCGCGCGATTCACCCTCGCAATTGCTCCCGCCTCCCCCCTCCTCCTTCATGCTGCACGCTCCCCTACCCGCTGTTGTCTAGCCATCCACCACGTTGTTGGGTTGGTACAGCTAGCCCCCACGCCCCCCTTCCGCCGCCGATACAACCACCCGCCCCTTGGCCTCAGCCCTTTACTCCCCACCCGCCCCATTTGTCCACCCCTTTTCCGCCTTCTTCGTGCATGTAGGCTGTTTTTTTAGCTTGCTGGCATTTGCCTCGACACCTACGACCCTGCCCTTTCAACAACAGACACAGAATGGCGGCCTCTGCTCCACCTTAGAGGGACCCCACAAAATCCCCCCCTCACCCGACACCGCGAAGCCGACCCTTCGACTTGCTCCTTTGCCAGAAGAGAAAGTGAGCTTGATGGCCGAAGTGTAGTGCTTGTAGGATACTTTGGTTATCTGTAAAATCATTGGCACTCAGCCTATAGTCGGGGCGAAGTTCGCGATTTACTGCAGGCCCATCTTCTCTCCGATGTGGGCAAGACCATAGATGTCTAGATCCTCGAGAGAGGGTACTACCAGGTCAAGTTTGAGTCTGTAGATATGGTGACCAAAGTGATTTTGATGAACCCACTCGACATCAGAGTAGCTCGAGCTTACTTTCAATGTTGGCATCATGATTTTGACCCTACTACATATGTGCTCGAGGAGGAGGCAGGCTTGCCAATTTTGGTTTGCTTTCCAGGCTTGAGGCGGGAGTACCATCCCCTCCTACCCAGGATTGGTTCCATGTTCGAGACAGTTTTGGAGTCTCCACGCACGACAACTTTAGTTGTGGCCAAGGCCAAGGCCGCAAGTCTACCTACTGTGTGGGTTCTTGTTCATCATGACACACACTCTCTCCCCAAGGTGGTACTGCTGCCTAGGGTGAGTGGGGGATGGATTAGACAGAGTGTGGAGTATTCGGGTCTCCCGAACCAGTGTTTCATTTGTAGACAGATGGGCCATATAGAAAAGGCCTGTCCTCGTAGGAGATCTCGACCCACAGCGCATGCGCAGCTGCCCAAGCCTGATCATGCCAAGCAGCCAGATACATAGGATACACAGGCTGGTACTTTGACAGAGACCACTGACTAGCCAGCTGATGATTGGTAGCAAGTGCCTGGCTGCCCCCGTCAAGGGAGAGCTCACCCCACTACTCCTCCTGGTGGATGACCTGTTGCAGCTCAGAAGCATTGGGTTCCGACTGGGAACCATTTTGACCCCATTCAACAGGAATTGCCAAAGGAGGCCCCGTCCACTTCTATTCCTCCACCACCGCCTCCTCCTCCCTTAGCCGCCGCTGCCACCCCGCCTCCTTCCCCCCCACACCTCCACCTTCATCCCCCAGTCCTCCCCTCTCCTCAATGGGGCCCACAGCCTCGTCTCCGGACCCCTCCGCCACTCCTCCTCAGACACAGTGTACTGGCCACGCTTCTCCCGCGAGGCATTCTCTTGGTATTGCTTTTGCTAGGAGCCATGTGGCTTGTGAGGGACAGCCCCACTTGAGGCTGGCTTTTTTGGTGCTCACTTATCTCTTTGCACCGATCCCGAGAGGTACTAGCTTTGACATTTGCAGACATTGGGGTTTCTTTGATTATAGCTTCACTCGGTTTCTGGGTGATTCCTCTTCCGACTTGGAGGAGGCCAGCTTTCGAGTCCACGTCCTCTTTCTTGCAGCTAGAGGCAGTGAAGCCCTGGACACAACGGTGCGTTTCTCCTTTCCATTGTGTGGTAGGGATACCGCAGAGTGGACCAGCACACAGTCCTGAACTAGCTCCAGACACGGGCTATTGAGTTCTCACATCACACAGGGGACTTAGCAGTGATAGATCTGGTGCAGACACTTTGGCCTCTTGCCAAGTTCAACGTAACATATTCATATGCAGAGGGTTGGAGGCACATTGTGGTGCACTTGTTTGCTAACACTCAATGCCCTCCGTGTTATGCTTTTGTGCATGAGGATTCTTGGACAGAGGATCTAGCCCTTCGGGCTGCACGCTCGGCTGGCTTGGGCCTGGGTGGGACAATCACTTCTTGCGCGCTTGTCTAGAGGTCGTTCAGATGCGGATTACTCCCCATGGAAACCGGCCTCAAAGATAGCGAGGTTGGCTGTTGTTGCAACATCTGTTTTCTCTCACTGACTCCATGAGGATCATCTCATGGAATGTGCAGGGATTAGGAGGGCCCCAATTTCAGCGACAGAGGGGTCGGTTGCCATAGTTACATGGTACAGCGGGTCGGGGTTGAGAATGGGGACGAGGACGGTGACGGGATGGAAAAAGTCAGGAAACGGGGATTGGGGTCGGAACGGAAAAAAAAGAAGAGTTTTTTTGGCATTTTTTGACCTACACACATAGAGCATCATTTTGACCACAAATTTACACTAAATAGACCAAAGAACATGAGTCATATAGACACAAATGTGCTAATAAAACATCAAGAAATGAGGACCCAAAGGGTAGCTTTTATAGCCATTGGGGTGCTTCAAAGTTCAAACATATGGCTATTGGAGAGGAACTAGCCACTAAAAATGATTAGTTTTTCAAATTTTAAAAAAAGTCGCCTCCCATCTCATGGCGTCCCCTCCCGTCTCCTGCTGTCCCCTACCATCCCCGGGACGTTTTGCCTGCATTCCCACTTGGCATCCCATTTTTCGGCTGTCCCCACCCATCCCCGTCCCAAAATCGGGCGTCCCCGTCCCTAGGGTCCATCCCCTCTGTCCCCTGTAACTATGCCGCTGCGTCAAGAGCTGCAAAGATGCCTTGTGGGTGGTGAGATTGACATTCTTATGTTGCAGAAGCATCATCTTTGTGAGAGCCGCATTTGGCATTGTGGTTAGATTTTGCATGGTCGCTATGAGACTTTTTGGTCAGCTACTTTTGCACCAGGAGGCATCCAGGGTGGGGTATATATGACTATTGCGGAGTCTCTACAGGAGGCCATTGTGGGCACAGGGATTATTGTGCCAAGCAGAGCTCAGTGGATCACTATGCAGGTTCAGGGTTGCCTTGGGGGCTTCCTGAACATATATGCCCCCAATGTCGCGAGTGCACGAGCAGAGTTTTGGTCACAGATAGTTGAGTCTCTGCCGCAAGCAGAGTAATGGTGCATTGGGGGTGACTTCAACATGTCGAAGGACCCTTCTGACAGGATTGGTGGTAGCCATGCTACTGTGCAGGGAGTTGAGCTGGCAGCTTGGGAGAGGTTTTGTATGACTCTAAGGGTTTCAGATATGTGGCAGCACTCTAGCTTTGTGAGGCCCCTAGACAACCTGGCCTTCTATCGTTCGGACCGCAGAGTGGGAGGAGTGAGTCTATCATGGGTAGATCGCTTCTACGCTAGTGACTTTTTCTATAACTCGGGTGGGACAGTTGGCATCTTGGCAGGGACTTCCTTCTCGGACCATGCACCAGTGATCCTCACAGTGACAGATAGGGAGAGGCGAGGGAGCACGATGCTACGCATCCCTGAGAGGGTCTTGCAAGATTCTGCACTCAGAGAGCGAGTAGAGGCTCTTTGGACAGAGATCTTGGACATGCAGGATGACAGAGTGGCCTGAGAACTAGCTCAGCTTAGTCGTTTCTTTCTCCAGGAGTCGTTGACTCGCCTGGTTGTAGAAAGAGAGGAGGAGGAGCATCTCACACGGGGTGTTTCTTCCTTGTAGAGGATGCAGGAGTAGCATCTAGACAGTCCTTGGTTGGAGCAGCAGTTACAACATGCTCGCCAAGAGCTGGTTAGCATATAGGAGCGGCGCCATGAATTTGCTTTCCATCGATAGGCATTTCATTGGACGGAGGTGGGTGACAAAGTGAGTGGTGCTTTCTTTGAGGCAGTGGGACCTCGGCATATGCATGCCAGGGTCAGTCAGCTGAGGAGGCCCGACGGGTCAGTTGCTTCTGAGCCAGAGGACATGCGTGCAGCTGCTATTGACTTTTATCGTGAGTTACTACTTGTAGAGCCTCAATCAGAGCGTCACGATGCATGCAGGGAGCAGGTGTGGGCACAGATGCCTTGCCTAGTGGCTAAGGAGATGCGCCAGAGGCTTGAGCTGTCACTTCAGCTTGAGGAGGTGCACACGAATCTTAGTGCACTCGCTCGTGGTAGCTTTCCAGGTGAGAATGGCTTGACTCCCAGTTTTTTCTTGGAGTACTAGGACTTGCTTGGGCTAGATCTCTGTAGTGATTTTTAGTACATCTTGCACACAGGAGAGATGCCTGACAGCATGAGTGAGGGTCTCATCTACCTCATCCCCAAAGAGGGTGGCTCCATGGATGAGATTCTACAGTGGTGCCCCATCACCATCCTCAACTCAGGCTACAAAATTATTGCCAAGGCTCTACATTTGAGCATCCAGGCACTTCTAGAGAGCCTTATACATGGGACTCAGACAGGTTTTGTCAAGGAGTGTAGTATCCTTGACAACATCTTTACTTTTTGGGAGGCTTCTGCCCTAGCACGACTTCGTGGTGAGGATTTGGTGATTCTTCTCTCTCGACTTTGAGAAGGCTTACAACAGAGTTGACTAGGACTTTCTGGAGGGCACTCTACACAGGATGGGCTTCTCATATTCTTGAATCAAAGGGGTGTCAGCTTTGTACAGACGAGCACACAGTCAGGTACTTTTGTTTGGAGGTAGAGGTGATCATTTCATGCTCACACGTTCGGTCAGAGAGGGCTGCCCTCTTGCCCCTTTCCTCTTTTTGTTCTATGATGAGGTGATGAGCAGGTTTTTGGTGTTGCAGCAGGTTGGTTTATGTGGCTTAGAACTTCCTATTTGGGGAGATGAGCTATTGGACGTTGAGTTTGCTGACGACTCAGCCTTGTACTTGGATGGCCAACCTTCATATCTGTGAGCAGGCTCTTGAGACCTTCAGTTGTGCATCTGGTGCATTGATCAACTGGAGAAAGACAGTGGCTTTCTTGGTTGGTAGTGCTCCTATACCTGATTGGATTCCAGGGGAGGGTTTCAGGTGGATTCCCCTAGGGAATGCAGTTAGGTACTTGGGCTATCATGTTGGTATAGACTTGTCTCCCAAGAAGCAGATTGCTCCCCTCCTCCTGTCTATCGGGAGGAAGTTGCTACATTGGAGATCTGCATGACTTTCTTTGGCTCG
The DNA here is from genome assembly GCF_014529385.1 of Adiantum capillus-veneris. Taxonomy (NCBI): domain Eukaryota; kingdom Viridiplantae; phylum Streptophyta; class Polypodiopsida; order Polypodiales; family Pteridaceae; genus Adiantum; species Adiantum capillus-veneris. The sequence goes on along the minus strand of NC_140954.1, from coordinate 24,805,314 downwards.
GAGAGTTGTAGTAGTCAACCAGGTGTTGTTGGATACTATGTGGTACATCACTTCTTGTTGGATCTTCTCGAGTTCTTATATCAGCCAGGTAGAGAGGCTGATCAAGAACTTCCTTCGGTTAGAGCGTGACACTCAGATAGCCCAGGCCAAAGTGTCTTGGTAGGTCATCACTCTTCCTTGTTCACAGGGAGGGCTTGGGATCATAGACCCAGCACAACAAATCAGAGACCTTCTTGGGAAGTTCATCGTCCAAGGACTTCTTCCAGGTGAGGAGCCCTGGAAGGAGTTCTTGCTATAGCGGCTTCGTGCTAGGGTGCCTCAGGTAGGAGGCCCCTGACAACCTTCGACCAGATGGAGCCTACTTCCATGGAAGAGCACCTACGAAAGCACATTGTTTGGAACCCCATGGTTAGCACTCAGAGAGTCCACCTGGTTGGTAGTCGGACTCATGTTTCCTGGGGTCCCGTGGCAGCGGGTCCAACACGCTCTTTAGGTGATTGGCTATATTTTTCAGTCTTGTTAGAGGAGCTACAGGGATTTTAGTTATAGGGCATGAGAGGGGTGCAGAGCATGCGTCATGACATCTTAGAGGCAGTAATAGCTGAGTGGATTACACTTCTCAAGTCAGCAGCACCCAGATGGATGGGAGCCTTCATGCGACTAGAGGTTCTCATCTCAGTTTGGGCTTGTTCAAAGACTTTTCCCTCCTTGTTTATCGAGTTACATGGTGAGGGACGCTTACAACGAGTTGCAGTAGAGGCCCCGCAGGTGGTTAAATGTTGTTTTCAAAGGATTGGTGGGCATCTGTCGGAGGACTTGTGTCATTGATCTTGACCCAGCTGCTCTTGAGACTGGACATTGGAGACTGTGGGCTTGGGAGTGTTGTCCACTGGCACGAGTATAGTGGGATCCTAGAGAGTGGCTATCATAGGGACCCTTTCTCTTCTATAGACCACCCAAGTGTCCCTTTATTTTAGTACACTGTTCGAATGGGACGTCACATTTTGATAGCATAGAGAGATGCTCGCCAGACTGCAGCACCTCATTGGCAGGAGAAGGGTCTCACAGCTGAGTTCTTGGCAGCTTTTTGGGAGAGGTTGTGGGACTCCGGACAACCGAGGCAAGTCACTTTGTTTTAGTTGTAATGGAATTTGCCTATTCAATTTGAGAATAGCGGAATTTAATGAGAGTACTTTCAAGAAATGATTTTGTGAGCATAGCGGGTAGACATAATTGAAGATAGCAACATAATCATAGCAATTAGTTAACTTGGCATAGACAATACTTTTGCAAGAGAGAGAGTTTAGAGAACATGACAACAGTTGAGGACTGGATTTATGTGGTGCCGGTCCCCCCTCCAATAGGCATTTGTATTATGATTTCTCCCATAAAGAGAGACTTGTTACAATACAGTCTTTGTGTTCCTTGTGACCTAGGTGATGCCATGAAGATGGAAGGCTTCATGCATCACAAACATAACATAAACTTGAAGAAAGATTTAACTATCCCAAGCCTCAGTCCCAAGACCTCAAACACCTTCGAAGGTGGAGAGAGCTAGCAAGGAATGAGGGTAGGGAAGAGGAAAAAGAAACATTTCGTAGGAGAAAGAATTAGTTCCTCACTTATCATACTCTTGTTGCTAGCATACATAATAGCATAGTAATGAAGAAGAAGAAGATGGCAAGCTTAAGCATTGAAGCATGGCTCTTGGTTGGATTTGCACTCCATAGCCAAGAGTGTTGGTGTAGGCTCTCAACCTCTACTTGCTTAAAGAAGGAGAGGGAGCTCTTGCACTTTGCATAGTACACAATGAGAGTGCTTGTGAGTGTGTGTGGGTGAGTATACCCCCTAAGCACCCCCCTAGCTTGCTTGGGTCGACCCCCCCTTGTAGCTCATGCTTGAAGCTCATTGGATCCCTCCAGGCCTAGCCAATCACAAGCAGAGCCTATTACAAGCAACATGGATAGCCTTGGGACAAGTGTCCCCCTTTCCCCTTTGAGAGAGAGGACTTGATAAATGCAAAAACAATTAGATAATTCAAGTAATTTATCATTTGACCCCTTTGAAGCCTAGCCAATAGGCTTCAAGCAACACATGAAGGTAACATGGGTAGGGACATGACATGTGTCCTTGCTGCCTCTTCAAGTTGGGGCTTCCCTTGTGAGTGTGAGTGTGTGTTCTCTCTCTAATCCCTAGGAAAAGGGCTCGCCCCCCTTCTTGTAGGGATGCTTTTGACTTTAGGAGCTCAAGCACCTTAGTCATCAAGCATGACAAAGCACTTGGACTAGGGGGTATTCCCACAAGCATCTCAAGCAAGCATGTCAAGGCACCTCAAGCACCTTAATCAAGCGGCAAGTCAAGCACCTCAAGCATGGAGTAAGTCAAGCACCTCAAGAACCTTACTCAAGCACCTCAAGCAGGACAAACACCTCAAGCACGACAAGCACCTCAAGCAGGACAAACACCTCGAGCTTGGGCCGGGTTCCCACCTCAAGCTCAGCCCTAGCTTACCTAAGGTCAAAGGACTTTTACACACATTATTGGAGGTCTTCAATGAATCTAACCCTAAGGTCTTATGCTCCATTGGTTAGCCTTGCTCTTGATAGACCATCTCCCATTTGGGCCCCTTTACTATTGGCCCCGGGTTGAGATAGATCTATAAGCACATATCTATATCTTAACACTTGTTCCCGTTTATTCTCCCACATTAAGTGATCAATTTAATATGAGAAAATCATTTGGGTTGGTTAGATATTAGATTTTATGACATTACCTCTCTCTTGAAATCATAGTCGTCCTCGACTATGAGGTAGAAGAGATAAAGGCTTAGTCATTAGTCAATCGTACTTAGCGGGTAGAGGATCTCTTTTTTACCCTACGACATCTTTCCAAGATGGATGACTAATCCATTTGGTGCTTGGGAGACATAGCTGCCGCAAGCATGTCTGCTCTTTAGTCCATTTCATTCTCCCAAAGTAGAGTGACAAATTCTACTTGGTGTTTGAGAGACGTCGTCATCACAAACATGATTCTAAGCATGCATACTAGTTAAATTTGTGCACAATTAAAAAGAGGATTAGTCTTATAAGACAAAAACATGAGTCATTTAAAAGAGAGTTGTACATTTGCTTACTCTAATGTAGCATTGTAAGCATTGACAAGGTTCATACTATCCTTAAGCTGTACTCCTTGCATCCATTTAGCATCTTCAAAAGGATAATTTTTGAACTTAATAAGATACCGTCGGATTATCTTACCATGTCGTAGTACCTTGTCTTCATGCCGAAGGATAGCTTCGGGTTGTAGCACCTCTTCTTGGTCTTCAACTTCGGGAGGTTCTTCAATAATTGGTTCAGTTGGTGGCTCTCCTTTGTAGGGTTTAAGTAGGCTTACATGAAAGGCATTGTGTATAAGCCAATGGTTGGGCAACTTGAGTTGATAAGCCGTCTCATTAATGGGCTTCAAGATTTGGAAAGGACCATAGTATCTTTTTGCTAGTTTAGCATAATACTTTTGATGGCCCATAGGATTTTTGCCCGTCGTTTGCCTTAATCGAGCCTTAGGAAACTAGAGTAAGACCCAATCATTTTCTTTGAGCATTAAGGCTCTTCTGTGCTTATCAGCAATAGCTTTTTGCCTTTGTTGAGAGATGGCTATAGCCTCCCTAATCTTTTGAAAAGGTTCTTGTAGGTCACGGCTATGCTCATCGGCGGCGAAGATCTTCCCATGTACTTTGAGTAGCAAGGGACTTTTAGGTCTTCCCTCTATGATCTCGAAAGGTGCTTTCCCCGTAGAAGTATGTACAGTATTATTGTAGGCATACTCTACTAGAGGTAAATAATTTTCCCATTGTGAGCGTTGATCTACTTCGGTAACATAAGTCTTGAGTAGATCGAGTATCGTAAGATTGGCTATCTCACTTTGGCCATCCGTTTGTGGGTGATAGGCCGAAGACAAATTCAATCTTGTTCCTAGATTTTCAAAGAGACCTTTCTAGAAATTACTGGTCATTCTAGGATCTCTATCTGACACGATGGATGTGGGTAATCCATGGTGCTTGAAAATCTGAGATATGAAGAGAGTTGCCATTTGATGTGCCTTAATAGTCTTTTTGACAGGAATAAAATGTGCTTGCTTGCTAAACCTGTCGACTATTGTCCATATTCCTGTATTCCCATGGATAGACTTGGGTAATCCAAAGATGAAATCCATGGATATACTCTCCCATGGTGAATTTGGAATAGGCAATGGCTGGAGTAATCCAGGTTGCTTCCCTCTATCATACTTGGTCTTTTGGAATACTACACATTTTGAAACATACTCTTGTATGTCCACTTTCATGGTAGGCCAATAGAAATACGTCTCTACTCCTCAGAGAGTAGGTTGAATACCTCTATGCCCTGCATATGGAGGAGCATGGGATTCATACATAACCTTCTCACGAAGGGAATGGGTAACACATAGCCTATTGCCGTGGAGAAGATAACCATCCTGCAAGGTGAATGGTTCCTCTTTCTTCCCCAAAGCAAGGGCTGACATTATGTCTCTAAAGTCAGGGTCAGTAGCATACTCATCTATCATAGAGGATAGATCATTGTGAGTAGCTACAGACACCGCATTAACTTTTGGTCGTCGTGAAAGTGCATCGGCAACTTGATTGTGCTTACCAGCTATGTGAGCAATATGGAAATTAAATTGCGAAAGAAAATTTGCCCACCTCATTTGTTTGTCTAAAAGTTTGGTTTGCGTCATGAAATACTTGAGACTTTGGTGGTCGGTTCGTAGGATAAATGGAGTCCCCAATAGGTAGTGCTTCCATGTATCTAGGGCATGTAGAACAGCTAAAAGCTCTTTCTCATAAATGCCCAAGACTCGTTCATCACTATTGAGCCTTCGGCTCTCATATGCTATGGCATGCCCTTCTTGAAGCAAAACCGCTCCAAGGCAATCACCACACGCATCACATTGGACCTCAAATGGTTTTGAGAGATCCGGAAGCACGAGGATTGGTTGGGAAGTAAGCTTCTCTTTGAGTTTTTCAAAAGCATTTTGCTCCTTAGCAGTCCATACAAACTTAACGTTCTTCTTTGTTAAGTCGTGTAGCGGTCCTGCTACTTGAGAGAATTTTGCTATGAAGCGTCTATAGTATGCACACATACCAATAAAGCTTCTTAGCTCATGTAGATTCCTTGGGTTAGGCCATGATTTTATTACCTCTAACTTTGATGGATCCATACAAATACCATCGTGAGAGATAATATGACCTAGATATTGAATCTCTTGAAGGAAGAATTCACTTTTCTTTTGGTTGAGAAAAAGTTTGTTTTCCCTCAAGGCTTGAAAAATCACTTGGAGATGTTGCTTATGTTCCTCCAAAGATTTGGAGTAGATGATGATATCATCAAAGAACACTCCAGTGAATTTACGATATGGTCTAAAAATTTTCTCCATGAGACGATTGAAAGTAGCTGGTGCATTAGTCAAGCCAAAAGGCATGACTAGATATTCATAAAGACCAAATGTTGTGCGAAACGCGGTCTTTAGGATATCTTCATCCACTATCCTTATTTGATGATAGCCACTCTTAAGGTCAATCCTACTGAAGTAGGTAGAGCCTTGTAGCTTATCAAACAGATCTTCTACCCGAGGCACGGGAAATCTGTTTTTGATAGTGATATGGTTTAGTGCTCGATAGTCCACACACATACGATATGTACCATCTTTCTTTTGCACTAAAAGTACTGGAGAACAAAAGGGAGAGGAACTAGGCCTCACCATCCCTTTGTCTACCAATTCCTGTACTTGCCTCATAATCTCCTCTTGTTGAGCTTGTGAGACTCGATAAGGAGGTTTGTTAGGCGGTGAGCTTCCTGGAAGGAGCTCAATACGATGGTCATCATCCACTCATTTTGGAGGTAGGTCCATATGGATATCATCAATGAACACATCTTGGAATCCTTTTAGAAAAGTAGACAAGTCTAACTCTTCTTGATTCCTATCATTTTCATTTGATGAAACATTATTAGCTTTTAGAGACTCTTTGACATAAATCATGTACGCAGAAATGGAGCTCTTCATTGATTTATCAAAAGAAAGAGGATTTACAAGTGGAATAGTGCGATCACGCTCACTAGCATCTATATACATGTTCTTTCCCTTGTAGGTGAAGTAAATTCTCCTTTCAGGGAACTTCATGCTGGCAGCCATGCGATCAAACCATGGTGCCCCTAGGATAACATCCTGATGTTGGAGAGGAGAGATGAAGAAGTCTTCTTTGTCGACATAGCTTTGGACATGAAGCCTCAACTTCCCAATCAAGGGAGTAATGGAGGCTTGTTTTCCCTTGAAAGCTGCATCAGTTGTTACTATATCTCCCATCTCAAAAGCTTGAATCCCCAACTTGGTGGCCAACTCTATTGATATGAAGTTGAGAGTAGAGCCAGGGTCAAACAAGATGAAGGCATCATGCTCTCTTACCTTTCCCCAAGCATAGGAGAGTGATGATCCTTTGCAATGAGCATCCTCTTTTGGAGCTTCGATGGTGGAAGCCCTAGGAGTCTCACTGCGAGTATTCTTCTTGGGGCAAGAACGATAGCCATGTCCTTGCTCCCCACACTTGAAACATTTATGGTCCTTGCGAAAAGCTTCAAGCTCTTCAGGAGAGAGTTTGTTTTTACCTTTGTAAACTCCCTTCTCCTTGGACCGATTGTTGTTGTTGTTATTGTTGTTGTTGGAAGTGCCTTGGGAATTACTTTGTGCATTGGATTTCCCCTTTGCATCATTTTTATCTTTGTTTTCCATGGGCTTGACATTACGTCTAGCCCCTTGATGGAAATTGATGCGTGAAGCAACCATGGTGTGATGGATTACTTCGGTAATAGTACCAAGCCTTTGAGAGTTGATGTATTCGGCCATCTCTTCAGGTAATCCCGCACAGAATTGCTGTCTTTGCTCGGCAAAGTCTATCTTTTGAAAGACAGTAGCTTTGAGATGTAAATCCCAAAACTTGTCTACATACTTGTTGATAGACTCATGAGAGAGAAGCTTCAAGCCGCGCCATTAAGAACTTTATCTTTAGTATCGCTTGGAAGAAATTGCTTTATGATGGAAACTCGTAGAGTTTTCCATGTCTTTGGGGCTTCTCCATTGCCACGAAGGCTAGCCCACCATTGACGAGCTGATTTTTGGAAGTGCATAGCTACATGGCGTAGCTTGGAGGACTCTGTGAAGCCCTCGTCCCCAAAGGCCGCATCAAATTGCTGGATGAAGGCCAACACTTTGTCGGTAGCACCAAAGGTGCCATCGTAGGTGAGAAAAGAGATACTCTTTCCTCCCTCCTTGAACTTCTGTAGCTTTTGTGACCTTCGCCATGCAGGAAATGATTTGCGATGTCCTGCCCTCTTGTATTCTCTAGGAGAATAGCCATAACTTTCATCAAAAGAGGAGGAAGGTGAAGAAGAAGGAGAAGAGGGTGACCTCTTCCTAGCCCTTTTCCTTCTTTGTTTCCTCTCTTGCCTTTCAGAGTGATGAGGAGAAGGACTATAGGTTGCTCTTTTCCTCTTGGGAGGAGTAGGCGATCGTCTAGACCGCCGTCTTTGTGGAGCCACATCTTCAGAAGAACTTAGACTGTCATTGCTTTCTTTCTCTTTGGATTCCTCCTCTCGAATGGGAGAGAGTCTTCTTTTGGGGGTCTCTTCAAGAGGCCTCCTAAGCTCTCTCTCCTCTGGGAGAGGAAGGGAAATTCCATAAGCACGAAGTTGTTGAGTAACTTCGGCTTGCAAAACAGGGTTGCCCATAGCTTGTTGTAACCTAGTGATGAGATAATTCACAAACATGGGAGCATCATCATTAGCACCTTCATGTGGAAAATCAAAGCTATCAATATTCATTCTACTCTCTTGATTATTGTCAGCCATGTTAACAAAATTTATGTTTATACTTGGTGTATGCTTTGGCAATACAAAACCTTAGTTGCCACTCCTCTTAGCCTTTGAAAATCGGCTCTTAAGTATCTACACCCACAGCTCAAAGTGGTTAATTATAGAGAGTAAAGGAGTAGGTCTAACATAGCGGAATTGCCAAGGGCTAGCTCCTTTCGGACTTCTTATGGCTCAATAATGGTAAAGCTGTAGGCAAGTCTAAAAAGACTCCATTATTAAGTCCAAAGCTCCCGAGGTGTGCACCATCCCCCACATAGTGGGCTTAACAAAACCAATATTAGATCCCAGTTCCACTTACTCTATTATAATTAACAACATCAACCATTTATAGGCTACTTAAGGACCTCTCTTCTTAAGCAAGAAAAGAGAAACCAAATGCTATGATACCAATGTAATGGAATTTTCCTATTCAATTTGAGAATAGCGGAATTTAATGAGAGTACTTTCAAGAAATGATTTTGTGAGCATAGCGGGTAGACATAATTGAAGATAGCAACATAATCATAGCAATTAGTTAACTTGGCATAGACAATACTTTTGCAAGAGAGAGAGTTTAGAGAACATGACAACAGTTGAGGACCGGATTTATGTGGAGCCGGTCCCCCCTCCAATAGGCATTTGTATTATGATTTATCCCATAAAGAGAGACTTGTTACAATACAGTCTTTGTGTTCCTTGTGACCTAGGTGATGCCATGAAGATGGAAGGCTTCATGCATCACAAACATAACATAAACTTGAAGAAAGATTTAACTATCCCAAGCCTCAGTCCCAAGACCTCAAACACCTTCGAAGGTGGAGAGAGCTAGCAAGGAATGAGGGTAGGGAAGAGGAAGAAGAAACATTTCGTAGGAGAAAGAATTAGTTCCTCACTTATCATACTCTTGTTGCTAGCATACATAATAGCATAGTAATGAAGAAGAAGAAGATGGCAAGCTTAAGCATTGAAGCATGGCTCTTGCTTGAATTTGCACTCCATAGCCAAGAGTGTTGGTGTAGGCTCTCAACCTCTAATTTCTTGGAGAAGGAGAGGGAGCTCTTGCACTTTGCATAGTACACAATGAGAGTGCTTGTGAGTGTGTGTGGGTGAGTATACCCCCTAAGCACCCCCCTAGATTGCTTGGGTCGACCCCCCCTTGTAGCTCATGCTTGAAGCTCATTGGACCCCTCCAGGCCTAGCCAATCACAAGCAGAGCCTATTACAAGCAACACGGATAGCCTTGGGACAAGTGTCCCCCTTTCCCCTTTGAGAGAGAGGACTTGATAAATGCAAAAACAATTAGATAATTCAAGTAATTTATCATTGGACCCCTTTGAAGCCTAGCCAATAGGCTTCAAGCAACACATGAAGGTAACATGGGTAGGGACATGACATGTGTCCTTGCTGCCTCTTCAAGCTGGGGCTTCCCTTGTGAGTGTGAGTGTGTGTTATCTCTCTAATCCCTAGGAAAAGGGCTCGCCCCCCCTCTTGTAGGGATGCTTTTGACTTTAGGAGCTCAAGCACCTTAGTCATCAAGCATGACAAAGCACTTGGACTAGGGGGTATTCCCACAAGCATCTCAGGCAAGCATGTCAAGGCACCTCAAGCACCTTAATCAAGCGGCAAGTCAAGAACCTCAAGCATGGAGTAAGTCAAGCACCTCAAGAACCTTAATCAAGCACCTCAAGCAGGACAAACACCTCGAGCTTGGGCCGGGTTCCCACCTCAAGCTCAGCCCTAGCTTACCTAAGGTCAAAGGACTTTTACACACATTATTGGAGGTCTTCAATGAAGCTAACCCTAAGGTCTTATGCTCCATTGGTTAGCCTTGCTCTTGATAGACCATCTCCCATTTGGGCCCCTTTACTATTGGCCCCGTGTTGAGATAGATCTATAAGCACATATCTATATCTTAACACTTGTTCCTGTTTATTCTCCCACATTAAGTGATCAATTTAATATGAGAAAATCATTTGGGTTGGTTAGATATTAGATTTTATGACATAGTGGATGGTTGCACACAGAGCTATAGCAGTTGGGAGCTGGCTTGTGCACAGTGGTCTCTCGGCCGCATGCTCAGCTTGTGATCATCTTGTGGAGAGGTAGTGACACTGTCTTGGGGATTGTCCCTTGGCACAACAGGTTGGGCTTTGTGCTCTTTGGCTTATGCCTGCTCTCTCCACGACTCGGCAGTACACTTGGCAAGAAGCTGCTTGGTACACTCTCATGGGCTTCGTACTTCAGTTTTGAGCTATCTTTCACAACAAGCAGAATGATAGTGATACAGGGGGGCGACCTACACTCCAGCCTGCCACATGATTAGTTCACAGGAGTGGTACAGTGAGAGAGAGAAGTGTTGGGAGCTCATCAGTGGCCTGGCACTCTGGTTCATTTGGCGGGCTCGTTGCTTGCACATCTTTGAGGCTCGCCTTCTACCACCAGCAGACTGTTCATTATTTTTGGTTAGAGCTGATCCACACTCTCAGAGGACATCTCAAGAGACTTCAGGGCAGCTCCAATCGCATGATGGAGCGCAGAGAGGTATTCCTCCGACTTTGGCATCTTGGGACTTTTTTCACCATGGTCTAGGGTGTACTCAGATGGCACTACGGTCCACCTGTGTGGCTTTTCCCTCCTCCCATTTCTTGATTTAGCCTCATTGTACATAGGTTGTTTTTTCATTGGGATAGTCTCCCCATCATGGTTGTTGTAGCCCTTTCTTGAAGAGGTGGTTGTAGCCCTATGGGCAGTTTCATTAACTAATAGAAGGATCTTCTCCTTGGAAAAAAAAAGAGACACTTACTCCCTGTTCATGAAATGATAAAGATGAATGAATTCTTTATCTTGAAACAATATATCTTATTCTTGGAAGATTACTACTCAAAGTTTGTAAGACTTAGACGTACGTACTATCAATGACCATAGAGTAGCAGGTATCTCGCTTTTGTCAAGGTTTAAGAGAACGAATCAGTTCGCAATTAGAATCTTTAAATCCTACCACTACACAAGATGCATTACTACGAGCTAAACCTTTGATGAAGGAACAAGGGATTACAAGAATGATTGAGAAGAATCAAAGCTTCAGGGATACACAACCACAAAGTGCTTATGCTGCTAATTTACAAGATCCTCCATGCTTGAATGTTCAATGCTTTGAATATGGAGAGTTGAGACATTATCAGAATACTTGTCCACAACTGACTAATGAAGCAGTAGTAGCAAGTGAAACAGACCAAGTTTACCACCCTTTTGGATATAATGATGATCAATATAGTAATTAGAGTAGGAGTATCCTCACTTTTTCTCGAGATGAGGACATCTCGAATCCCTAAGTTGGGGAGATTGTAATGTACCCAATATTTTTCAATAAAAGTTATTTCATTTACTTTGTAAAAGTGCTAAGGTTTGAATTTTGTTAAGTCATAAAGAGTTCCAACGAAATGATCAGATGAAAAACCGAACTCTTGAATTATTATTTATGGCATTTACTCATTTGGAAACAATAGGTTGATATGTGAAACTTAAGCCTCAAGTCTATTTCTAAATATAAAAGTTGACCCTTAAGAAAGGAAGAGTATTTTTAGAAGAGAAAGAGTATAAGGAGTATTTTTAGAAAAGGAAGATTATTTTTAGAGTAGAAAGAGGAAGGAGTATTTTTAGGAAAAAGGGAGTATGTTTAGAGAAGTGAGAGCCTCTTTTCTTGGAAGTCAAGCTTCTCATAAACTTAGCACTATAAATTAGTCCTTTCAGGGTTTTGGGAAAAAATTCCAAAACCATAGTAGATCCACTCATTTTGAAAAATCCTTTCATGAGCTTATAGTTCAATAACTACTACATATGGAAAAAATGAGAAACTTGTAATTTTTCTCATCCCTTGGTCACTACAAGCCTCCAAAGTTCATGGACCACTGCATTTTGCCCAAAACAACAATTTCTTACGGTTGATTGCATATAAATAAGAGCAGAGATTTTTGTAGGACATGAGATAAAATGCCCCGTTAACTTCAATTGGTTGGTGAGAAAAACATATGGTTGCTTTTACCTCACTAATTGTTTTTTGGGCAAAAAAAATAGGTACAAAAGAGTTGCATTTTTGCCATTCTGCAGACCTATCATCAAAGTTTTTATAGTCACGCTCAATACAGATACTATATACATGTTTTCTTAGTTCCCTTTGGGCCTCTGGATTCAAAAGGAGCCATGGAGCATGTCAAAAGGATAATGGATCTCTTACAATTGGAACCTTGGGGGCAATGATAAAGTGCTAAATACAACAAACATGAAAAAACTGGGTTTAGCATTATGACCTCTACAAACCCATAGAAACTACTCAATATCTAGCCAAGTTTGTAGTCTATGATTAGATATGGTCACTACCTACAAAATACACACAATTGGCCTAAGAAACTAGCAATATTAAGAAAGTTATCCTTGCTACTCCAAAATGTATCCTATTCTTCAGCAATCAAAAAACTCAACCATCATCATATACTATGCTATATAGCATATTAGGTCCCCCAAAACTCAAGGAAGATTAGATTTATGTTATACATTACACTTACACAATCAAAATTGAATTTGGATATCAAGAAAGCCACCAAAAAAATCATAAAAGTGCTAATTTTGGCCAAAAAACAGGATTATGCAATTCTTGTAAATTGGTCATAACTGTCAATTTTAACACTTAGCTCTCCCTACAAGCATCAAAACATGTTGAGAACTATGAAGTCCTAACGTCTAGCCATCTAAACCTCACAAACATGAAGTTTAGAGTGGTATAGTTGAAAAAAAGCCAAAAACAGGACCCGTTTTTTCACACAGTTTAGGTTCAAAAATGTTGTGCAAGAGTAAGGTTAATGGTGAGATCGATACTAAAAAAAAAATGATAAGTTTTTTTCAGCTCATAAGGCAACTTTGTGGATATATAGCACCTAGAAATTCATTTTCATACTCTTCAAATAATTCAAGCAAAATGGTCACTTAATAGGACACAAAAGTGTCCAAGGACATAAAAGTGTGCTGTTACCATTCTAGTGTTAGAGATCTATTGGACCTCCTCCGATGGATCGGGCGAACGCAAGTAAACACACACACACACACACACACACACACACTTGCATTCACACACAACCATGCACACACACACACACACACACACAGTGACAGTCATGCATACACACACACATTACACCTGCATACACACACACATTACACTTGCATACACACACACATATACACACTTGCATTCACACACATCAACATACTTGCACACATAGCACAAACACACACACAATCATGCATACACACACACACACACACACACACATTACACTTGCATACACACACATACAGTAACATACTTCCACACACACACACACACACACATACACACTTGCATTCACACACATCAACACACTTGCATACATAACACAAACACACACAATCATGCATACACACACACACACATTACACTTGCATACACACACTTACAGTAACAATCATGCATTCATACACCTCAACACACTTACAATGATGCATTTGCATATTGGAACACTCACTGTACTACTTGTTGTACTACTCATTGTAGAAGAGCTATATAAATGTCAAAGTGGATTTGTATTGACACATATTAAAGTGGATTTTTATTTTTTCTTGCCGCCGTGAGCAAGTTGAGAATGGGATTTTTTTTTAATTTGCATTAAACGCCTTTATGCTGCCAAAATTTTGAAGTTTATATTTGTATTTTCGTTTGCTAAGGATATTTTTATTGTTTATGATTGATAGATTATGGTTCGTATACCATCTAAACGTGGCGGGACATATATCTCTCAAAGTAAGTTCAACTACATTAAGCTATTTGTGTTCTTTTTATTTGTCCCCACATACTCGCTAAACTAGTTGTGTTTTTATTGTTTATCGATTTTAGGAGTAGGATACACGTTAAGGTCTGGCACTACAGGGCATAGGGCCAATGCACGATCTTCCATTGCTTCTTCCAATGTCCATCAGAAGGAGGATATTTTGGGTGATGTGCACGAAGAAGAGGATATATTGAGTGATGTGCATGAAGAAGAGGAGCTCATAGATATTCATGCTACACAAGGTGAATTGGTGGCCCAAAGCGTGTCTGAAGCAACAACAGTTGGTGCTAAACCTGCCGATCATCCAACAGTGTTTGGAAAGGATGTTCATAGTTGCATATTGGAGGAGATTGTAGAGGGTTTTATTGTAAAGAGAGGTGGGGAACCTCCTCGCATTCCTCTCTGCAGATTTATGGAAAATGAAGCCATTAGAGTGGTGGGTTGAGGCACTGAGGGCTTGGTGAAAAGGTTTGAGATGTCTGGATAAAGTGTGCTTGGAGCTCCATTTCTTATGTCATTTAAGAAGCCGGGCCATGATCAACATTATGTTTCCAACTTAGACAAAGATGAATGGGGGCCTATTTGGCGAGAAATAAGCGATGATTTTGATAATTCCCTTCGGCCTCTTGAGTGGGAAGACTTAATGGGAAAAAAATTTATTGTTTGGGATGGCAATCACCGCTTGAAAACTTGGATGCGCTTAATAAAAACACGTAAGTGATTTGTTTTTCATCTAATATAAAGTTGTCTTGTATTACTCTATGCTTTCTAATTTTCCCTTTTGTTGTTGTAGAATTTTCAATGATAAAGTGGAGACATTGTTCTGTCAAGTGTCAATTTGTCTATGTTGATAGAAGTGCAGAGGGGAGCTTATGCTACCTTTGCGCTCGTAGGCTCATTCGTCTTTTTTAAAGATATTGCTATTACTTTATCGATGTCATTATCTTGCCATTTAATTTAAGATATTGTGGTTTAGGATTGGTAGAACCACTGTGAGCACAAATTTTGGACAGGAGATCTTCTTGTTCCAAAAACTGGCTGTGGCAAGTAAATATTCTTTAATGAAAGACTTTCCCCAAGATTGGGTTCGATGGATAGAGGTAGAGCTTGCTTGCGAGAAGAAGGCATCTAAAGGGAGTTGGTAAAACACTCTTGCTCTTTTATTGGCAATGCTCATATGGAAGATATATTATTTTTCCTTAAAGTATACTTTTTATGTAATTTCTAAAGCTTGGCATAATATTGTAAAATCTTACTTTTTTTTTCACTTGCTCTACAAAAGGAAGAGTTTGACTTGTCTCTTATCAAAGAGATGCAAGAGATCAATGATACCCCCATTTCACTTCCAGAAAAGGAAATGGTTGCTCAAGGAAGAGTATAAAAAATATTCAAAGAAAGAGCTTATAAGGCAAACACTTTCTCTTCTCACCATTCATGTTTGAATTTCTACAAAATTGTAAGTTGACATGTCATTTGGATTCGATTTATTGGATTGAAAAAGTGATTTGATTTGATTTTGTGCTAATGCAACATAGATGTTTGCCATTGCCAACCCTCCCAATGGCCAAGGGTTCTTCTCTTTGTTATGTAACTTCAATTGGATAAGAGAAAAGGATCAGGTGGGACTTACAAGAGACAAGGTCCACTCTTTGGCAGCTTCTAGAATATCACCGGAGACGTAATAATCTTTTGGTGTCTCTATGTGAAAAGCCATCCGTGCATGCTCCTCTCTCTTTGATTTTGTTATTATGTTGCAATTCCTTGTTGTCACGGAATCTACCAACTTTGTACTCAAGAAACCATGGACATGAGTAGTAAACTATTTTCTTGAGATTACATGTCAACTTTGCAAGGTTGAAAATAGTCTCCTTGTTTGATATATCCAATAGACCAGATAAAATGTGAATGCTTTTGAAGTTGACGTTGTATCTATTCAACCACCTACATGTTCAAAAATTATAATTCTACTTGCATGCATTTGACAAAGAATGTAAGCAATGTCGACAAACTTGCAAAGAGAACTATGCCAACATGCAAAGGCGTATGTGGAGCATTTGAGAGTCCTCTATTAATTTGGGGGTCCCCTCTTTCTAACGGTTTTACTTTATCGAGATCATATTGAAATGCCTCATTTATGTAAGAGAACTTTGCTTAATTTAAGAAGGAATCAAGCATTTCTCTTCACCCAAGACTTTTTGTAATATGAAATGCCTCATTCATGTGAGACAACTTTGTAATATGAATTTGTTGCATATAATACAGGCTTCATGCTCTTTGGTATTCCAAATCACCTCCACACACAACCTATCACAAAATGAGGATGATTAGATGCAATCCCAAAAAGAGTGAATAATATTATATCCAAACAAACCTTCCATTGCCAAGTTCAAAAAATGGAACAAAGGTTTATACCTATTTTAGGGATGTCTATTAGGCTCTTAACATTTTACTAGGTTACTTGAGGCCATACTTGTAGAATGTATTTTTTTTTAATTGTGGAGGAAGATTGGCACATGCCAAGATGTACAATCTATCCTTGGCGATCAACTTTGTATGATTGGTCCATTCAATAGTCCAGAAGGCCTTTATTAGAAAAGCAAATTACAAACTAGACATAGAGTACGGACTCACAATGCTCTGGCTTACCTCCACCAATCATCACCCAGCTTGGGATTTACAATAGCAAGGACATGCTTTTTCCTCCTTATACTAGGACCATCCACTTCAAAAAAAGCCTTCTTGTAGTATTGTTGAAACTCAAATGGAATAAAATATCCTTCTCAGCCTAGAGTTGTTTCAAATCTAGTGAGTAATTTTCTTGTACTTTATTGCAAATGATGAAATGAGTTCAATGATGATAAAACAAAGATTCAACAGATATGAATCCTCACTAGATGCAACAATTATGACATCGCTACCACTAGGATGTTGTACCAAGATTTTTTTCCAACTTTCTTTTCAATATCTAAATCCATTGCATGTGCCATCTAGATCATGTTAGTGTATGAGGTGGTGACATATCCATAATCACTTAACCTACAATGTTACAAAATTCAGAAATTCCAAACTAGTTGAGGATGTTTGCTTGTCTACATAGTTTCTTAACTATTAATGTGCATTAGTGACTGTGCTTTAACATATCTATCTCAATCGGACCATCCTTTTTCACAGGATCCACTTGTACTCTAGGATACAATGAAGCATTGTTTTGATATGTCAGAGTTGAATACATATTTCTCAAAAAATTACATAGGTTAATAGTATATTGAATCATTAATTTTGTTTAAAAAAATCTCACATGTCTACACCACTCCCATCCAAGCTATGTGATGTTCTCCATCCCAAGTGTACAACATCTTCCCACTCAAATTGGTCCAACAAGTGTTAGCAAGTTCATGCTCAAAGTGTTCATTGGCTAGGTGACACATTTGATCACATTGCTCTATAATCTTACTGCCCACTACAATTGATGGATGGCTAGGAGCATCAATTGAACAAATGAAAGATCCTTTTGGTTCAAAGTATCCCTGTATAGAATGCTTTGGTGAGAGCCTACAATATCTTGGGATACCAAAAGAGACTTGCCTTGCCATCTCCAGTTGCAAGAGATCACAAAGCGAAACCCATGAAAATTGATGTTCTCCCTGGTCTTGACCAATAATAATTTAAAATTGTATGGCAAAAATATATATTGCAAGTCCAAAATTAAGGGTCAAAGAGATAATTGAATTTCAATTTTGTAAGATGATTTGATGGCATATCTTGTTGAAGAGTCACTTCCTTATATATTGGAAACTCTTTGCCTCCCTCTTCAATGTATGCTTCAAGCTCTTCCTTGTGAAGCTCTTTCTCTAAATCTTCTGTTTCTATTGTGGATGCTACTGATTCTACTTGCACATCTCTTTTGTAGCTTCACTTTTTGTATTGTTTCCTTTTTGTTTGGTATGTACTAGAAGGACCATCACTAGGACCATAAACCATCCTATATGTCTTGCAACCAAACACTAAAAATCTATCACATCTTAAAAATAAACAAAACCAAAACTAAAATGTCAATCCTAGGAAGCAAGCGACTTGGTATGGAGGCATACCAAGAGATTGTTAATCTCTTGTCTGAACACAATACACTCTACTTTGATGAGATCAATGTGCATTCTATCTATAGAAAACCTGGATTATTTCCTCTAATTTCCCTTCACTTATCCACATGAAAATACACTACCAAAACAAATTCAAATGACTCCAAACAAATCCAAAATTAATAGGCAACATCCTTACAGCATGTGGAACATATATGGGCCATCTGACTTACAATATGAGTATAAAAAGAAAGCACAATTTTTTCCAGGAGTCTAATTGTAGATCAACAAAGCAAGCATTGGACACACCTACTAGGTCCTTCAAAGTGTTGGAACCCTCTTATAATAAAAAAAATCTCAATATAACACTTGGGTGATGAGATAACTCCATTGGCAAGTTGAGGAAGTCAAGGCTTGGATCTCGCGAAGCGCTTGCAATGTAGATATCCATGCGTAGATCTCAATGAGACTAGCACAATGGTGCCCTGAAAATTTTGATGCAACAATTGTGTGGTGAAATGCAAAGAGATAAGCTCACAATAGAAGATAGAAGCACATGACATCCATAAGAGAACCATATTTTCTCATTTCATTAATAATAATAATGATCAAAACTTTTACAAGGTTTCTTTTTATACTCTAGCATTGGGTTTTATGTAGAAAGGCTGAATTTTCCGTAATCATGGTGGGAGCTACAACTCGGGCATATAACCTTGAATTCTTTAGAATTATGAGATGATCATGGGTACAGGTTTTTTGAAAATATATTACAACCAATTTGCATTACAAAGTGTTAGAAGCAATCTAACTTGGATACCATTTTTTGGAGCTCTCATTGTAAAAACATTTAATATTTTGATGAATCGGGAATATTGTAACTCCTACTTTCTGGATAAGCCTTGTAATTGATGCGCTGGGGCTACAAGCTTCTAGATTGTATCAACCTGTCTTTACCTATCTTTAGTTAGAGCTCCCAAATTATTAGTTTTGACCACCAAAAACCTTGGCTAAGGTATAAAAGCCAAATTTTGTAAGTTATTTTTAAGTTTTGGATAATGAAATACACAGCAGGAGCTAACGACACTCACTTCTCTCCTTCTCACGCTTCCTACTCCCTCCCAGGTTGTCACATTCGGTCATGTATGTTGCATTGCAACCGCAGGTAAGAGCTCTACACATTGACGTAAGCATTGCACAGTATTTTGTAGATTTTGGTATTGTCGACTTGCGGCCTAATTTCATCATAAGTAGGAATTTACACTTCAAAATCAAAAACTAAGTATAGGCGGGGTATTGGGGCATCATTGCTAAGCATTTAGGTGCATTTTGGGTCAAAAACGAATAGGTCAAAAATCCACTGCTGCTAATAATTGGATTTTTGCACTTGACTTAAAGTGAGACTTGAGACCATAAGCATATGTGCTTAGATCTTATAAACATGTTCTAGAAGTTTTGTTACGTTTGGATGTCATTTGATGATGTAACGGGTGTGATTTATTTGCCGATGAGCGATTGGCTTTTGGTGATTTCAGTCACTTAAGTGTAGCTTGAGTTAGATGCGAGTTGTTTGTTGTTTTCCAAGAGATTGAGAACCTCTTGTAGCCTCTATGCACTAGTTGAGTCAGCTTCGTCCGATGGATTGACAATTCAATCATGGTTCTGGCTATGTCTACAATAAGATAGGAGTGAGGTTAGACACCCGTCCCACATTTGGCGCCGTTGTCGGGGATTGAAGAGACGTAAACTAGGGAAAAACACGAGCGTTTTGTGAAGTTATCCTTTAACTTCTTCTAGGTTCACCTAGAGTCAAAACTTCTTTTTAGAACTACATAGATTAAGATTGTCGTCTTTTGCTGTGCAGAGGTAGCTTGGAAGTAATCATACTTGCTGAGGTGCCATTAGAATTGTAGGATTGTAGAACTAAATTAGGATTTTGAGAATGATTGATAGACGAGACAAGTCTTAAGATCAATGCTCAAAAAACCATAAAAAATAAGAAAATGAGTGTTTGTGGACACTTTCCACAACCCCATTGCATTAGAACCTAGGAGTAGGGTAAGTAGGATCCGAGGTGGATTTAAGAACATTGCTCTCTCCGAAAGAATCAATTGTGAGTTGTTATTTGAAGTTGCAAAATTTTAGGTCTACTGCTAGAAATAACACAAAAAGACTTTAAACCACTCAATTCGACTGGAGAGTATGCTTAAAAGTTGTATGAACCAGTGGGTAAGTTTAAGGAGGTAAAAATTTTACGAGTTTGCAAAATCTCAGATTATTTACTTTTTCTTGACATTTTAGGATAAATTAAGTTTTGACTTAATTCATAGGCTTAAAATAGCTCATGAAAAGACTGTCCAGTGAAAAAGTTCAAAACAAATGTTCATTTTAGAACTAAAGTAAATAATCGTTATTATTTACTTTCAACTCAAAACTGACCAAGCTTGATACTAGAGACTCATTGCATGTGTACAAACAACTTTTGTAAAGGACCATAGAATTTGAATCACCAAACTGACAAAAAACTGGGTAAAAACTAAAGTTTGTATTGACTTTCGGGAACTTGAGTGTAAATTGGAAAAAAAATTGTCCAAACTCAATGAAACTTGATTCATAGGCTTATATTGATGTGATAGACATGTGTACATGATCACTTGACCGAAAAGATGCAAAAAGTTTCCAGAAGTAAATAATCGCGATTATTTACATCTACACCCCCCCATTTTTCAACTTTTTTGACCAAGTTAGCATACCACTAGCTTTACCATGTTGTAATAAGCCCACACCCACAAATCAAATGTGGTAAGATTTGGATCATTGCATTGAAAATTTGGCCAAATTTGCAAAGTCAGTCTGAGACAAAAAACTGATGACCATTTGAACAAAAATTGTCCAAACTTGGCTAGGAAGCTTAAGTTGAGGTGATTAAGTGATCTTTATCAATATTGGGACAAAAACTTGCAAAAAATTAGTTGAAGTAAATAATCGCGATTGTTTACATTTTCTTCAAAAATTGGTAATCTTACACATTTGAGTATACCACAAGGTCAAGCATATCAAGTAGACCACACAAATCAATTTTGGTGAAATTTGGATAACAAAAGTGAGACTTAAGCCAGAGAGACTTAAGCCAAATTCTTGAAATCAGAGTCTGCGGACACGAAACAGATGCTAAACTTGAACAGATTTGGTCCAGACTTAGTGAAACTTGTCCAAGGATCTTAACAGGTTGTATACTTGACAAATCAAGCCAAAAAGTACAAAAAGATGATAAAAGTAAATAATCACGATTATCTACTACTTCTACATAGGGACACCATTTTTTACTTTTAACTTGCATAGAATTGGACCAACATAATACAAGGCCACCGGGCAATTTTGGGCTCAATCGGATCCAAATTGGTACATCTTCACTCAGTTTCCAGGTTGCAGATTAATCCTTTGACCTTTTGTAAAATCAGAGTCTGAAAGTCTCAACACCTGACTCAATTAGCTCGATTTGAAGTGATACACATAGACCAATCACAATAGTTAGCCAAAACTATACAATCTTTGCGAAAGAATAGCTAATGTGATCAAAATTGATACAGGAATCAGGTTACAAACAAGGAATTGACAGCTTGACAAAAATTGCAATCAAGTCAAGTAAAAGAAATTGACAATAAGTCAATCCGATGGTAAGTACTCTATCTAGGGCTTCACAAGTCTTTATGAACCTTAGATCTGGTCTTATACTAGGAAATCAAGCCATATTTGGAGAAACCTCCAGTAGAGTATCCACCAAAGAAAATGTGAATCAAGGCAATCCCTTGTACACTATCTTTGAAGAAGTCTCAGACACTTTTTCAGATTCAACATCTGAAATGTCTTTTTACTTGACTCACTCAGAAACCGGAACGACAGTGCACTGTAAGCATATACTCTCTTTTTATAAGACTAATCTCCATGGACCTCAGGTTTACCTGGATCCTAATGAAGAGTATGCTATTTGCATTGATGACCATGGTATTGAGTTTGATGAGGAAGTCATGGAAAACAAACAAGGAAAAATGTACATGGATAGAAATGGAACTCAATATTTACAAGTCAAAAACCCTAACGTGATAGACAAATGGGGGTTAGAAGAAAACACCATAATTCAAGATATGGCAGCAAAAGAAGGGCCACCTACTTTAGAATTTGGGGATATGATCAAGTTGATTTGAAGCCTTTGAAACGGCTTAGTATGGATAGACCTAGGATCGGAGTCTATTGTTGGGAGGATAGAAATGTAAAAGATCTCCTATGGACTACGCATGCCGAATCAGGATAACTAACACCCATGAAGATCATCTATATCTTCAAGATCAAAGATAGGGGATTAGCAAACCTACCAACCTATCTGTTTAGGGATTGTTATAGTGATGGGGGCCTTTCACAAGCCAAGCTCCCATACCCCTCTTCTCTCGTCCCCACCCCATGAAAACCCCCTCTTAGGGAGGGAGTGATAAAAGGCATTGGAAAAAGTAAGAAAAAAAATAAAGTATGATTATGTAAATATATAAGAAAGGTAAAATAGGCCACCTCATGCCTGCGGGGTAGCCCATCCCCACCTTGCCTCCTTTTTCTTCACTGTTGCCCCGCCGGGTGTCCCTTTTCCTCTCCTCCACTCAAAAGGTCAACCCCCTCTCTCTTCCCCTTTTCCTTTCTCCTTTCTCTCTCCCCTCAAGCTACCCCACCTCTCACCAATAATGCATTATAACTCACCAATAATGCACCCTAACTCACATGCAACTTACCCTATCTTCCAAAATAGTATACCCCACCCCCTCTTTCTCTCTCCTATCATATCCCATGCCCCAAATACCCCCCTCTCTCTCTAAAGGGCGCCATGTCTTTTGTCTTGTAGCTAAATAACCTCCCCCACACTCACACACACTCAGTTTCCCTGAAAAAGGTGCCCACAGACCCATCCCGACCTGGTGGTTACCTGATTTTTCTTGTGTTCACACATATCCGCACACAGATTCACCTCTGAACACACTCCCCTCTCTCCCCTCTTGTAATTACTTTATTCTCCATGTCACCTCTCACTTTTTTTCATCAACCCATCTCTCTCTCTTAGTCTCTCTCTCATGAGACTGCTGTTCTGGCACATATACACACAGCCAAACAAGTGGGGCCCACAGTCACATGGCCTATGTAGATAATGATTTCTTCATTTCTAAATTCTAGAATTTCTCCCCCCTCCTCCCCTATATAAAGAGGGGTCACCATCACACTAAGGACACACACCATCACCAAAGAGTACACTATGCACTGTGTGTGCCTAGTGCACACACACACACCCACACCATCACCATCATGGCAATCACCATGCTCGTCTTAAGCATGACCTCTACACCCTTGGGCTATGGAAGATGAAGGGAAACTTAATGAAGGATGATGGCCGTAACCCTCGTGCGAGTCTTCGCCATCAACTCCCACCTATCCGCCATGTGCTCTACCACGCTCTCCCTTCTCATTCCCCTACCCTATGCTCCCCATTTCATCGCCTTATTCTCTAAATAAAGCTTGAGGTTTTGTGAGTATGTTTTCTTGCAATGTTTTGCCCATGTGAGGTGTGCGGAATCGCCACCTAGTCTTGTGTTTGGAGTGAGCTTGTGTATGTGTGAAGGGTGTGCGGATTCGCCATCCTTTTGTGGTGCCTAAGTACTAAGCCGCTATACCCCCTCCCTCCCTCACTCTCTCTCTCTCTCTCTCTCTCTCTCTCTCTCTCTCTCTCTCTCTCTCTTTCTCTCTCTCTCTCTCTCTCTCTCACTCACTTGATCTCATTCCCTTTCCTCTTCATCATTGCTCCCAAGCATCCATCTCTCTTGGATGAAAAATTTGTTATGGTGGTGTGTTGTTTGCGTCCTAGCCGCTGAAGCTAGGTGGTGCCTCCTGTTTCCTTTACCATGACAGGCTCGAGGCGCGCCATTCAGTCCTTGGTGTTTTAGAGGTCGTCGGGGTTCGGGGTTCGCTTTGCTCCCGTCATTTGGTGCCCCAACTGAGGATCTTTTCATGAAACCCTTCAGTTTACAAGACTGAAACCCCTAAACTATTGTGAATGGATGAATGGCTAAAAGGATTTGCTAATTGGACGACAGAAGAAGAAGAGCTCCAAGCACAACTAGACGAACTCCGCATCTCCATCGAAGCTCGAGTGCCAGGCGTAACGGTAATCGATTTGCAGTGGGAGAGTCAACCAACACGCCAAATCCAGTGGATATACATAGGCCAAGTGCCAAGAAGAAGAAGGAGAAGGTCGAAACCATGTCCGCAACCTACAACCAACCCACAACAACAAAATGGAAGGAGCTCTACACAATAGAGAATCAACACTATTCTACTTTGAGAATCGGGTAACTCAAGTCACCGAGGTAATTATCACAGTCAGTTTTTCAAGTCGCACATGATGCTGCAGCACAGATAACGGAATCATTCGCTCACACTCTCACTAGAGAAACTAGGGATCTACTGAGTTTGTTTCAGGAAAGAACACCACCCTCTCCCACAAGCTTGGACAGTGACTAAGCACCTCTAAGCTTCACATAAATCAGTACAACCTACCTCAAGACAGATCACACATACCAACACGTGTATGCTCAATCAAGGTAATACTGGATTTGAAGGCTCACTACCAGCACGTCATTGACACCATGCTGGGTGGGGAGCGATTTTTTGAGGTTCTGGCATCAGATCAACCATTTGTCCTACCTTTGGTACAAGGCAATGTACCGTTTGAAGTTTTAATCTATGTCCTAGTATAAGAGGGTATACACACCTCCTTGTAAAGAAGAAAAAAACTTTTGCAAGTTAAGCAGTGTGTCTTTCTAGCTCTCTCTCAGTAATCATGGCAAGTGTAGCATTTCCAACGGTTAAAGGAAAGAAGGGGGAGGATTTGGTAACAGACTTCCTAGATGACTTTGAAGTAGCATCTGTAGTGAGCAACAAAGATACGGATGAATCCTCGGTTAGAATCTTTAAGCATCTCATGAAGCTAGAAGCTAGATCATGGTACAATGCACTTCCACAAGCAACCAAGGATGACTGGGAACCCTTAAAAACCGCTTTTAAGAGGCGCTTTGGGGGAGGTACCACTTCAGAAACGTTGTGGGACAAGTTGAGAGACTTGAAGCAGGAGGGTCTTTTAGAATATGCCACCTATGAGTCCAAATTTGTGAATTTGTGGGAACGGTGGGTTGAGTCACTGGCAAGGGGGGAAGCTGCACCCGATTTCCTAAAAAAAGAACGGTTCACGCATGGCTTATGGCCGCTTCTCAAGGAGAAGGTGAAAGGTAGATTCCCGGCTCCGTACGAGTTAGCCGTTGAGATTGCTCGCCTTAAGGACAAGAAGCTGCGAATGAAAGCCAAAGAAACCGAGTCAACAGAAACAGCAACATCACGTCGACCAACAACTACGACAACCACCATTCCACCACCACCACCAGCTCTTGGGGTAAGAGATGACCAACAAGATATGTTGGCCCATATTATTGACCAACTACAACATTTGTATGTCCACTTAATACAACAAGGGAGGAGTCAAGAAAGAGATCAAGACCCAGGAAGAGCACGGCAACAAAACAGGGAGTATCATTGCTACAACTGCAGAGAAGACGGTCACGGTATGTACTACTGTCCCAAACCACGACAAAACTATAATAGAGGAGGATTGTCACCCCCTAGAGAAAGAACACCCCCACCCCGAGCACCAACCCCACCAACACAAATTCTACGTCCACCCCAGACACCACTACAAGCATCCATTCCACCTCTTCCACCAGCCCCACCACCTGATCGCCCTGTAAACATCATAAGGCTAGAAGAGAAAGGAAAAGCTGAGTAGTGGATCCACCCAGAGCAAAGGAGAGGGACAAGGGTAAGGAGAAGGTAACCTTTTTAGAACCACTTGAGGCCATGACTGTGAAAAGAGCTAGGAGGGAGGAGGCTACACAATCAGATGATGAGAGAAGCATGAGAGGAGAAACTAGCAAGAGGCCATCTAGGCCACGACGGAAATTGGGCATCACCGACTTCCAGCTAGGGGAAGGTTCTAAGCCCTATGATCTAACATTGGATGTGGCAGAGCAAGGACCGAAGATTATATGGCCACAGCTGCTACATCTTGCACCTAAAGTAAGATGACAATGGTCTAAAATGGTAAGTACGAGATGCTCCAAAACAAAGGTAGCCGGAGCAATTTCGGGATGCAACATGGATGACATCCTTCCAATTGTCGACGTAAACATAAAAGGAAAGAGGGTTGGAAATACCTACATTGATGGAGGTGCACAAATCTGTGTAATGAGCGAAGTTATGATGCTTCGATTAGGGCTCGAGGTTGACAGGCCTTCTCCATGCAAGGCAAAGATGGCAAACAACGCAAAAGTAAAGTGTGTGGGTGTGGTAAGTGCCGTGAAAATCAAAGCTTTCAACACTGAGGTAGAGGTAGATGTTTTTGTAATGCCTACTAAGGGGGAGGGCTATCCACTAATTTTGGGAAGGCCATGGTTGATGGCCATGAAGGCAAAACAGGATTGGGGGACTGGCCTTCTACGCATGACCGGTAAGAAAGGGGAGACAATCTACTACGACATGAGGATTGGCAAGCAGAAGCAAATGAATCTAGAAACATCGGCAGATGAAACCACTAGCGAATCTTCCAGTTCTGAGGAGGAGACGACATCCACCGACGAAAGTGACAGTTCCATTGATGTGATGGGTATCATTATGAAGGATCCACAAAGGGTAAGCACAACTGGTGATCCATCACCAAAAGGGAAACCCAATGAAGAGGAGAGCAAATCACTTGGCCTAGGAGGAAGTAGGTTGAAGGGTATGTTGTCTACGGAATTAACACTTGAGGAGAAAGATAGTTTTTTGCAAATGTTGATGGGATTTCCTAACCTGTTCATTGACAACTATGAAAGAATCACAGGCATTACAGTGGTGGAACATCATATTAAGCTGAAGGAAGGGGTAGAACAAGTTGTGCAAAAGCTACGACGACTGGGGGTCATACAAGAAAAGGCACTCTTGGCCGAGGTAAGGAAACTGCTGGAGGCGGGATTCATCTATGCTGTAGAAAACTCAGAATGGGTGTCACCCGTAGTGGTGACGCCTAAAAAGAATGGTAAGTGGAGGGTCTGTGTTGACTACAAACCACTAAATGCAGCTACAAAGAGAGACCACTTTCCTCTCCCTTTCTTGGATGAAATTCTGAATGAAGTAGAGGGTTTTGAATGCTATACCGTCTGTGATGGTTATTCTGGATACTTTCAAATACGCATAGCCTTGGAAGATCAGCTAAAAACCACTTTTATCACGCCATGGGGTTGTTTTGCATACAGGGTTATGCCATTTGGTCTCACAAATGCACATGCCACATTCCAAAGATATTTCACATATGTTTTTCAACCGTTCTTTGGAACATCCATAAGAGTGTTCATTTATTATTTTTGTATATATAGCTCCCGTATTTCACATTTAGAAAAGGTAACTGAAGGTTTGGCCAGGTTGCAGAGCCTAGGTGGGCAATTAAATGTGGATAAATGCCACATTGGGGAGAGTAAAGTCATTCGACTAGGCCATGAAATTTCAGCAAAAGGTATCAACGCCGACCCAACTAAGGTGTCCGCACTCATAGCCCTACCTTCACCAACGACCGCACGTCTGCAAGAGTTTGACTACACGGTACAGGTAGAAAGCACGACAAGGGCAAGTTTGGGGGGACTCATGACCTACCAAGTCTTTGAAAGGAAGGAGAAGCAATCTAAGGAAGGAGAAGTCCGATTACCTCTAGTACCACCGATGGTAGAAGGAGCATACTCTCTGTACTTTGATGGAGCCTACAAGTGAGCGTCCGACAAAGCAGCTGCAGGCATAGTGGTCTTTGATGACAAAGGGACAAAGGTATTTTCGTTGGGCCAATTGTGAGATTCACATTCTAACAATGAATCTGATTATGCAGCACTAACCAAGGGTCTACAATGGTGCGTTTCGCAAGGTGTACAACGCCTTAATGTATTTGGGGATGCTCTACTTCTGGTAAGGCAAGTAAATGGAGCATGGACATGCAAGAATCCTAGTTTAAGGACTCACTTAAGTGGTGTAAAAACCTTGTTGGCTAAGTTTGAAGAAGTTCAAATACACCATATCCCAAGGGCTCAAAACCAAGAAGCAGATGCCCTAGCAAGTGAAAGACTACAGGAAGTGGTGGTTGGAGCAATAAAACTAAAGCTCCCTCTATTTCAAGGCAGTGATGCCTTGCTTGACATCATGTATTTTTTGGAAACAGGGGAATCAGATTTAACAAAGGGACAGAAGCAATGGCTGACGCGGAAGGCCACAAGGTATCGAATCATCAATGATGGTTTGTACTGTAAGGGTAAGGACCAAATACTTAGGAAGGTCCCTCTCTCTCACGAAATCATGGGAGTAATTGCTAGCTGTCACGACGGGGTTTGTGGTGGTCACTTTGCCCTAGACATAACAAGTAGGAAAATCTTGCAGGCAGGCTTCATATGGCCTAGCCTCAACCGTGATGTACACCATTGGTGCACAACGTGTAAGTTGTGTCAAAAGGCCGGCACTAGGTCACTTATGCCTGAACCACAAACACCTATTCTCTCATATGGCCCATTTGAAAAATGGGGTATCGATGCCATTGGGCCATTACCTAGAGCCAACTCAGGAAAATTCTACATTATCATGGGGGTCGACTACATGACTAGATGGGCAGAGGCTACAACCACCACTAGAATCACAGCGGTAGAGGTAGCTAAATTTATCTACGAGCACATATGTTGTAGGTTTGGCACACCTTTAGAGATCATCTCTGATAGAGGGCCAGGTTTCAGAGCAGACTTGGTAGGAGAATTAATGCAGAAACTGGGCATTACAAGGAGGCACTCTTCACCATATTACCCTCAATGTAATGGCCTAGTTGAAAAGGTAAATGAAATGGTTTCTAAAATTATTACCAAGCAGGTAAACAATCATCCCGGAGACTGGGATAAGTATCTACTACCAGCTTTATGGGACTACAGAACTTCATTTCGTACATCCTTGGGATTCACACCGTATCATCTAGTATTTGGTAAGGAAGAAATCTTGCCCATTGAAGTGCAACTACAAAGTCTCAGAGTAATGGCAAGCCAGCTTCAACAGCCCAACATGCATTTGAGAGATCACATCATCAACTTGGAAAGACTAGAGCTGGATAGAGAAGAAGCAATAAATTATTATGCAGCACAAGCAGAGCATAGACGGCTTAGTTTTAACGATCATCTCTGAAAAAAAGAATTGAAGAAAGGAATGTTGGTGCTTCTCTACGACAATCGCTTCGACACACGCAAGGATAAGAAACTCCTACTCCGATGGGAAGGTCCTTTCATCGTCAGGAAAAAGTATGCCAATGGAAGCTACCAGCTTATGGAGGCTGATGGAAAACTTCATAAAACCAGGGTAAATGGTTGGCGACTTAAACCTTATTTTCTTCGATTTGACCAGGCTCCACCAATTGGCATTCCAGATGAGGACACACCATCAGCCGCCACCTCCGAAGATAATGATCAAATAGATGAGCTAGAGACATAAATGCCTCTAGCCAAAAGGGGAGGGCTAATGATGGGGGCTTTTCACAAGCCAAGCTCCCATACCCCTCTTCTCTCGTCCCCACCCCATGAAAACCCCCTCTTAGGGAGGGAGTGATAAAAGGCATTGGAAAAAGTAAGAAAAAAAATAAAGTATGATTATGTAAATATATAAGAAAGGTAAAATAGGCCACCTCATGCCTGCGGGGTAGCCCATCCCCACCTTGCCTCCTTTTTCTTCACTATTGCCCCGTTGGGTGTCCCTTTTTCTATCATCCACTCAAAAGGTCAATCCCCTCTCTCTTCCTCTTGTCCTTTCTCCTTTCTCTCTCCCCTCAAGCTACCCCACCTCTCACCAATAATGCATTATAACTCACCAATAATGCACCCTAACTCACATGCAACTTACCCTATCTTCCAAAATAGTATACCCCACCCCCTCTTTCTCTCTCCTATCATATCCCATGACCCAAATACCCCCCTCTCTCTCTAAAGGGCGCCATGCCTCTTGTCTTGTAGCTAAATAACCTCCCCCACACTCACACACACTCAGTTTCACTGAAAAAGGTGCCCATAGACCCATCCCCACCCGGTGGTTACCTGATTTTTCTTGTGTTCACACACATCTGCACACAGATTCACCTTTGAACACACTCCCCTCTCTCCCCTCTTGTAATTACTTTATTCTCCATGTCACCTCTCACTTTTTTTCATCAACCCATCTCTCTCTCTTAGTCTCTCTCTCATGAGACTGCTGTTCTGGCACATATACACACAGCCAGACAAGTGGGGCCCACAGTCACATGGTCTATGTAGATAATGATTTCTTCATTTCTAAATTCTAGAATTTCTCCCCCCTCCTCCCCTATATAAAGAGGGGTCACCATCACACTAAGGACACACACCATCACCAAAGAGTAAACTATGCACTGTGTGTGCCTAGTGCACACACACACACACCCACACCATCACCATCACCGCAATCACCATGCTCGTCTTAAGCATGACCTCTACACCCTTGGGCTATGGAAGATGAAGGGAAACTAAATGAAGGATGATGGCCGTAACCCTCGTGCGAGTCTTCGCCATCAACTCCCACCTATCCGCCATGTGCTCTACCACGCTCTCCCTTCTCATTCCCCTACCCTATGCTCCCCATTTCATCGCCTTATTCTCTAAATAAAGCTTGAGGTTTTGTGAGTATGTTTTCTTGCAATGTTTTGCCCATGTGAGGTGTGCGGAATCGCCACCTAGTCTTGTGTTTGGAGTGAGCTTGTGTATGTGTGAAGGGTGTGCGGATTCGCCATCCTTTTGTGGTGCCTAAGTACTAAGCCACTATACCCCCTCCCTCACTCTCTCTCTCTCTCTCTCTCTCTCTCTCTCACTCACTTGATCTCATTCCCTTTCCTCTTCATCATTGCTCCCAAGCATCCATCTCTCTTGGATGAAAACTTTGTTATGGTGGTGTGTTGTTTGCGTCCTAGCCACTGAAGCTAGGTGGTGCCCCCTGTTTGCTTTACCATGACAGGCTCGAGGCGCGCCATTCGGTCCCCGGTGTTTTAGAGGTCGTCGGGGTTTGGGGTTTGCTTTGCTCCCGTCAATAGAAAATTTTTTGTTATGATGACCTTTGAGGAGGTGGAACAAACCAAATACCAAGGATATTCCATAAGGGATTGGAGGATATTGGGCCAAGGACCAGAAACTATTCAAATAGATGAAAATCGTGAGAGAGAGTAATGTTAAGAAACCAGAAACCACCTCATCACGAAGAAAACTGGGTGACACTAAAGCCAGTCCAGGGCTACATGAGTCACTATTTCCAATAGACTGGTTTGAAGGAGTCAGAATAGGACCAACTGCTAGGAGACCAAGAGTTGAACCAAATAGACGTGTTAGACCAGCGAATTTTAAAAAATGGGTCAAAAAATACAGGGGATCAAGGGATCCATACAACCACTTAGCAATCTTTAAGCAAGTGCTAAGAGCAGAACGCATATTTGATTTTCATACTCAATTCGAGGGGTTTGGAATGACATTAGAAGGAAAAGCATTGACATGGTTCCAAAACATTCCACCAAGGTCAATCGTGGACTTGAACACATTAGCTCAAGGATTTGTAGCTGCTTGTTCCAAAACGGGGATCAAACACAACACGGTAGCTCAAATCTATTGCTTTAAACAGAAACAAGGTGAGCCTGTTAGGGATTGTGCCACTCGTCTGAAACAATACATTGCCAGTTTTCTAGGGCTACAGATAGCTGCAGAAGAATGGCTACTATCATTGTTTCTAGAGGGACTGCTAAACAAAGAACTTCATGCTATACTGTATAGCAAGAATCATACAACCCTAGAAGAGTGTGTGCAAGATTCTATTGACTTAGGAGAAAATTGTGATATTAAGGACAACCAAAGTGAGAAAACAACATCCACTAAACCAGTACAAGTGGGAACGGCTGCTACAGCACCACTTTCAGCAATAGAAGACATGCTCAAAGGATGAATGACATGCAAAAAGCACCTATGAGGGGACCAGGGCAAGGGATACCTCAACAGGGAAAACCAATTAGACGGCAAAAATGGTGTGCAATTGAGGGTAAATGGACCAACCATGAGACCAATGAATGCTATTACCTTCCAATGTATGATGGGAATGTTCAATAGGTGCCTATGAGGCCACAAGGACAACCCTTGTACAGATATCAACCTAATATGGCCCCAGCTCAAAGACAATCGATGGGTATGGAAAGACGTCAACCCGTGTTGGGACAAGAACCTCCATATCCAAGACATAAATCAATGCTTGCAAAGTACATGCATCCGGAGGGCGTCATAGATGAACAAGCACTAGTGCTTGTTATACCCTATGCTCAACTTAGTCCATCTATAGTAATGGTAGAAGGAGATTGGTATAATTCACATCCACCACCAATGGAAGAACCTGTAACTTATAATCCACCAGAGTCAAGGTGTTAGACCTCCTATGGTAAGACCCATGATTAAGCCAAGATCTGGAAACTATCATAATTGTGGTGCAGATGATCATTGGAAGAATGAATGCCCAGAGCCTGACAAAAACCTCAAGCCAGTTGAATCTTATTGCATACAATGTTGCAAAAAGGGAGGACACTTCCCTGAAGATTGTCCTAAAAATCTTTTAAACAAGGGTAAAACAATAGTGAACGTAGTCCAAGTGATACCTAGTAGCTCATCTGAGAGTGAACTGATTGTTGCAATCATGGTAATCACCAGAGACCAGGCTAAGAGAAAGAAACATAACTCCTATGATGATTCGGAGAACACAACAATTTCCTCTCAAAAGACCAAAAGAAGGAGAAGCAGAAGGTATGAGATGAGAAAACAAAAACAACGGGCTGAAATCGAGGAGAAAGAAAAAAAGCTATTCCAAGAAAAGGTGAAGGAAACTGAAAGTGAAATCAAAGCAATATATAACCTACATCATAGAAACAAGAAATCTAAAATTGAAATTTTTGTTTGAATCATTATCCATAATTCCTAGATAATGAACAATGATAACAAAAAAGTAATAAAATAGCATACAAGTACGATGTGAACATAAATTAGAGAGCAAAAGAAAGAGTAAAGTGGAGTTTGACTAGTCATCAAAGGGGTTGACACGTGAAGGCATGTCACCCACATCATCAACATCAAGAGAGATGGAAGCCCCCTCTCTGCTTAGCTTTTTTACGACGAGGTAATGGTTGCACATAATCTGAAATCAAAGCATCATCATTGTGAATAGCTACACACACCCACCCTGTACCTAAGCATGCTGCCAATACTGGAGTTGTACCACATTCCAACTCTAAACAAAGACCTCCACGCCTACAAAGAAGCTCCACAAAACATGCAGCAAAAGAATGATTTAGTTGAAGGCCACCGCACCATGGCTCCCCTGATGATGATCTTGCCTAAGAGGACTCTGGAAGGTGGTGCATCATGTAAGAGTTCAAAGGATTCATTCTAGTGGGGTGCTCTCCACCACAAAGCAAGGTGGTTGCATGCCAAGCCTATGCACCATACGTAGGAGAGAACAATGACACTACACTACAACATAGACAATAAGAACAATAACACTTAACACACCAAATGAGAAACAAACATGTTAGTATATAGAAGAGCATTACCTCAATCCGACCACCAAAGCTATTGCCATACCCGTAAGCTCCATGATGGAGGACCGCAATGTGATGATGAATAGCCATCTCTGATATACAACAAAATCTCTCAACCCAGCCAATGGTATCCCCTGCAAGGGATTCTCAAAACTAAAATAAAAAACACACAACCAAAAAATAAAAAAGTATTGTATAGAAAATATGATGGTAGCACAAACCTGCCATTAGAAACCATGATCAACAACCACCCAGAGTCTAATAAAATCGAATATGCAAGCTCGTGTGTTATCAGAGCTGTCCGTTTTGATTTTCAACAATGATTCAAAAACTTTTGAGAATTATGGTCCACCAGTAGCTTTCATTTAATTGATTTTGTAATTCTTAAAAACTCAGGAGAAAAAAACCTCCTGTAGCCAGCCATGTTGGCGTGGATGGCTATAGATAGTTTGCGAAGGTAACCTGATGATATGGCAAGAATACCGCTCTCGCGATAATGGTGCCTCTTCTCATGTTTCAGCCAAGAAAGTACCAACTTAGCTACATTATCATACTCATCTTAATATGGAAGTAGCAGAAGTAGCTCGGCCATCCTTGATCAGTCACAACCAGCCATGTACTATTGCAAAACTATCATGAGATCGACCCCCATTGCAGCAACTGCGCGAACTAGAGCTCTACTAGCAGCAAAGATTAGCACCATTATCGCCATGTTGTTCATGCAGCGAGTTGCAGCAAGCTATCAAGGTAAGTGTTGCTCAATTTTAGCACTTCAGAATCTTGCAAACATGTGAAAGAAAGCCACTAAAGCTATTTCCAGCTTGACTTGAAAAGGGTGCCATTGAGGAGTTCAGAATACCTGAAAGAGATGATCCGACTCATCCAGAGTCCCAGCCTTCTTAGCATTTTGCAAATGGGATGTTTGGTCTAGTTCATTCCTTTGACTTCTCCTCATAGGATTAAGGAGCAGGTAGAGGCTTGTGCGTGGCACTACGCAGCAGCCATTTATATGTGTTGTCGTGTTTTGGCTTGCTTCATGTAAATTGAAAGCTGGCTATTTGTCATGACAAATGCAAGCTTATACTAAGGGGCAAAGGGTACTTGTAATGATAAGCTTGGTTGGCTAAGAGAACTAATAGCAGATTATGGTCTACCAATCATGGTACTTGTCTAGACTGGAATATCCTCTGCACCCACAGAGCATGTGCCTACTGGCATCCCTTGACGCCTTTTCAGCCCAAACCCATGGTCCCCTGGTGTAGCCCAAAATTGGACGGTAATCAAGGTAACTGTTCGGGAAAAATGATTTTTCCAAACATACAAAATTCCTTTACTAGATTTTCTGAAAAGGAAATTTTAGAAAATAAGGTCATTTTTTCGGGATTTTACGCTATTTTTCTCTATTTTGGGGCGGAATCTCTCGTTTTCCCCTTCACAAGAAGTTTTGGACAAATTCTCACATTATTTCCCACATTGTGACTTACCTCAACATCATGAGCTTCTGTGAGGGAGGTGCCGCATACCTAGCTAGGTACAATTGAGGGCAGGGACCGCCGGCCCGGTGGGGGGGCTAGCGGTCCCCTGCCCCCAATCGTACCTAGCTAGGTATGCGGTGCCTCTCGAGAAGAAGCTCATGATGTTATGCATTGTATGAAAAACACTGAGAAAGACTCCAATTTCCTACACGAGAAAATTTCTAAATCTTCTTGTGAGCTTGCCCTCAACCGGCATTTTTGAAACGATATTAAGCTGAGACACATTTTCCCGAACACTGTAAAGAGTCAAGCATATTAGTAGTTGATAGGAAGAGTCGGCCATCGCGCTTTTCTGTGGGGCAGCAGAAAGCCAATCATTGCCTGCAAGCACGCGCAATAGGGACATCATGGTATTGCACCAAGGTGAAGCAGGAATTTTTTGTACACAAGCTTTGAGTTTACAAGTCTCAAACAGATTGCTGGGTTTCATTTCCACAATCATCAGAGACACAAGCTGATCCTAGTGACTGACGCTTTTTGTGCAGAGTACTTGGATTTTCAGCATCGAAAGAGTACAGTGCATGTATGGAAAGAGTACTATTGCAGGAGCATGCGCAGTAGTGCAGTGGTACGAGGGTAGCTTGTGATGAGCGAGAGGTCGCGAGTTCGTAGAGCGTGTCTTGAAGATGTGTTGACTTTTTAGTGGATTGCTTCTAGCCGGTTGCATGTGGCTCCGGCTGCTCTGCCAAGCACGCAACCCATAGCCGAAATGTTACCATAAGCTAGTGCATGCGATCATGGAACTGCAGCTGCTGGCCAGCGTTATGAGCTAGTGGCTTGCACCCTTAGAGAAAATAACTACCTGTAGCCATCCACGCCGGCGTGGACTGCTACAGGTAGTTTGCAAATCTATCAATATCACGATGCCCTCAGTATCCAGGCCGGGCTGACTTCACCCACCCTGCAAGTCTAGTACCTAGATCCCATCCACCAAGAGGCCTGCCCTTCGGCACTCATACAGCCATTCTATTTAGTATTGAAGCAGCCGTCTCTTGCTCGCCACCAGATCAGGTTCAAAACATGCATAAAATGTGTGCCTGGTGGGCGAATGAAGTGAAGGAGTGGATGAAATCTTTGACGAGCTGACACCGCCATCGCTATCTCTGCTGGGACCGCCACCAAGATATCTTAGCTCATAAACTCGTGGCCCCGCGAGAGCCTACAACGACTTTTGAATGACCTACAACTACTACAACACATTTTAATTAAACCCACCTTATTGAATAGTTGAAGCTGCAATAGGAACATAGCCGTGCATAGTAACCTTAAAGCTATGTAAAACAAACTGCTTGTAGCCATCCACGTTGGCGTGGATGACTACAGGTAGTTTTCAAAGGTACCCGGGAGGAGGTTTCCCCGCAGATGATGACTTATGCCTTCACATGAAGAAGCTTAAACGATGCCGTTAGAGACAGTCGAGCTCTTGGTGGAATGCAAACCGCAAGAGCCTGTGAGTTTGAGACAAGGCAAGCATAGAAGGGTTGCACCAATGCAATCATCAAAGAACAAACACAGGGCTGAGAAGCAAGATGTTCCACGAATTGGGTAAATTGAAAGTTTCTTTTAGAGATTTGCACATAAGAAATGCAAGGCAAATGGTTGGGTTTTGGTTTCAGAAGGGTAGGTGAAATTTGCCACTATTGTACAGTAATGATAGGGCACGTTTTTGTTTGGACAATTCGAGATTTTTTTTTTTTAATATTTGATCTCACTTTGTAAAAATCATATATAGTGAAAATTTTATATTAAAGAAAGCCATGATTGATGAGTACGGGCACGTGAACATGCAAACTTCCTCAGGCGGCTTATAGTTATGACTATAATTTCAAGTTAAAAAATTTGGAAGAAATTTAAAACTTTGATTCAACCCGTTGTAGCAATCTGTACACTACCACTGCTAAAATTCTGCTTGTCACACTATTAACCCATGTGGAGATGCATTACAATTTTTGGGCCACGACGTGGACATAAGCTAGTGCTAATGTTTGAAAGTAGATTTTATTTGCTAGAAGTTGCTTCTGTGCAAGAACATTTTGAGCTTTGTGATGCCAATTTCTATCTTTGACCGCTAACATTATCTAGAGCGCAAGATTAAGTAAAGTTGGAGG
Organism: Adiantum capillus-veneris; assembly: GCF_014529385.1. Taxonomy (NCBI): domain Eukaryota; kingdom Viridiplantae; phylum Streptophyta; class Polypodiopsida; order Polypodiales; family Pteridaceae; genus Adiantum; species Adiantum capillus-veneris. Next base: position 24,768,064 of record NC_140954.1, on the reverse strand, counting down.
CTACAATATCAAATGATGGTGAGCAAACTTGCATGCTTGATCGTGATCTGCACCAGTTCTACAAGGTAGACGTTAGAAGTGAGGATCAAATTGGTGCAGGAATCGGCAGAGTTCCTCAAGACAAGAAAGACAACAATGGAGATCATTTAAATGATGATCTACACAACGTAGATCACTCAAATCAATGCAAGTGTGATTGACATGATTAAGTGCACGCCACTGCAAAGAAATTTATGTTTTTCTCTCCATCAAGCCAAGAAGGTGGCCTAGACTGATGAACTCCCAGCTAAATATGATGTCTACATTGCGTTCGAATTGCCACCAGCTAGTGATTCTTCAGATATGAGTGGTATGGAGCAAAGACATGATAGTCACATGTAGACAGAGTACGTCACTTGTAGTAGTGATAATTTTAATGGTGTTGTTAGATTTAGTAGATGCTCTGGGTATTTGCACTACATTAACATTGATTGTCCATTTTATTTGCGCTTGAACATGTCTAATGAGTCTCAATGGCAAGGTCGGCTTGTTAAATCACGTCCTAAAGGATCTGTCTCCTCTTAGTAAGGCACAATGACATGCACTCACTGTGGAAAAATGCTAGAATATGTTCTTGCGGTTACTTACTATTGTTTGCCAAGAAATAATCACCATTGTACTAGGTGTGCTTTGCATCTTGGAGAGCATAATCATCCATGTGCAGAGGGAAGGAGTCGGACAATTGAGTCACATAGATGAAATGTTGCTTAATCATGCAAGTAGAAATCCTTTGGTGAATGCCAAACAGTTGGAGCGAGCCACTACTCATGATATTATCATAGACAAGCTTATTGAAGTAGGCTCAACGGGAAGAGGTGTGATTGAAGATTTGGAGTTTGTTGAATTCTTGGACAGTTTGACTCCCCTTTCAAATGAAAGGAGAGTAGAGAAAATTTTGGAGTGTGCAAAAAGATCAAAGAATATCACTACAAAGGGTCTTGAGGTAGTGCCTCACCTTAAAAGCAATTTCAGATATCCTTTTATTCATAGTATCCTCTTCCCATGTCAATTGGTTGATAAGGTGCATCCCCATGTATATAAGATGTTAGTTAAAGGACCTAGCAGTGGAGTTGATTTAGTGAATTGGTTGCACCTTGGAGGTAATTTAGAGCAAAAGTGGGTGCACTTTGATGATGTTCACCGTGTTCAAGGATGGCTGACTATGTCAGCACATGTCTATGACCTTACGTACGAGAGCTGTTCACCATTGCAACTGATGAGTTTATTGTGGAAAATAAATTTAATATGCTTAGATTGAATTTTGGAAGATGCTAAATAATGTGGTTAAGGAACAAGGCTTTGATAAACCAGAGTTCAGAGGATTCATGGCAGATGAAGCAAGTGCCAATTATATTGTTGTGTGTACGATTTATTTGAGGATCAAAGAAATTTATTTCAAACAAAGAGAGATCATGTTTGTTCCATTGGGAGAGAAGTATGGTTTGACATACTATCAAGTGCATCCGTCCAAAATTTCCAGAGGAGCATAAGATTTTGTGCGGCAAAAGGAGAATTGCACCAACAGAGAATGAGACTGAGAATTGTAAGGGAGAGCTTAGGAGATTTTGGAAAACAGGAATGGCCATTGAAGAGGAGGTTCCTTCATTGGAGACTTGGTTGGCTTGGTGGGACGTATGAGTCCCTCATTGGGGGGAAAGATTTGTATATCGCAAGATGCTGAAGGTATCTTTCTCCCTAACACAAACTTTTTTGGTGATATATGGATATGGGTGTTAAATCTTTTACCAAGTATTCTTGATCGAAAGTATTGTTGTACATTGTACACTTTTCTAAATTGTAGGTGCAATACATATTTTTTGTCGATTTCATTGTTAATTAAAGGTTTTTGGCATGTGGGAGTGATTGAACAACTGAAAAATATTTTTCTAAGGTAAAGAAACTATGAAGGGATTGTTTCTAACCAACAAAAAACAAATATGTACATAAAAAATATATTGCACAAGGGGGTCATAAAACATCACAGGTTTTGCTCGGATTATGGTTTGCTCGATTTTGTTTGCTCGAATTTTGGGATTCCTCATATTTAATTAGGCTATACAGATTTTTGTATTTAGTTCTATTCTCTTACATTCACAGATGTTTATCCTTCTTCATATGAGGAATGGGAGCCAGTGGAGTGCATTATAGGTCTCATCTCTATGACCCATGCTCATATTGGGGTCTTGCAATATGCGGGCAGAACTAGCAAAAGCCTTATAGATGAGGGTATTTTCTTCTATGACCATTTCTACTAACTCAATAAAAGGAATCATAGAGGAGTGTTGGTGAAGGTTTCACTACCAACGAACTGGAACTCCATGGATTGACCCATTCCCGACACAACAATGAGTGAGGCATTGAAGGAGCAGGCTTTATAGGGATGTTCAGAGGTCTCTCCAAAACTCTGTACCCACTAAATTGGTGAAACTTGCAAATTTCTGTCCTGTTGGTCTCTTTGTTGAGTTATTTCATACCTGCAAATTACATGTTGCTAAAACCATGTTTCTCTGCAAATCATTTGGTTCCCTCTTGTGTGATAAGCTTCTTGATCGAGGGTGGTATCTGAAAGAAACAAATGGCATATGTTGCGAGATTTCTCTTGACACTTTCATTGTCAAGTATATGCTTGCAATACAGATATTAATAATCTCCTTTTGGTACAAGCATTCTCACATTGTTGAAAGTTGATATGTGCCTATGGATCAAGAGGTAGCAAGTTTGGCAAACAATGCTGTCATAGACGTGGAAGTGGTGGACAAAGACCTAAATCTCATGATAGTAATTACAATAAGGCAGCAATGCAATCTTTTGAAACTTCGACATGATATAGTGGAGGAGACTGCCGACATTGACTCCGTAAACTTTTATTTCTTGTTGGGAAGACGAAGAGTAATGCAACGAAGGGAGAAGCATTTTCTGTGTGGAGATCTTTCTGGCCGTATTCAAATTGTGCCCATGTAATCTAGCATGAATGGCTTCAACAAAATGTAACTTTTTTTACTAGTTTAATCTTAATATCAAGTGTTTGCTCAAGGCTCTCTCTCTCTCTCTCTCTCTCTCTCTCTCTCTCTCTCTCTCTCTCTCCCCCCCCTCAGTGAGTATTTGAAACACATAGACAGGTAGACAATATCAATTTAAGGTATAAACAATGAATTACTAAGTACATTTGTAAGTACAAATTCCGATGTGCTCAATGGACTTAAGTACATTCCTTGCAGGTATGGGACCATTGAATGTCCTCTAGGTAAAAATCGTGAAGATGCCCTTCAAATGAAGGTGGGAAAATAGTAGTGCCATGTGGATTAAGTAAACCCTTATGTGGTGTGTCATCAATCAACAAAGTAGCACATTGATCTATTCAAAGGGCTTGTAGAAAACTAGAGCATTAGCTTTAGTTGGGTGGAAATGTCCCGCAATGGTATTACAATTTCTTTGACTATACACAGAATAAAAATCAAATCTTTGAATTTCAGTCAAATTGCAAACTATGGAAACAAGGGGATTCAAGTTTTGGGACTGCATTGAAGACTAGATAGCAACCCTAAACCGTGGAATCAAAAAAATCAAAAATTCCTTTGTGCCTGGTCAAATTACTACTATGAGATTTCCCAAGCGAAAACTACATAAATCGGAGAACTCTGTATGTACACTGTACGGCTGTCGTAGCAGCAACAATCCATTGAGATCCAAGATAATTAGTCTCTGCAATGATTGTGTGCGTACATATAAGTAGTTAGAAAAAAAAAGAGTATATTATTTAAGTACAATGGATATTACCAGAACAACCATATCTACTTGAAGAAAGAGTCCATACTCGTGTGAGGTCCCCAACCTGGCAAAAATTGGGGCGACTTGATAGATGACCTTCCTTTATTCTCCTTTTTCATTGTTGACGACACCCTACTCCATTTCCACAAAGTAGAGATACGAGCAACAAAAGAGAGGAAGTCCTCTATCCATCGTTTACGTGGTTATAAGAGTCATACGCCACAAGCTAGGTCGATAAATCTAGGATTCTAATGAAGCTGTTTCCTAACATAAAGATGTAATCCCATTGACATATTTAGAATCCATAAACAATGCATTTTTTCCCACGTTTAAGAGGCACGGCCGCCATCCATAAACCATAAATATGATATGAAACTTAGTCTAACTAACTAGTAATCTTGTAAAAAGTACTCGACTAATTGGGTCCATAGCTTTCAGGGGCACGTAGATTTGAGACATCTCGACTCTTGGTGCAATGAGTCTCTATTTTCACTTCTCTTAATAAGAGAGAGTGGAGAGTTTCTCGACTAAGCGAAATTACCCATCCTTGATTGACAACCTAAGCCAACCCCCACTTTCCACCCCACACTCACACTTTTTATCTTGTTTTCTAATTACTATTACACTATTTTACATATACAAACAGTGTTCCTTCATTAATTCCAGACACAGATTCTTTTATAAAACCCTTCAAACAATACCAAAATGATTCAAACAAGGTCTAATGAAGACAGCCCTATAATTCAACAAAAATAACTTTTTCAATTTCTCATGAGTTGTCGCTACCCGCGGACTTTCTCTGTCTAAGCAAGAGCCTTTGCAAAGGATATCGCTAACTGCAAATTGTGCAACCTTCCAATCTCGCTAACCGCCGCGAGGTATCCCTCTACCTGCGAGGAATAAAAGATATTCTTTCAATAATTCTTCTCTTTAAATGATTCATCAAACATGATCAAGGCTTCCCAAGTCATCATGAATAGCAATGCAAAATTATGAATTTGTCTTACCGGATTAGCGACATGTTTGATTACCTCCTGTGTTTGAGGTTGGATGACTTCAACTTCTTCCGCAACTAATACCTCTGCTTGAGCAACGTTTAGAGTAGTTGATGCCTTCCTCTGCACCTTCCTTGGAGGTGGAGCGACATGCGCGTCCTTAGAGCTTTGAGTCACTCGCTTCGGGGCCATCCTATCGATGTAGAGAAGAGGGAAAGAGAGAAAGAGAACACCAGAATTCCAAGGGCAACACGACAATGGTAGAGAAAGACTTGGAGATGGAGATGGTTTGAAGGTAAGAGCTCAAGGGAGAGGTTGAGGGAGAGAAGGTAATCCGAAGTCAAGGCAAGAGAGCTTCCGCTTCTGAGAGTGTGTGTCTGTGTCCTTGAAAGTGAGGAGAGAGGGGTCTTTATATACTCTCTCAAGGCCAGCTAAGAATAGAGGAAAGCAAAGAGAGCTAAGTTCGCGTACGTTCGTGGCTCTAAAGAAGAAATTATTATTATTTATTTATTTATTTATATTTTTTTGGGACACGGATTCCGATGCGCGATTTTGATTCTCCAATTTTAAAAGAAGCTTGGCTTCCAAGCCAGGAACTCTAAACTTAACTCTCTCCTCCTGCTTTCCTAAAAGGTCAACTCTTATCTTTAGATGTAGTCTTGAGACTTAAGTTTCCCACCAACCTATAGTTTTGAAGTGAATAAGGGTCATAATTAGTAGTTCTAACGTCTAACTTTCAATCCGATCATTCCGTTTGAACACATTAAGACTTAACAAAATGCGAACCTCAAATATTTGCAAAGTGAATAAAATACTTTGATTAATTGAAAAATGTTGGGTACATTACAATCTCCCCAACTTAGGGATTCGAGATGTCCTCATCTTGAGAAAAAGTGAGAATACTCCTACTCTACATCATTATGTCTTAAAGGTGATGTCCTTAATTTGTTTTTCTTGCTTCTACTGTTGCTCCATTAGCCAATCATGGACAAGAGTTTCTATAATTTCCCAACTCTCCACATTCAAACCATCGAACATTCAAGCGTCGATAATCTTGCGTATTAGTGGCATAAGCTCTCTGTGGCTGACTATCTCTGAAGCTCTGATTCTGTTCAATTCTTCTTATAATCCCTCGTTCATCTTGTACCGTGGTAGGCTTCAGGGATTCTAATCGCGAGCTAATTGGTTCTCTTAAACCTTGAAAAAATCGAGCTACCTGCTGCTCTATGGTCATCGATGGTGCGTAACGTCTAAGCCTTACAAACTTTGAGTAGTACTCTTCCAAGGATTAACTGTATTGTTTAAGGTAAAGAACTCATTCATCTTTATCGCTTCATGGGCAGGAGGTATGTATTTTTCCTTCAACGCTTGTTTAATTTCCCACCAACTCTGAGAGTTCTCCCACACTCCCATGTCATGAAAATGTTGTTTCACCATAATTTCGCTTCCCCTGAGAGACAAAACATCCCTAACATCGTTGATTTGCAGGTGTGGTCCTTGCAGCAGAGAAGTAATCATTCATAGCTTCAAACCATACTTCTACATCTTTCTCAATATCATCACCCTCTCATTTAAAGAAGGTGGTTGCATTTGTTTGAGAAACAACTTCTTCTCCTAAATCTCTGTATAAATAACATCGTTTTGAGGATTTTCCATCGTAGAAGTGATTTGAAGATTTTTCTGAGTGTACATCAATGTTTATAATAACTCAAATCAATAGGGTACTCTCCAAACTTAGACTTATCCAGTCCACTAAAAGCTCAATCATATGACTTAACCAATCATTACTTATCCGATTCATTAAAACTCGATCACATGACCTAACCAATATTGACTTAACCACTCCATCAAAACTTAGTTACATGACTTAACTAGTCATGAGTTATCCAATCACATGACTTAACTTGTCATGACTCATTCAATCCACCAAAAAAAAAAAAAACTCATTTTCATGACTTAACTGGTCACACAATTTCTTTGTAGACAAACAACTCAATATTCTATTCATAAAATCATCAAAATGTCATATAGGGGTCTACAAAAGATCTCTCCATGAAAAAACATAATAGATATTGACGGGAGCAAAGCGAACCCCGAACCTTGACGGCCTCTAAAACACCGGGGACCGAATGGCGCGCCTCGAGCCTGTCATGGTAAAGCAAACAGGGGGCACCACCTAGCTTTAGCGGCTAGGATGCAAACAACACACCACCATAACAAAGTTTTCATCCAAGAGAGATGGATGATTGGGAGCAATGATGAAGAGGAAAGGGAATGAGATCAAGTGAGAGAGAGAGAGAGAGAGAGTGAGTGAGGGAGGGGGTATAGCGGCTTAGTACTTAGGCACCACAAAAGGATGGCGAATCCGCACACCCTTCACACATACACAAGCTCACTCCAAACACAAGACTAGGTGGAGATTCCGCACACCTCACATGGGCAAAACATTGCAAGAAAACATACTCACAAAACCTAAATCTTTATTTAGAGAATAAAGCGATGAAATGGGGAGCATAGGGTAGGGGAATGAGAAGGGAGAGCGTGGTAGAGCACATGGCGGATAGGTGGGAGTTGATGGCGAAGAATCGCATGAGGGTTACGGCAATCATCCTTCATTTAGTTTCCCTTCATCTTCCATAGCCCAAGGGTGTAGAGGTCATGCTTAAGACGAGCATGGTGATTGCGGTGATGGTGATGGTGTGGGTGTGTGTGTGTGCACTAGGCACACACAGTGCATAGTGTACTCTTTGGTGATGGTGTGTGTCCTTAGTGTGATGGTGACCCCTCTTTATATAGGGGAGGAGGGGGGAGAAATTCTAGAATTTAGAAATGAAGAAATCATTATCTACATAGGCCATGTGACTGTGGGCCCCACTTGTCTGGCTGTGTGTATATGTGCCAGAACAGCAGTCTCATGAGAGAGAGACTAAGAGAGAGAGATGGGTTGATGAAAAAACGTGAGAGGTGACATGGAGAATAAAGTAATTACAAGAGGGGAGAGAGGGGAGTGTGTTCACAGGTGAATCTATGTGCAGATGTGTGTGAACACAAGAAAAATCAGGTAACCACCGGGTGGGGATGGGTCTATGGGCACCTTTTTCAGTGAAACTGAGTGTGTGTGAGTGTGGGGGAGGTTATTTAGCTACAAGACAAGAGACATGGCGCCCTTTAGAGAGAGAGAGGGGTATTTGGGTCATGGGATATGATAGGAGAGAGAAAGAGGGGGTGGGGTATACTATTTTGGAAGATAGGGTAAGTTTCATGTGAGTTAGGGTGCATTATTGGTGAGTTATAATGCATTATTGGTGAGAGGTGGGGTAGCTTGAGGGGAGAGAGAAAGGAGAAAGGACAAGGGGAAGAGAGAGGGGGTTGACCTTTTGAGTGGAGGAGAGGAAAAGGGACACCCGGCGGGACAACAGTGAAGAAAAAGGAGGCAAGGTGGGGATGGGCTACCCCGCAGGCATGAGGTGGCCTATTTTACCTTTCTTATATATTTACATAATCATACTTTATTTTTTTTCTTACTTTTTCCAATGCCTTTTATCACTCCCTCCCTAAGAGGGGTTTTCATGGGGTGGGGAAGAGAGAAGAGGGGTATGGGAGCTTGGCTTGTGAAAAGCCCCCATCATTAGCCCTCCCCTTTTGGCTAGAGGCATTCATGTCTCTAGCTCATCTGTTTGATCATTATTGTCGGAGGTGGCGGCTGATGGTGTGTCCTCATCTGGAAGGTCAATTGGTGGAGCCTGGTCAAATAAAAGAAAATAAGGTTTAAGTCGCCAACCATTTACCCTGGTTTTATGAAGTTTTCTGTTGGGGTATAAAGCCCAATGTGGTCGCCCAGGTAAGTGGGTGGGCCGCCAGGTATGTACACATATTCTTTTGTAAAAACCTAATAAGAACTCACTATGCTCTACACATTATAGTAGAGCGAGTTCACCATATCGTCGTGCTCTTCTTCTCGCACTCTCTCTCGCGTCGCACTTCCGCTCGTACTCCTTCAACTAGTATCAGAGCTCAGATCGAGGCTCGGGGTAGCACTGCAGGAGGCTAGAGTCACCAACTCAGATTGGAGTGAAATTCGACAGGGAAAGACACGGCCCCAAATCTCGTGGGCGAACCTAAAGGGCTCGGTGTTGTCAGAATTTCATTCTGAGGTCATCTCGGCCACCGTTCGGCTTCGACAAAGGTCTGTGCAGGACATTTTCGACTACGTGGTCTCGACGGGTGCAGATCCGACTCTGCAAATTTGGGGTTTTTGGCCTACGACTACAGGTGCTGAGGATATCGACACTCTCAGAGTGTTGATTTGTGGCTGACTACACATCGAAGGACGGCTCACAGTTCTTGGAGGCGTGTCACATACGACACGGGTGTATCTACACACAGACTGTAGGCGACATCCACTAGTTCATCAGGTAGCTTGTGTTTGCTGCTTGATATTCCAGATTTTATCCTGACATTGCAGGTACTTCCACATGGGATGTATTGTCAGAGATGATGTATGTCTGTTGAGGGTTTGCTGGCTGTGAGTCACGCAGCAAACAACCGCCGTAGCGGTTACAGCATACAGTGGGAAATTTGTGGATGTATGACTTTGTGGGAAGTCTATGTACTGTCAAATTTACTGCAACCTTTGTTGAGGGTCGAGTGAGGTTTTATTGAGCTGCGGGATTCTCGAATGTTGAGATCCTTTCGGTGATACAGGTCTTGGAGCGATCCCTCGAGCACCCTTAGATAGGCAGTTAGGATGTATTGACTGTGAGTTAGACAGTTGGGATTGCATCTTTGCTTTACTGCCGTTGAGGCATTGTCGCAGTCTATGCTTACAGGACAGTGACAGAACAGTCAGAGACAGTACAGGTGCAGGACAGGTTTACCCACAGCTTATAGTGTCAGAGAGATAGTGTTTTTTAGCTTTTTTTTTTGGTCTGTTTTTTAGTACACTAGAGCCATTTTACAAAGGAGACTCTGCCAAAATTTATGCAGAATCTGAAGCTTTCTTGGTTCATTTGATAGGTTGATATTGGTTCAGAGGTCAGTTTACAGGGGAAACTCTGCCGAACTTTTCCCAGGAAAGTAAACTACTGTGAAGCGTAGCTATGGCTGGATCACAGGACACTGCTCTTTACAATATCAAGAAGCTGGATGGAACCAATTTCCCATTGTGGAAGAAGCAGATTTGGCACGTGTTGGTACAAAAGAAGCAGATAAAACCTATAAAGATCAAAGGGATAAAACCAGAAGATATGGACGAAGATGAATGGAGCGAAATGGATGAATTGGCACTTTCTACCATTATGCTGACTTTGGTAGAAAGCGTTTACTTCAATGTAGCAGACGAGATGTCGGCTTATCAAGGATGGTTAAAGCTGAGTGATCTTTATGAGAAGCAGAGTGCAGCTTCCCAGGTATACTGGCTTAAGAAGCTTGTTGACTTGAAGATGAAAGAAGGGACACCTATGTCCAATCATCTGAATGAATTCAACACAATCTATAGTCAGTTGTCAGCTTAAGGTGTCAAGTTTGATGAACCTGTTAGAGCTATGTTCCTGTTGATCACATTGCCGAAAAGTTGGGACACTTTTCGCACAGCTTTGAGTAATTATGCACCTCCACATGGTTTGAACATAGCAGGTGTAGAAGGAAGTCTGCTTACTGAAGAAACCAATAGAAAGACAATGGACAAAGGCAAAGGAACAGCCTTAGTTGTCAGGGGAAGGACCAAAGAAAAGTACAAAGGTGGAAAGAGGAATCAGTCTCGTAGAAAGTCCCGCAGTGCTAAAGGCAAGAGTGACATAGAATGCTACCATTGTGGCAAGAAGGGTCACATGAAAAGAGACTGCAGAGAATGGAAAGCAGAAAAAGGCAAAGAGAAAGCTGAAGACCATGGTGAGAAGAACAAGTCCTCAGTGAAGATTCAAGAAATAAATGTGACAAACACTGTTTCAGAGGATGACAGTCTAGTGTCAGGAGACATCTACTTCTTGAAGAATACAATGGACTCAGCTCTTCTTACAGCATCTGATGGAAATGCACTGAGTGACTGGATTATAGACTCAGGGGCATCACTTCATGTGTCTCCAAACAAGGAGTGGTTTACTTCTTATGTGACCACTAAAGATCATGTTCGGCTAGGCAATGGGCAGACATGTGAGATCTTAGGTGTTGGAGATGTTCAATTGAAGTTTCAGAATGGCTCTTCTTTCACGCTGAAGAATGTGAGACATGTTCCCGCAATTACAAAGAGCTTGATCATCACAGGTTTACTTGATGATGCTGGCTATGTCACCATTTTTGGACAGAACATGTGGAAGATATCCAAGGGTTCTATGACAGTAGCACATGGAGTAAAGTCTGGAGGACTTTACATGATTTATGTATCAAATGTCTCTAAAAATGTAATCAATGTAACCGAGCAGCCGAACGTTTCTTTGTGGCATAGCCGGTTAGGACATATGTCCAAGAAGGGAATGGAAATCTTGTCTCGTTCTGGTTATTTTCCTGGCTTTTCATTTAATGATTTTGAATTCTGTGAACATTGTCTGCATGGTAAGCAAACACAGCAGCCACATAAGCATAGAAGCAGTAGAAGAGATACACAGTTAGCACTTGTTCATAGTGATTTGTGTGGACCTATGCCTAACCTATCTCTAGGGGGAGCTTCTTACTTTATGACATTTATAGATGGGTTTACTTTCTCAAGCACAAGGATGAAGCGTTTAGTGTTTTCAAAACGTTTGTGACACTTGTGGAGAATCAGAGTGGCAAGAAGCTTAAATGCTTACGCACTGACAATGGTGGAGAGTATGTTTCAAAGGCCTTTCAGGACTTTTGTGAGTCAAAAGGTATAAAACGTGAACTTATTGCTCCTTACAATCCTCCTCAAAATGGTGTTGCTGAGAGGATGAATAGGACCATACAAGAGAAGGTCAGAAGTATGTTGTCTAATGCACAACTGCCAAATGGATTTTGGGCTGAAGCTGTATCAATAGCTGCTCATCTTGTAAATAGATCTCCTAGCAAGGTTTTGCAGAAGGATTCAGTGCCAGAGATGGTATGGTCAGGCAAAATTCCCTCATACAAGCATCTCAGAGTCTTTGGCTGTGAGGCATATACTCACGTTCCAAAGGAATTTAGGAACAAACTTGAGCCAAAGAGTAGAAAGTGCATCTTTCTAGGCTATGGTAATTCTGGTGAGATGGGGTACAGACTTTGGGATCCCGAATCCAGAAAGGTTGTCCGCAGCAATGATGTTCACTTTAATGAATCCAAATATCATTCTAAACTAGAGAGGGTTGAGGAGATTAGAAGAGTTGTCTTCCAAGAAGATGGACCTGCACGTGCAAGACAAAATGTCAGGGCTCAAGAAGAGCAAGGATAGGATAGAGTGGAACCACAGGTTGTGGCTGAGCCAGAGCCACCTATTGTGCGTAGATCTGGACGTATCACGCTGTCACGAGTTTTTTGGAGCAAGGGATTGCGCATATGTACATACACCTGCATGGTGCATCGAATAAAGGATTGCCCAATTTCCATAGCCAGGTGGTTACGTGGGGCCCACATGTCTACAGGTAGGACACCATGTACATAGTGCATCGATTTTCACTATCACCATTACCAGTATGTTTTTTCTACAATAATGAGGAGTTTATAGCGCGTAAAACTTCTCGAGGAAGCTATCCGCGGGCCGACGACATGAGGTAAGCAGGTGTGTCAGATGGCATCTAGTGGCGTCAAGAGGGCGAACGGGGTCAATATTTGCACGTGGATGAATACGGACACAAAGTGGTGTTTTCTTGTGAGAGTTATGCATAAAGTTCATCATTAGGACCAATTTTTGGGGCCACTTCACGTGGTTGCGAGGCGCATTATTGAAAAGAAATGAGTGCCAGGTGTGCGCATGGATGCAGCAGGGTGACAACTATGCACTGCGAGGTCAGTTTTTGGCCTGTTCGGGGTCCGTTTGAGGTCATTTAAGGGGCCAAGGGTGCCCAACTAATAAATCTAAGTGTGGGAACTGAAAAAACTGAGAGAAGACCAGAGAAAACGTGGAGAAGAGAGGAGGAACAGCTGCAGGTGTGTTTTTAGAGTTTTTGGAGCCTGTTTTGGCCGTAAACTGCTCATCCGAGGTCGGATTTGAGCACTTTGACATTGTAGACTCGGGTTTTGGGCCGTTTCGGACGCGATGGTGCTGTCCATTTTTCCAAATTTCTCACTCTTTTTCTGCTGTTTTTACTGTGTAAGTTTCTCCTATGAGCGAAGCTTCTTCTCCAATTTGTGATTGTATCTGGTATATTTTACCCATTTTGTGTGAGCTATTTGCCCCTTGGTGTTGGCCCAAGCTCAATTGTATCTAAACATCAGAAATTCTCCTCTTTTGAGCTGAGTTTTCTGGGTGTGTGTGTGTGTGTGTGTGTGTCTGTGTGGAGTGGGCAAGTGGATAGTCTCTCTCCTCTCACTCCAGAGGTGTGTTCCCTTTCTCGGCCAGGTGTGTTGTCTAAGCCGAGTGGTGCCCCATAGTGTGTGTGTGTATCTTCCCAAGAGTGTGTGTCGGGTCATTATAGAGGCACTGTGTGTGTTTTCATCCCGCTCACATTCTTTTGGCGCCCCCACGGAGGATCTTCTTCGAGTACCTTCTGCTTCGAGCTTCGAGCTTCGAGCTTCGAGCTTCGAGCTTCGAGCTTCGAGCTCCGGGATTACAGGTTGCAGGTTGCAGATTATAGGTTATAGGTTACAGGTTACACTAGTGAGTCCTACTTGATGCTCGGGTTCTATTGTTGACAGTTTATGCATACATATACAGTCTATATTTTGGGTTCCTTCTGCTCTATTTCTGGGGAAACTCTGCCAAAATTTTTCCAATTTATGATGGCTGGTTTTTTTGTCTTTTGAGCCATTTATGCTGTTATGCTGCTAAAATTTTGGCAAAATCAGAGGTTAAGTCAGGTGTGCCTTCTTGGGAGCTCCATGGTTGGCTTTAATGGATGATCAAAATGGCCCTCAATTCACTCCATTTCATTTAACTCAAAGAATCCAGATAAATGTTTATGTGTACAGGAATATTTTTTTCCAGTAGCGCATAGTCTTTATGTTTGGGCCTGTTGTAATTCCGATTACGAGAGATCTTGGAATGTCCTTTGCCTGTTGTAATTCCAATGATAAACTATGAAAACTCATTTGATGTGCATGTGTTTGTCCTTATCTAAAGTTGAGCTCCATTGAAGTTTCTGGGGATTGGGTAGTCAAAAGTTTTGGGTTCTTGCACGTGTGTTCAAAGGGGTTCTCAAAGCATTGAAACTTGGGTAGCCATGGCTTTCTCTTATCCGGAGTTTCATGGAAGAAGTGATGAAGATGTGGAAGAATTTTTGGAAAAGATGGAGGTTGCCTGCATTAGCAACCAGATTCATGATCCTACGCAAATGTTACGCCTTCTCCAAATTTGTTTGAAGAGTGATGCACGAGTTTGGTCCAAGGCATTTGAAGAGGAGTTGCGTGCAGCGGATCCACCTGTAAGATTGAGTTGGGACAATCTAAGTCATGGATTGGAAGTGGAGTTTGTGAAGATAGAAGATCCTGACAAAGTGTGGCAAGAAGTACAAGGTTTGGTGCAGAAGGAAGGTGAGCCAGTAGATGCGTACATACGTAAGTTTTCATTGGCATGGGAGCGAATGTGCAAGGCCTTAGCACCACAGGTACCCCCGCCTGACATGATGAAGAAGGACAGGTTCTTAGCTAGTCTTTGGGAGAATATACGTTGGAGAGTGGAGCTAAAGAAGCCTAGGACATATGAAGATGCACTAGAGGTAGCAAGGAACAAAGAGTGGAAGTTGAGGAATGAGCCAGTTACGGGTGGAGTCTTTGCCCATGAGGCCTGAATTTCAGCCTATAGAGTCTTTACAAGGTCGCATGTCAGGGGTTCATCACGAACCAGTGGTTCCTGTTACTACTCAGGTTATGCCAGCAGTGGTCACTACAACAGTGCAAGATGATGGGCTAAGGCAAGACATGAGGCAAATGGTAGATTTGATGAAGAATCTCAGCCTAAACATGCTAGGTCAAGTGGGAAATAATCGAGGCCGAGGGAGGTTTGCAAATCAGCCAGGAGGTGAAGAAAGGCCTAGGAATGGTGTTGGACAAAGCAATGGTAGGTTTTGGAGGCAGACGCCCACATGTTATAATTGTGGAGAGTTGGGTCACATCAGCCCGCAATGTGATAAGCCACCAAGGATGGGGGGAGACATGTATCCATTGCCAAGACAGGTGCTAACTAGGTCAAATGATTATGGCATCGAAATTAAGGGAGACGAAGGAACCAGTGGACTGACCCAGGAGGAAAAGGGAAAGACAAAAGTGCTAAGTGTAGTCACCTTGGAGAAGGCATCAAAGCTAGAGGATACATTAGTGATGCCTATTGGGAAGAGGACCACAGAGGATAAGGAAGGAAGAAGTGCCCCAGGTCCTAGTAATAAGAAAGGAAAGAGCTATGAAGGCGAGGATGTCAAGGCCAAGAGGAAAAGGAGAGCTCGTCGAAAGTTTCATGTTTCAGATTTTCCACTAGGGGATGGGCAATTAAGCTATGACTTGAAGGAGGATCTGACAAGCAGGAAGGCAGATGTTACTTTTGGGCAGCTTATAGAGATGGTGCCTAAGCTAAAGCGACAGTGGAAGAGGATGATTAACCCAATGGAGAAAGAGCCAGAGAGAGGTTCAGTAAAGGTGTTGGCAATGGATGAGCTACCAGACATTTGTCCAATAGTAGATGTGTGGTATAAAAGGAAAAATTTGGGACAAGGTTATGTGGATGGCGGAGCCCAAATATGTGTCATAACACACTCATGCGTTGAGAAGATGGGTCTCACGGTGGCTGGGGTGTCAGGTTTTCGGATCAGATTGGCAAACCATCAAAAAGTAAAATGCTTGGGTGTTGTAAAGAGCTTAGAAGTGGAGGCATATGATGCAAAGGCAGTGGTTGATTTTCATGTGATGCCAGCAGGGTTGGGAGCATATCCTATTATACTGGGCAGACCATGGTTACGTGCAGTGGGAGCTGTTCAAGATTGGCGACATGGTACGATTAGTCTCTATGGAAAGACAGGTACCATTATAATATGGACACAAGGAAACGATTAGAGGAGATTTATGAAGATGAGGATGAGTCTAGTGATGAAGACTCTTCCACGGTGACAGATGAGGATAGTGATAGCACTACCAGCAGTGATGAGGATGCTGATGTTGCATTTCTTTTGATGGACAAAGAAATATAGGAGTTTGGTTTAGTTGCATTTTCGAATGAGGTTGAAGATGAAAGTGAAGGGCCTTATGAAGTGATTGAAGGGCTGATGCAAACCAAGTTTGAGTTGTCAAAGAAGCAGGAATTGATGACACAAATGATCAGTGGAGACCTCTCAACTATGGAGAAGGATATATATCTGCACATGCTAGCTAGTTTTCCTGATTTTTTCATTACTCCATATGAAGAGATCAGAGGGTTCAAGGACGAAGAGATGCATATAGAGCTGAAAGAAGGTGCTAAGCCAGTGCGGCAAAGGCTAAGAAGGATGGGTCAAGAGCAAATGGAAGCCTTGCGAGAAGAGGTGGACAAGTTGTTGAAGGCAGGGTTCATAGTCCCTGTGGAGACCACAGAATGGGTGAGTCCAGTAGTAGTCAGTCCAAAGAAGGATGGGAAGTGGAGGATTTGTGTAGATTTTAAGCCCTTAAACACAGCCACTAAGAAGAACCCATATCCTCTTCCATTCATCGATCAGATCTTGGATTCAGTGGCAGGCTATGAGAGGTACAATGTGTGTGATGGTTTTTCAGGCTATTTTCAGTTGAAGATTGCTCTTAAAGACCGCACAAAGACCACTTTTATTACGCCATGGGGCTGCTATTGCTACACAGTATTGCCATTTGGGTTGTCAAATGGACCTTCCTTCTATCAAGAGAGAGAAAATTGGGTGTTGGAACCATTCATTGGTAGTTTTGTTAAAGCTTTTATGGATGACTTCTGTGTTTATAGCAGTAGGGTTGAACACCATGAGAAGCTGCAGATGGTATTGGCTCGATATGATGAATGTGGAGGACAACTAAATCCAAAGAAATGTCATCTAGCACAGCCAAGGGTAAAGTTATTGGGCCATATGGTGTCAGAAAATGGCATTGAGGCTGATCCAGATAAGGTTAAGTCTATTATTCTTCTTCCATCACCTACGAGTACGAAGCAATTGGCAACCTTTATACACAAAGTGAAGTACATGGCAAGGTTTATTCAATTGTCTTCTTAGATTCTTTATCCATTACAACAAGTGGCAAATCATGATCCATTGCAATGGGATGACAAGTGTGAAGAAGTGTTTCAAGAGGTGAAAGAGGTGTTAGGGGGTTTGTCAGCCATGCAGGCTCTTGATTGGGAGAAAGTTTTTTATGTAAATCCCTCAGTAGAGGATGATGCCATTGGAGCCATGCTATTGCAAAAGGGAAAGGGTAGCCATTATATGAGGCCAGTGTATTGTGCAAGCCGAGTGAAGTTGGTAGCGGAGAGAAAGTTCTCGGAAGTAGAGCTAGTGATGGCCAGTGTAATATTTGCTTGTCGACGATTTCGTCATTACTTGCTACCACGGCCTTTTGTTTTCTTGACGAGTTATGCCTTTTTGCCACAGTTAATTAATGGTACTAACATGTCAAATGTGGTGAAGAAATGGGTAATTGAGCTGCAAGAGTTTGAGTTCTCTTTTCTAGTGGAAGATAGTACAAGGGCTACCCTAGCTGATTTGTTGACCTACAAGGAGAATCCCCTTATTGTTAAGGAAGAGGTGGTGAGAAAGGTAGTTGAAGAAGTGCCACAGATCAGCAATGCACATGTGTTGTTCTTTGATGGTTCATACAGAAAGAGCCATGATGCAGCTTCAGGGGGTATAGCACTTTATGATCCAGAGGGGAAGCTAGTATGCAAGAGAGGGTTCAAATTGGATGCTCATAGTAACAATGAGGCTGCATATGCTACTCTGGAATCCGGATTACACATTTGTTTGAAGCATGGGGTTCGAAGGTTGAGCATAAAAGGTGATTCCTTGTTAGTGGTGAAGCAAGTTCTAGGTGTGTGGAAGAGCAAGAACACCTAATTGAAGGAAATGTGCTTCAAAATTAAAGGCCTGTTAAAAAAGTTCGAAGCATGGAGCATCAGACACATTGAACGTGCTCTAAATGGAGAGGCACATGAAGCAACTCAAAGCATGATTGGGGAGCTATTTGTGTTGAGGACCACTTTACCTCTTTATCATGGCCGGGAAAGTTTGTCTCAAGAAGAGGAGTTTTTGCTAATAGGAATCATTCCAAAGGAGATTCAGAAGTCTAAGAAGTATGGCTTTGTGCGTAGAGCATACAGGTACAAATTGATTGGTGATTTCTTATACATGAAAGGGGCTGATCTCGTGTTGAGACGTGTACCTTGGCGGGAGGAGCTTTACAGAGTGTTGGAAGAGAATCATGAGGGCGCATGTGGTGGCCATTTTGCTCTAAAGATCACCTTGCATAAGATTTTGCAAGAGGGGTATGTATGGCCTAGTTTGCACAAGGATGTTCACCATTGGTGTAGGTCTTGCAATAGGTGTCAAGCATTTGGGAAGAGAGTGTTGAAGCCAGAGCTACGAAAAATCATTATGGCGTTTGATGTGTTTGAAAAGTGGGGGATTGATGCAATAGGCCCGTTACCTATCACAAGCAGGGGCAAAAGCTATATTTTGACAGCAGTGGACTATCTTTCTAGATGGGCAGAGGCTATAGCAGTAAAACAGATCACTGCAAAGGATGTGGCAAAATTATGTATGATGAAATATGTTGCAAGTTTGGGGTGCCACTGGAGCTACTTTCAGATAAGGGGCCTGGCTTTCGAGCTAAACTGCTAGATTTTTTATGTGCAAAGATGAAGATTAGGCACCAGCATACCACTCCTTATTACCCACAGTGTAATGGCTTAAATGAAAGATTCAATGGTGAGTTGGTACAGATTCTTTCGAAAGTGACAGAGCACCAAGGAACGAATTTGGATTTGGAATTGCCTAGTGCATTATGGGCTTACCGTACTTCGGTGAAGACAGGTACAGGGTTTACTCCATTTCATTTGGTGTTAAAGAAGTTGCTTGGGCCGCCTAGTGATGCATTCGAAGAGAGGCTCTTACAGCTACAAGAGGTTCAATTGGATAGGATGAGTGCATTGGAACATTATGGGCAGATGCAAGATAGGGCTTTTGCAAAGATAAATGAAAAGGTCAAATGTAAGGGTATCAAGAAGCATGACTTGGTTTTGTGCTACAACAGTAAGCTGGACAACACCTTCCAAAAGAAGTTTCAAATTAAGTGGGAAGGCCCTTTCAAGGTAGTGGAATGTTTTCCAAATGGCACATATCAGCTGGCTAACCTAGATGGTGTTCTACATAAGTCAAGGGTAAATGGATTGCGTCTTAAATTGTATCATGCTAGATTGATGATGGTGGAGCAAGATGAGATGTCTGTGGAGCAAGCAATGTTGGTGAAGGATGAGGAGACTCATATCTGTGATGCCGCGAGTCTCATATCTCTCTTTGCTGTTGCTGATCATAAATGATCTAGCAGGCTAGGGGATGGGCAAATTATGTCAGGAGTTTTTTGGAGCAAGGGATTGCGCATATGTACATACACATGCATGGTGCATCGAATAAAGGATTGCCCAATTTCCATATCCAGGTGGTTACGTGGGGCCCACATGTCTACAGGTAGGACACCATGTACATAGTGCATCGATTTTCACTATCACCAGTACCAATATGTTTTTTCTACAATAATGAGGAGTTTATAGCGCGTAAAACTTCTCGGGGAAGCTATCCGCGGGCCGGCGACATGAGGTAAGCAGGTGCGTCAGATGGCATCTAGTGGCGTCAGGAGGGCGAACGGGGTCAATATTTGCACGTGGATGAATACGGACACAAAGTAGTGTTTTCTTGTGAGAGTTATGCAGAAAGGTCATCATTAGGATCACTTTTTGGGGCCACTTCACATGGTTGCGAGACGCATTATTGAAAAGAAATGAGTGCCAGGTGTGCGCATGGATGCAGCAGGGTGACAACTATGCACTGCGAGGTCAGTTTTTGGCCTGTTCGGGGTCCGTTTGAGGTCATCTAAAAGGCCAAGGGTTCCCAACTAATAAAGCTAAGTGTGGGAACTCAAAAAACTGAGAGAAACCAAAAAAAACGTGGAGAAGAGAGGAGGAACAGCCGCAGG
Source organism: Adiantum capillus-veneris (assembly GCF_014529385.1). Taxonomy (NCBI): domain Eukaryota; kingdom Viridiplantae; phylum Streptophyta; class Polypodiopsida; order Polypodiales; family Pteridaceae; genus Adiantum; species Adiantum capillus-veneris. The sequence goes on along the minus strand of NC_140954.1, from coordinate 24,748,007 downwards.
TGTGTTTTTAGGGTTTTTGGAGCCTGTTTTGGCCGTAAACTGCTCATCCGAGGTCGGATTTGAGCACTTTGACATTGTAGCCTGGGTTTTTGGGCCGTTCCGGACACGATGGTGCTGTCCATTTTTCCAAATTCCTCACTCTTTTTCTGCTGTTTTTGCTGTGTAAGTTTCTCCTATGAGCGAAGCTTCTTCTCCAATTTGTGATTGTATCTGGTATATTTTACCCATTTTGTGTGAGCTATTTGCCCCTTGGTGTTGGCCCAAGCTCAATTGTATCTAAACATCAGAAATTCTCCTCTTTTGAGCTGATTTTTTTGGGTGTGTGTGTGTGTGTGTGTGTGTCTGTGTGGAGTGGGCAAGTGGATAGTCTCTCTCCTCTCACTCCAGAGGTGTGTTTCCTGTCTCGGCCAGGTGTGTTGTCTAAGCCGAGTGGTGCCCCATAGTGTGTGTGTGTGTATCTTCCCAAGAGTGTGTGTCGGGTCATTATAGAGGCGCTGTGTGTGTTTTCATCCCGCTCACAACGCGACCTCCTGATAGGTTTGTTCTATCTATGAACTATGTCATGTTGACTGATTGCAATGAGCCTTCATGTTACAAGGAAGCAGTGCAAATGAAGGACTTGGGGAATTGTCAATTGGCCATGTAGTCAGAGATGACAGCTCTGCATAAAAACCAGACATGCAAGCTAGTTAAATTACTACGGGGCAAAAAGGCTCTACCCTGTAAATGGGTTTATAGGTATAAGATCACCGCTCATGATAGTCAGCCAAAGTACAAAGCAAGGCTTTTTGCCAAGGTCTTTAAGCAAGAACAAGGCATTGACTTTGATGAATTCTTCTCTCCGGTGGTCAAAATGACTACATTGAGATGCTTTCTTGCATTGGTTGCCATATTAGATTTGGTGTTGCACCAAATGGATGTCAAGATAGCGTTCTTGCATGGTGATTTAGATGTGGAAATTTACATGCAGCAGCCAGAAGGGTTTGTTGAGAAAGGCAAGGAAGATTGGGTATGCCAGTTGTTAAAGAGTCTTTATGGCTTAAAACAATCACCGAGGGCATGGTATCATAAATTCCACAAGTTTATGCTTTCTCAAGGCTACAAACGTAGTGAGTTCGATCACTGTCTATATACAAAGAAGGCTAAGGATGGCAGTTGGCTAATCCTTATTTTGTATGTGGATGACATGTTGATTGCTGGCAAGCACTTGGAAGAAATTTCAGCTTTGAAGTCAAAGATGGCACAATCATTTGACATGAAAGACATGGGTAAGGCAAGTCATATACTTGGTATGCGCATTGAGAGAGACAGATCAAAGAAGTTGATTTGGTTATCTCAAACAGAGTATATTGACAAGGTTTTGCAACGTTTCAATATGGAGAAGGGAAAGGCATTGAGTGTTCCATTGCCACCACATGTGAAACTTAGCAAACAAGATTGTCCTGTGTCTGAGGAAGAACAGGCTGAAATGGATAAGATTCCATATGCGTCTGCAGTGGGTAGTTTGATGTATGCAATGATTGCTACTTGCCCAGACATTGCATTTGCAGTGGGAGTAGTAAGTCGATACATGTCAAACCCAGGCAAGAAACATTGGGAGGCAGTGAAAGGAATATTGAGATACCTGAAAGCTACAAAGAGTATGCGTATATGCTATGGGAGTCAGGAGCTAAGTGTAAATGGTTTTACAGACTTAGATTATGCAGGTGACTTAGACAACCGAAGGTCTACGTCAGGGTATGTCTTTACATTGGCTGGTGGAGCAGTATCATGGCGTTCTAGATTACAAGATTGTGTTACTCAGTCTACTACAGAGGCTGAATATGTTGCAGCATCAGAGGCATGCAAAGAATCAATTTTGCTTAATCGACTAGTAACAGATTTGGGAATCAAAGAAGAGATGCCTGTGTTATATTGTGATAGTCAAAGTGCTATACAATTGGGTCGCAATCCAGTTTATCACTCAAAGACAAAGAAGGTGGATGTGAAGTATCATTTCATCAGGGAAATGCTCAAGGATAAGCAACTTCAGCTTGTCAAAGTTCACACCACAGAAAATAATGGTGATCTACTTACAAAAGGACTTCCCTCAGAGAGCTTTGTGCATTTTCGTAAGCAGTTAGGTGTAGGGTAGTACATCACTTCTCTACATCTCTTGTATATTAGCTTGTATAGTAGCTTCTCTCACACTTAAAGTACCACATTGGACTTTAAGTGGGAGGTTGTTGGGGTATAAAGCCCAATGTGGTCGCCCAGGTAAGTGGGCGGGCTGCCAGGTATGTACACATATTCTTTTGTAAAAAACTAATAAGAACTCACTATGCTCTACACATTACAGTAGAGCGAGTTCACCATATTGTCGTGCTCTTCTTCTCGCACTCTCTCTCACGTCGCACTTCCGCTCATACTCCTTCATTTTCCATCAGCCTCCATAAGCTGGTAGCTTCCATTGGCATACTTTTTCCTAATGATGAAAGGGCCTTCCCATCGGAGCAAGAGTTTCTTATCCTTGCGCGTGTCGAAGCAATTGTCGTAGCGGAGCACCAACATTCCTTTCTTCAATTCTTTTTTCCGGAGATGCTCGTTAAAGCTAAGCCGTCTATGCTCTGCTTGTGCTGCATAATAATTTATTGCTTCTTCTCTGTCCAGCTGTAGTCTTTCCAAGTTGATGATGTGATCTCTCAAATGCATGTTGGGTTGTTGAAGTTGGCTTGCCATTCCTCTGAGACTTTGTAGTTGCACTTCAATGGGCAAGATTGCTTCCTTACCAAATACTAGATGATACGGTGTGAATCCCAAGGATGTACGAAATGAAGTTCTGTAGGCCCATAAAGCTGGTAGTAGATACTTATCCCAGTCTCCAGGATGATTGTTTACCTGCTTGGTAATAATTTTAGAAACCATTCCATTTACCTTTTCAACTAGGCCATTACATTGAGGGTAATATGGTGAAGAGTGCCTCCTTGTAATGCCCAGTTTCTGCATTAATTCTCCTACCAAGTCTGCTCTGAAACCTGGCCCTCTATCAGAGATGATCTCTAAAGGTGTGCCAAACCTACAGCATATGTGCTCGTAGATAAATTTAGCTACCTCTAGCGCTGTGATTCTAGTGGTGGCTGTAGCCTCTGCCCATCTAGTCATGTAGTCGACCCCCAGGATAATGTAGAATTTTCCTGAGTTGGCCCTAGGTAATGGCCCAATGGCATCGATACCCCATTTTTCAAATGGGCCATATGAGAGAATAGGTGTCTGTGGTTCAGGCATAAGTGACCTAGTGCCGGCCTTTTGACACAACTTACATGTTTTGCACCAGTGGTGTACATCACGGTTGAGGCTAGGCCATATGAAGCCTGCCTGCAAGATTTTCCTACTTGTTATGTCTAGGGCAAAGTGACCACCACAAACCTCGTCGTGACAGCTAGCAATTACTCCTGTGATTTCCTGAGAGAGAGGGACCTTCCTGAGTATTTGGTCCTTACCCTTACAGTACAGACCGTCATTGATGAGTCGATACCTCGTGGCCTTCCACGTCAGCTATTGCTTCTGTCCCTTTGTTAAATCTGATGGGCATTCCCCTGTTTCCAAAAAATGCATGATGTCAGGCAAGGCATCACTTCCTTGAAATAGAGGGAGCTTTAGTTTTATTGCTCCAACCACCACTTCCTGTAGTCTTTCACTTGCTAGGGCATCTGCTTCTTGGTTTTGAGCCCTTGGGATATGGTGTATTTGAACTTCTTCAAACTTACCCAACAAGGTTTTTACACCACTTAAGTGAGTCCTTAAACTAGGATTCTTGCATGTCCATGCTCCATTTACTTGCCTTACCAGAAGTAGAGCATCCCCAAATACATTAAGGCGTTGTACACCTTGCGAGACGCACCATTGTAGACCCTTGGTTAGTGCTGCATACTCAGCTTCATTGTTAGAATGTGAATCTAAGAATTGGCCCAACGAAAATACCTTTGTCCCTTTGTCATCAAAGACCACTATGCTTGCAGCTGCTTTGTCGGACGCTCGCTTGTAGGCTCCATCAAAGTAGAGAGAGTATGCTCGTTCTACCATCGGTGGTACTAGAGGTAATCGGACTTCTCCTTCCTTAGATTACTTCTCCTTCCTTTCAAAGACTTGGTAGGTCATGAGTCTCCCCAAACTTGCCCTTGTCGTGCTTTCTACCTGTACCGTGTAGTCAAACTCTTGCAGACGAACTAGCCATTTAGTAATTCTAGCAGACACATCCATGTGTTGTACAACATAGGGAAATATTTCATCCGTGGTTAGAATCACAAATTGCTTAGGCAGCAAATATGACCTAAACTTTGTAGTTGCAAATCTAAGAGCTAGGACTAAGTGTTCCACATGGGTGAAACCTTTCTCTCCTGCTGTCATCATTCGACTAGAGAAGTAGATTGGCCTCATGAAAGATGTCGTCGTATCCTTTTGGAGTAGCACAGCCCCCAATGAGTTATCACCAACACTTGAGGTGACATAGAATTTTTCATCCCACTTAGGTGGTGAGATAGTTGGCAGAGTGGCTAAGACCTCCTTTACCTTGTTGTAGTGATGTTCGCTTTCCTCGTCCCAAGTGAAAGTTGATCTTTGAGTGAGTTGTTGCAGTGGTAGAACAAGTTGTGATATTAGATGTATGAATCTACTTAAGTACCTCACCTTCTGTAGAAAAGAGACCAGTTGACGTGCGGTCGTTGGTGAAGGTAGGGCTATGAGTGCGGACACCTTACTTGGGTCGGCGTTGATACCTTTTGCTGAAATTTCATGGCTTAGTAGAATGACTTTACTCTCCCCAATGTGGCATTTATCCACATTTAATTGCCCACCTAGGCTCTGCAACCTGGCCAAACCTTCAGTTACCTTTTCTAAATGTGAAATACGGGAGCTATATATACAACAATCATCAATGAACACTCTTATGGATGTTCCAAAGAACGGTTGAAAAACATATGTGACATATCTTTGGAATGTGGCAGGTGCATTTGTGAGACCAAATGGCATAACCCTGTATGCAAAACAACCCCATGGCGTGATAAAAGTGGTTTTTAGCTGATCTTCCAAGGCTATGCGTATTTGAAAGTATCGAGGATAACCATCACAGACGGTATAGCATTCAAAACCCGCTACTTCATTCAGAATTTCATCCAAGAAAGGGAGAGGAAAGTGGTCTCTCTTTGTAGCTGCATTTAGTGGTTTGTAGTCAACACAGACCCTCCACTTACCATTCTTTTTAGGCGTCACCACTACGGGTGACACCCATTCTGAGTTTTCTACAGGATAGATGAATCCCGCCTCCAGCAGTTTCCTTACCTCGGCCAAGAGTGCCTTTTCTTGTATGACCCCCAGTCGTCGTAGCTTTTGCACAACTGGTTTTACCTCTTCCTTCAGCTTAATATGATGTTCCACCACTGTAATGCCTGTGATTCTTTCATAGTTGTGAATGAACAGGTTAGGAAATCCCATCAACATTTGCAAAAAACTATCTTTCTCCTCAAGTGTTAATTCCGTAGACAACATACCCTTCAACCTACTTCCTCCTAGGCCAGATGATTTTCTCTCCTCCTCATTGGGTTTCTCTTTTGGTGATGGATCACCAGTTGTGCTTACCCTTTGTGGATCCTTCATAATGAAACCCATCACATCAATGGAACTGTCACTTTCGTCGGTGTATGTGGTCTCCTCCTCAGAACTAGAAGATTCGCTAGTGGTTTCATCTGCCGATGTTTCCAGATTCATTTGCTGCTGCTTGCCAATCCTCATGTCGTAGTAGATTGTCTCCCCTTTCTTACCGGTCATGCGTAGAAGGCTAGTACCCCAGTCCTGTTTTGCCTTCATGGCCATCAACCATGGCCTTCCCAAAATTAGTGGATAGCCCTCCCTCTTAGTAGGCATTACAAAAACATCTACCTCTACCTCAGTGTTGAAAGCTTTGATTTTCAAGGCACTTACCACACCCACACACTTTACTTTTGCGTTGTTTGCCATCTTTGCCTTGCATGGAGAAGGCCTGTCAACCTCGAGCCCTAATAGAAGCATCATAGCTTCGCTCATTACACAGATTTGTGCACCTCCATCAATGTAGGTGTTTCCAACCCTCTTTCCTTTTATGGTTACGTCGACAATTGGAAGGATGTCATCCATGTTGCATCCCGAAATTGCTCCGGCTTCCTTTGTTTTGGAGCGTCTTGTACTTACCATTTTAGACCATTGTCGCCTTACTTTTGGTGCAAGATGTAGCAGTTGTGGCCATGTAATCTTCGGTCCTTGCTCTGCCACATCCAATGTTAGATCATAGGGCTTAGAATTTTCCCCTAGCTGGAAGTCGGTGATGCCCAATTTCCATCGTGGCCTGGATGGCCTCTTGCTAGTTTCTCCTCTCATGCTTCTCTCATCATCTGATTGTGTAGCTTTCTCCCTCCTAGCTTTTTTCACAGTCATGGCTTCAAGTGGTTCTAAAAAGGTTACCTTCTCCTTACCCTTGTCCCTCTCCTTTGCTCTGGGTGGATCCACTACTACGGCTTTTCCTTTCTCTTCTAGCCTTATGATGTTTACAGGGCGATCAGGTGGTGGGGCTGGTGGAAGAGGTGGGATGGATGCTTGTAGTTGTGTCTGGGGTGGACGTAGAATTTGTGTTGGTGGGGTTGGTGCTCGGGGTGGGGGTGTTCTTTCTCTAGGGGGTGACAATTAGTTCCTCGTACCTCCTCTATTATAGTTTTGTCGTGGTTTGGGACAGTAGTACATACCGTGACCGTCTTCTCCGCAGTTGTAGCAATGATACTCCCTGTTTTGTCGACGTGCTCTTCCAGGGTCTTGATCTCTTTCTTGACTCCTCCCTTGGTGTATTAAGTGGACAGACAAATTCTGCAGTTGGTCAGTAATATGGGCCAACATATCTTGTTGGTCATCTTTTACCCCAAGAGCCGGCGGTGGTGGTGGAATGGTGGTTGTCGTAGTTGCTGGTCGATGCGATGTTCCTGATTCTGTTGACTCGGTTTCTTTGGCTTTCATTCGCAGCTTCTTCTCCTTAAGGAGAGCAATCTCAACGGCTAACTCGTACATAGCCGGGAATCTACCTTTCACCTTCTCCTTGAGAAGCGGCCATAAGCCATGCGTGAACCGATCTTTTTTTAGGAAATTGGGTGCAACTTCCCCCCTTGCCAGTGACTCAACCCACCGTTCCCACAAATCCACAAATTTGGACTCATAGGTGGCATATTCTAAAAGACCCTCCTGCTTCAAGTCTCTCAACTTGTCCCACAACGTTTCTGAAGTGGTACCTCCCCCAAAGCGCCTCTTAAAAGCGGTTTTTAAGGGTTCCCAGTCATCCTTGGTTGCTTGTGGAAGTGCATTGTACCATGATCTAGCTTCTAGCTTCATGAGATGCTTAAAGATTCTAACCCGGGATTCATCCGTATCTTTGTTGCTCACTACACATGCTACTTCAAAGTCATCTAGGAAGTGTGTTGCCAAATTCTCCCCCTTCTTTCCTTTAAATGTTAGAAATGCTACACTTGCCATGATTACTGAGAGAGAGCTAGAAAGACACACTGCTTAACTTGCAAAAGTTTTTTTCTTCTTTACAAGGATGCGTGTATACCCTCTTATACTAGGACATAGATTAAAACTTCAAACGGTACATTGCCTTGTACCAAAGGTAAGACAAATGGTTGATCTGATGCCAGAACCTCAAAAAATTGCTCCCCACCGAGCATGGTGTCAATGACGTGCTGGTAGTGAGCCTTCAAATCCAGTATTACCTGGATTGAGCGTACACGTGTTGGTATATGTGATCTATCTTGAGGTAGGTTGTACTGATTCATATGAAGCTTAGAGGTGCTTAGTCACTGTCCAAGCTTGTGGGAGAGGGTGGTGTTCTTTCCTGAAACAAACTCAGTAGATCCCTAGTTTCTCTAGTGAGAGTGTGAGCCAATGCTTCCGTTATCTGTGCTGCAGCATCAGGTGCGACTTGAAAACTGATTGTGATAATTACCTCGGTGACTTGAGTTACCTGATTCTCAAAGTAGAATAGTGTTGATTCTGTATTGTGTAGAGCTCCTTCCATTTTGTTGTTGTGGGTTGGTTGTAGGTTGCGGACATGGTTCGACCTTCTCCTTCTTCTTCTTGTCACTTGGCCTATGTATATCCACTGGGTTTGGCGTGTTGGTTGACTCTCCCACTGCAAATTGATTATCGTTACGCCTGGCACTCGAGCTTCGATGGAGATGCCGAGTTCGTCTAGTTGTGCTTGGAGCTCTTCTTCTTCTGTCGTCCAATTAGCAAATCCTGCTAGCCATTCATCCATTCACAATAGTTTAAGGGTTTCAGTCTTGTAAACTGAAGGGTTTCATGAAAAGATCCTCAGTGGGGGCACCAAATGACGGGATCAAAGCGAACCCCGAACCCCGACGGCCTCTAAAACACCGGGGACCGAATGGCGCGCCTCGAGCCTGTCATGGTAAAGCAAACACGGGGCACCACCTAGCTTCAACGGCTAGGACACAAACAACACACCACCATAACAAAGTTTTCATCCAAGAGAGATGGATGCTTGGGAGTAATGATGCAAAGGAAAGGGAATGAGATCAAGTGAGAGAGAAAGAGAGAGAGAGAGAGAGAGAGAGAGAGAGAGAGAGAGAGAGAGAGAGGGAGGGGGTATAGCGGCTTAGTACTTAGGCATCACAAAAGGATGGCGAATCCGCACACCCTTCACAGATACACAAGCTCACTCCAAAACACAAGACTAGGTGGCGATTCCGCACACCTCACATGGGCAAAACATTGCAAGAAAACATACTCACGAAACCTAAAGATTTATTTAGAGAATTAGGCGATGAAATGGGGAGCATAGAGTAGGGGAATGAGAAGGGAGAGAGTGATAGAGCACATGGCGGATAGGTGGGAGTTGATGGCGAAGACTCGCACGAGGATTATGGCCATCATCCTTCATTTAGTTGACCTTCATCTTCCATAGCCAAGGGTGTGTGTGTGTGTGTGGGTGTGTGGTCTCTCTTTGTAGCTGCATTTAGTGGTTTGTAGTCAACACAGACCCTCCACTTACCATTCTTTTTAGGCGTCACCACTACGGGTGACACCCATTCTGAGTTTTCTACAGGATAGATGAATCCCGCCTCCAGCAGTTTCCTTACCTCGGCCAAGAGTGCCTTTTCTTGTATGACCCCCAGTCGTCGTAGCTTTTGCACAACTGGTTTTACCTCTTCCTTCAGCTTAATATGATGTTCCACCACTGTAATGCCTGTGATTCTTTCATAGTTGTGAATGAACAGGTTAGGAAATCCCATCAACATTTGCAAAAAACTATCTTTCTCCTCAAGTGTTAATTCTGTAGACAACATACCCTTCAACCTACTTCCTCCTAGGCCAGATGATTTTCTCTCCTCCTCATTGGGTTTCTCTTTTGGTGATGGATCACCAGTTGTGCTTACCCTTTGTGGATCCTTCATAATGAAACCCATCACATCAATGGAACTGTCACTTTCGTCGGTGTATGTGGTCTCCTCCTCAGAACTAGAAGATTCGCTAGTGGTTTCATCTGCCGATGTTTCCAGATTCATTTGCTGCTGCTTGCCAATCCTCATGTCGTAGTAGATTGTCTCCCCTTTCTTACCGGTCATGCGTAGAAGGCTAGTACCCCAGTCCTGTTTTGCCTTCATGGCCATCAACCATGGCCTTCCCAAAATTAGTGGATAGCCCTCCCTCTTAGTAGGCATTACAAAAATATCTACCTCTACCTCAGTGTTGAAAGCTTTGATTTTCACGGCACTTACCACACCCACACACTTTACTTTTGCGTTGTTTGCCATCTTTGCCTTGCATGGAGAAGGCCTGTCAACCTCGAGCCCTAATAGAAGCATCATAGCTTCGCTCATTACACAGATTTGTGCACCTCCATCAATGTAGGTGTTTCCAACCCTCTTTCCTTTTATGGTTACGTCGACAATTGGAAGGATGTCATCCATGTTGCATCCCGAAATTGCTCCGGCTTCCTTTGTTTTGGAGCGTCTTGTACTTACCATTTTAGACCATTGTCGCCTTACTTTTGGTGCAAGATGTAGCAGTTGTGGCCATGTAATCTTCGGTCCTTGCTCTGCCACATCCAATGTTAGATCATAGGGCTTAGAACTTTCCCCTAGCTGGAAGTCGGTGATGCCCAATTTCCATCGTGGCCTGGATGGCCTCTTGCTAGTTTCTCCTCTCATGCTTCTCTCATCATCTGATTGTGTAGCTTTCTCCCTCCTAGCTTTTTTCACAGTCATGGCTTCAAGTGGTTCTAAAAAGGTTACCTTCTCCTTACCCTTGTCCCTCTCCTTTGCTCTGGGTGGATCCACTACTATGGCTTTTCCTTTCTCTTCTAGCCTTATGATGTTTACAGGGCGATCAGGTGGTGGGGCTGGTGGAAGAGGTGGGATGGATGCTTGTAGTGGTGTTTGGGGTGGACGTAGAATTTGTGTTGGTGGGGGTGGTGCTCGGGGTGGGGGTGTTCTTTCTCTAGAGGGTGACAATTGGTTCCTCCTACCTCCTCTATTATAGTTTTGTCGTGGTTTGGGACAGTAGTACATACCGTGACCGTCTTCTCCGCAGTTGTAGCAATGATACTCCCTCTTTTGTCGTCATGCTCTTCCAGGCTCTTGATCTCTTTCTTGACTCCTCCCTTGTTGTATTAAGTGGACAGACAAATTCTGCAGTTGGTCAGTAATATGGGCCAACATATCTTGTTGGTCATCTCTTACCCCAAGAGCCGGCGGTGGTGGTGGAATGGTGATTGTCGTAGTTGCCGGTCGACGCGATGTTCCTGATTCTGTTGACTCTGTTTCTATGGCTTTCATTCGCAGCTTCTTGTCTTTAAGGAGAGCAATCTCAACGGCTAACTCGTACGTAGCTGGGAATCTACCTTTCACCTTCTCCTTGAGAAGCGGCCATAAGCCATGCGTGAACCGATCTTTTTTTAGGAAATCGGGTGCAGTTTCCCCCCTAGCCAGTGACTCAACCCACCATTCCCACAAATCCACAAATTTGGACTCATAGGTAGCATATTCTAAAAGACCCTCCTGCTTCAAGTCTCTCAACTTGTCCCACAACTTTTCTGAAGTGGTACCTCCCCCAAAGCGCCTCTTAAAAGCGGTTTTTAAGGGTTCCCACTCATCCTTGGTTGCTTGTGGAAGTGCATTGTACCATGATCTAGCTTCTAGCTTCATGAGATGCTTAAAGATTCTAACCCGGGATTCATCCGTATCTTTGTTGCTCACTACACATGCTACTTCAAAGTCATCTAGGAAGTCTGTTACCAAATCCTCCCTTTCTTTCCGTTAAATGTTGGAAATGCTACACTTGCCATGATTACTGAGAGAGAGCTAGAAAGACACACTGCTTAACTTGCAAAAGTTTTTTCTTCTTTACAAGGAGGTGTGTATACCCTCTTATACTAGGACATAGATTAAAACTTCAAACGGTACATTGCCTTGTACCAAAGGTAAAACAAATGGTTGATCTGATGCCAGAACCTCCAAAAACCGCTCCCCACTCGGCATGGTGTCAATGACGTGCTGGTAGTGAGCCTTCAAATCCAGTATTACCTTGATTGAGCGTACACGTGTTGGTATGTGTGATCTGTCTTGAGGTAGGTTGTACTGATTCATGTGAATCTTAGAGGTGCTTAGTCACTGTCCAAGCTTGTGGGAGAGGGTGGTGTTCTTTCCTAAAACAAACTCAGTAGATCCCTAGTTTCTCTAGTGAGAGTGTGAGCCAATGCTTTCGTTATCTGTCCTGCAGCATCAGGTGCGACTTGAAAACTGACTGTGATAATTACCTCGGTGACTTGAGTTACCCGATTCTCAAAGTAGAATAGTGTTGATTCTGTATTGTGTAGAGCTCCTTCCATTTTGTTGTTGTGGGTTGGTTGTAGGTTGCGGACATGGTTTCGACCTTCTCCTTCTTCTTCTTGGCACTTGGCCTATGTATATCCACTGGGTTTGGCGTGTTGGTTGACTCTCCCACTGCAAATCGATTATCGTTACGCCTGGCACTCGAGCTTCGATGGAGATGCGGAGTTCGTCTAGTTGTGCTTGGAGCTCTTCTTCTTCTATCGTCCAATTAGCAAATCCTGCTAGCCATTCATCCATTCACAATAGTTTAAGGGTTTCAGTCTTGTACACTGAAGGGTTTCATGAAAAGATCCTCAGTGGGGGCACCAAATGACGGGAGCAAAGCAAACCCCGAACCCCGACGGCCTCTAAAACACCGGGGACCGAATGGCGCGCCTCGAGCCTGTCATGGTAAAGCAAACACGGGGCACCACCTAGCTTCAGCGGCTAGGACGCAAACAACACACCACCATAACAAAGTTTTCATCCAAGAGAGATGGATTCTTGGGAGTAATGATGAAAAGGAAAGGGAATGAGATCAAGTGAGAGAGAAAGAGAGAGAGAGAGAGAGAGTGAGGGAGGGGGTATAGCGGCTTAGTACTTAGGCATCACAAAAGGATGGCGAATCCGCACACCCTTCACACATACACAAGCTCACTCCAAAACACAAGACTAGGTGGCGATTCCGCACACCTCACATGGGAAAAACATTGCAAGAAAACATACTCACGAAACCTAAAGATTTATTTAGAGAATTAGGCAATGAAATGGGGAGCATAGAGTAGGGGAATGAGAAGGGAGAGAGTGGTAGAGCACATGGCGGATAGGTGGGAGTTGATGGCGAAGACTTGCACGAGGATTATGGCCATCATCCTTCATTTAGTTGACCTTCATCTTCCATAGCCAAGGGTGTAGAGATCATGCTCAAGACAAGCATGGTGATTGCGGTGATGGTGATGGTGTGGGTGTGTGTGTGTGCACTAGGCACACACAGTGCATAGTGTGTTCTTTGGTGATGTTGTGTGTGTGTGTAGTGTGATGGTGACCCCTCTTTATATAAGGGAGGAGGGGGGAGAAATTCTAGAATTTAGAAATGAAGAAATCATTATCTACATAGGCCATGTGACTGTGGGCCCCACTTGTCTGGCTGTGTGTATATGTGCCAGAACAGAAGTCTCATGAGAGAGAGACTAAAAGAGAGAGATGGGTTGATGAAAAAAGTGAGAGGTGACATGGAAAATAAGTTAATTACAAGAGGGGAGAGAGGGGAGTGTGTTCACAGGTGAATCTGTGTGCAGATGTGTGTGAACACAAGAAAAATCAGGTAACCACCGGGTGGGGATGGGTCTATGGGCACCTTTTTCAGTGAAACTGAGTGTGTGTGAGTGTGGGGGAGGTTATTTAGCTACAAGACAAGAGACATGGCGCCCTTTAGAGAGAGAGGGGGGTATTTGGATCATGGGATATGATAGGAGAGACAAAGGGGGGGTGGGGTATACTATTTTGGAAGATAGCATAAGTTGCATGTGAGTTAGGGTGCATTATTGGTGAGTTAGAATGCATTATTGGTGAGAGGTGGGGTAGCTTGAGGGGAGAGAGAAAGGATAAAGGACAAGGGGAAGAGAGAGGGGGTTGACCTTTTGAGTGGAGGAGAGGAAAAGGGACACACGGCGGGGCAACAGTGAAGAAAAAGGAGGCAAGGTGGGGATGGGCTGCCCCGCAGGCATGAGGTGGCCTATTTTACCTTTCTCATATATTTACATAATCATACTTTATTTTTTCTTACTTTTTCAATGTCTTTTATCACTCCCTCCCTAAGAGGGGGTTTCCATGGGGTGGGGACGAGAGAAGAGGGGTATGGGAGCTCGGCTTGTGAAAAGCCCCCATCAACACCATGCCTCCACACTTCTAATATAGTTAGAAGTGTTAGTGCATGTAAAAGAGTATTGGGAGACACCATCACACAATAATGGTAAGGAGGTTATGCTTACACAAGCTACTCATCAACACATATTCCACATCCATCATCATCAACCGCTACACCTTGGTGCAATTTGAAGTGGAGGACTTGGCATTCGTCAAGAGTGAAGGTTACCCTGACACCACTCCTTGATATCATCTCCACCCATCAATGAGGCACCCATGGTCTCATCCTTCCTCTCTTGTTTCTCTCTATCCATTATCTCTCCCCAGAGATAATCTACTCTTTTCGTTATGTCAATCTTTTTATTGTGTCTGATTTGTGAGTATGTCACATAGTTGTTTATTTCTTTTGCGTTGTATATAGAGGTGTGCGGGTTCTCCACCTTAGGGTTGTTTTGTTCTTGATTTTCATGTATTGGTGTGCGGGTTTGCCTCTTGTGTGATTAGTAGTCCACGCACCTAAATTCACAACCCTCACTATCTATCTCCACTTCGTTCTCTACCACCTCATACCACAGTTCATAACATGTTCAACTGCTTGACATGGTGTATGGTGTGTTGGATAGTATTGTCATTGCACCATAGCCGCATTTCAAGCTAGGTGGTGCCCCTATTGTTTTCATTTCATGGTGAGGCTGTCATGCGTTAGCCCTTGTGTTGAGGCCACTGGGTCTATCTTGCAAATACGCCTCTCATTTGGTGTCCCCATGGAGGAGGGCTCTTGAAATCGTCAGTTTACAATACTGACATGTTTACTTCTCTTCATGGATAAGTGGCTTCTTGAATTCTCCAGCTGGACCACCGAAGAGGATTAGCTTCGAGAAATCTTGACGCAACTCATCAAGACACTCTTGCCAGGGTGTTGTATTGTTAGCATAGAAGAGGTGGTAAGACCCTCTTTCCCTACTCAAACTATTTACATTTTTCATCATCCCTACAAGCGTAAAATCAAGGCACAAGCCGCATCATGCTCACATTGTTGCCAAAAACCACACCTCTCACATGAGTAAAGCCCAAAGTGAAGAAAAATCCATCATTTTCTCCCTCGACATCTGCATGGGCGTTCTTAATTCGGTAGGCTTTCAAGTAGCACCAGGCTTCTCTACACCTACACCCCCATCTTTGCCACCTATGCCCACAACAAGCCTTTGCAACTTGAGGAAGCTACTATGAACGTGTGGTCCCTCCCTCTCCCTTGCACCAAAAGATTCAAGGGTATCCCAACGCCGACAATCACCGCGTCTTCAAAAAAAAAGGGTAAATCTTCGAAAGTCTTTGTATACCTCACTCTCATCTCGTCAGCCAAGAACTAGAGATAGCAGCATGGATTCTACGTCGTCTACCGAGTTAAGTGGCGGAGCTTGTCATCGACAAGGTCTTCGACACGGGGTTTGCTTGGCGGAAAGAGAAGAACCTCCACCTTCAAGGAGTGTTGCTTGTGGATCAAGGCTATGATGACAACTTTACATCTTGCTATGTATCAATCCAACCTGGATTAATACAAGTGGTAAGACTCACCACCTAGCTCATCACACCTTTGTATGCACTGGATGGCACTCTATCTTGTAGGAAAGTGAAGTTTCTCAAAGAGAGAGAGTTCAATTTTTTTCAAGAGATTTCTAGAGGGACATTCCTAGAGCTAGAAGACAAACACAACCTTGTCCTATGGTACTACAAATTTGACCTCAACAACCAAGAGCTCTACACCTTCGACTATAACCTTCCACCACAAAGGAGGGAGCCTTTCCACATTATCATGCGATGGATCCAGCACATCAATCATTTGCAAGGGACCGGACTTATATACCACAAAGAATTCAATCAATCAAAGTAATCTTGGACCACAAGATGTTTTATCAGCAACTCATTACAACCATGTTTGGCAGAGAACGACTGCAAGAGATAAACACCTCTTCTCTACCCTTTATCCTCCCGATGATTAACCATGAAGTATCTTTTGATGTAGTTATTTTCATCCTTGTATAGTATGTTTTTCATCTACCAAACGCCCATGTATTGAATCTTTAAAGAAAAAAAAAATTAGTCAAGTTAATTTTCTCTCTCGCAATGGCAAGTGTAGCCTTTCCAACCTTTACTGGTAAGGTGGGTGAGGATGCTGCAGACTTTGTAGACAACTTGAAAATAACATGTGTTATATCTGGGAGAGATGATGATGCTTCACGCTTGCGCATCTTCCCACTTCTAATGACGGTGGAGGCAAGTTCATGGTACAATTCCTTGGCACAAGCATCCAAGGAACTATGGGACTTATTAAGAGTAGCCTTTGTCAAGCGTTTTGGAGAGGGCACAACATCATAGAAGCTATGGCAATTATTGATGGAGTTGAATCAATGTAGCATGCTAGAGTACACATCATACGAGTCAAAGTTTGTAGATCTATGGGGGCGATAGGTTGCATCGCTAAGAGAGGATGAGGGGGCACCTGATTTCCTAAAGAAGGATTGGTTTGTGGCTGTGTTATGGCCAACTCTTAAAGAGAAGGTGAAGGGAAGGTTTCCTGCTACGTATGAGCTAGCAGTGCAAGTGGCATGCCTTAAAGACAAGAAGTTGCACCTACAATCCAGGAATTCCGATGAAGAGGAAGCCGTTAGGACCCGACCACCTCTAGCACCACCTACAACAGCCGCCCAGAGGATTCAACCACAAGAACCAATTGAGGATCAACAAGACCTGCTCAGCTGAATCACCAACCAGCTTGAGAATATCTCAGTCCATTTGGTGCAACAAGGGCATCAACACAATCACCACCAAGATCAAGGGAGAGGACAACGAAGACAGAACCAAGAATACCATTTCTACAATTGTGGAGAAGATGGCCATGGTATGTATTACTGCCCACTCCCAAGGAGGAAAAATTTTAATAGAGGAGCAAGGCAAAACCAAGTTTCACCACCACCCAGAGCACCACAACAAGCACCATTAGTGCAAATTCTATAACCACTGGTTTAACCACACCCTCCAACACAACAACCTCTCATTCCACCCTTACCTCCACAACCAACCAACAACCAGGCGGTGAGTGTTATCAGTCTTGAAGGTAAAAGAAAGGAGAAATTTAAGGAGGATACCAAGGGAGTGGCAAAAGGTAAGACCAAGGTTAAAGGAGTAGATTCCATGGGGGTAAAGCGCACTAGGCATGGTGAATCTTCCCAAAAGGAAGAAAAGATGAAATACAAAGGGGAAGCTAGCAAAAATCCGTCCAAGTCACGATGTAAAATTGACATTGTAGATTTCTCTTTGGGTGAATGTTCTAAACCGTATGATTTGGCTCAAGATGTCTCTATGCAGGGCCCAAAGATCACTTGGCCTCAACTACTTCACCTTGCACCTAGGGTGAGGAGACAATGGACAAAGATGGTTAGTACAAGACCAAAGCCAAAGATAGATGGGGCTATCTCTGGGAGGAAGCTAGATGACATACTACCAGTGATGGATGCTCACATCAAAGGGCAACACATCTCCAATATCTACATCACTGGTGGTGCACAAATATGCGTCATGAGTGAAAAAATGATGCACCGTTTAGTCTTAGAAGTGAGTAGGCCGGCACCATGCCGAGCCAAAATGGCAAATAATGTAAAAGTTCAATTTTTTGGCATTGTGAATGCAGTTAGGGTAAAGGCGTTCAACACCGAGGTGGATGTGGACATCTTTGTCATGACACATAAAGGGGAGGGCTATCCTATCATTCTAGGGAGGCCTTGGCTTATGGCTATGAAAGCTAAACAAGACTAGGACACTGGCATAATCCAGATGAAGGATAAAAAAGGGAGGCCGATACTTTACGACATGAAGATAGGTCAACAACGCGACATGGATCTAGAAAACTCCGAGGATGAGTTTCTAGTGACTCTTCAACCACTTTCGAGGAGGAGTCAACCATGACCAAATAAAGAGACAGTAGCATTGAGGTGATGGGGATCATTCTCAAGAAGTCTAAGAAGATGGAGCAACTTGATGCATCATCATCAAACCAAGGGGAGCCACCTGATATACAACCTCTAGTAGAAGCAAGTAAGCTACATCGAATGCTCTCTAGTGAGTTGTGTGGGAACGAGCGTGAATATTATGTTTTGATGCTAAGTAATTTTACCACCTTGTTCATTGATGAATATGATAAAATCACTGGCATCACAGTAGTTCAGCATCAAATCAAGCTCAAGGAGGGAAGTAAACCTGTTGTGCAGAAGCTCAGACGGCTAGGAGTGATTCAACAAGAGGCCTTGAGAAAATTGTTACAAGCAGGTTTCATCTATCCTGTTGAAGACTCGGATTGGGTTTCTCTGGTGGTAGTCACACCAAAGAAGAATGGTAAGTGGAGGGTTTGTGTTGATTACAAGCCCCTTAATGCATCCACAAAGAGGGACCATTTTCCTCTCCCTTTTCAAGATGAAATTCTCAATGAAGTAGTAGGACATGAGCGCTACACGGTATGTGATGGCTACTCAGGATACTTCCAAATTAGCATCGCTGAAGAAGATCAAAAGAAGACAACTTTCATCACACCGTGGGGATGTTTTGCTTACAGAGTTATGCCTTTTGTTCTCACCAATGCTCCATTCACTTTTCAGTGCTATGTGACATTTGTTTTTCAGCCATCCTTTGACAAATCAATTCGTGTTTTTATTCATGACTTTTGTGTCTATAGCTCTCGTTCTCTTCATTTGGAGAAAGTCTATGAAGGTCTAGCTAGGTTACAAGCTTTGGGTGGCCAACTCAATGTGGAGAAATGACACATTGGTGAAAGAAAGGTTACTCTTCTTGGCCATGTAATCTCAGTCAAAGGTATGGAAGCTGACTCAAGCAAAGTTCAAGCTTTGGTGTCTTTACCATCACCCACTACGACCAAGCAGTTGGTCTCATTCCTTCAAAAGGTAAGGTACTTGAGAAGGTTCATTCACTTGCTCTCCCAAGTGGTTCTCCCTTTACAGCAAGTTACCCATCAAGAGATCTTCACTTGGAGTGAATAAAATGAACAACAGTTCAATGAGGTAAAACAAATCTTAGCCTCACTACCCACCATTGCACCTCCAAAGTGGGATGAGCCATTTTATGTTAATCCTAGTGTGGGAAATGACACACTTGGGGTGGTATTGATGCAAAAGGATCCTCAAACTTCTTTCATGCATCCTATCTATTTCTCTAGTCGCATGATGACTCCATCAGAAAAGGGGTACACGGTACTGGAGCACATGGTGCTTGCATTAATGTTTGCTACCACCAAGTTTCGCTCTTATTTGTTGTCTAGACCATTCATAATCTTGACAATGGAAGAAGTATTTCCTTACGTAATGTAGCACATGGATGTTTCTTCTAGGATTTCCAAATGGCTCACAAGGCTGCAAGAGTTTGACTACACAATGCAAGTGTGGAGAACTCTACAAGGGCCACTCTAGGAGGTATTCTCACTATGAAAAGAAGCTAAAGATAAACCAAATTATCAAGAGACTACACCTGTGCTGGAGGTCCCAAAGGTAAAGGGGGCTCACTCTCTTTACTTTGATGGAGCCTACAAGAGGACAATGGACAAAGCTGCAGCTGGCATTGTCATCTTCAACGAGCAAGGGGATAATGTGTTATCCATTGGGAATCTCTTGGATTCTCACTCTAACAATGAGGTAGAATATGCATCCTTAACTCTTGGGTTAGAGTGGTGTGTGACACAAGGTACTCAACGATTAAATGTTTTTGGTGATGCCATGCTTCTAATAAAACAAATACAAGGAACTTGGCCTTGTAAAAATCATAGCTTGCTAGGCCATTTGTGCAAGGTTAAGGAACTTTTGGGGAAGTTTCAAATTGTACAATTACATCATGTCCCTCGAGAAGAAAATCAAGAAGCAGATGCTCTAGCTAGAGAGAAGCTACAAGATGTTCCAGTGGTGGGCGCTATCAAGTTGAAGTTGCCTCTCTTCCAAGGTAGCGATGCTATGCGTGATATCATGAGTTTCTTGGACATAGGAGAGTGTCCTAGAGATCTTACCAAGGGCCAAAAGCAGTGGCTTGTGCGCAAGGCAACAAAATACCGCCTTATCAATGATGACATCTACTGCAAGGGTAAGGATCAAATTCTTAGGCGTGTACCTCTCTCTAGAGAGATCACTGAAATCATTTCAAGTTGCCATGATGGTGTTTGCGGAGGACACTTTGCACTTGAAATCACTAGTAGAAAGATTCTACGAGCCGGGTTTGTATGGCCTAGTCTACAGAGGGGTGTGAACCATTGGTGTAAAACATGCAAGGATTGTCAAAAAGCAGGGGTTAGGAGGCTCACCTATGAGCCACAGACTCTTATAATATCTTATGGACCATTCGATAAATGCAGAATTGACGCTATTGGGCCTTTTCCAAGGTCCCAATTAGGTAAATTATATATCATCATGGGTGTAGACTACATGACGAGGTGGGTTGAATCAGTAGCTACCACTCGGATTACAGCTAAGGAAGTAGCAAAGTTTGTATTTGAAAATATTTTCTTTCATTTTGGAACTCCTCTTGAGATAATTTCCAATAGAGGACCAGGTTTTAGAGGAGACCTAGTAGGAGAGCTGATAGAAAAGTTGGGCATTTCATGACGCCACTCAACTCCCTACTACCCACAATGCAACGGTTTGGTAGAAAAGATAAGTGGTATGATCTACAAGATCATCACTAAACATGTAAACAATCACAAAAGTGATTGGGATAAGCACCTTATGGCTGCACTTTGGGCTTATCGCACGTCCCTTGGATTCACACCATATCACTTGGTGTAAGGTAAGGAGGCCATTTTACCCATCGAAGTTCAATTGGCTAGTCTCAGAGTGCTAGCTAGGCACATGGAATGCCCTAATGCTCATCTCCACAACCACATTCTGGATCTAGAGAGGCTCCAACTAGAAAGAGAAGAGGCTATCAACTACTACGCAACTCAAGCAGAGCAATGACGCCTCACCTTCAACTAAGGGCTCGAGGAGAAAGGTCTCAAGAAAGGCATGTTGGCCCTAAGGTATGATAACAAGTTTGACACTAGGAAGGATAAGAAGTTTTCACCTAGATGGGAGGGGCCATTTGTCATTAGAAAGCACTACAACAATGGCAGTTATCGACTGATGGATGCAAATGGTAGGCTCCATAAAACATGTGTCAATGGATGGAGGCTAAAGAAGTACTTTTTAAGGTTTGATCAAGCACCTATGTGGATATTCCTGAGGAGGGAGACTCCTCCACTTCAAATGAAGAGGGATCAAGCATGGAGCTAGAGACATAAATGTCTCTAGCTTAAAGGGGAGGGCTAATGAGGGCTCATGTTTGAAATCAAACCACCTCTCTCTATGGAAACCCACCCCCCTTCTAAATAAAAAAAAAATAAAAAAATCTCAAGCACAGGGCATGTGAACGACCGCTTGAGAATCAAGATAAACAAATCCTCTAGTAAAAGCTTTCACCGAAGAAGAAAATCTTGCATGGTAAGGAGCCTTTGTCCTCAAGTACCGGCGGCGCCACTGGTAATCATTTTTCTCCCTCTTTTTCTTTCTCCTCAAAGGGCTCCACTTTCAAAATAATTGATAACTATATTAGTAAATAAGAGGACACTCAATGGTTTGTACAACCATGGCCACCACCTTCTTACAAAAGCAAATAAAGGGGGCCTCTTTCTCATTATCATCTCTTTCCACCTTGTCATCTTTCATCCATGGAGCCCTCCCTCTCCTTGTCTTCTCTCTCCCTCTCACACTCTCTCTTGGCTGAAATTTTCACTTTTTGTCCCTTTTCTCTCTCCCTCTCTGTCTCTCTCTCTTTGACCAACAAAAAAAAAAAACTTTATCTCCCTCCACACACACACAAAGCTGAAAATAGCCAATTTTCAGCACACATAGAGTACATGCACACACACATACTCTTCTCTCTCACTCTCATGTCTTTCCCAAGCTCTCCATAGCTGAAAATTGCTGTTTTTCAGCCACACACACACACACACACACACACTCACATACACAACATACCATCGACACACACCCCACTCTCATAATCACCACCAAACACTCACAAATCAGCCCATAAGCCCAAAATAGTCACGTTACATCCACCATCTATTTGCACACATGCACATGCTCTCGCATATATGCGCTTCACACCAATGGATTCAATAAGGTGATGACCATTGTGACAACCTCAAAGGCATTCGACTACGACCACTACAAATGACACGACGCAAGGGAGGCTTGTCCGAGCAAAGCATCAAGTTACGAAAATGCCAATTACGTGGGCCATGCCTATGTTCATCAATTACAAAATGACAAAATCAACCTTGTAATCATCTTTTACTCCACCTACGCCCTCATAATCACTCTTTTATGTGTTAACACAAAATCATTGTATATTTTTGCTCTAGATTTGAAATCTAGGGAATGAGTGAGAGAAACAAAGCCGCAATAAATGAAGTCTTGGCCAAAGATAGAGCCACTACCGCTATAAGTGGCGGATTTATCTTCTCCAACAACAAACCACCTTCGGAAAACTCTTGTAAAAACCCCTCTCTCCCCTCTCAAATAAGCTAGCTACGACTAGCATACCTTGTAAAAACCCCATTCCTCTACTCTCCTTTCCCCTCCATCTCTCTCTTCCCATACTATTTTCTCTTTGTGGACCTCTATACAACCATCATTGCATCACACATGGCCGACCCACGGTCACATGGTGTGGGTCTCGTCCCAATAAAATATAAGAAAATCCCACCGCCTTTTCCTATATAAGGAGGGGTCTCTACCACCAAAACGAACAAGGCCCTCACCCCAACAAAAGCTCTATGTTATTAGATGTTATGAGCATTTTGAGGCGTAGGCACCATGCCTCCACACTTCTAATATAGCTAGAAGTGTTAGTCCATGTAAAAAAGCATTGGGAGACACCATCACACCATAATGGTAAGGAGGTTATGCTTACACAAGCTACTCATCAACACATATTCCACCTCCATCATCATCAACCGCTACACCTTGGTGCAATTTGAAGTGGAGGATTCGGCATTCAACAAGAGTGAAGGTTACCTTGACACCACTCCTTGATATCATCTCCACCCATCAACGAGGCACCCATGGTCTCATCCTTCCTCTCTTGTCCCTTTCTATCCATTATCTCTCCCCACAAATAATCTACTCTTTTATATGTCATTCTTTCTATTGTGCTAGATTTCTGAGTATGTCACGTAGTTGTTTATTTCTTTTGTGTTGTATGTAGAAGTGTGCAGGTTCACCACCTTAGGGTTTTTTTGTTCTTGATTTGCATGTATTGGTGTGCGGGTTTGCCACCTCTTGTGTGAATAGTAGTCCACGCACCTACATTCACAACTCACACTATCTATCTCCACTTCTTTCTCTACCACCTCATGCCACAATTCATAACATGTTCAACTGCGTGACATGGTGTATGGTGTGTTGTATAGTATTGTCATTGCACCCTATCCGCATTTCAAGTTAGGTGGTGCCCCTATTGTTTGCCTTTCATGGTGAGGCCATCATGTGTTATCCCTTGTGTTGAGGCCACCTGGTCTATCTTGCAAATATGCCTCTCATTGCTAAGTGCAAATTGCGTAACATTCCCATCTTGCTAACCGCGAGGCATCCCGCTACCCACGAGGCATCCCGTTAGTCGTGAGGCATCTTGCTAACCGCTAGGCATCCCACTACCCACGAGCCATCCTGCTAACTACGAGGTATCTTGCTAGCTTCCAAGCATCGCGCTACCCACGAGGCATCCGGCTAACTGCAAAGAAGATTTAGACTTGTCTAATTTTCTAAAAGGATTCCAAGATGTGTTCATCAATGATCTCCCTATGAACTTACTTCCAAAACGAGGGGATGATGACCATTGAGTTGAGCTCCTTCTAGGAAGTTCACCACCTAGCAAGCCTCATTATCGGGTCTCTCAAGCTCAGCAAGAGGATATCATGAGGCAAGTACAAGAATTGGTAGACAAAGGGATGTTGAGGCCTAGCTCCTCTCCCTTTTGTTCTCCAATCCGTTTAGTGCAAAAGAAAGATGGTACGTACCGTATGTTTGTGGACTATCGAGCACTAAACCATATCACTATCAAAAACAGACTTCCCGTGCCTCGGGTAGAAGATCTGTTTGATAAGCTACAAGGCTCTACCTACTTCAGTACGATTGATCTTAAAAGTGGCTATCATCAAATAAGGATAGTGGATGCAGATATCCTAAAGACCACGTTTTGTACAACGTTTGGCCTTTATGAATATCTAGTCATGCCTATTCTTAAAGGCACCAAAACGTTGTACAAACGTGGTCTTTAGGATATCTGCATCCACTATCTTATTTTGATGATAGCCACTTTAAGATCAATCGTACTGAAGTAGGTAGAGCCTTGTAGCTTAATCAAACAGATCTTCTACCCGAGGCACGGGAAATCTGTTTTTGATAGTGATATGGTTTTAGTGCTCGATAGTCCACAAACATACGGTACGTACCATCCTTTCTTTTGCACTAAACGGATTGGAGAACAAAAGGATCAAAGTTAGAGGTAATAAAAGCATGGCCTAATCCAAGGAATCTACATGAGCTAAGAAGCTGTATTGTTATGTGTGCATAGTATAGACACTTCATAGCAAAATTCTCTCAAATAGCAGGACTACTACATGACTTAACTAAGAAGAACGTTAAGTATGTATGGACTACTAAGGAGAAAAATGCTTTTTACAAGCTCAAGGGGAAGCTTACCTCCCAACCAATCCTCATGCTTCCAGATCTCTCAAAGCCATTTGAGGTCCAATTTGATTCTTGTGGTGATTGCCTTGGAGCAGTTTTGCTTCCAGAAGGGCATGCCATAGCATATCAGAGCCGAAGGCTCCATATCGATGACAGAGTCTTGGGCATTTATGAGAAAGACCTTTTAGCTGTTCTACATGTCCTCGACACATGGAAGCACTACTTATTGGGGTCTCCATTTATTCTACAAACCGACCACCAAAGTCTCAAGTATTTCATGACGCAAACCAAGCTATCCGACAAAAAAATGAGGTGGAAAATTTTTCTTTCTCAATTTAATTTCCATATTGCTCACATTACTGGTAAGGACAATAAAGTGGCTGATGCACTTTCACGATGACCAAAAGTTAATGCAGTGTCTATAGCTACTCACAATGATCTATCTTCTATGATAGATGAGTATGCTACTAGGCCTGACTTTACAAACATCATGTTGGCCCTTACTTTGGGGAAGAAAGAGAAACCATTCACCTTGCAAGATGGTTATCTTCTCCACAGCAATAGGCTATGTAATACCCATTCCCTTTGTGAGAAAGTTATGTATGAATCCCACGCTCCTCCCTATGCAGGGCATAGAGGCATTCAACCTACTCTTAGAGGAGTAGAAACAAATTTCTCTTGGCCTACCATGAAAGTGGACATATAAGAGTATGTTTCAAAATGCGTAGTATGCCAAAAGACCAAGTATGATAGAGGGAAGAAACCTGGATTACTCTATCCATTGCCTATCCCAAATTCACCATGGGAGAGTATATACATGGATTTCATCTTTGGATTTCCCAAGTCTATCCATGGGAATACGGGAATATGGATAATAGTCGGTAGGTTTAGCAAGCAAGCACAATTATAAGTTCCTGTCAAAAAGACTATTAAGACACACCAAATGGCAACTCTCTTCATATCATAGATTTTCAAACACCATGGATTACCAACATCCATCGTGTTAGATAGAGATCCTAGAATGACCAGTAATTTCTGGAAAGATCTCTTTGAAAATCTAGGAACAAGATTGAATTTCTCTTCGGCCTATCACCCACAAACGGATGGCCAAAGTGAGATAGCCAATCTTATGATGATCGATCTACTCAGGACTTATGTTACAAAAGTAGATCAACGCTCACAATGGAAAAAGTACTTACCTCTTGTAGAATATGCCTACAATAATACTGTACATACTTCTACAATAAAAGCACCTTTTGAGATCATTGAGGGAAGACCCAAAAGTCCCTTGCTACTCAAAGTTCATGGGAAGATCTTTGTTGCCGATGCGTATAGCGGTGACCTACAAGAGTCTTTTCAAAAGATTAAGGAGTCTATATCCATCTCTCAACAAAGGAAAAAAGCTACTTCTAACATGCATAGAACGGCCTTAACCTTCAAAGAAAATGATTGTTCTTGCTTAAGTTTCCTAAGGCTCGATTAAGGCAAATGACGGAGAAAAATCCTACGGGCCATCAAAAATATTATGCTAAGCTAGCAAAAAGATACTATTCTCCTTTCCTAATCTTGAAACCTATCAATGAGAAGGCTTACCAGCTCAAGTTGCTCAACCATTGGCTCATACACAATGCTTTTCGTGTGAGCCTATTCAAGCCCTACGAAGAAGAGCCATCAAGTGAACCAATTATTGAAGATACACACTCCCAAAGTTGAAGACCAAGAAGAGGTGCTACAACCCGAAGTTGTTCTTCATGAAGACAAGGTACTACGACATGGTAAGATTATATGATGGTATCTTATTAATTTCAAAAATTATCCTTTTGAAGACGCTAGATGGATGTAAGAAATACAACTTAAGGATATTATGAATCTTATCAATGCTTACAATGCTACGTTAGAGTAAGAAAATGTACGAATTTCTTTTGAATGAGCCATGTTTTTGTCTTATAAGACTAGTTCTCTTTTTAATTGTGCACAAATTTAAATAGTATGCATGCTTAGAATCATGTTTGTGATGATGACGTCTCTCAAACACCAAGTAGAATTTGTCACTCTACATTGGGAGAATGAAATGGACTAAAGAGCATACATGCTTGCGGTAGCTATGTCTCCCAACCACCAAATGGATTGGTCATCCATCTTCGAAAGATGTCATAGGGTAAAAAGGGATCCTCTACTTGCTAAATAAAATTGACTAATGACTAAGGCTTTATCTCTTCTACTTCATAGTAGTCGAGGACGACTATGATTTCAAGAGAGAGGTAATGTCATAAAATCTAATTTCTAACCAACCCAAATGATTTTCTCATATCAAACTGATCATGTAATGTGGGAGAATAATTGGGAACAAGGGTTAGGATATAAACATGGCTTATAGATCTATCTCTCATTTGGGGCCCCGTGTCATAAAATCTAATATCTACCCAAATGATTTTCTTATATTAAAACGATCATTTAATGTGGGAGAATAAACGAGAACAAGGGTTAGGATGTAGACATGTTCTTATAGATCTATCTCAACACGGGGCCAATGGTAATAGGGCCCACATGAAAGATGTTCTAACGAAGAGCAAGGCTAACCTAGATCATAAAGACCTTAGGGTTATCTTCATTGAAGACCTCGAATAGTTAGTGTAAAAGTCTTTTGACCCCAAGCTTACGGTGCTTGAGGTGCTTGTCGTGCTTGATGACTAAGGTTCTTGAGGTGCTTGTCGTGTTTGATGAATAAGGTGCTTGAGGTGCTTTTTGTTCTTGCTGACTAAGGTGTTGAGGTGCTTGTCGTGCTTGCTAACTAAGGTGCTTGTTGTGCTTGATGAATAAAGTGCTTGAGGTGCTTGTCGTGCTTGCCGACTACGGTGCTTGAGGTGCTTTTCATGCTTGCTGACTAAGGTTCTTGAGGTGCTTGTGGGAACAACACCCAAGCTTGAGGTGCTTTGTCATGCTTGCTGACTAAGGTGCTTGAGATTAGGTGTGTCAAAAATTCAATATTCAATCCTTACAAGGAGGGGGCGAGCCCTACAAGAGGGGGGATGAGAGAGAACACACACACTCACTCACACAACGCATGCTTGGTACAAAGACAACAAAACAGACATTTTTCAAGTTCCTCCTCATGTTGCCCTCATGGTGCGCTTGAAGCCTATTGGTTGTCCATCCAAGGGGTCCAATGATAATTTAGAAGATTTAATTGTCTTTGCATTTATCAAGTCCTCTCTCTCAAAGGGGAAATGGGGACACTTGTCCAAAGGCTACCCTTGCTACTTGATATACCTCCTTCTTGTGATTTGCTAGGCCTGGGGGGGGCCAATGAGCTTCAAGCATGAGCTACAAGGGGGGCTCGACCAAGGAAGCTAGGGGCCTGCTTAGGGGGTATACTCTCTCACGCACACACTCACACACTTTCATTGTGTGAAGTGCAAAGTGCAAGAGCTCCCTCTCCTTCTCCAAGCAAGTAGAGAGGTTGAGAACACTCTTAGCTAATATAGAATGCAAATCCAACCAAGATCCATGCTTCAATGCTTTAGCTTTTCATCTTCCCCATATTTATTATTATGCTATTATGTATGCTAGCAACAAGAAGAGTAGTGATAAGTGAGGAGCTAGTTCTTTCTCCTATGAAATGTTTCTTCTTCCTCTTGCCTACCCTCATTCCCTGCTAGCTCTCTCCACCTTCGAAGGTGTTTGAGGTCTTGGGACTCAGGCTTGGGATAGTTAATGCTTTCCACAAAGTTTATGTTATGCTTGTGATGCATGAAACTTTCCATCTTCATTGCATCACCTAGGTCACAAGGAACACAAAGATTGTATTGTAACAAGTCTCTCTTGCATAATACAAATGCCTATTGGAGGGGGGGACCGCGGCTCCACATAAATCCGGTCCTCAATTGTTGTCATTTTCTCTAAAATCTCTCTCTTGCAAAAGTATTGTTCATGTCAAGTTAACTAAATGCTATGTTTATGTTGCTACCATCAATTATGTTCACCTGCTATGCTCACAAAGTAATTTCACAAAAGTACTCTCTGTAATTTCCGCTACTCTCAAGTTAATAGATCAACTCCATTACAATGTCATGGTTTATACGTTGAAACAACATGCTATGAAACTTAAAAAGCAAGGGATGAGACCGTTTGTGATCAAATATTTATCACCAAGTGGGTCCATCAAGCTTGCTACATTGGATGGTGAAGAAATGCCTAACAGGATTAGCAGGTGTCGACTTAAAAAGTATAATTTACCACCAACCCAACATATGCTAACAAATACACGCGGATAAGAAAATATCTCAAAAAAACAACGAATATTCAAGGAAGCTCACGACGAAGCAAAGGAACAAATTGTTAAACAAAAGCTTCTACGACAACAGCAACAGCACGAATGTCCCTTATAAATTAATGTCATCAATATGGTGGATTTTAAAGCAGAGCATACAAGAGATCCAATCATACACGTCAAAATTGGGGATATGCAAGTGGATACTCATGCACTCCTAGATTCTGGAGCTCAAGGGAATCTTCTTCCCTACAACTTATACAAGAAACTAGAACTTGCAAAAATGCTCAAGCCAACAAGCTAGCCAATTCAAAGTTATTCGAAACACTCCATCAAGGCAACGGGATGGATCATATTACATGTACAGGTGAATCAATATCTATATCCACATAAGTTTTATGTGGTAAAAGATATCTCAGCGCAACATTATTTGTTGCTCTGACAACCTTGAAAAAGAATGTACAACGTACAAAATGATTGGAGCTTGATTACAATTAACAACCAGTCTACGAACAAAAATCAAGAGGTTCCCTTTGTGTCAGAACGTAAAAACCAAGCTTTGTTAAGAGAAATACACACTACGCCCCAACCAATAGTTAGTAAAAAGCAATGGGTTGCCAAGCGCAAGGCCAAAGTCATTCCTAATGCAGAGCACAAATACGAGAATCATCCAAGAAACCTAGTCGACAAACAAAAGCAACCAAAACAATCACAAGATGCATGAAAATAGGTTTGGGTTAGGAAATCAGAGGTCAAACAAATTACGAATGCAAAGCATCAAATTACCTTGACATGGCCAAAAGACACATCCAAAAAACAAAACAACAAGAACCAGCAAGTATGGGTGCCGAAGAAATTTCTTACGAAACAAAGTAATCAACCACAAATCTGGATTCCCAAGAGGAACAGTGTGCAAATCCATACAGCAACAATTCATCACATGAAACTAAAATCCCGGCCGTATGATTCAGAAACAAGGGTAAATCAAATTTGGGTACCCAAGCAATTATGACAAGTTCAACAGACCATGAACAATCGACCATTGAGAATATCCGATTTAACAACACTGTCACACAGACAATGTGCCAGGCACCAGCAATACAAAAGCATTCATTGACGATCAAACAGAGAGCGGAAGAGCTAGAATGATTGTTATTTTCCCGCCCCAATTTTGGTACTGGAAATAAAGAAAACATCACCATCGCATGCCACTAAGCATATTCTCTTATGCCCTTCTCTTGCACATCATTGATTTTCCATGCATTGACAGAGTATGCATATAGGTCCGCATTACATAAGCCTATGCAAATGCCGGCATGAACAACTACCAAAAGATGGTCCAAACACCAAATTAGGCTTCGGACATGCAAAGCATCATTTGGCTCTCATGGCCAAACGGTGCATCCGTTTGCTACCAAGCTTTACAAGCATCATCGAAATATCATCTACAACCAACATGTAGGGTCAAATATCAAGAAAAATCGTCATCGACCATCTCCTCACAAAAAGATGCTATTTGAGTGACAAACCGCCAAAAAGGTTATCCATAACACCAAATGCTACCCCGAAGCCATTGGAAGGTTCTCTATTGCATCTACAAGCTTAGGAAGTGAATCTCAAGAAGAATTATCGCGAAAGTCATCTCCAAATGAAGAAATCCCTTTCGGAGACTAAATTTCCAATCATGGAGTTTCTATGCTAAACTTGTAGCTTTTTAATTTGAAACTAGCAATTAGGGCTTAGGGAACAAGCACAAAGCATTGCAAAGCACCAAAGATGATTTTGATCAAATAGACATCATACGCGTATGATGTCTCACAGAAGATTTTGCACAAAACTCACTCCTATGAATACAAAGATACATTATGCATTCCCTAAGCATGGATTATATAAAATTTCATAAGATTTGGAGCCAAGCAAGATGGCTAATACCCAAAAACACAAAGTCCAGGCTAAATCTCAAAAATTGGCTTTAGACCTATCAAAAGTGCTCCAAATCAAGTCAAAACAAGCACCAAGCATGCACTTAGCACATACATTATGCCCCTATGCGCAAATGTCTCATTTACAAGTAGAGACGTCATACACGTATATTGTCTAGCTCTTTCATATAAGAGTTTCGTCAGCATTGGACCATCCATAATTGTACTTCATGGTCTATACATCACATACACCAAGTTTGGGCACATTTGGGCATGATTTGATCATCTAACAACTCATTTTGCAAATCAAGAATCCAAAAACACATTCTGCGGTCTTGGGCAAATGAACCCTTATCCAAATTCCATTTCAGGCACATTAGAGCAATGCACACATCCTAAACTAGCTTCACAATTAGTCACAACCAAAAAAGATGAAAGAGACATCATACGCGTTGTCAAAAAGTGTGCGGTCTAGCTCGGAAGGTGCAAAACCTCTGGCTCTGAGAGTTCGTGATGAGATTCACAAACACTTTGTGAAAAAGCGTTTGCAGAGAATCACCAACCCTCTTTCTAAGGGTGACAGAAAATCTAAGAACGTTCCTCAGCAAAGTCACAAACCCTCTTTCCTATCGTGCTTGGAGTCTGCTTGTTTTTGTAGTCTAGATTATGATGAGAGGATCACCAAATCACATTCAATTTTACTTTACAAGACCATTTAAAAAACACTAAAGTTTCAACCATGAAACCTCAATGCTCATACAAGCACAATTCTCAATCAAAACCCAAACCTCTTTCATGGTATCATGTAGCCTCGCTCCCAATTACATAGTCGTAACATCAAACAGTTGAAAGGAATGCTCGAGCTTCCACCTTCACGACGACCATTTTCTGATTTTGCAGAGATTTAGGAGCTTCTAAAGTGAAGCCCAAACACCATTTTGATAAGGAGAAACCCTAATTCACTCCCTCACAAGCTTAGATACAAGATTGCGAAGAGGCAGGACTGCAACACACATAGAATGGGCAACAATGGAAGCTATTGAATAGTAGAGAAAAATTTCAGTTTTTTTTTGTAAAAATCCACTCTCCCTCTCTTACCCACGGCATTTTCAGCTGATGTGTCAAAATTTTGGCCATTTTTTCATTTTGGACCAAAACTAGGTCATTTTCAGCTCAAGTTTGACCCAAAAAATGGCACTTTTGATGCGAAAAATCCCAAACGGAGTCAGAAAAATCCCTAAATTTTTGGGATCACTCACATAAGAATAAAAGGCATAGAAAAGAATAATTTTCCATCAATATACCATTTTTGGGTCACTTTCCATGCAATTTTGCAACGGCACCTGTTAGCTGCTATTTTTGGCAGTTTTTTGCCCGCATCAGTCTTTATAGGCGAGATGAGTGTGCCACCGTGAAACACTTGGAATATATACATTGTAAAACCAAATTAAGCATCTTATCAAGTGGAAAAGCACGCAAATGTGCCACATCCAGGGCCACGACTCCCCAGATAGGTATGTACATGGTAATGACCGCAGTAGATGCTTCAACATATATCACAATATGTACATGATTGCTTTTATTTGCATACATCGACAAGTGTCAAGAGTGAGGTGAATGTTTTTATTTCACACTATGTACGTGACATGGCACGACATCCACCCCCTCTGAACCTACACATCCTCTGGTATGTGCCACAACAACATTTGTAGAGCATTAAAACTCATGGCCAAACGCCATATTCTCACTTTCATCCTCAGTTTGCATATAGTTGGCTTCATCATCCTCTTCACTTGGTTGTACATCAAATGGATCATCATTCTCTCTTATTTTGAATAATTTAATTCTTTTTCCTACAATGGGAATTTTCAATTCTGTCCCATCCAGTTCACGCAAGGTGTAAGTTGCATTTCCATGCACATGTTTGACAACATAAGGACCAAACCATCTCTTTGCAAGCTTCAAGGCTACTATCATACACCAGCACCCAATCACCTTCTTCAATGTCTTTTGGTCTGAGCCTATGCATCTTTTCAAATCTGTCTTTGTTTTTCAACCTTGCATTCTTTAGTTGAGCGTTTGCAAGCTCAATGTCTTCAGGCCTTCTTTCTAATTTCCGTATCCGCAATGCAAGAAGGTGTTCTCTACTCATTCCATCTTCCCATGGCAATAAATTCCATGTAAGAACTACATCTTCAATTGGCATCACAGGTTTTTGACCATACATCAATTCAACAGGCATATAGCCAGTGTGACTGAACTATGTGTTGTACGGTCAGCCCACAATGCAAATAGCAGTAACCTTGCCCACTCTCCAAGCTTATCTTCACAAGCCTTAGCTAAAGCTTTGATTATGGATGATGCCCTCTTTCACTTTTTGCATTTCCCTCTGGGTTATAAGCACAAGTTAAAGCTAGTTTGATGCCCATTCTAGAGAAGAATTCCCTTGCTTCATCAGCATCCAATTCTCCTCTATTTGCAGTTATCTTTTCCTCACACCCATAGCGACAAATCACATCTTCAAGAAGAAATTTACATACAGCTTGTGTACTCTTTGTCCTCAATGCACGCCCTTCAACTTGATTAGACAAATATTCTCTTGCAAGCACCAAATACCTCATTTGCCAAAGTCCCAAAGGCATTGTAACCAAGTCCACAACCCATTTGTAATGCATGGCTAATGCATAAGTAGGATGTAGTGCATCACGATGCTGTACATTTGAATACATTTGACATGTCACACAAGACTCCACAACCTCAGCCACATCCTTATACATTCCTTTCCATCAATCCTTTCTTTTACCTTGGCAAATGTTGCCCATACCCCTCGATGTCCTGCATATAAACTTTCGTGGAACTCCTTGATAATTTGCTCTTGAGTAACCTTATCACATACTACCCCACAATGGTGTTCCAACTCTTTGTTTAGGATGCTTCCATAAGTAGCCATCCCTCAAGAAGTATCCATTTGCTTTTCTTCTTATCCTGTTAAATTCATGCTCAGTCCAATCATCCTACTTCTACAGAGTACTTAAGTAGTGATCTATCAGGATCCATTCATCCTCATATAGTTCCTCTGAAAAGGACTCAAGTGAAGACACAAAACATGCATGACTACTCTTTGCATGATCAATGGTGTAAAACTGTGTGCCTACATCATCTCCCTCAATAATCATGTCGTGTTCATCTTCATACCTTGCCTTAGATAGCATATCTGCCATTGGATTGTCTTTTCCTGCAATATGCTTGAACTCAAGATTCAAGGACTTTATGTAGGCTATACATCGCAGCATTGCAATATCAGGAGTCGAACAGTTTTTGATCATTCCAAGAAGAGGCAAACAATCAGTTTCCACAACCACTGATGCCCCTTACTCCTTGTCACACCTCAATGCTGTAACCACCCCCCATAGTTCTCTTTTTGCTTGTGCATAATGGCGTTGGCAAGAACTCAGAATCTTGGCTCCAAATCTTACCACATACCTTTTTCCTTCATCATCATCTTGCCCATCCTATCCCTATAGGACTCGTGTCCACTATCACACTGACAGGTCTCTCACATGCATAGTCTACCTTTCTCAAGGTTGGCGATGAAAGAACTAGCTTCTTTAGCTTTCTCATGGCTTTTGTGTGATCTTCATCCCATCAAAACTTCTGATTCTTTCTCAATAACTTATAAAGGGGATCTGCTACATGTGCATAATGTGGTATCCAAATAAGATAGAAGACGCAAGCACCAAGAAACCTTCGAACTTCAGTTATAGTTGTTCATGTTTCTTTCATGTTTTTGATTGCATCCATCTTTTTTGGACAAGGCTTTCTACCATAAGGACCACACATATGCCCCACAATCAAAACTTCATTGACACCAAATACAGATTTTTTCCCAAACAGGGTAAGATTAACTTCTTCGAGCTTTGTCAAAATCTTCTCACAATCTTTGATATGGTTTACAACAAACTTACGGCACCCCCTTGAATCCATAGCTTCATCTTTATCTTTGTCTTCACATCCTTTGATGGGCACATCATCAAGAAATGGCATTGTGATTTGAGGTATGAAGTCACGTAGAACCATGTTCATCCCATTCATCATGTGTGCAACTGAATTTGTTGCTCCTTGAGGTAAGGTACGCATCCTTAGCAATCCCAAAGGTGGTTTCATAGTTGTCAGATCTCTACTCTCAACATCTAGCTGAAATTGATCGTACCCTAAGTATAGATCTCCCATTGAGTAAATTGACCTTCCTGCAAACGCCTCTGTAAATTCATCCACTATAGGTCCTGTACCCACATTCCTGATGGTAACCTTGTTTACAGGCTGCATATCTTGTATGAACTGCAAAGCTCCATTCTTCTTAGGCACAATGAACCACCTATTTGAGCATGGCACACAAGAAGGCTCCAGGATACCCATGCTAATCTTTTCATTGAGTAGTTCTATTAACTTTGGCAAATGTGCTTTCGAAACCGGAATTGGGCGTAGATTCCAAGGTACATGAGGGATAGTGAAGATCACCATAGGTGCAACAATATTAGGATCGACACCCTATCTCATGTGGCTGGAAAGCAAAAGCCTTACCATGTCTTGAAAGCATTTCTTAAAAACTCTTCTTCTCTTCTTTTGTTAAAAACTCTTCACAGCCAACTTTTATCTCTTTTAGGGATTCCATTGTGAACTTGTGTCCAGTTCTTTTTGGATCCCTGAGACTCGGCTACAAAGAAGCTTGCTCTAGCTTTTTCCTGCAATCTGATGGTGGTAAAGGTAAGGCCACTCATCTCACTTTGTTTGCCACCATTTTGTACTTGGTCTCCACACGCACTTCCGGTCCTTCATTAGCATTGAAATATTTTTTATCTTCAAAAGCCTCAATCACATCATACATTTCCATAGAGCATACTTCGACAATGTGGGTTCCATCTTGCATGCTAGAATCCATTATAGCTTCAAGCTCAAGCATAGTATCTACATGAGAAAATTGTTTAAAGAAACCTGAAATGTAATCACTATCCTCTATGAAACCATTTTCTTTCATGTATTTCTGTACACTATATATATATGTCGCACACTTATTTTCATATCCTCAAGCTTCATAAAACATACTGACCCATGCTCTGTTAATCCCTGGAAACCTATAGAAAAATCTTCTTCTCGCTTTGGGTTAGGCGAGAATCTTTTTCTTCTTGTACCATTGCAATCCCACTTCACAATGGTACATGGCCAAAACCCCTTGTCTACCTGTACTCTTTGAACTCTTTGTTCGCTTTTGGTAGAGGATACTCACAAAGACTACTGCGGTTCCTCTCGTGATTCACACACAGTCAAAAATTGCACAATTCGCTTCCCATCTCTGCTCTTTACCCTAGCATAAGCAGAACCATCATCCAAGACCTTTGTTTCCATGCAAACGGATATGATGTATGGCTACCCAAGGATAAGAGGATAGGTAGACATATCCTACACAAAGAAATTTTGCTCATCCTTCACATTACCAATCGTCACTTTCACATTTGGACAAGCCCCATACAGCTCTCCTGATGAGTTAGTTGCAGCTCTAATCATCCACCCATGGTCTGTGTCTATCGGCCACTTAACCTTCATGTAAAGACTCTTGGACATAAGATTGATCTTAGAGCCATGATCTATCAATGCAACATATGGCTCCTCAAGATCACCCACCTTGACTAAGGTTTCTATTGTAGCTCTTTCCCAATGACTTTTGGAGTAGTGGCTTTTATAGGAGGCTTTATCATCATCATCATCATCTGCAAATCGAGCATGTGCATCTCTTTGAGAAGATTGGTAGCATCTTACCACATTTTTATCACAATCACTCTCTTGGACATGTATTCCATGTGCCTTAAGTGACTCCCCTTCACCCTCAGACTGTGGAGGAATAGACTCAGTGAGAGTTTGCCTCTTTCTTTTTATGATATCTATAATTTCTTCATGAAACTCGCGTTTAGCAATGCTAAGAACCTCACCCGAGGTAAATTCAACTTTGCTATTCAAAATCCTTTCCTCCAATACCTGCTTTATGTTTGTGGCAGCTTCAATGTCAGATTGTAGTTTGTATGCAGGTCCTTTTGCTTTAGCTTTTCCTTGCTCTTCTTCTTGTAGATGCCTCCTCCATAGGAATCTCAGGAGGAGGAGCCACATGTGGTGGAGCCTCATAAGAAGGTCCTAGATCCTTTCTTTCACCAGCTCTTGTAACCCTCTTTGAAGTAGAAGGACTTGCATCTCCATTCTCACGTCTGCGCTTCTGCGCTTCTCTTCCACAATTTCTTCATTGTTATAGAATTTTGCAAGATAAGCATGCACTGATAAAGAGTCCACAGGGCATCCCAACCTGTTGTATGGCGTATGCAATCACCAGCTTCATGTAATACCTGTTTAGTTACCTTCCCTTTTTTGGTTGAGGCTACTGCATATGGCCACAAGCTATCAACCTCCTCAAAATCATTTGGAGTATACTTTAACACTTTCTTTGGAATTATCTCTATCTTTTCCCCATAGGTAGCAGCCTCTATTGCAGAAATAGCATGACTAGTTGCCATATCCTCCACTAACTTCCGCATACCTCCTTTTCCAAAGGTAGTTCCTAATGGCATACCTGTCTCCCGCAGATGGATCTTGCCATCCTTAAAAAACACAAGATCTCTTTTTAAGGCATCACTAAAGCTATCAATCCCTTTTGCCATGGTCCATGCCATCACACCATATACATCTGTGCAAAATCCTTCTTTGCTTTGCAATTTTTGTCCTGCAGAGCAGCACGTTGTCCTTTCTCTTCAAGCCTTGTTAGCTTTAACTTCATTTCTTGCATGCCCTTAACAAGCTCATCAAGCATTGAATTGTGACCTTTTGGACTCGCAGTAGTAGGCTTTGGTGGAATCTCTGACGTGCTAGGAGGAGAGATAGTACCATTCACCACCATCTTGTCCCTACGACGTTGGCTCTTAGCAAGCAATGAAACTGCGTCTTCAACCTCTTTCCACTTAGCCTTTAGACCCTGTTCTGTATTCTTGTCTTCAAGGAGTAGCTCTAGCTTTTCTTGGAGCTCATGACCTGCAGCTTGAAGGAAAAATTCGGTCTTTTCACTATCCAAAGTAGCCCGCTCTGTTCTTGACAGTTGAGCATAGCGTCGCTCAAACTCTCTCAACAGTTCGGTGATGGAAAGTCCTTCTTTTGGCTTTGCAACCCATTCCAAGAAGTTTCTTTTTGTAACCCTTTCAGAGTCCTCCATGAAGTATTCCTCCTTTAAGGCTAATTTGAAATGCTCCCAACCTTCTCCATGCTCCTCCTTGATTCCCCTTACATGGTCTCTAATCTTGGGTACCACAACAAGCTCAAAACTACGAATCATGTCCACCTCTAGAACCCGTTGTAGCTCCATCTCCTTTACATAACCACAAAGAAACTTTGTGACATCTCTCCCTTAAAATTGGTCCATTTTGATCACAATATCTTGAAGGTATTTGGTTGCTGAGACCTCCCTTCTTTCTACAACCTGTTGTTGTTGCATCAACTGTTGGAATTAGGGTTACAGAGAGACACACACAGCTTAGAGAAGACGAAGGAAGCTCAAGGCACAAAATGGAGAGTATATAACTTAGTGTGCAATGGAAAGATAGATATCCCTAGAGTGATGGGCGTATATACAATGCCCGGGGGGGAAAAACCTCCTAAAGAGGAAAAAAATGCCCCGGCGGTCCTACAGTGTGTTCACACACATCACTCCCAAATTAATCTGAGCAGACCGAGCTCTTCGAGCTCTCCCGAAGTATTTGTCGACCTACGAACGCTTGCCAAAGCTCATTGAAATCGGAGAAAGTGAGCAGGTGTGTACTAGAGCAGCTGGCGACTAAGCCTGGGAGGACGCAACCTGCTCTGATACCAATTGTTGGAATTAGGGTTATCGAGAGACACACACAGCTTGGAGAAGACGAAGGAAGCTCAAGGCACACAGTGGAGAGTATATAACTTAGTGTGCAATGGAAAGATAGATAGCCCTAGAGTGATGGGCGTATATACAATGCACGGGGGAAAAACCTCCTAAAGAGGGAAAAAATGCCCTGGTGGTCCTAGTGTGTTCACACACATCACTACCACATGTATATGGTAACATCAACATGGCGAATGCTTGAATTATTTGCATTGTGCCTTGATCAAAACACATGCCTTGTTGCTCTTGTTGATCTATAGCTTTAATTATTTGTAATTAAACATTTCAAAACAAGTATTTGAACCCCCACCTCAGCTGCTTCGTGTCAGGTTCAACAGACATGTCGAAAAGTGTGCGATCTAGCTGGGAAGGTGCAAAACCTCTAGCTGTGAGAATTCCCGATGAGAGTCACAAACGCTTTTTGAAAAATAATTTTCAAAGAATTACCAACCCTCTTTCTAAGGGTGACAAAAAATCTAAGAATGTTCGTGACAGCAAAGTCACAAACCCTCTTTCTTATCGTGCTTGGAGTCTGCTTGTTTTTGTAGTCGAGATTATGATGAGAGGATCACCAAATCACATTCAATTTTACTTTACAAGACCATTTAAAAGACACTAAATTTTTAGCCATGAAACCTCGATGCTCATACAAGCACAATTCTCAATCAAAACCCAAACCTCTTTCATGGTATCATGTAGCCTTGCCCCCAATTACATAGTCGTAACATCAAACAGTTGAAAGGGATGCTCGAGCTTCCACCTTCACGACGACCATTTTCTGATTTTTCAGAGATTTATGAGCTTCTAAAGTGAATCCCAAACACCATTTTGATAAGGAGAAACCCTATTCACTCCCTCACAAGCTCAAATACAAGATTGCGAAGAGGCGGGACTGCAGCACACATAGAATGGGCAACCATGGAAGCTATTGAACAGTAGAGAAAAATTGCAGGTTTTTTTTTGTAAAAATCCACCCTCCCTCTCTTACCCACGGAATTTTCAGCTGATATGTCAAATGTTTGGCCATTTTTCCATTTTGGACCAAAACTAGGCCATTTTCAGCTCATTTTTGACCCAAAAAATGCCATTTTTGATGCGAAAAATCCCAAACGGAGTCAGAAAAATACCTAAATTTGTGGGATCATTCTCATAAGAATAAAAAGCATAGATAAGAATAATTTTCCATCAATATGCCATTTTGGGTCACTTTCCATGCAATTCTACAACGGCGCCTGTTAGCTGCTGCTATTTTTGGCAGTTTTTTGCCCGCATCAGTCTTTATAGGCGAGATGAGTGTGCCACCATGAAACACTTGGAATATATACATTGTAAAACAAAATTAAGCATTTTATCAAGTGGAAAATCACGCAAATGTACCACATCCAAGGCCATGAATCCCCGGATAGGTATGTACATGATAATGACCGCAGTAGACGCTTCAACATATATCACAATATGTACATGATTTCTTTTATTTGCATACATCGAGAAGTGTCAAGAGTTCACTCGCCGGAAACCAAAATTTTCACGGCCAAAATTCAGGGGCAACTTTAGGGGCCTCGGGGGCGGAAGCCCCTGATACTTTTTTTTCCTCTCGCCGGAATATTCCTTTTCCCCGGAATATTATGGCCAGACAGCGGCCGGAAAGTGGTCGAAAAACAACCGTCGGTTGGCCGGTGGCCAGTAGTCAATGGCCGGTGTGGCTGGTGGTCGGAAGTCAATGGCTGGTGGCCGAATTCAATGGCAGACTTGTCTTCTCAAGGGCGGCCACACATGGGCGGATTGGAGGGTCTGATTTGGACTTATCTACACAAGGGCAGCTACACATGGCTGCCTCTCATGAGAGAGGGCATCCCTTTTGGCCTATAAAAGGAGGCCATTTCTACACACATTTTATAGTGTAAAGTTGATGCAACAAGGTGAGTGTGAGGTGGTGAGAGTGAAGCAAGGCGGGAGCTCCATTAAGGGTATAATCCCTTCGTAAACTACTTCTTGTTTTGAAGTACTAAATCCATTGAGTGGCTGCTTTCCCGTGGACGTAGCCCACATTGGGTGAACCACGTATATCGTGTGTACTCTCTCTCTCTCTACTCTATAATCTCGCGCATGTAAATCTGTCTCTCTCCATTAAGTAATCTACTCAATTATCTATTTAGCTACGTATTATTTCCTAACAACTGGTATCAGAGCCAGGTTTTCTCGTAGCTAAATTATCTCAAGGAAAGGATTCCTTGCGGAGGAAGGGAAGCTCAAGATTGAGAAGTTCAACGGAAAAAACTACCAACATTGGAAGATGCAGATTGAAGACTATCTCTACCAGAAGGACCTCTATTTGCCACTAGGCAGTCTTGCAAAGAAACCCGCAACGATGACAGATGAAGCATGGATTGTCCTTGATCTAAATGCACTGGGAACAATCCGGGTAAGCTTAGCGTCAACGGTGGCCTTCAATGTTTCGGAGATGAAGACCACGAAGGACTTGATGAAGTCACTTGACGACTTCTACGAGAAACCATCGGCATCCAATAAGGTATTTCTTATGAAGCGCTTGTTCAATCTAAAGATAGCAGAGAATGGTTCAGTTTGCAGAACACCTAAATGACTTTAACACAAACATAAGTCAACTTCAATCGGTGAAAATAAATTTCGATGACGAAGTGCGAGCTCTCCTTATACTATCATCTCTATCAGATAGTTGGGACAGCCTTGTGATGGCTGTAAGTAATTCGATTTCTGGCACAAATACTCTTAAGTTTAATGATGTTGTGGGTGTTCTCCTAAGCGAGGAAATACGAAGGAGAAGCACAGGAGAATCATCAAGTGCTGCAATGTCACTAGAAACAAGAGGAAGGCCTAAGGAGAGGTTCAAAAGCCAAAAGGGTCGTGATCGCTCAAGACGGAGCAAGTCACGCACAAAGTCAGTTCTTGAATGTTGGAACTACGGCAAGAAGGGCCACGTCAAGAAGGATTGCTGGTCCAAGAAGAAGAAGGAGACTGAGTCTCAAAACAACAAGCCAACATCGGAGGCCAATGTGGCAGGTAAAGTAGAGCAAGATGTTCTAATTCTCTCATTAGACAATGTGTCTAATTCTTGGATAGTAGATTCCGGGGCTTCATTCCATGCGACACCACACAAGCAACATTTCCAAGACTACACCAAAGGTAATTTTGGGTATGTATACTTGGGAGATGATGAAGCTTGTGAGATTGTCGGCAAAGGTACAGTTTCTATCAAAACTGCTAACGAAAATGAATGGAAGCTTAAAGATGTTAGGCATGTTCCTTCTCTTCGCAAAAATTTGATCTCTACAGGACAATTGGACGATGAAGGTCACAACATTGCATTCGGAAACAAATGGTGGAAGATCTCAAAGGGATCTTTGGTGGTTTCCAAGGGAGAAAAAGTCGGTACACTTTACTTGTGTACTGTTAGCACGCAACCTTCAGCTTGTGCAGCAACTACAGAAATTGACAGTACGGTGTGGCACTACCGACTTGGGCATATGAGTGCCAAAGGAATGTAAATCCTTCAAACAAAGAAGCTTCTACCAGGTTTGAAATAAGTGGACTTAGAGTTCTGTGAAGATTGTGTTTATGGTAAACAAAAGAGGTTAAATTTTCAAAAATCAGGAAATGAAAGAAAAAATAAAAAACTTGAGTTTGTTCATTCTGATGTTTGGGGTCCTGCAAGTACATTCATAGACGATGCGACTAGAAAAACATGGGTTTATGTCATGAAGAATAAATCCGATGTATTTTCCATATTTCAAAGATGGAAAGCCTTTGTGGAGAATGAAACAGATACCAAGGTTAAATGCCTCAGATCCGACAATGGAGGTGAATATTGCAGTCAAGCTTTTGAAAGCTTTTGTGCTAGCAATGGCATTCGGAGGCAAAGGACAACCCCAAGGACACCTCAACAAAATGGGATTTCAGAAAGGATGAATAGGACAATCATGGAGCGAGCACGAAGCATGCGGCTACATGCTGGCCTACCTCTTGAGCTTTGGGCGGAAGCTGTAAGTACGTCTGTGTACTTAATCAATCGGTCACCCTCAACGATATTTGATGGGGGAGTTCCAGAAGAGGCATGGATAGGTAAACCGGTGAATTATGCATTTCTCAAAGTGTTTGGGTGTGAGGCTTTCATGCACATAGATAGAAGCCTAAGATCAAAGCTAGATGCAAAGTCCAAACAGTGTTTCTTCATTGGCTATGGAGAAGGTGACTTTGGGTATCGCCTATGGAATCCTGAAGATGGTAAAATCTTAAGGAGTAGGGATGTAATTTTTCACGAACAAAATATGTACAAAGATTACTTGGAAAGAAATCAAACAAAAGAAATAGGTGATGAGTACATGGAGCTTGAGGACGGTGAAGACTCAAGGACTACAAATGGTGACAATGTGCAACAACGTCAACCAAATGAGGAGCCTCAACCTATTCCCCGAAGATCTACAAAATCAAGTAGACCTCCAGAAAGTTTTGTTCCTTCCTTCAACCATCTCTTGATCTCATATTCTGGAGAGCGGGAATCATACGAAGAAGCTATGCAACATGAATCCAAAGAAGAATGGATGAAGAGCATGCAAGTGGAGATGGACTCACTACATCGCAACCAAACATGGGAATTGGTTGAGTTGCCTAAAGGTAAGCGGGCACTTCAAAACAAATGGGTGTACAATGTGAAGGAAGAAGAAGGTGGGAAGAAAAGGTACAAGTCTAGGCTTGTGGTAAAAGGTTTTTCTCAAAAGAAAGGTATTGACTTCAATGAAATATTTTCTCCTGTTGTAAAAATGAACTCAATTAGGCTTGTCTTAAGCCTTGTGGCTGCTCATGATCTAAATCTCGAGCAAATGGATGTAAATACAGCATTCCCTCACGGTGACTTGGAGGAGAAAATCTACATGCTTCAACCAAAGGGGTATGAAGTAAAAGGTAAGGAGAAAATGGTTTGCAGATTAAAGAAGAGCTTGTATGGTTTAAAACAAGCATCAAGACAATGGTACTTGAAGTTTGATCGATGGATGTTGGATCATGGATTCACAAGATGCAACTCGGATCACTGCGTCTACACGAAGAATTTGGGAGATGGGAAATTCATCATCCTAATGTTGTATGTTGATGACATGCTGATTGCAAGTGCTAACATGCAGGGCATCAAAGACCTAAAAGAGGAGCTGTCTATATCTTTTTCAATGAAAGATTTAGGTGCTGCAAAGAGGATACATGGTATGAAAATATCAAGGGACAGGACGAAGAAGACAATAAAGCTATCTCAAGAGGATTACATCAAGAAGGTACTAGAAAGGTTTGCAATGCAAAATGCAAAACCAGTTTCTACACCTTTGGCTGGTCACTTTAAATTAACGAATGATATGTGTCCAAAGACACAAGAGGAGATAGCCTATATGTCTAAAGTTCCATATGCTGCAGCGGTAGGTTCTCTAATGTATGCTATGGTTTGGACAAGGCCAGACATTGCACATGCAGTGGGAGTTGTGAGTAGGTTCATGGACAACCCAGGTAAAGAGCATTGGCAAGCTGTGAAGTGGATACTTAGGTATCTAAAAGGGACAACAAAAAATGCTTTGTATTTTGGAGAAACTGATATTTTTCTAGAAGGGTATGCTGATGCAGATATGGCAGGTGACAAAGATACTCGAAGGAGCACTACTGGCTATGTGTTCACGGTTGGAGGCACAGCAGTAATCTGGGCTTCAAAGCTGCAGAAAGTGGTTTCACTTTCTACCACGGAAGCAGAGTATGTAGCAATGACGGAGGCAAGCAAAGAAATTTTGTGGCTTCACAGATTCTTAGAAGAGCTTGGATTCAAACAAGACAATTGTGTCTTGTACAGTGATAGCCAAAGCGCTATCCATCTTGTGAAGAACTCAGCCTTTCATTCAAGGAAAAAGCACAT
Organism: Adiantum capillus-veneris; assembly: GCF_014529385.1. Lineage (NCBI taxonomy): Eukaryota > Viridiplantae > Streptophyta > Polypodiopsida > Polypodiales > Pteridaceae > Adiantum > Adiantum capillus-veneris. Next base: position 24,703,415 of record NC_140954.1, on the reverse strand, counting down.
TGAGGTGAGATATCACTTCATACGCACTCTTTTGGAAGAGGGACAACTAAAGCTAGGAAAGGTGCATAGAAGTGAAAATCCTGCAGACATATTTACAAAGGTGGTCAACAAGGAGAAGTTGAGCTTTTGCTCATCTTCAATCGGCATTCAAGGATAAGAAGCCAGAATGAAAAGCAGTCACAGGTTTGGTTTGGAGATCAGTCTCTAAGTGGGATATTGTTAAGTATGGAGCCTGATTTACCCTTGTAATTTTCTGTGGTAAAAGCGCACATTTGTAAGGCCCCCATTATGAGGAGAAGCCATCGTGCGTGAAGGAAAATCACTCATCGGAAACCAAAATTTTCATGGCCAAAAATTAGGGACAACTTTAGGGGCCTCGGGGACGGAAGCCCCCGAGACTTTTTTTTCCCCTCGCCAGAATATTCCTTTTCCCCGGAATATTATGGCCGGACGGCGGCCGGAAAGTGGTCGGAAAACAACCGTCGGTTGGCCGGTGGCCGGTAGTCAATGGCCGGTGTGGCCGGTGGTCGGAAGTCAATGGCCGGTGGCCGGTGGCCAAATTCAATGGCGGTCTTGTCTTCTCAAGGGCGGCCACACATGGGTGGATTGGAGGGTCCGATTTGGACTTATCTACACAAGGGTGGCTACACATGGCTGCCTCTCATGAGAGAGGGCAGCCCTTTTGGCCTATAAAAGGAGGCCATTTCTACACACATTTTATAGTGTAAAGTTGATGCAACAAGGTGAGTGTGAGGTGGTGAGAGTGAAGCAAGGCGGGAGCTCCATTAAGGGTATAATCCCTTCGTAAACTACTTCTTGTTTTGAAGTACTAAAGCCATTGAGTGGCTACTTTCCCGTGGATGTAGCCCACATTGGGTGAGCCACGTATATCATGTGTACTCTCTCTCTCTACTCTATAATCTCGCGCATGTAAATCTATCTCTCTCCATTAAGTAATCTACTCAATTATCTATTCAGCTACGTACTATTTCCTAACAATGGCTAGCATGGAATCGAACACAAGACCGTGGCTAGTGAACTAAGGAAGGATCTATGTAGATTTCAGTTGTTAATGGGCCAATGGAAAATTCAGATCAGACGGAAAATTTGCATTACAAATCAGCTGCTACAGCTGACAATCGAGGCATGTAAAATTCCATTAAAGGAACTAGCTAGTAAGGGGAGATATGAACCACAATTCAAAGAAATGGTTGAGATTTTGTTTGAAGCCTACATCAAGTGTAACGAGCCATACCTCATCTAACAAGAGGCAAGCACACCCTATATGATGCCGATACTAGGACTTGGGATGTGCTCACACCCTATGAAGTTGAAATGACAATGGTTAGTAACGACAAGCTGGCACAAGAGGCATTGTACAGATTGATTCAAAATGGAAAGGTTGGACCCACTACTTCTAAAGCATCCCAGGCACCATCTAAGAGGAAGAAGGCACCTGACAAGAAGAAGGTTCACTGTACAAACACTGCGTGAGGAGGTCCATTGTTGCTCAGGTGGAGGGTGCTGATAAGAAGGGGATCAGAGAAGTTGGAGATGGGTGCTATAAGACAATGATTGTCCACAGCTGGTACCTTTGGAGTCCTATGATGACATAGGAGAGCTGGTTGTCCAAATACAAAAGAAGCAACAAGCAACTGAGAAACCTTATTGACACCATCACTAGGCAATTAAAAAAAAGTTTGGAAATCGTCTACTAGAAATTTTGGTATATATACCAAAATTCAAGAAAGGAGAGGAGGAATATAGAAGGCCGGAACCAACCCCAAGTTGGATTGGTGGGCGAAGGAAGCTTCTAGGAGCAATCATCAATGAGTTACCATAGTAATTGAAAGTGCATAGTCAATCAAACACCAGGCCAATAGCCTATAAATAGGACCCATTACTCATTTTGTATAGCTTTTGACTCTTTAGAATCTACACTAGTCTATGTCTAGAGCTACTTTTGCTCTTGTAATCATTTTGGTGCGTTCTCTCTCTCTTCTTTTATGATAAATCCAATTTCTAGGATATCAAATGCTCACCAGTGTACTTTGCATATCTGAAACACAATCCTAGTTTAAGTTTCCTCTATAGTATCTTGTCTTTCAGTTCCAGTATTTTACCTTTCGGTTCTAGTGTTTCCTATTTGAGTTTTAGTATTGTCTTCCAGTAATCATCAAGTCTCTGAATCTGACATCTTTAGTTCTAAGTACCAACCTCGAATAGCTCTCTGAACACATCCAGCTCATTCCAATGGGTGAGCAAGTTGAGGATGTCCCGGTAAGGAATAGAAGGCAGGCCACGAGAGAGTTGCTAGGAATGGCAAGCTGAATGGTGCAACAGGTCGCGCAGGGGGGGGGGGGGGGGGGGGGGGGGGGGGGGGGGGGGGAGGCTGGTGGGTGGGGGTGGGGGGGGGGGGGGTAAGTAATGGTAACCATTTTTTAAAAAAGTAGCTAGGTATGTACGTGTGTGTGTGTATGTGTGTGTGTGTGTGTGTGTGTGTGTGTGTGTGTGTATATATATGTATATATATATATATATATATATATATATATATATATATATATATATATATATATATATATATATATAGAGAGAGAGAGAGAGAGAGAGAGAGAGAGAGAGAGAGAGAGAGAGAGAGAGAGAGAGAGAGAGAGAGAGAGGACCTGCACTTCATTGCTAACAACAATTGACTGTAAAATCACAACTCACATGACAACAAAAAGAGAGAGGGTAAGACACATGTGATACACACCTTGCATTAAAAAATAGCAAGCATTTGCATGTAGTCCACTACGTGAAAAGCCCTCATGTGCCAATTTTTGAGTCACCAATCCACTAATGGCCATGAGTACAAAATTCCTCCCCATAGCCCCTACCTTAATGGAAATTCCAAAAGGAAAACCAAAGTGCTTTGTAAGTTGCACCAACACAACTCGATTTAAGAACATGAAAGAAGAACATCAATGAGTTGAGAATGGAACTATACATATGAATGCAATAAGTCAAAATAATTGATATATTTAAAAAACTAACGACAAATATGAACAGATTCTCTAATCGTGCTAGCTTATTTATCAATACGATATGAGATAGTCTAATTATAGTGTGAGGGCAAATATAGGAACATTGGGGTATGTCAAACAAATGGTTAGTAGTCTTTCATGTGCGCTCATCATGGTGTCAAGAAAGTAGCACAAAACAAATTTTTGGGCCAATTTAAGGTGGATGGGTATCACATTAGAATAATTTAGTTCTATAGTCTTGAGTAGTCCAAGCGCATCTGCAATCTGCACGAACAACATACAATTGTGTTTTGTGGAGCAAATGGCCAATGCGGCTATGTCAATTGTAATGAATTGTGATAATGGGTTCCAAGTAATGTAATGGGGATGCCATGGGGTCGGTGTTTGAACTGGCCATGGATTGAACTTGCTCTATTTATGCATGTACTGTTTGAGTATACGCTCTTGCAGTTATGGGCGAATCCAATATTGAAACTTATACATTGCAATCTAAAATTATCTTCATTGCTCAAGTACATCAGTTGCAATCGGTTTATCCATTCTGAAAGAAAAAAGTAAAAACTATTTAAATCAGAGGACTTCAAAGGTTTTTGTCACAAGTCACTTGAACACATATAAATAAACAATGTTGTATCTATTGATCAAATATGTGGGACAAGGAGAGAAAAAGACATGATAAAATAAAGATGATAGAAGGTCACAACTATAATTTTTCCTAACGTTTCAGAATATAGTATTTTTTCAATTTTGGATGATGTCGGAAACAAACTTCATAACCCAATGTAGTTGTTGTTTTGTGTTTTTTAATATAGAACTGCTCTAAGTTTCTAGCTTTATGCTGATTGTTACAAATTGCTAAAGTGATAACTTCAAAATTGTCCTCAAAGTGCGTCTTCTCTCAATTTTTTGGGGAGATTTCATTTATGTTGGCGAATACGTTTTCACAGTACGAGGATGCAAAGCAAGAGCGCCAAAGGGCATGAATAGAGTTGAGACAAGGAAGACAACCATCGATGCATTATCCGACAAGTCTTGAGAGTCTACCAACATTTGTGAGCTTTAGATGGTTGCACAACCAGTTGAAAAGCGCACAACAATGTGGCAAACAGGTGACTAAGGAGGAGTGGGAGTACTCGTGGGGTTGCAGCCCCAAGGTATATGTTTGCATTGTCCAACTTATGGCTTTCTACATGTTTGGACGGCCACTCATAATTGTTGTTGGTTGTAGTATAAGTCATACACGATAGCATGGTGTAAAGGTCGACATTTCAAGGTAGAACGGATCGACAAAAAGCGTTTTACACAAGATTGTGGAGTCATGGCAAAATTTGAATAATCTCAGGATATTTTCCTAGACGGGGAGCTCTATATAAACATAGGGAGTTATGCTAAGTTATGCGAGGATGAGAGAGAGACCTCTTAAAGCCATAGACATTGTGTCTGAGTAATTTTTCTCCCTTTTGTCATATATATTGTATTCAAGTGCAATTTTGCCCATTCTTATCTCTATGCTAAACTTGTGAAATTTAAATTGTGAATCAAATTATAATAACTGATTTAGATTTACTTCTCCATTCATCATTAAGATGTGTTTTTTTTTAATGCAGGTATGGATGACGATCAGCTTCTTGCTTCCTTAGACCCCTCACAAAGGAGGTGGTGCGAGGGCCAACACTGCTCCAGATGACACTCACGTCGTTCAACTCCTTCAGAGTCTCTGTCTTCTATGAAGCAATCTGTATGCTTTGAGAGTTCGATGTCGACTAAACAATATATACACTCCTCTAGGCATCGAGGCTCTAGTGATGGTGACGGTTGCTGTGGAGGAGACATCGCTAACGCTTCCACACTGCCTCGTAGTCGTCGAGGCTCCTTACCTCCCCCTTATTTTCCCATCCCCACACTAGCCATGGTATCACTCTCTACTCAAGGTTTTGCATGGCTATTAGCCGTTCCTGGATACACACCACTCGTTACTCCTCTGGGACTCACCCCACTCGACACTCCTCGCTTCTGGGTCCAAAATCCAGCGGAGACACCTTTAGCCTGCACCCCATCAAGATGCCATACAAGACCCCTGCCGACCCACCTACAATGACATCTAGGTTCACGAGTAAGGCGGGAGGGCTTTCCGTACTCTATCGACATCAACAGCAACATCATCTTGGATGAAAACGGCAAGAAGGTGTTCTCACGCATGCCCGGCCTTTGCTCTCAGGTGTTTTGGCACTACATACTAAACCTCGAGTGAAGTGCAAATGAATTAAAAGACAAAGTCATCAACATGATGCATGATGAATTTTTTGTGTCAAATCGGGATGAGCGTTTCAATGAAGACTTGATGAAGATGCGGATGCATCAGTAATCCAAGCACAAGCTCTCTGAACTGCAGAAAACAATAAAGCATAGGTGGAGCATGCCAAATTGGTTAGCCAAATAAGATTAGAAGAATGCAAAGCAAGCAATAGCGCCCGACAATCCCGACAAGTGGAAGCAGCAGAAGGAGGCAGCCAGAGCGCAAGTAGATGAAGGGAGCTCGCACCACTTGGGGAGCGATGGATGGGCATCATTTGAGGCCAACTTTGTAAGTGATATTGCATTGCTCTTTAGTTTGGTAGTTAAGGGTATTTATAATTTTAAATATAACATATCATTTTCTTTGTATGTTTTGAATTGTGGTCGATGACTAGACGTGATCCCACAACATACAAGCACGAGTATGCGGGCAGAAAGGGCTTAAACGCCCTTATGGACACTATAAGTTCTAGCTCCAGTTTGGTTAGTATTTAGCTTAATAATAAGATAAAAATTAGACGTCACATTAGTCAACGTCAAACTAACCATAGGTAGATAGCACAGGTTTTATTTTTTCATAGCATGTATTAGGAGATGACGTGTGTACGTCAATTTTGTAACTATAGACCAACGGTGTGTTTTACCAACAATTACAATTGTGTTGTAGCTAGTAAATTTTGATCAAAGCTTAACAATCAAGTGATTTTGCCTATGATGTGTATAATTTTGTCAATTTATTACTTTTTATCAATTCACTTTCGTCGATATACTTTTGTCAGTTTTGCATCCTAATTTTGGAAACTTTATGTTCATTATGGTTACATTGCCTTGCCAACAAAATTTTTATTCTTGGGTGTCGCTATATACGTTGCTATTTTTGGACGTGTATCGTTGCTAAATAGGAAATTGCAGCATCGCTATATGCGTCTCTATATAGTGACGCATAAAGAGACACAAATAGCAACGCATATAGCGATGTTTTCTTTGCAATGCATGTAGCAATTCTTATAGCGATGCCTGAGATAAAAATATCCCCATGAATTTTTGTCGCTAAGGCCGTCACAAGTGTGAAGAACCTCTTGTAGTGAGAGAGGCCCTTGCTTCACATCTGCTGAAAATAGACTAGAGCTTTCCCCTGTTGGAGGAATCCTGTAATCAGTGCATTCCAACAGTCCACACTCTGGATAGCCTTGCTTTGCATCTGTTCAAAACAACCAACGGATTTTGCCCATCTTTGCATCTTCCAAAATGCAACATGCCTTCAAGATGCAAGCATGGGTGATTGCATCTAGAGAGAAGTGCTTGTGTCATATACAAAGATGTGATCGCTTCGCATCAGCAGAGAGTACTCTAGAGCTTGCTCACTTTCCTAATGTTTGACACATCCCGCAACCAATGCATTCCAAGAGTTAACACTCTTGATAGGAAGCTAAAAACAGCCTAAAGTGTTTGCATCACCTAAAATACTCTAAACCTTGCTCGATTCCCTCATTTTTGGCACATCCCGCAACCAGTGCATTCCAAGAGTCAACACTCCTGATAGAACGTTGAAAACATCATAAGGCTTGCTGGCGCTGCTCTTGCGGTGCATATTCCACGACCAATGCATTCAAAAGAGATGCCATTCCATGGATGAAATCTCAATTGAATATAACATTTGATTATTGTTTAGTTTATGCTCAACGAGAATCTAGAGTGCTCTTATGCTTTGTGTGTTGTCTAACTTATTTGACTACCTTGGCCATAGAATCTGGATTCTACTCTAGACTTGTGATAAATCTTACCAAAATTTAATCAATGTCTAGGTTGGACAAGTGGTGGGGCTTCAAACATTACTGTCTTAAACAAGTGGAGTTATCTTACTTGAATAAGTGGTGGCCTTTGAATCCAAATCTAAGCCGAATCTCTAATTGTTTTCTTGTAGTTTAGGTTGGACATTTGGTGGACCTTGTATCCATGTTTCCTCAACAAGTTGTGGCTTTTAGTTTTCACTTTAAGTACTCATCTTTAATAAAGTGTAGGATGGAAAATGTTGAGTTAGTAGATTGTATTTTAGACAAGTGGTGTTTTGTGTGGGGGCGTATTGCATCTAAGGGAAACATTTAGAGCTTCCTTACTTGCACTTGCTTGGCATATTTGCATATAAAAGCACTCCAAGAGACTTTGTCCGTTGGGAAACCCTCACTTTTTATGTGCTTAAAATAGCGATAGCTGGCTTTCCACAACCATGTGACTTGTACCTAGCAATCAAATGTGCTCGAGAAAAAGACAATCAATAGAAAAGGCCCATGTAGGACTTTTTGGAGTTCTGTGAGGGCACCACATTGGGCATGCATATTGATCAAAACATTGTTGGTTATGTCATTTTCCTCCAATAGCCCGCAGTAGCAATTTCATCATCATGAATTGGCAAACCCGTGTGAAGGTCTTGCATAAGGCGGCCAACTTTCAAGGTGCAAGCACGGGTGAATCCATCTGGAAAAAGACCTTTCCTTTGAAAATATTTTGATGCCAATGAGAGTCGTTGTTTCCTTTTTGCTGGCAAGCAAAAAGGCATGGATTGTGCCTACACATCAACTGAAAATATTGTAGCTCCATTGCCTTGCCGATGTTCAACACATCACGCTATAGACATCCAGATCTTCTTGGACCTGTTATGGCACCTTCTAGGTATACCCTGTACTCAATGCACTAGAAGACATGACATTCTGGACATCAAGGCAATGCCAGATTACTTCAAGATGAAAGCATAGGTGATTGCATCTAGAGAGATGTCGTTGCTTTGCATCTACTGTAAAGAGCGAGGGATTTTGCCCAACTTATCATCCTCCAAATTGTCGCATGCCTTCAAGTTGCAAGCATAGGTGATTACATCTACAAAGATGCACTTGCAGAGAACACCATGCTTGGCATACACATCGTCCCACGCAAAGCCAAGAAAAATCTTTTAAAAGGTCACAAAGATCCTTATCTTCTCACTCAAACCATACTTCATCTCATGGAGCAAACTCAGAGCTTTGATGCTAAATATTACCCGACCTCTCCCTGTGTTGATCTAACATTTCAACAAGCCCCTCCACATCCATTTGATTTGATGCCATTTTCAAAATTCCACATTCAAAGGCAATGGCCTTTGAAAGAGCTAGGTTTTCATTGGTAACCATCCCAACTGTCAAGCCAACACAAGCCAGCACCTTTCACAGCACTCACAACTATCTTTACTGACCCTACAACCCCTGACTTCACTACAATCATTTGGTTTGTGGTCAGTGCAACTATCCTAACACTACAAATAGTTGTATCATATCCCATGGTTTCACAAGCATCAAGGAAACACACAAGTGCATTATGCCCTCGATGGCATCACTACAATAAAATAAATCCTATCACGTGGGCTCAACATTAGGGATAATTTTTTTCTATATTTTCTCACATTTTTAGATACAAAAGGGTGTTGGAAAATTGACCTTGGTCGTTTTTTATTACAGATGGAATAGGAAAATGGTCCGCATGATATATAGGTTTTACACATAGTGACACCCCCCCCCCCCTCCCGAGATTATCCATCATCATCTTTTGCATGGAATAAGCGAGTGTGAGTGTCATCCCAAGTGGAACACCTTCAAGAACTACCAAAACCACTATGGTTCACTCTCCCTATGACTACAATCCACTCTATATTTGCTCCCTCTGTCATTCTTTCTTCGTCTTTTCCATATATTCTCTCATCTAGATCATGTCTAACTACAAGATGAGCCACTACAAGAGGAATCCCATTTGAAGGCTACCATAGAAAAATCGAAAGCACCTAAATTTGAGGCAATACAAAAAAGTAAAGTAACCATGACCACGAGAGAGAGAGAGAGAGAGAGAGAGAGAGAGAGAGAGAGAGAGAGAGAGAGAGAGGGGGGGGGGGGGGGGGGGGGGGTAGTCAAAACAACGTGTGAGATGCTAAATAAAATGAGCAGCACACACAACATGCTATAAATAATGCAAGAAATCGTTAGAAAAGCTCTTCCACATGGATTAATGATGAGAAGCCAGATTTTTGAATCTGCAACCTCTCACTTCACTACAATCATCTGGTTCATGGTTAGTGCAATTGTCTTGTCTCACTACAATTAGTTGTAGCATAGCCCATGGTTTCACAAGTAGGAAGGTAACACACAAGTGCATTATCCCTCATCATCTTTCACATGGAATAAGCGAGTGTGAGTGTCACCACAAGTGTAATGCCTTCAAGAATTTCCAGGACCACTTTGAAGGTTCACTCTCCTTGTGACTACAGTTCCCTCTATATTTCCCCCCTCTGCTATTCTCTCTTCGTCTTTTTCATACATTCTGTCATCTAGATGATGTCTAACTACTACAAGATGAGCGACTACAAGAGGAATCCCATGTGAAGGCTACCATAGAAGAATCGAAAGCACCAAAATTTGAGGCAATACAAAAAATTAAACTAACCATCACCGTGTGTGTGTGTGTGTGTGTGTGTGTGTGTGTGTGTGTGTGTGTGTGTGTGTGTGTGTGTGTGTGTGAGAGAGAGAGAGAGAGAGAGAGAGAGAGAGAGAGAGAGAGAGAGAGAGAGGTTGTGAACCTTGCTAGAGTTGTTGATTGTGGCATCCTAATGAGTTGGTGAATGTGTTGCACTATGATTGCGATCAACGATTGCTCGAATTGAATTGAAAAATATGATTATGAGCTACTGTTGATTACAAGCTCTTGCTTGTGATGATTGATTGCGACAGCTTGTGATGAGCTATGATGAGCTGTTGAATGTATTGCACGGAGCTGCTACTGTGATTGTGATCACGTCGCTACTATTGCAATTGAGATCAATTGAAAAAGCAAGATTTGCTGCGATTAAAATAGAGTGCGAGATGCTAAATTAAGTGACTACCATTCTAAAGGACACTATGGTTCACTCTCCCTATGACTACGATCCCTTCTATATTTTCTCCCTCTGCCATTCTCTCTTTGTCTTTTTCATACATTCTCTCATCTCAATCATGTTTAACTATAGGATGAGCCACTACAAGAGTAATCCCATTTGAAGGCTACCATAGAGGAATCAAAAGCACCAAAACTCGAGGCAATACAAAATATTGAAGTAACCATGACGATGAGAGAAAGAAGAAAGACAGAGAGAGAGGTTTTCAACCTTGCTAGAGCTGTTGATTGTGATATCTTGTGATGAGCCGGTGAATGTGTCACACTATGATTGCGATCAACGATTTCTTAAATTGAGTTGAAAAAGCTACTTACAAGCTATTGTTGATTACAAGATGCTGCTTACAATGGCCGATTGTGACGGCTTGGGACGAGTCGCTAAATGTATAGCACAAAGCTGTTGCTACGATTGCAATCATGGAGTTGTTGTTGCAATTGCGATAAATAAAAAAAGCAAGCTTTGCTACGATTAAAACAACGTGCAAGATGCTAAATAAAGTGAGCAACACGCTTGACACGCTACAAATAAAGCAAGAATACGTTAGAAAAGCTCTTCCATGTGGGTTAAAGAGAAGCCAGATTTTTGAATCTACAACCTCTAACTTAACTACAATCATCTGGTTCATGGTTAGTGCAATTGTCCTATCACTACAAATAGTTGGAGTATATTCCATAGTTTCACAGTCAGCAAGGTGATGCACAAGTGCATTATCCCTTGACATCATCTTTCACATGGAATAAGCGTGTGTGAGTGTCAATGCAAGTGGAACACCTTCAAGAATTGCCGGGACTACTATGGTTCACTCTCGCTGTGGCTACAATCCCCTCTATATTTTCCCCCTCTGTCATTCTCTATTTGTCTTTTTCATACATTCTCTCATCTAGATCATGTCTAACTACAAGATGAGCTACTAGAAGAGGAATCCCATTTGAAGGCTACCATAGAAGAATCAAAAGCACCAAAATTCAAGGCAATACAAAAAATTAAAGTAACCATGAATATGAGAGAGAGAGAAAGAGGAAGAATGATTGCTCAAATTGAATTGAAAAATCTGATTACGGGCTATTATTGATTACAAGTTGCTGCTTGCGATGGCTGATTGCGACGGCTTGTGATGAGTTGTGAGACGAGCTACACGAGCCGCTGAATATATTGTATGGAGATGCTGCTACAACTGCAATCACTAGGCTACTGTTGCAATTGTGATCAATTGAAAAACCAAGCTTTTTTTCAATTACAAGAGCGTGCAAGATGCTAAGTAAAGTGAGTAGCAAACGCAACACACTACAAAGAGAGAGAGAGAGAGAGAGAGAGAGAGAGAGAGAGAGAGAGAGAGCTTTAGCACAAGGGAGCTCAAGCCTCTGCTAAGCATAGCCATATGCGGCCAACAAGCTTGAGTGATTGAGTACATTACATAGGCAGCCTAGAAGCATGAGAGAGAGCTTTAGCACAAGAGAGCTCAGGCCTCTTACTCGGCATAGCTGGAGAGGCAGCTAGTAGGCTTGAGTGGTTGAGCACATTGCACAGGCAGCCTAGAAGCATGAGGCATGGAACGAATCCTGGTTGGCGGGAGCAAAAATCACGAGTTTTGATTGGGAAAACATCCTTTGCCGGCTAGCCCTCCTGATTATTTGACACCCCCTCTATCATGTAGGATCAATGGTCCCTATTAATTGGGGGACAACGGGACTAGTTTTGCACTACCCTATGGCGGATTAATCCCCAAGTGATCACCATGTGATCACAATGAAAGTGAACCCCAAGTAAACATGATGCAAACATCAAGTGACCGCCAAGTGATCCCTTGTGAATCCTAATCAAGATATGATCACCTTGTGAACCCACACATTACAAAGTGATTACAGTGTGACCCCAACCATTCCAAAGTGATATTCAAGTGAACACCATGTGATCCCCACCTCATCATTTTTGCTACATGATTTTATGTTCATGCCTAAATTTCAAGTGGTGTGCGATAGCTTAATGGGAGAGTCATGGCCTTTGGTGGAGTAGGTGGTGGGTTTGGTTCGCGGAGGCTTAGCCGATCAAAATATGTTTATTCTTGAGAAAAAATGGACTGTCCCACATTGTTTGAAAATCGTGGACCGTTGATCCCACTTGACAAGGGGGGTGTCAAATAATCAGGAGGCCGGCTAGCTGGAGGAGGTGGCTCTTGAACTTTCTCGTCCAACAGCCTACCGAAAAGTAACCTCCATGTCACAAATTCACCCACCATCAACACCTTGTGCTCATTACAAGAGAGAGTGAAGTCTCAATCAACGGTCAAGTTTCAAAGGCATAATAATTAAAGTGTAAACATGTGGGGAAGGGGAGGGGGGGAGAGAGAGAGGGTAGAGTCTAGATGATGACGAGAGAAAGATCCTTAATAAGTTACGCAGTGGTCACGCAATTTTGAGTTGCACCTCGCGTAAGCAAAGAAAAATGATGGATGTGCCTCACGTAATCAAAGATCAGGTCGCCATGACTACATCTGCAGCAGGTGGAGCAACCGAACAAGTGCTTCGTTTAATCATGCTTTGCTCTCTTGCAGAGCCAGATATAATTTTAATAGTCAATGCTACTTCTTGTAAGCTAGTACTGAGCTGACACATTTGATTATACAATTGGAACCCATGTCGCATTTAATGCTTCTTGCAAGCTATCTTCTCTAAGAACCTCAATATGGTTCCTTCTTCTGAATTGGATGCTCTTCTGGAGTTGAAGGATATCAAAAAAAAAATCACGGCAGACCCTCAACCATCCACAGGCCATGCAAAAAGCCGTGACGATCAGTTTTCTATCTCTCTCTCTCTCTCTCTCTCTCTCTCTCTCTCTCTCTCTCTCTCTCTCTCTCTCTCTCTCTCTCTCTCTCTCTCTCCAATTGACATCGCACTCCCTATCTCTCTCTGAGTTTCCGCCTGCCACCAACTCATGTTCACTTACCCTCCTCTCTCTCTATCACGCTCCCCACCATGTAATCAATATCGTTCACTTCAGAGCCTCTTTGAGCCACTCGACTCCTTCAAACAACCACTCGACTGCAGCACCCAGAAGCTTTGCATGGGTATCAATTGTGACCACTCTAACTAACCGCCCCACTCGCATGCAGCTACTGGCGCCCATATTTTGAGTCTGCCATTCCATTTCTCTCTCTCTCCCCCATGCCGCCACAGTTTAACTGTCCTTCTCTCTTACACACACACGGCGTCTTCAACCACCCCACCCCACTTCTCACCCCGTGAGAGCATTTGACTGCTGCGTTTCATTAGACTCCACCTCCTGCAAGTCTCAATCCAACAGCCTGATCTCGGCTCTCGCTCTCTCTCTCCCTGGCGTACATAGCAGCTATACACACACGCACTTCAATGATCAAGACCAGCACCTACTGCAGCATTCTAACGTTGTCTTGCTACTGTTTCATCATTTTTTGGGTGGACAATAAGTCCATTTCAGATACCACTGGGCTCCAATACCTAGAGATGTCCCAATTCAGTTTGCATAATTCTGACCTACTGTCGAATCGGTGCTAGGATGGTGTCAAATCTATTGCTGCAAAATGGTGAATTGGGCGTTCATGAGGTCTAGGATCTCTTCAAGGGTGGCCATGCCAAGACGCGCAAAGTCTCTCTTGATTCCCTCTGCCGATCGCAATGGGCTCAGTTGGCACACGATGAGTTGGAAGACTTGCTCATGGGCTTCAACACTCCATGAGACTGATGCAGTACTCTGTGACGGTGCTCGTTACAACGCATCCTTGGGCATTAACGCTGTTGATGGCGATTAGTCTATCGTGTTTTTTTTTTGGGTTTAGCTTTAGCGTTTTTAAAATTTAATATTTTAATGTACTTCATTTTATTTTGTATCCACACATTGGATTACATCGATAAGAATTGTCTGAGTTTTGATCCCCTGGACTTTTGACTTCATTTCATTTCGCTATCTCTCTGCCCCCTCCCAGTACTACGGCTACTTACAAAGGTGGCCATTGACGAAGCTCTTCAGTGAGCGACCTGCGCAATCCTTTCTAACTACTGACTTGCAAATGATGATGCTGATTTTAATAAACGATTTTAGGCTTTTAGTTTAGTCTTATTTTTAAGTATTTCAAGTTAGTTCATTTCATTTTGTACCCACACATTGTATTAGATGCACCAAGATTGTATCATTTTGTTCTCATAGGTAATTTTATCTTTTGCAAACTACTAATATAACATTTTATTTCATTTCTATCTCTCCCCATCGGGCAATAAATCTTTAATGTCTCTTACGATAGTTTCCTTTTGATGTTACGCTTCATAGCTAGCAACGATCAATGTCGGACACTAGTGGGGCTTGATGCGGCTCAAGCTATTAGGCACAATTGAATTTATTATTATTATTATTTTAAATAGTAAATTAAAATACAATATATAGAGAAAGAGATGATTATATACAGTTTTATATATTTGATGTTATTGGTTAGAACGTAGATAAGCATTATGTTTATATAGTTTATTAGTAGTTATGTAGTTGTTTATCATATATCTAGTAAAATATGCTTATTAATTCCAACTATGCTATTTTGAGCAAGCTGACAGTGCGACCCCTCTATCCTGATTGTATTTTTTGCACACCATCCATGGCCATTACTTGTGACCACACAAACACTGACGGGAGCAAAGCGAACCCCGAACCCCCGACGGCCTCTAAAACATCGGGGACCGAATGGAGCACCTCGAGCCTGTCATGGTAAAGCAAACAGGGGGCACCACCTAGCTTCAGTGGCTAGGACGCAAACAACACACCACCATAACAAAGTTTTCATCCAAGAGAGATGGATGCTTGGGAGTAATGATGAAGAGGAAGGGGAATGAGATCAAGTGAGTGAGAGAGAGAGAGAGAGAGAGAGAGAGAGAGAGAGAGAGAGTATAGCGGCTTAGTACTTAGGCACCACAGAAGGATGGCGAATCCGCACACCCTTCACACATACACAAGCTCACTCCAAACAAAAGACTAGGTGGCGATTCCGCACACCTCACATGGGCAAAACATTGCAAGAAAACATACTCACAAAACCTCAATCTTTATTTAGAGAATTAGGCGATGAAATGGGGAGCATAGGGTAGGGGAATGAGAAGGGAGAGAGTGGTAGAGCACATGGCGGATAGGTGGGAGTTGATGGCGAAGACTCGCACGAGGATAGGTGGGAGTTGATGGCGAAGACTCGCACGAGGATTATGGCCATCATCCTTCATTTAGTTGCCCTTCATCTTCCATAGCCAAGGGTGTAGAGGTCATGCTCAAGACAAGCATGGTGATTGCGGTGATGGTGATGGTGATGGTGTGGGTGTGGGTGTGTGTGTGTGCACTACGCACACACAGTGCATAGTGTGTTCTTTGGTGATGTTGTGTGTCCTTAGTGTGATGGTGACCCCTCTTTATATAGGGGAGGAGGGGGGAGAAATTCTAGAATTTAGAAATGAAGAAATCATTATCTACATAGGCCATGTGACTGTGGGCCCCACTTGTCTGGCTGTGTGTATATGTGCCAGAACAGCAGTCTCATGAGAGAGAGACTAAGAGAGAGAGATGGGTTGATGAAAAAAAGTGAGAGGTGACATGGAGAATAAAGTAATTACAAGAGGGGAGAGAGGGGAGTGTGTTCAGAGGTGAATCTGTGTGTAGATGTGTGTGAACACAAGAAAAATCAGGTAACCACCGGGTGTGGATGGGTCCGTGGGCACCTTTTTCAGTGAAACTGAGTGTGTGTGAGTATGGGGGAGGTTATTTAGCTACAAGACAAGAGACATGGCGCCCTTTAGAGAGAGAGGGGGGTATTTGGGTCATGGGATATGATAGGAGAGAGAAAGAGGGGGTGGGGTATACTATTTTGGAAGATAGGGTAAGTTGCATGTGTGTTAGGGTGCATTATTGGTGAGTTATAATGCATTATTGGTGAGAGGTGGGGTAGCTTGAGGGGAGAGAGAAAGGAGAAAGGACAAGGGGAAGAGAGAGGGGGTTGACCTTTTGAGTGGAGGAGAGGAAAAGGGACACACGGCGGGGCAACAGTGAAGAAAAAGGAGGCAAGGTGGGGATGGGCTACCCCGCAGGCATGAGGTGGCCTATTTTACCTTTCTTATATATTTACATAATCATACTTTATTTTTTTCTTACTTTTTCCAATGCCTTTTATCACTCCCTCCCTAAGAGGGGGTTTTCATGGGGTGGGGACGAGAGAAGAGGGGTATGGGAGCTTGGCTTGTGAAAAGCCCCCATCATTAGCCCTCCCCTTTTGGCTAGAGGCATTCATGTCTCTAGCTCATCTGTTTGATCATTATTGTCGGAGGTGGCGGCTGATGGTGTGTCCTCATCTGGAATGTCAATTGGTGGAGCCTGGTCAAATCGAAGAAAATAAGGTTTAAGTCGCCAACCATTTACCCTGGTTTTATGAAGTTTTCCATCAGCCTCCATAAGCTGGTAGCTTCCATTGGCATACTTTTTCCTGACGATGAAAGGACCTTCCCATCGGAGTAGGAATTTCTTATCCTTGCGCGTGTCGAAGCGATTGTCGTAGCGGAGCACCAACATTCCTTTCTTCAATTCTTTTTTCCGGAGATGCTTGTTAAAGATAAGCCGTCTATGCTCTGCTTGTGCTGCATAATAATTTATTGCTTCTTCTCTGTCCAACTGCAGTCTTTCCAAGTTGATGATGTGATCTCTCAAATGTATGTTGGGCTATTGAAGCTGGCTTGCCACTACTCTGAGACTTTGTAGTTGCACTTCAATGGGCAAGATTGCTTCCTTACCAAATACTAGATGATATGGTGTGAATCCCAAGGATGTACGAAATGAAGTTCTGTAGGCCCATAAAGCTGGTAGTAGATACTTATCCCAGTCTCCAGGATGATTGTTTACCTGCTTGGTAATAATTTTAGAAACCATTCCATTTACCTTTTCAACTAGGCCATTACATAGAGGGTAATATGGTGAAGAGTGCCTCCTTGTAATGCCCAGTTTCTGCATTAATTCTCCTACCAAGTCTGCTCTGAAACCTGGCCCTCTATCAGAGATGATCTCTAAAGGTGTGCCAAACCTACAGCATATGTGCTCGTAGATAAATTTAGCTACCTCTATCGTTGTGATTATAGTGGTGGCTGTAGCCTCTGCCCATCTAGTCATGTAGTCGACCCCCAGGATAATGTAGAATTTTCTTGAGTTGGCCCTAGGTAATGGCCCAATGGCATCGATACCCCATTTTTCAAATGGGCCATATGAGAGAATAGGTGTCTGTGGTTCAGTCATAAGTGACCTAGTGCCGGCCTTTTGACACAACTTACATGTTTTGCACCAGTGGTGTACATCACGGTTGAGGCTAGGCCATATGAAGCCTGCCTGCAAGATTTTCCTACTTGTTATGTCTAGGGCAAAGTGACCACCACAAACCCCATCGTGACAGCTAGCAATTACTCCCGTGATTTCCTGAGAGAGAGGGACCTTCCTGAGTATTTGGTCCTTACCCTTACAATACAAACCGTCATTGATGAGTCGATACCTTGTGGCCTTCCGCGTCAGCCATTGCTTCTGTCCCTTTGTTAAATCTGATGGGCATTCCCCTGTTTCCAAAAAATGCATGATGTCAGGCAAGGCATCACTTCCTTGAAATAGAGGGAGCTTTAGTTTTATTGATCCAACCACCACTTCCTGTAGTCTTTTACTTGCTAGGGCATCTGCTTCTTGGTTTTGAGCCCTTGGGATATGGTGTATTTGAACTTCTTCAAACTTACCCAACAAGGTTTTTACACCACTTAAGTGAGTCCTAAAACTAGGATTCTTGCATGTCCATGCTCCATTTACTTTCCTTACCAGAAGTAGAGCATCCCCAAATACATTAAGGCGTTGTACACCTTGTGAGACGCACCATTGTAGACCCTTGGTTAGTGCTGCATACTCAGCTTCATTGTTAGAATGTGAATCTAACAATTGGCCCAACGAAAATACCTTTGTCCCTTTGTCATCAAAGACCACTATGCCTGCAGTTGCTTTGTCGGACGCTCGCTTGTAGGCTCCATCAAAGTAAAGAGAGTATGCTCCTTCTACCATCGGTGGTACTGGAGGTAATCGGAATTCTCCTTCCTTAGATTGCTTCTCCTTCGTTTCAAAGACTTGGTAGGTCATGAGTCCCCCCAAACTTGCCCTTGTCGTGCTTTCTACCTGTACCGTGTAGTCAAACTCTTGCAGACGAACTAGCCATTTAGTAATTCTAGCAGACACATCCATGTGTTGTACAACATAGGGAAATATTTCATCCGTGGTTAGAATCACAAATTGCTTAGGCAGCAAATATGACCTAAAATTTGTAGTTGCAAATCTAAGAGCTAGGACTAAGTGTTCCACATGGGTGAAACCTTTCTCTCCTACTGTCATCATTCGACTAGAGAAGTAGATTGGCCTCATGAAAGATGTCGTCGTATCCTTTTGGAGTAGCACAGCCCCCAATGAGTCATCACCAACACTTGAGGTGACATAGAATTTTTCATCCCACTTAGGTGGTGAGATAGTTGGCAGAGTGGCTAAGACCTCCTTTACCTTGTTGTAGTGATGTTCGCTTTCCTCATCCCAAGTGAAAGTTGATCTTTGAGTGAGTTGTTGCAGTGGTAGAACAAGTTGTGATAGTAGATGTATGAATCTACTTAAGTACCTCACCTTCTGTAGAAAAGAGACCAGTTGACGTGCGGTCGTTGGTGAAGGTAGGGCTATGAGTGCGGACACCTTACTTGGCTCGGCGTTGATACCTTTTGCTGAAATTTCATGGCCTAGTAGAATGACTTTACTCTCCCCAATGTGGCATTTATCCACATTTAATTGCCCACCTAGGCTCTGCAACCTGGCCAAACCTTCAGTTACCTTTTCTAAATGTGAAATACGGGAGCTATATATACAACAATCATCAATGAACACTCTTATGGATGTTCCAAAGAACGGTTGAAAAACATATGTGACATATCTTTGGAATGTGGCAGGTGCATTTGTGAGACCAAATGGCATAACCCTGTATGCAAAACAACCCCATGGCGTGATAAAAGTGGTTTTTAGCTGATCTTCCAAGGCTATGCGTATTTGAAAGTATCTAGAATAACCATCACAGACGGTATAGCATTCAAAACCCGCTACTTCATTCAGAATTTCATCCAAGAAAGGGAGAGGAAAGTGGTCTCTCTTTGTAGCTGCATTTAGTGGTTTGTAGTCAACACAGACCCTCCACTTACCATTCTTTTTAGGCGTCACCACTACGGGTGACACCCATTCTGAGTTTTCTACAGGATAGATGAATCCCGCCTCCAGCAGTTTCCTTACCTCGGCCAAGAGTGCCTTTTCTTGTATGACCCCCAATCGTCCTAGCTTTTGCACAACTGGTTTTACCCCTTCCTTCAGCTTAATATGATGTTCCACCACTGTAATGCCTGTGATTCTTTCATAGTTGTCAATGAACAGGTTAGGAAATCCCATCAACATTTGCAAAAAACTATCTTTCTCCTCAAGTGTTAATTCCGTAGACAACATACCCTTCAACCTACTTCCTCCTAGGCCAGGTGATTTTCTCTCCTCTTCATTGGGTTTCCCTTTTGGTGATGGATCACCAGTTGTGCTTACCCTTTGTGGATCCTTCATAATGATACCCATCACATCAATGGAACTGTCACTTTCATCGGTGGATGTGGTCTCCTCCTCAGAACTGGAAGACTCGCTAGTGGTTTCATCTACCGATGTTTCCAGATTCATTTGCTTCTGCTTGCCAATCCTCATGTCGTAGTAGATTGTCTCCCCTTTCTTACCGGTCATGCGTAGAAGGCCAGTACCCCAGTCCTGTTTTGCCTTCATGGCCATCAACCATGGCCTTCCCAAAATTAGTGGATAGCCCTCCCCCTTAGTAGGCATTACAAAAACATCTACCTCTACCTCAGTGTTGAAAGCTTTTATTTTCACAACACTTACCACACCCACACACTTTACTTTTGCGTTGTTTTCCATCTTTGCCTTGCATGGAGAAGGCCTGTCAACCTCGAGCCCTAATCGAAGCATCATAACTTCGCTCCTAACACAGATTTGTGCACCTCCATCAATGTAGGTGTTTCCAACCCTCTTTCCTTTTATGTTTACGTCGACAATTGGAAGGATGTCATCCATGTTGCATCCCGAAATTGCTTCGGCTACCTTTGTTTTGGAGTGTCTTGTACTTACCATTTTAGACCATTGTCGCCTTACTTTAGGTACAAGATGTAGCAGTTATGGCCATGTAATCTTCGGTCCTTACTCTGCCACATCCAATGTTAGATCATAGGGCTTAGAACTTTCCCCTAGTTGGAAGTCGGTGATGCCCAATTTCCGTTGTGGCCTGGATGGCCTCTTGCTAGTTTCTCCTCTCATGCTTCTCTCATCATCTGATTGCGTAGCCTTCTCCCTCCTAGCTCTTTTCACAGTCATGGCCTCAAGTGGTTCTAAAAAGGTTACCCTCTCTCTTCCCCTTGT
Organism: Adiantum capillus-veneris; assembly: GCF_014529385.1. Taxonomy (NCBI): domain Eukaryota; kingdom Viridiplantae; phylum Streptophyta; class Polypodiopsida; order Polypodiales; family Pteridaceae; genus Adiantum; species Adiantum capillus-veneris. The sequence goes on along the minus strand of NC_140954.1, from coordinate 24,682,637 downwards.
CCCTCTCCTTTGCTCTGGGTGGATCCACTACTACGGCTTTTCCTTTATCTTCTAGCCTTATGATGTTTACAGGGCGATCAGGTGGTGGGGCTGGTGGAAGAGGTGGGATGGATGCTTGTAGTGGTGTCTGGGGTGGACGTAGAATTTGTGTTGGTGGGGGTGGTGCTCGGGGTGGGGGTGCTCTTTCTCTAGGGGGGTGACAATTGGTTTCTCCTACCTCCTCTATTATAGTTTTGTCGTGGTTTGGGACAGTAGTACATACTGTGACCATCTTCTCCGCAGTTGTAGCAATGATACTCCCTGTTTTGTCGTCGTGCTCTTCCAGGGTCTTGATCTCTTTCTTGACTCCTCCCTTGCTGTATTAAGTGGACAGACAAATTCTGCAGTTGGTCAGTAATATTGGCCAACATATCTTGTTGGTCATCTCTTGCCCCAAGAGCCGGTGGTGGTGGTATGGTGGTTTTCGTAGTTGCTGGTCGACGCGATGTTCCTGCTTCTGCTGACTCGGTTTCTTTGGCTTTCATTCGCAGCTTCTTGTCCTTAAGGTGAGCAATCTCAACGGCTAACTCGTACGTAGCTGGGAATCTACCTTTCACCTTCTCCTTGAGAAGCGGCCATAAGCCATGCGTGAACCGATCTTTTTTTAGGAAATCGGGTGCGGCTTCCCCCCTTGCCAGTGACTCAACCCACCGTTCCCACAAATCCACAAATTTGGACTCATAGGTGGCATATTCTAAAAGAACCTCCTGCTTCAAGTCTCTCAACTTGTCCCACAACTTTTCTGAAGTGGTACCTCCCCCAAAGCGCCTCTTAAAAGCGGTTTTTAAGGGTTCCCAGTCATCCTTGGTTGCTTGTGGAAGTGCATTGTACCATTATCTAGCTTCTAGCTTCATGAGATGCTTAAAGATTCTAACCCGTGATTCATCCGTATCTTTGTTGCTCACTACACATGCTACTTCAAAGTCATCTAGGAAGTCTGTTACCAAATCCTCCCCCTTCTTTCCTTTAAATGTTGGAAATGCTACACTTGCCATGATTACTGAGAGAGAGCTAGAAAGACACACTCCTTAACTTGCAAAAGTTTTTTTCTTCTTTACAAGGAGGTGTGTATACCCTCTTATACTAGGACATAGATTAAAACTTCAAACGGTACATTGCCTTGTACCAAAGGTAGGACAAATGGTTGATCTGATGCCAGAACCTCAAAAAATCGCTCCCCACCCAGCATGGTGTCAATGACGTGCTGGTAGTGAGCCTTCAAATCCAGTATTACCTTGATTGAGCATACACGTGTTGGTATGTGTGATCTGTCTTGAGGTAGGTTGTACTGATTTATGTGAAGCTTAGAGGTGCTTAGTCACTGTCCAAGCTTGTGGGAGAGGGTGGTGTTCTTTCCTGAAACAAACTCAGTAGATCCCTAGTTTCTCTAGTGAGAGTGTGAGCCAATGCTTCCGTTATCTGTGCTGCAGCATCAGGTGCGACTTGAAAACTGACTGTGATAATTACCTCGGTGACTTGAGTTACCCGATTCCCAAAGTAGAATAGTGTTGATTCTCTATTGTGTAGAGCTCCTTCCATTTTGTTGTTGTGGGTTGGTTGTAGGTTGCGGACATGGTTTTGACCTTCTCCTTCTTCTTCTTGGCACTTGGCCTATGTATATCCACTGGGTTTGGCGTGTTGGTTGACTCTCCCACTGCAAATCGATTACCGTTACGCCTGGCACTCGAGCTTCGATGGAGATGCGGAGTTCGTCTAGTTGTGCTTGGAGCTCTTCTTCTTCTGTCGTCCAATTAGCAAATCCTGCTAGCCATTCATCCATTCACAATAGTTTAGGGGTTTCAGTCTTGTAAACTGAAGGGTTTCATTAAAAGATCCTCAGTGGGGCACCAAATGACGGGAGCAAAGCGAACCCCGAACCCCCGACGGCCTCTAAAACACTGGGGACCGAATGGAGCACCTCGAGCCTGTCATGGTAAAGCAAACAGGGGGCACCACCTAGCTTCAGTGGCTAGGACACAAACAACACACCACCATAGCAATGTTTTCATCCAAGAGAGATGGATGCTTGGGAGTAATGAGGGGAATGAGATCAAGTGAGTGAGTGAGAGAGAGAGAGAGAGAGAGAGAGTATAGCAGCTTAGTACTTAGGCACCACAGAAGGATGGCAAATCCGCACACCCTTCACACATACACAAGATCACTCCAAACAAAAGACTAGGTGGCGATTCCGCACACCTCACATGGGCAAAACATTGCAAGAAAACATACTCACAAAACCTCAATCTTTATTTAGAGAATTAGGCGATGAAATGGGTAGCATAGGGTAGGGGAATGAGAAGGGAGAGAGTGGTAGATCACATGGCGGATAGGTGGGAGTTGATGGCGAAGACTCGCACGAGGATTATGCCCATCATCCTTTATTTATTTGCCCTTCATCTTCCATAGCCAAGGGTGTAGAGGTCATGCTCAAGACAAGCATGGTGATTGCGGTGATGGTGATGGTGATGGTGTGGGTGTGTGTGTGTGCACTAGGCACACACAATGCATAGTGTGTTCTTTGGTGATGTTGTGTGTCCTTAGTGTGATGGTGACCCCTCTTTATATAGGGGAGGAGGGGGGAGAAATTCTAGAATTTAGAAATGAAGAAATCATTATCTACATAGGCCATGTGACTGTGGGCCCCACTTGTCTGGCTGTGTGTATATGTGCCAGAACAGCAGTCTCATGAGAGAGAGACTAAGAGAGAGAGATGGGTTGATGAAAAAAAGTGAGAGGTGACATGGAGAATAAAGTAATTACAAGAGGGGAGAGAGGGGAGTGTGTTCAGAGGTGAATCTGTGTGTAGATGTGTGTGAACACAAGAAAAATCAGGTAACCACCGGGTGGGGATGGGTCTGTGGGCACCTTTTTCAGTGAAACTGAGTGTGTGTGAGTGTGGGGGAGGTTATTTAGCTACAAGACAAGAGACATGGCGCCCTTTAGAGAGAGAGGGGGGTATTTGGGTCATGGGATATGATAGGAGAGAGAAAGAGGGGGTGGGGTATACTATTTTGGAAGATAGGGTAAGTTGCATGTGAGTTAGGGTGCATTATTGGTGAGTTATAATGCATTATTGGTGAGAGGTGGGGTAGCTTTAGGGGAGAGAGAAAGGAGAAAGGACAAGGGGAAGAGAGAGGGGGTTGACCTTTTGAGTGGAGGAGAGGAAAAGGGACACACGACGGGGCAACAGTGAAGAAAAAAGAGGCAAGGTGGGGATGGGCTACCCCGCAGGCATGAGGTGGCCTATTTTACCTTTTTTATATATTTACATAATCATACTTTATTTTTTTCTTACTTTTTCCAATGCGTTTTATCACTCCCTCCCTAAGAGGGGGTTTTCATGGGGTGGGGACGCGAGAAGAGGGGTATGGGAGCTTGGCTTGTGAAAAGCCCCCATCAACACACCTACTATATGACTGTCTCGTTAGCACGCAAACTGGTATCCCCCCTTGTGTGATCCTTATTCTTCTATCCCAAATAATTACACAATTACTTCCCTTAATTTTGACTAACAAGGCTCTATCTCTTGTGGTTTGCATAATGCTGGATCAATCTACTGTGTATAGTATGGCCTTTGCATGAGGTATGCTCATGATACCATGAGTAAACATTAGTATGGTCGTGACATCATGACAAAAAACTAGTTAATGTCCTTAATTACACAAAATTCTTTTTTATATATTTTTTTAATACAGTATTAAGCACCTTAGAAATAACAGTTTGCGATATCAAAGGGGTGTTCATTTATTCAAACAAAAACAATCGACAATATATTAATTCCATCTCACTTTCTAATTGATCCAAGGCTAATCATTGTAAACGACTTTTGCTAGTTACAATTGTCTCCTACTTCTACCTCTTTCCCCACGCAAACACTGGTCCATATTTCCGATGCAGTACATCATTGAGAGTCTAATGATTTACAGAGAGAAAACAAGTGAGTTCTCTCCGCATTTTTTCATTTTGATTTTGAAAATGTTATCGAAAACACAAGTAATCATACACTACTCTCTCAACTATTATATATGATACCAATTGTCCTCCATATATCTACTAATCCCATTCCATAGAGAACAACATGATTACATAAATTCAATACATCTGGCTTACTTATCAGCCTGATTCACATCTATTTTTATTTATTTTGAAAGAAGGCATGGCCCTTTTACTTACCTACATTCTCTGACATGGTGCCAATACTTGTATTACATGAAATTACTATTGTGATCATTTCACATTGAGCTATGCAGCTACTCACATGAACCTAGGTGCCTTCAGTTAATGAATAACAGTTTGTCAGTACTTTGTTACTCAACCTTACTCCAATGTGGTAGGAACCATGTAGTACATTTTTTTTATGTTTTTAATGCCTCGCCTAGTCCATTGATCACAGACGCACAGATTCGCCGGTTTAGGCAGTGTGTAGATAGTCATCTTGGTGCAGATCCGCCGGTTTAGGCAGCACATTGATACTTTACAGCTTCATGATTTCTAAACTTATACCACATGTAGATTCGCCGATTTAGTCAGCATTAGTGCAGATTCGCCGATCTAGGCATCACGTCTTATTGGTGTAGATTCGCCGATTTAGGCAACACTAATCACAAAATCATGCTGCAGTGGCTGGCCACCACTGCAACTGGTATGATTTTGTTACCCGGGTACATAATGAAAGTGATTTGGATTTGGACTTATATTGTGAAATTGGAATTTGATTGGGAGTTGGTATCTAATGATTATTTTATCACAGCAGTGTTTACGTGATGAGACTTGACATTATAAGATTGATGATGAGTGTGACCAATGATATACTAATTCATCAGGGTATGACATATACTGCTTATTCTAGTGGTATGGGACACTAGAATAGGTAGTATGTGGATGACGGCAGGCATAAGCAATGTTGACTAATTTTATGGATTTTTCTTTTACTATTTGATCCAGATTTCTAATCATTGTTTCTGACAAGTATTGTTTGCAAATTTTTATCTTCGCAACTGAGGACAGTTGCTTTCCAACGGAGACGTATGTTATGGAATTGATATTTTACTATTTTATTATAGCTGACAGGTGGAAAAGACTGGACCGAGCTAGGCCTATGCGAATGAAAATATATACATTGTACATTTTATTATTCAATCTCTCTTTTATGAGCTTTGGCCATTTATGACCGGCCGGCCAGTCTGTAACCAATATGACCATTCAAGAAATCTTTAAAACAAATACGTGCAAGAGGGAAATGGTCACTCTTGCACGGGGGGAGATTGCACCCAGTTTCCGTCTCATTCTTCTTCCTCTCTTCTCTCCTCTCTTGCCGTGCCAAGCGTAGCACTCCGCTCTAGGAGGTGCATCTGCGCCTATTCTCTTCCTCTCTCTCTCTTGCTGTCTCTCTCTGTTCGCGTACAACATTGATTATGTGCTAGTGGATGTGTCAAGTATGCAGATTCGTGTATTTCGTCGTATATAGCATAGTATTTGTATATTTTGCAGGGGCGCCATGACCTCCGTCGGTAGCACTATATTGGTTGACTGTTTGCTTCTATCATTTGGACATGAGTTTATGGTTCATGGTTATGGTGTGTGTGCTTTGCGTAGAGTTTTTTGTTATCGTCATGGCTTTGAAAGTGATCTACATTCTATGGTTGATGGTAGTCTTCTATCGTTTATGGTTCACGGTTATGGTAAATGGTTACACACGCACGTTTAGGGTTCATGGTTATAGTAAATGGTTGGGTTTTATGATTATCTTCATGGCTCCAAAAGTGGTCTATGGTCTATATTGGTTGACGGTTTTCTTCTATCATTTTGGACATGAGTTTATGGTTCATGGTTATGGTGCATGTGCTTTGCATAGATTTTTTGGTTATCGTCATGGCTTAAAAAGTGGTCGACGGTGAATGGTTGATGGTTTGCGTAGAGTTTGTGGATGATGATTTGCATAAAATTTATGGTCTTTGGTCTACAGTCCGAAATACGTGTACACAGTCCAAAAGAGGTACTACTCTTGCTCAATAGAGATCTAGTAAATTCGGGGTATGGGTTGCATATCCAAGCTCTCTGGAATTTTGATAAATTCGGGCTAGGGGATGATAAATTCTGGTTGCTCACGATTTTATGTATGAAATTTCTAGCAATTGAAGCTATATCAATATAACTCCCAAACATTGGTTCCAAATCACAAGATTTAGAAAACATTAACGAAAACTATTTTACATAACATTGTAATGAATCAAGGCATAAATTAGTGTTAACGCAAAATATTATATCAAAGCCACAAGTACGTAAAGTTTATGGATGGCGCTTACAAAAAATCTAGTTGGAAAGGCTGATTTTGAGTATACAACAATAAAATTCTCATTTGCAAGGCTTGCACTTGCCAATTACTTCCACCAATGTTGGTTATAGTAAAAGTTAGCTCATCAGCAAGCTCTCTTCCTCCATGCTCACAGCAAGAAACCTTGGAATGATAGCTATCCGATTTGTTGCAAACTAGGACCTGTCGTCCCAAGATATTCTCTCCATCCTTCTCTGTGCAATCAGACCCATTAAGGGAAGCATAGCATTACAAACATGACAAAAAATTGTGCTTGTAGGATCTACCGATAGGGTTTTTGTGCAACAATGAGGACAAAAAAATCCGTGACTACTTAGTAAAACGAACACAATGACCACATTGTTGATGCTTTTTTCTAAGGGTTCCAGTTTGCCAAGAGGGTTTAGGAGGTTGCGAGGAGGACTCCACACCCACCTTTGGCTTGCCATGGCCAAGGCGGTTTAGAGTGACATGTGCTTGCACTTGACGGATGCTTTCTTGAGCTGATAGGTGAATCTCCTTGGGACTAACCAATGCTCCTAGGGAGTCTCTAACGACCTTTACTTGGTGTTGAATAATTTCTAGCTCTCTAGAACTTTTATTTTGAAGTGCTAGTTCCAGAGAATGAACAAGATCCTTGAGCTCCTTGAGACACATGGCTATATCCTCTACTTGAGTGGATCTCTCAAAATCCTAGTGTTCCTCCAACACCTCATGGGCCTTGTCCAAAATGGGTAGAATGGCATTTGAATGTGCAAAATGTTGAGTGACTATCAATCTAATATCATAAAGGTGCTTGCACTCTGAGGACCAATCAGGACAATCACAATAGTTATCTTGCAAGGACACATTATACCAATGACCGGGTGTACTTGATCCTTTAATTTTAAATTGCAATGCCATCTCATTTGACTTGGAGGGAGCTAGGCTCAAAAACATATCATTGTAGAATTCTCTCCCCCTCTTGCAACTTCCCGGTATGCTTCTCCGACGACCCTAGTAGTCCAAATTGACCAGAATCCGTTGCAAACATTTACCAGAGGCATGAATTAGATAATTTCACACATTAGGAAGAGAATAATAATGAGCTAGGGTATACCTATCTCTTGCTTTTTCTTGTAAAACTTTAACAAGGTTCCACCCATACGTTCTCCAGCTTTTGAATCACCCATAAGCGCATGAATCAAGTCGACGATTGAACGATTGATACGAGCCTCCAACAAGGTGTACTTGATGTATTGCCACACTATTTCTATTAAATTTGTTGTGTCCACATTACCATGTGGTAATAGCCTCCCAAACTTTGGCCATCGTGTTCTCCATATATAAAATACTTTCTCCACCATCCATTGCTCACATAACACTTCATGTTGGCATGATCAAAGTAACGAACCAGTAGTTTCTTATAGAGGCCATCAAACTCCACCTCACTAGAGCATTCATGAGATTAGAAATTTTCAAATAGATATCTCCTCTGACCTCTTTTGGCACCTTCATAGTGGAAGAGAAGATCACAACATATCGTCAATGACAAACAATATGCATAGAGGGATAAGCTTCATACCTGTGGGAGAAGATTTTTGACCCATGCTTTCTTAGCATGGAACCAACACAAAATAACATGACATTCAATTTGGACCCGCTCTCCTTTACTTGACTCCTCCCAACAATAGGGATCTTCGTTGGCCACATTGAGAAAGGCTTCTAATTCTTGTTGTGATTTGTCAATCACAAGTGCAGTGACTCGGGCTTGACCCATCCTAGAGAATATTATATGTAATGTCAACTCTAATGCAATAATTTCACGGCCACCTACATCAGTTGTGCACAACATAAACCATAGTGGGATTCCTTGTCCGAGTTGATTAGGTAGTACGGCTGCAAACAAGGGGAGACCATAAACATTTGTTTTGAAAGTGCTATCAATTGCCCAAGAGTTTTTCGTTGAAAACCGCAAGGCCATTTGCAACATCCAAACATCTTGAAGAACTAGTATGAATGGCCTATCTTTTGTATCTACTGCGCTTGGATTATAAGGCTGAAATTACACAATCTGCAAATACATCGCAACAAAAAATTTCATGATGACTAGACTTACAAGAAAACTTGTGGACACGCAAATTAGGAAATTGTGTTGTTTTTGCAAAGCCGCTACCTCTAGATACATGGTTGCCCAATCATCATGGGGTATCCTTCCTGCATAAGATGTTTAACTTAGAAATGTGAGAGTTTGCAAGCTTTACAAGTTTGTGATTTAAGCCAAAAAAAAAACCTTCACTATGTTTTTTATATGATAGCATTTGAACCTCCTTTGGGATCATGAAGAATCGATAGATAGTATGGTCTAGCTTGCTAGCTCTCTCAATGTAATTCTTTTCTTTCGACAATGACATTTGTGCCACATGACAAGAGCTACCAACATCAAACAAATCGTCTGCACAAGACTTCAGAATAAGAGGATGCACTGGCAAATGATACAAATCAACCCTAGTACCTGGGATATGGCCTTCGTGGACTGGATAAACTTGCAAATAGACATTGTCAGAAAAACTACACTTGTAACTTGAATGGACACCCACATTTCCTAGATGTTCGCAATCTACGTATTTTGCCTTTATGCTTTGTCCTTCCACCTCTATGAAACATGTAGTCAATCATGACACTTGTGGGACGATGCCTCTTGGAAGAACATGCCATAACTAGCCGTACTTTGTGCTCAATTGCAATGTGCTCTAGTTGTGTGTCCACATAAGCTCTTGTTGAATCCATGACATAAAATGGAGCTTTATTGAGATCCCACTTACTATAAACATCTCTATCAAAAGAGTAATACCTTTAAGAAATATGTTTGGACACATTATGGAATCTACCACCTTCAAAATTGCCATGGTTAAGGTAAGTGTCATCTTATTCATCTTCGTGGATGTCATCCTAATCTTCACTTGAAGAATCCGCAAAACTCTCCGAAACACCAAATGCATCATTGTAATCGCTTTCAAGGTACCAGTCGGAGATGATGTTGGAAGGGGGAGGGAGGGAGGGGAGGGGAGTGGATGGGAGGCAAATAGGGCCAAAGAGTTGGAGGACGGAAGAAGAAAGACTGGTGGGTGATAGGCTAAATGTTACAACCAAATGACGTAGTCCATGGTCTACATGCAGCCCGAATTTACCCAATTTCCCAAATTTACAAGAAGCACCCGAATTTACATGTTTTGCTCATCCAAAAATGGTATGCTTCTGGGGCAGTAAGGTATGGCACTCAAGGTCAAGTGAGAGAAGTCTGCCTTTTTATGAGCATTCACTTGTTTTTAAAGGTCTTTGTTCAGGTCATTGAAGAGGCTTGTTTGGGCCCATACTTTCACGAGGATATTATTCCCCTGCATTTATGTGGTGAATTTACCCAATTTCTCAAATTTACCAAATCGCATCGGAGCAAATCGACGGCCTGCCTTGCGAGATGTGACTCAGTTGAGTTTCTGCTCGTTGATCTCTTCCTAAAATTCCCGTGTGAGATAGTGAGGAGTTCTACCCAATTTCACATTTCTACCATCACCCTGGCAGGCTCTGGCTTGGAAGGCTCTCTCCCCCCACATGTAGGAAACCTCACCCTCCTCTCCACCCTTGATCTCTCTACCGCCGAGCCCTCTTGCTACTCTATGCTCCAAGTCCTCTCTCTCTACAACAATAGCCTCATCGGTCCTATCCCACCATCTCTCACCTTCTCTCTCCAAGCTTCAAGCTCTTCTATTGTGCTATAACAACCTCAGCGGTTGCATTCCTCCTACACTACTCACAAACTGCACCTCTCTCCTTAAACTCAGTCTATGTTCGAATGCTTTGGTTGGCTCCATCCCCATCGTAGGGCATCTTGCACAACTTCAAAAATTGAACATGTGGGGAAACTATTTTATAGGCGCCATCTGTTGATCTCTATCTAACCTTGAACAAGCTTTTAGGGCCCATCCCCAGCGAGATCAGGTTTTTGATTTCGCTTCAAGGCATTTTCCTGGGTAGAAACAAGCTCGTTGGAGCTATTCCATCTAGCTTGGGCATGTGCAAGAATCTCATCCAGCTAGACCTGAGTGCAAACCAACTAACAGGTGCAATCCCAGATGATCTCGGAACTTTAGCCGGTCTAACATGTCTATGGTTGCATGATAACAACCTCTCACATGCTATACCCCCCAGCTTGGGCAATTGCACTCGCCTTGTCACTCTCGAGCTTCGCTTCAACATGCTATCCGGACCCATCCCGAGCGAACTCGGGCACTAATTGGGACTTCTTCAAAATTTATCACTTGGAGAAAACAAGCTGGTGGGAGAAATCCCATCTAGCTTGGGCATGTGCAAGAATCTCCTCCTGCTAGAACTCCGAGTAAGCGAGCTAACAGGTGCAATTCTGAAGGAGCTGGGTGTGAGAACTTAGAGATTAACTTAAATGTGATTAATATCACTATTAATGAATATGCTAATGTCAAGACATAAGAGAGTGCAAGATAGAAATAGGGCAATGACAATAGATTGCACTTGAATGGAGAGTGAACACCTTGTTACAAATGAGGGCAGCTAATGGGATTTATATACAAGTTGAGGGAGTGAGGATTATCCATCACGTGTGAATTATAGGTAGGTGGGAATAGACACATGTTGAGACTTGCATAGGTAAAAAGGGTCCATGTGGGAATTAGGTGTAAGGACTTTGGGAAAAGAGGTAGGTTGAAAAGAAGTCCACACTTATTAAAATCATAAGTTACTTTTACATCCCCCCTTAAGGGTGGACTTCTCGTTGTAGCGCATTGAGATTGATGAACAAAAAAGCTTTGCGAAGTAGCCATGTCGTAGATACATGCTATCCCCCATCAATGAGAAGTTCATCCAGTAGGGATCAAACTCAAATTATGAGATGAGGCTGTTTGTTTAGTGGCGGGCACAAACTTGGTGAGAAAGTCTGCCCAATTTTCTGCAGATGGAACATACACTAGCTTGATCAAGCCATTTACGACTAATTATTTTAAGAGATGAAAGCTTATCTTAATGTGTTTGAGCTTGGATGAGAAGGAAGGTGATTCTGTAAGTGCGATGGTAGACTGATTATCACAAAAAAGAGTGATTGGATCAGTAGAGATATTGAAGGGTAGATTCAATTCGTTGATCAATTCAGAGATTCAAAGAGCCTCGTGGGAGGCAAGAGCAGTAGCAACGTATTCCTCTTCAGAGAAGAACTTGCAATAGAACATTGTTGTTTGGTTTTCCAAGAGATAGGACCACCAGCCAAAGTGAATACATAGCCTCCTGTAGAAAAACATCGCGGGTCATCGCCAGCCCAGTTGGCATCAACATATCCTGAAATAGAGATGGGGCTAGAGGGGTCGTAAAAATAAGTGAGGGCGTAGTGTTGAGTGGTGCGTAAGTAGCGAAGGGTGCTCTTGGTAGCTTGCTTGTGCACTTTACAGGGCTTTGACATAGAGCTAGAGAGGATATGGCATGTGTAGGAAAGATCAAAACGGGTGCAAGAGATAAGATAACGTAATTGTCCGCAGAATTTTGGGAAATGAAAGGATGGGCAGTAGAGTGCATCAGTGTGAGTGTAATCATGAAATTCAAGAGCAAGCTTGTGCTTAACAGGCAAAGGGGTAAACTTAGGGGTTGAAGCAGACATACCATAGAAGAGGAGGAGTTCTTCAATGTATTTGGATTGGGATAATTGGATAAATTTACCTGTTGGATCTCTTATGACTTCAATGCCGAGAAAATAAGTCATAGGTTCTTTGTCGGTTACTGGGAATTCATGAGAGATGCAATCAATTGCTTGTAGCAACATGTACTCTGATGTGCCAAGAAGAGGAATGTCATCCACAAAGAGGCCTAAGATAGCCATGCCTTTAGAGGTCTGCCATATGTAGATATTGTAGTCTGCCATAAGATGTTCCCAGCAACATTTGAGCAAGTTGTGGTGCATGCAGATGTACCACTCTCGTGCAGACTGTTTTAAGCCATAAATGGGCTTATGCAATTTACATACATAATCAGGGTGGTGAGGGTCTTCAAAATGAGGAGGTTGTAGCATATAGATGAGCTCTTGGAGCAAGCCATGTAAGAAGGAAGTTTTTATATCAAGATGATGTAAAACAAGATTAAACTTAGCAGCAGCAAGTGCAATGAGAAGCCGAAATGCAATCATACTCAGTACTGGCGAATAGGTGTCGAAGTAATCCACAACTTGTTGTTGAGTGAAGCCGCGAGCGACAAGGCATGCCTTGTAGCGATCAACTGAACAGTTGGGGTGGTATTTCTTCATTATATCCATTTACAAGAGACAATGTTATGATTCTTAGGAGGTGGCACAAGCTCCCAAGTGTTAGCTTCTTTGAGGGCTTGGAGTTCATCCAATATGGCGGCATGCCACTCCTTGCTTTCTCTAGAAGCGAGGACATCGAGAACAGAGAGGGGAAGGGCATATTCAAGAGGCTCTAGTCGATGTTCAAGAATCATTTTATCACTGAGGACAGCAGAGAAATTGGTGGCTTCATAGATCTCGCGAAGAGAGCACGTGCGACCATGCGAGCTAGAGGTAGCTTGGTCCAAGTTTATAGCCGAAGTGTGTTGCGATGGCGAGGTGGCATAAGTAGAGCTATGAGGCTCGACTTCGTTGACATCTGCTGGGATGGGAGTAACTGGCAAGGTTTCGTGGGAGTTGCGGAAAAAAGATGGCAATTGTGAAGGTGAGACCGGTAGCGAAGGTGATGGGAGCTCACGAGGTGGAGCACCGAGTGTCTACGGTGTGATGGAAGTAGCGGCAGTCGGGATGGACGGTGTTAGTGATGGCGTCAACTGTGAGGAGATGGGTGCAAGAGGTGGTGCAAGAGTGTTGCCGATTGGCTGTGCATGAGAATGAGAGACATGAAGAGGTGGATGGGCGATGAGGAAAGGCCTTTAGATGGTTAAGGGAGGCTCAAGATTGTGCCTATAAGGGTGGGAAATTTGCATGGGTGTGTGTGTGGGTGAGGCCGTCAACAAAGATTGATGAGAAGATTTGCCTGAGATGATGAATTCTTCATCAAAGACGACGGTGCAGGCAAAGATAAACTTGTGATGGTCTGGGATATAGAGGTGGTATGCCTTGATGCCAAAGCGATCACCATAGCCGACAAAAGTTGTGCGTTGAGCACGTGGTGATAGTTTTGATAAAGGTTGCATCACAAGTGGGTATGCAATGCTTCCAAAGATGTGAAGGTGGCCAAGATGAGGTGGGTGACCGTGCTAGAGGGTGTAGGGTGTAGTAGTAGGATTGCGGGTGGATGGAATGCAGTTTTGAATGTAGCACGCAGTGGTGGTAGCTTCTTCCCAATAGGTGTCTGGGAGGCTAGCTTGAAGAAGCATGGCACGAGCAGCTTCAAATAGTGTGCAGTTCTTGCGCTTGGCACGTCCGTTTTGTTGTGGATGGTCGGTGATGGAGAATTCATGTCGAATACCAATAGAAAGACATATATCTTTGAATGCATGAGAAGTGTATTCCCCACCATGATCTGTGCAGAGAGTTTTAATGTGGCAGCCATATTTAGTCTCAACTAATGCCTTGAATGTGCAAAAATGAGAGAAGGTTGAGGATTTCTCGGCCATGTAGTAAGTAGTTGTGTATTTTGAGAAATCATCTATAAAAGTAAGCATATACTTATTGCCAGTGAGGGAGTTGACAAGCAATGGGCCACAAACATCAGAGTGGATGAGGTCGAGAGGTGCAGTGGCTCCTGATGATGAAGTGGGGAATGGGACATGATGTGCTTTAGCAAGAATGCATCCCTCACAAAGTGTGATGTGAGTGAGGTGCTTGGGAAGACCTAGTGCAAGTTGGCGATGAGTGAGTTGGTGCAAAACATGTTGAGAAATATGTCCTAGTCTGTAATGCCATTTGAGTGTGTTTTCTTGTGTTTTTATGGATGATGCAGATGCATGTGCAGGCGATGAGTCACCCAATGGATAAAGACGCCCAGTTTTGGGGACCAAAAGTGTGACATACTGACCATCTTTGTTTAGTGCCAAAATGTGGCAGCCTTCTCGCATGAATTTGATGATGATGCCGTTGTTGGTTAGCTCGCTGACAGAGATGAGATTTTTCTTGAGACCAGGGACATAATATACGTGAGAAATAGTGGTGTGTAGGCCATTAGGTAGGTTAATGACAGAATCTCCATAGGCTTTGGCGAGCTGGATGCTGTTATCACCGAGGCATACTTCTAGAGGGTGTTCTAGATAAGTGATGTTGGATAGCCAGTGTAGGTGATATGTCATATGATGGGTGGCGCCCGTATCAAGTAGCCAGATATTGGGATATGAAGTAGCTATAGTGGTGGCATATAGTTGCAAAGGATAAGATGGGATATCATAAGTAGATATGTCAGCATAATGAGCTTGACCATAAATAAAAGGAGATGGTTGGCCATGGCGTGTCCCCCCTTGAGGGTAAGAAGGATATAGATTAGGGTGAGAGATAGGACGATTACCTTGATTGCGTGGTTGCTGACAATCCTTTGTGAGGTGTCCAAAGCAATGACAGTTGGCGCATTGCTTTGAATTTTGGTGATTGTGGTGGCTTTGAAATTGCGACTTTCTTCCAGAATTATTGTGTTGTCGAGGAGGGCCCGAATGTTGAGACTTCTTGCCGTTGTAAGGGCGTGAGTTTCTTGTCATAGTGACAAGTGCTGTGGACTTCTACGAGCTGCTAGTGTGGTCGCAAAGCGTTTCCTCCTGATGGATCTTGGCTACAAGATTTTGTAGCTGCAAGTTAGCCTTAGTGGCTTGTGTAGTGATAAAGGCTCTCCATGATGCAGGTAGAGAAGCCAATAAGAGCATACTTTGAAGCTCTTCTGGGATGGCAAGCCCTGAGATAAGTACTTCATCTAGAAGTATTTGCCACGTCTCCAAAAACTTGGAGGATGACTGACCTTCTTGCATGGTAGTGTTTACCAATTTCTTGATCAGGGAAACTTGGTAGACAAGGTCAGTGTGCTCATAGTTCTTCTCGAAGAACTTCCAAATGGCGCTAGCAGTAGTTAGCTTTTTCACCATTTGGACTTGCCGATCTTGACAATGGAGAATGAGCTCCATCTTGGCACTATTGTTTCTACTATCCCAAGTATTATAGGTGTGATGAAGTATGTTGAATCTTTGTCTTTGGGGTCTTCGGGGTGGTCAGGTTGCTCTTCGACTCCTGACG
Organism: Adiantum capillus-veneris; assembly: GCF_014529385.1. Taxonomy (NCBI): domain Eukaryota; kingdom Viridiplantae; phylum Streptophyta; class Polypodiopsida; order Polypodiales; family Pteridaceae; genus Adiantum; species Adiantum capillus-veneris. The sequence goes on along the minus strand of NC_140954.1, from coordinate 24,667,071 downwards.
TGACGTCCCAAAGTTGCAGCTGCGTGAGGTAGAGTTCCATCCGAATCTTCCACACTTGGTAGTTAGTGCCGTTAAGCTAGTCGATAATGTAGCGGGGCTTGTAGGTGGATGCGGAAGATGAAGAAGCTAACTCGGACATCTTTCGAGGTTCCAAATTCCTTGAAAATAATGGAGAGTGAGGCTTCGAGTGTGGGCTAGAGAGATGGAATACTCTTAGCGCTAATTAGAAAAACTAACCATAAGTTCTATTGCTCTGATACCATGTGAGAACTTAGAGATTAACTTAAATGTGATTAATATCACTATTAATTAATATGCTAATGTCAAGACATAAGAGAGTGCAAGATAGAAATAGAGCAATGACAATAGATTGCACTTGAATGGAGAGTGAACACCTTGTTACAAATGAGGGCAGCTAATGGGATTTATATACAAGCTGAGGGAGTGAGGATTATCCATCACGTGTGAATTATAGGTAGGTGGGAATAGACACATGTTGAGACTTGCATAGGTAAAAAGGGTCCATGTGGGAATTAGGTGTAAGGACTTTGGGAAAAGTGGTAGGTGGAAAAGAAGTCCACACTTATTAAAATCATAAGTTACTTTTACACTGGGAGCTTTAAGTAGTCTTACACATGTATGGTTGAAGCATTTGAGCTCTCAGGGTCCATCCCTCCAAAGCTTGGCCAGTTGCCTCATCTTCAGAGTTTGTTGATTTGGGAAAACAAGCTCAAGGAAAGTATCCCAGAGGCGCTCCTTTATCTTCAAATTAGCCATGGGTTTCCAACAGCGTCAATATATGCCACAGCTTAGAAATGATTCTAATCTGTTTGAGTTAAGTATGGGGTTCAATCATATCAGAGGCTCAATTCCACCGGAGCTTGCATGCTTACAAGCATTACGGTTCCTAGATCTTACCCAAAATCAGCTCTCAGGTACAATTCACTAATTGTACATTTTTCTACTATCTTGACTTGTCACACAATCAGCTAGCTGGGGAGCTGTCTTGCAAATTGGGAAGGCTTATAAGCTTAAGAAACTTATAGTTGGGTCACAACTTTCTGCAAGGTACAATTCCAGATTTCGGCAGTTTCATTATAAACTTGCAGTATGTAGATTCATCTTTCAACCAGATGAATGGCACCCTTCCATAAATCCTTGGCAATGTGTTGAAGAATGTGATGTATCTAAATTTTTCTCACAACGGCCCCAAATTTTCCCCCATGGTTGGGGCAGTTGTCGATGGTGCAGGATGTAATTTTGTTCCACAATAGTTTCGTGGACGCCATACCCGAGAATCTTGGTGACTATATGGACCTTCACTACCTCAATGGGTCTAGCAACAATCTGGTGGGGAGGTTTCCGCTGTATTTAAACATCACTTCGAGCCTAAGATCCTTGGATCTTTCCCACATTGACCTCACAAGTTTGCTGCCATCAACAGCCGATGCAAAGCTCACCAATGTTTCGTTCAACTATTTCAACGTACCCATTCCGAGCTTTGGTGTTTTCAAGCACCTAGATGCAAGTTACTTTCAAGGAAACCCAGATTTGTGTGGGGACTTCATAAATAAACCTTGCATGCATGCACACTATCAAGCTCATCATCATCATGTAGGTTGGAAGATTGCATAGGTCATATCAATAATGGTAACAATAGCTCGCATGTTGGCAAGTTGTTGCTACTATAAATATTTGCGTTCAAAGAAAACTCGTGTAGTGGATCAAAGCCTAGAAAAAATAAAACACTTCTCTGCCAAAGGGCGTTGGGAAGCCACGAAGTGGTCGCTCTCAAAAATTTCAAGGACACCATCAATACATGCTCTCAAAAAGCAATGCTACTAGAGATGCACATCCTTAGTAAAGTAAGGCATAGGAACTTAGTGAAAATCTTGGGTTGTGTCCTCAACCTTGAAGTACATGCACTACTGTTGGAATTCATGCCAAATGGGAGCTTGGAAAATTACCTTTTGCAAACCTCTAACCAATTAGAAGAATGGAGAAAGATTAGTTGGGAAATGGTACTTAAAGTAGCTCAAGGTGTGTTTCCAATTGCCTTGACATACCTACATCACGAGCACGATGCCATGCCCATCATCCATGGGGATGTGAAACCCAGCAACGTACTTCTTGACTCAAAGCATGAGGCCCACCTAGCAGACTTTGGGCTTGCAAAGCTCGCAAAGAATAACACTGGAGGCATCTCCCTAACATCCAACTTCAAAAAGGGACCATTGGCTATATGGAACCAAGTATATTATGATATACAACCAGCTGCTTTTTCCTATTACACATGCACATACTATTGCTAATTTAAACATTTTGAGCACAATTTATGCAACACATGGTTGACATGTCACATTGCACCCAATGATGCTAATGCTTCAGTAAAATAAAATTCCTTATATTTGATTTCACAGTGTATCTAAGCAAAATATATGACCATCAATATGGCTACAAAAAGAAAAAGGCTCTTTGGCTAGGCATGATAGAACTCAATGGCATTTATACTTGGTACGTTTTGGAAATTTTTTTGGCAACTCTTCAAGTATGCAAAGTACACTTTATTGGATATGTAAGTGTGTTGCAAATATAATTGGCCATGCCATTACCACATGTATGATATTGTTTGCTATTCCTTTGTATCAAAGTTTGTATATGCAGCAAAAATCACAACCAAGCTCGACATCTATAGCTTTGGAGTGGTTATCTTGGAGATGATGACGGGGAGAGACCCAACTCATGATTACCTCCATGGAGTGACCCTTCATGAGTGGGTCAAAGAGAAGCTTTTTCTATTACATGATTTGACAATTTTACAAGAGATCGTATTACATGCACCTTTGTTACAAAGCTCCTCCATGGAGAATAAAGAAAATCATGAGTCACAAGTTTGATGTCTATTGTGCATGGATGTATCATGCACAGAAGAGCTCCCAAATAACTGCCCAACAATGCATCATATAAATGCATTCCTCAACTCTCTCATAACCCATTAAGTATGCTGTCTCTAAACAAAAATGGTTTTTCTCTTGCTTTTAATGTCAAGCAAAACACGATCCATATAATGCAAATTCACTTTGGTATGATCTATGGCAAGGGTCCAAAGCTATCAAAATGTACTTAGTATCTTCACCAATTATGGCATGCAACGTATTCAAGTAGTAAACCTTATAGATACGTATCATATATGCATTATCATAGAATGAAGTATTTCCCATTATGTTGAAATTTTTTGACAAACATACTTGTTTCTCCTAGCTAACCTTCTATTACAATAAAGAATCCATGATCACAAGGGTTTCAACAAATATATACAATGTCCATTTTCTTCCATTATTTAAGTTTCGTGGCACAAAAGACCAACAAAAGATCACAAGATATTCAACATGTGATCATATGACCTATCTACATGATGTATAAGTGATAATACCAATTGTATATATGCATGTCTGAAATGATGGTGATGCTAGTACTTTGTACTCTCTATCAATAAGAAGTTATCTCCATAACTTAAAGAGAGCTTTAGACTAGTATCACTTGCAACTCTCATAAGGACCTTCTATATGCTCACTCTTTTTTACAAAGCTATCACCCTTGGCTTGTTGAATGTTGCATTTGATTAATGACATGAGTCTTTGGACCAAATCTTTTTTCTCTAAAACTTTCTGTAACATACCCAAGATTTATTAATAAGAACTATTTCGGTTACTTTGCAAAAGTATTTGAGGTTCATATTTTATTAAGTCATAGAGAGTTTTAAGAAAATAATCGGATCAAAAATAGAACTCCGAAACTATTAGTTATGGACCTTACTCACTTAGCAACAATAGGTTGCTATGGGAAATCTAAGCCTTAATACTATGTTTAAAGAAAAGAGTTGATTTGACCCTCAAGAAAGAAATAGAAAACTTTTGGGTAAGTTCTAGGAGAGAGAGAGTATTTTTAGGAAAGAAAGAGTAATTTTAGCAAAGGCAGAGTATTTTTAGAGAAGAATGGAGGTAAGTCAAGATTAGAGCTTTTTCTTCTTCTTTTACTCAGATTAATAAATTCGCCTAAAATTAAAGTCTCCAAATTGTGCATTCGGATGCGTGCACATTAAAAATTTTAAAAATTTTAAAATAAAATAAATATATATATAGCCGCCAACGCGCGTGAGCTTTTCTCTTTCCTTTTCACTATCCTTAGCTTTTGTTTTTGCCCTTGAGAGCCTATATAAAGGCTCCTCTTCCCTCCGTTTCAAGACACAAATAGAAGTTCTTAGAAGCAAAATCTCTCTTGCCTTAATGTTGGAGGTACTTTCTCTCTCTCAACCTCTCTCCGTCAAACTCTCACCTTCAACTCACCTCCAACTCCAACTCCTTCTCTACCATCGCCCTGTTGTCCCTCATATTGTAGAGCTCTCTCTCTCTCTCTCTCTCTCTCTCTCTCTCTCTCTCTCTCTCTCTCTCTCTCTCTCTCTCTCCATCCATCGGTCGGCAAACAAGAAGCAACAACTCTACTTTTTACAGTGAAGCTTTCTCTCTTCTCTTTCACGACACGATGGACCCGAAGCAAGTGATTCGAATCTCTAAGGACGCTCCTACCGTTCCACCTTCAAGAAAGGTACAAAGGAAAGTGTCAACTACTCCAATTGTAACTCAAGCGGAGATATCGTCTGTGGAAGAATTTGAAGCCACCCAACCTCAACCACAAGAGATAGTCGAACATGTCACTAATTCGGTAAGACATATTTATAGTTATGTATTGTTACATATGTTGACGTAGTAAGTCAAGCCTACGATTCCCCTTAGGGTGAAAGCATGTTAGCCTGTCATGCTTTTTCATGTCCCGGACAATGCTAACTAGCACAATTTTGACATATGCTAACTAGTACAATAACTTGAGCTACATCTCCAAGATATATGACATATGATATATCAAAGATGTATGACATATGATATATCAATAGAAAGCACTTGAAACAAGGAATCCAAATGTACAACCTCCGATAAATTTTGATATTATTTGTAAAAAAATTATTGGACACCCAACTTTTCGAAGATGTGCTAACTTGAAACTGCTAACTAGCACAAAAAGCGCGACAGGTTAACATGCTTTCATCTCTTAAACCATCCAAGAAACGTGATTGTATCACAAGAATCAAGCATATGATTTTGTAGAGTAGTGAAATAATTGTTTAATAAGTTGAAGTTAGTGGATCATGTTTGAAGAAACACTTAAAGAGAACAATTGCTGAAAGAATATCTTTTGTCTAGATGGAACTTGCGGTTACAAAGGGGATCCCGCGATTAGTGGATAATAAGTTGAGGTTATCGACTCTCTTTTTGTTTCTTGCGATCAATAAGATGCCTTGTAGTTTAACAAGATGCCTTGCGGTTAGCGATTGGGGAAGTTTGCACATTTCTTGGTTAGCAAATAAGTAAACTTCATTCCAAAGGCTCTATTGGTTTGAGAGAGAAAGTCCACCAGTAGCGAAAAACTCATAAGAAAATTTAGATAGATCCTTTTGTTAAAATATAGGACTATTATCATTAGACTTTGTTTGAGAAAGAATTATTTTGGTGATGTATAAAGAGTTTTATGAAAGAACTTTTGTCCATAATTAATAAAGGAACCTTGTTTATATATGGAAAACAATGTTGTAGTAGTTAAAAAATAAGAGAAATAGATGAGTGCAATGTGAAAAGTGGGAGACGAGTATCCAAACAGATCTATGTCTACGAACGGGTGGACCTGATCAGTTGGGTTCTTTTCACAAGACTACTAGTTAGTTAAGAATGAGTCTCATATTATACTTAGGCTTTATGAATGGTGGTCCTACCTCTTCAACGTGGAAAAAAAGATGTTGTTTATAGATTCTAGATATATCAATGGGATTTCATCTTTATGATAAAGAAAACAACTCCCATTAGAATCCTTAGATTTATCGACCCAGCTTGTGGTGTATGACTCTTACAACCACAATCATGATAGATAGAATACTTCTTCTCTTTTGTTGCTCGTATACTTGCTTCATGGAATCAGAGTAAGGTGTTGTTGATTGAAATTGACAATAAACAAATTCCATCTATCAAATTGCCCCAATCTTCCAGGTTGGGGACCTCACAATTGGTATCAAAGACCTAGGTTTAAAGTTTGATTTCTCAACAGTCTGCACTATTCTTGGGATTGAATACATGAATGTATAGCTTGACACCGTTATCCTATTTGTTTTGTAGCACAAATTTATGGAAACCAACTATTTAATTGTCTTTAAATCAATGTATCACACTGCTTACCAATCACCAATCTTCAAATTGCGAGAGAACGTGTTTCTATCTCAAGGTTTCGCCTCTTAGGGGAAGCAAAATTACAGTGGAAACAATATTGTCATGACAGGGGGGTATTGAAAAACTCTCACAGTTAGAGCAAGATTAAAAAAGGAGTGAGGAAAAGATACTTCTCTCCTACCTATGAAATCCGATAAAGATAAATGAGATCTTTATCTTTATCCATGGAAGAATACTACTCAAAGTTTATAGGGCTTAGATGTTATGCACTGCCAATGACCATAGAGCAGTAGTAGGTAGCTCGTTTTTGTCAATATTTAAGAGAACCAATTAGATCCTGATTAGAAGCCATGAAACCTACCACTGTGCAAGATGTGTTACTATGAGCTAAGTCCTTAATGAAGGAACATGGGATTAGAAGGAGATTTGAATTTTAATTGGGCTAGATAACCAACAATACTTCCAAATAATAATGGACAACCCCAAAGATCTTATGTCACTTATGCAAAAAATCCTCCATGCGTGGTTGTTCGATGATTTGAATGTGGAGAGTTTGGACATTACCAGAACATATGCCCACGTCTAACTAATAGAGCAGTAATAGAAACTGAAACAGAACAAACACACCACCCTTTTTTACATAACCGTGGATGAGGTATAGGGCGAGGAAGAGCAGCTAAGGCCTTTGGAAGAGGTAAAGGTAGGAATTTTCATAGACATGGAGCAATAGGGCATCCTTCCCTCGGTGAAGAAGAAGAGAGCAACTATTTATGTAGCTATTGACAACCTTGGAGCTCAAAGAAAATTTGTTGTTATTTCACACAAGCCAACCATGAAGGTAAATCTTTTAATCTCCTCATCGATTGTGGCAGTACTCATTCTTTTCTATCCCCAAAATGCTTGCAAAAGTTAATGCTTGCAAAAGTTGAACTTGAATAGAAAGAAAGCTATACCCATGACATTGAAATTGGCTAATGGAAAAATTGTGATATCTTGACACTTTGTGGGACCCTTGACTTTGAACTAGGAGGACATGCTACTTTAGCTTTCTTTATAACCCTACCAGTTGCAATTGGGATGTATGATGGGATTCTTGGGATGTATTGGTTATCTAGAAATCAGGCTAGCATCCAGTGTGGTCAAGGCATTTTGAGCTTTAGATATAGTTAGGCAAAGCAAGTCAAAGTGCAATGGAAGAATGGCCAAGAATCAATTAGTCAAAGCAAGTTGCCTACTCAAAGGTATGAGAGTTGGACAACAAATATTTGTGGACAAGATGAATCAATTTGATCCAAAATCAAGTGATACAAAACCCTCCTAGCTTCATCAATATTGAGATGTCTTTCTTAAGGACCTCACCTATCTTCCTCCAAATCGAGATATCAACCATGAGATGAAGATTCTCGGAGAAAGTAAACCCATATGAAAAAGACCTTATAAAAGGGTGCTACCAGAGGCCATTGAATTCAAGGAGCAACTTTGTCAAGTCATAGAACATGGATTTATCAAACCAAGAAAATTAAGTTGGCGAGCACTAATACTCTTTCAAAAGAAGAAAGATAGGACACTATGACTCTGCATTGGCTATAGAGGACTGAACCAGGTAACAATTAGAAACAATTATACCACAAATCGATGAATTGCTTGATAGGCTACATGGTCCCAAGGTCTTCTCAAAGATAGACCCAAGATCTGGTTACTACCAAATTAGAATAAAGAAATCAGATATTCCAAAGACAACTTTGAACACCCGATATGGACATTTTGAGTTGATAGCAATGCCATTTTGTCTAACTAAATCTCTTGCTACATTCAATAGATTAATGTAGGATATCTTTAGACCTTACCTAGATGATTTTGTCCTTGTCTTTTTTGATGATATTCTAATCTACTCAAAGGATGAAGAATAACATGACGGCCACCTGAGGAAGGTGCTATATATTCTTCAACAACACAAGCTATATGCAAAGATGAGCAAGTGTTAATTCTTCATTTTGACAATTGAATATTTGGGATTTATTTTTTTGCATGAAGGAATCTCAATGGACCCTGCTAAAGTTTGAGGCATTGTTTGAATGGAAAGAACCATCTAATGTAAGTGAGCTTAGAGGATTCTTGGGAATCACGGGCTGATATAAAATATTGGAGGATTATGTAGTGATCGCTTCACCCCTGACAAACCTTCTAAAGAAAGGAGTGAAGAGAATCTGGGAACCATTACAAGCCAAGAAAGGTTTGACCAACGTAAGAAAGATGTAGCTACAACACCGTGCCTAAAGCTACCAAATTTCAATCAAGCCTTTAAATTCATCATTGATGTTAGTGAAATAGAAATTGGACGAGTATTAGTTCAAGAAGGCATACCAATAGCTTTCACCTCACATAAGCTTAAGATTCATGAAAATAACTACCCCACCCATGACCTTGATATATTGGCATTCATTCACACTCTAAAGCTATGGAGACGTTAATTATTAGGAACATGAGAATGTATGTTGTCGATGATACTCCTAGGTGGCTTGGATAAAGTGTGCGATACATTGGGCCCTAGGTGTTATAGGTGCGAACGTCTGTCTATCGCAAGCTTCTCTTTAAACCTAAATGATCCCTTCTACAATGGGTTTGGTTTGATGGTGATCTCTTTTTGGGCTTTGGATTCCTTACTGTTTTATCCCTTATGTTTTTGATGGTTACTCTCTTATTAACAAGCCACTTTTTTGTAAGAGAACTATTGGCTCCTATTTGGAATGAAAACCATGTTGTGTTGTGTGTGTGTGTGAACCATAAAAACAACTAATTAAGATCATACAAGCACAACAAGTTAATAAAAAGGGTTTTTTTCACACCTTATGAATACCATGTGTGCCATGATAAGAGCGAGCGAGACCCGCTGAAGGCGGGTCGCGCAAGCTAGTACAAATTGAGGTCTGCATTGGTTGCGATGTGGAATGTACTAGGTTCAAAAGAGGATTGATTGCTTCTTAATTGGAGAAGAGGAACTTGTTGGCAACAAAGGCGTTCTGGAAGTCAGAGATAATGAGGAAGTCATGGATATAGTTAAAGCTTTGCCAGGAGATAGAGGTACGACCTATGTCTTGAAACTGGGCATAAGAGGCAAAGGTGATGCCGCTACTCTAGAGCAGGTTACCCTACGAATTGTGGAGCTGAAGTGAGCCATCAACGGTGAAGTTAAGGGTAGAACCAGATCTTAGAATGCATTTATTTCCCACCACAGGGCTGTTTTGTTTGGATCGATAGTGTACCAACAGATAGAAGGTAATTTACCTCATCAATTGTCATGTGTAGTTGGACCAGCTCCACATAAATCCGGTCCTCAACTGTTGCCAATTTCTTTAATCCTTTCTAACTCTCTTTTACAAGTATTGTTCATGCCAAGCTAATTAGGTGTAATGTTCATCTTGATACCTTTAATCAATTACTCTTCTTATGCTCTTTAAGAATTCTCTTAAAGGAAATTCTCACTATTGTTATTTCAATTTTTGTTACAGTCAATGCTATAGCCATATTCCATTACATTGGTTTCAGAGCTATTCGTTTCTCTTTCCTTGCTTAAGAAGAGAGGTCCTTAAGTTGTCCATGAAAGGTTTGACATGTTCATTGTAAGAGGGTAAGTGGGACATGGATCTATTATCTTGGTTGAAAATGATTTAGTTCAAGATACATCGTTGGGAACTATAGACTTAATAATGGAGTCTTTCGGGGCTTGCGTTTGGCTTAACCATTATTGAGCTACTAGAAAACACCGAGCAATGTTAGACCCTCTCCACTACTCTTTGCAATCAACAATCTCTAAACCACAGGTGTGGTTGCTTGAGAGCTAATATTCAAAGGTAAAGAAGAGTAGCAACTAAGGTTTTTGAGGGTACCAAAGCACAAAGTAGCATACGACAAGTCCTGCATAGCGATTGCATAGAGGTGGCAAAGCGAAGGACCTGACTGTTGGGGTATAAAGCCCAATGTGGTCGCCCAGGTAAGTGGGCGGGCCGCCAGGTATATACACATATTCTTTTGTAAAAACCTAATAAGAACTCACTATGCTTTACACATTACAGTAGAGCGAGTTCACCATATCGTCGTGCTCTTCTTCTCGCACTCTCTCTCGCGTCGCACTTCTGCTCGTACTCCTTCAACTGGTATTAGAGCTCAGATCGAGGCTCGGGGCAGCACTGTAGGAGGCTAGAGTCACCAGCTCAGATTGGAGTAAAATTCGACAGGCGAAGACACGGCCCCAAATCCTGTGGGAAAGTCCAAAGGGCTTGGTGTTCTCAGAATTTCATTCTGAGGTCATCTTGGCCACCATTCGGCTTCGACAAAGGTCTGCGCAGGCCATTTTCGACTACGTGGTCTCGGCGGGTGCAGATCCAACTCTGCAAATTTGGGATTTTCGGCCTACGACTGCAGGTGCTGAGGATATCGACACTCCCAGAGTGTTGGTTTGTGGCTGTCTACACATCGAAGGACGGCTCACAGCTCTTGGAGGCGTGTCACATACGACAAGGGCGCATCTACACACAGACTGTAGGCAACATCCACTAGTTCATCAGGTAGCTTGTGTTTGCTGCTTGATATTCCAGCTTTCATCCTGACATTGCAGGCACTTCCACATGGGATGTATTGTCAGAGATGATGTATGTCTGTTGAGGGTTTGCTAGCTATGAGTCACGCAGCAAACAACCGCCGTAGCGGTTACAGCATACAGTGGGAAATTTGTGGATGTATGACTTTGTCGGAAGTCTATGTACTGTCATATTTACTGCAGCCTTTGTTGAGGGTCGAGTGAGGTTTTATTGAGCTGGGGGATTCTCGAATGTTGAGATCCTTTCGGTGATACAGATCTTGGAGCGATCCCTCAAGCACCCTTAGATAGGCAGCTAGGATGTATTGACTGTGAGTTAGACAGTTAGGATTGCATCTTTTCTTTACTGCCGTTGAGGCATTGTCACAGTCTATGCTTATAGGACAGTGACAGGACAGTGAGAGACAGTACAGGTGTAGGACAGGTTTACCCGCAGCTTATAGTGTCAGAGAGACAGTGTTTTTTGAGCTGTTTTTTGGTCTGTTTTTAGTACACCAGAGCCATTTTACAAAGGAGACTCTGCCAAGGGATAAAACCAGAAGATATGGACGAAGATGAATGCAGCAAAATGGATGAATTGGCACTTTCTACCATTATGCTAACTTTGGCAGAAAGCGTTTACTTCAATGTAGCAGACGAGATGTTGGCTTATCAAGCATGGTTAAAGCTGAGTGATCTTTATGAGAAGCAGAGTGCAGCTTCACAGGTATACTGGCTTAAGAAGCTTGTTGACTTGAAGATGAAAGAAGGGACACCTATGTCCAATCATCTGAATGAATTCAACACAATTTATAGTCAGCTGTCAGCTCAAGGTGTCAAGTTTGATGAACCTGTTAGAGCTATGTTCCTGTTGATCACATTGCCATAAATTTGGGACACTTTTCGCACAGCTTTGAGTAATTCTGTACCTCCAGATGGTTTGAACATAGCAGGTGTAGAAGGAAGTCTGCTTACTGAAGAAACCAATAGAAAGACAATGGACAAAGGCAAAGGAACAGCCTTAGTTGTCACGGGAAGGACCAAAGAAAAGTACAAAGGTGGAAAGAGGAATCAGTCTCGTAGCAAGTCCCGCAGTGCTAAAGGCAAGAGTGACATAGAATGCTACCATTGTGGCAAGAAGGGTCACATGAAAAGAGACTGCAGAGAATGGAAAGCAGAAAAAGGCAAAGAGAAAGCTGAAGACCATGGTGAGAAGAACAAGTCCTCATTGAAGATTCAAGAAATAAATGTGACAAACACTGTTGCAGAGGATGACAGTCTAGTGTCAGGAGACATCTACTTCTTGAAGAATACAATGGACTCAGCTCTTCTTACAGCATCTGATGGAAATGCACTGAGTGACTGGATTATAGACTCAGGGGCATCACTTCATGTGTCTCCAAACAAGGAGTGGTTTACTTCTTATGTGACCACTAAAGATCATGTTCGGCTAGGCAATGGGCAGACATGTGAGATCTTAGGTGTTGGAGATGTTCAATTGAAGTTTCAGAATGGCTCTTCTTTCACGCTGAAGAATGTGAGACATATTCCCGCAATTACAAAGAGCTTGATCAACACAGGTTTGCTTGATGATGCTGGCTACGTCACCACTTTTGGACAGAACATGTGGAAGATATCCAAGGGTTCTATGACAGTAGAACATGGAGTAAAGTCTGGAGGACTTAACATGATTTATGTATCAAATGTCTCTAAAAATGTAATCAATGTAACCGAGCAGCCGAACGTTTCTTTGTGGCATAGCCGGTTAGGACATATGTCCAAGAAGGGAATGGAAATCTTGTCTCGTTCTGGTTATTTGCCTGGCTTTTCATTTAATGATTTTGAATTCTGTGAAAATTGTCTGTATGGTAAGCAAACACAACAGCCACATAAGCATAGAAGCAGTAGAAGACCTATGCCTAACCTATCTCTAGGGGGAGCTTCTTACTTTATGACATTTATAGATGATTACTCGAGGAAAGTATGGGTTTACTTTCTCAAGCACAAGGATGAAGCGTTTAGTGTTTTCAAAACGTTTGTGAAACTTGTGGAGAATCAGAGTGGCAAGAAGCTTAAATGCTTACGCACTGACAATGGTGGAGAGTATGTTTCAAAGGCCTTTCAGGACTTTTGTGAGTCAAAAGGTATAAAACGTGAACTTACTGCTCCTTACAATCCTCCTCAAAATGGTGTTGCTGAGAGGATGAATAGGACCATACAAGATAAGGTCGGAAGTATGTTGTCTAATGCACAACTGCCAAATGCGTTTTGGGCTGAAGCTGTATCAACAATTGTTCATCTTGTAAATAGATCTCCTAGCAAGGTTTTGTAGAAGGATTCAGTGCCAGAGATGGTATGGTCAGACAAAATACCCTCATACAAGCATCTCAGAGTCTTTGGCTGTGAGGCCTATACTCATGTTCCAAAGCAATTTAGGAACAAACTTGAGCCAAAGAGTAGAAAGTGCATCTTTCTAGGCTATGGTAATTCTGGTCAGATGGGGTACAGACTTTGGGATCCCGAATCCAGAAAGGTTGTCCGCAGCAATGATGTTCACTTTAATGAATCCAAATATCATTCTAAACCAGAGAGGGTTGGGGAGATTAGAAGAGTTGTCTTCCAAGAAGATGGACCTGCACGTGCAAGACAAAATGTCAGAGCTCAAGAGGAGCAAGGACAGGATAGAGTGGAACCACAGGTTGTGGCTGAGCCTGAGCCACCTATTGTGCATAGATCTGGACGTGTCACGCGACCTCCTGATAGGTTTGTTCCATCTATGAATTATGTCATGTTGAGTGATTGCAATGAGCCTTCATGTTACAAGGAAGCAGTGCAAATGAAGGACTCGGGAATTGGCAATTGACCATGCAGTCAGAGATGACAGCTCTGCATAAAAACCAGACATGGAAGCTAGTTAAATTACCACGGGGCAAAAAGACTCTACCCTGTAAATGGGTCTACAGGTATAAGATCACCACTCATGATAGTCAGCCAAAGTACAAAGCAAGGCTTGTTTCCAAGGGCTTTAAGCAAGAGCAAGGCATTGACTTTGATGAAGTCTTCTTTCCGGTGGTCAAGATGACTACATTGAGATGCTTTCTTGCATTCGTTGCCATATTAGATTTGGTGTTGCACCAAATGGATGTCAAGACAGCGTTGTTGCATGGTGATTTAGATGTGGAAATTTACATGCAGCAGCCAGAAGGGTTTGTTGAGAAAGGCAAGGAAGATTGGGTATGCCAGTTGTTGTATGTGGATGACATGTTGATTGCTGGCAAGCACTTGGAAGAAATTTCAGCTTTGAAGTCAAAGATGGCAAAATCGTTTGACATGAAAGACATGGGTGAGGCAAGTCATATACTTGGTATGCACATTGAGAGAGACAGATCAAAGAAGTTGATTTGGTTATCTCAAACAGAGTATATTGACAAGGTTTTGCAACGTTTCAATATGGAGAAGGGAAAGGCATTGAGTGTTCCATTGCCACCATATGTGAAACTTAGCAAACAAGATTTTCCTATGTCTGAGGAAGAACAGGCTGAAATGGATAAGATTCCATATGCATCTGCAGTGGGTAGTTTGATGTATGCAATGATTGCTACTCGCCCAGACATTGCATTTGCAGTGGGAGTAGTAAGTCGATACATGTCAAACCCAGGCAAGAAACATTGGGAGGCAGTGAAAGGAATATTGAGATACCTGAAAGCTACAAAGAGCATGCGTATATGCTATGGGAGTCAGGAGCTAAGTGTAAAGGGTTTTATAGACTCAGATTATGCAGGTGACTTAGACAACCGAAGGTCTACGTCAGGGTATGTCTTTACATTGGCTGGTGGAGCAGTATCATGGCGTTCTAGATTACAAGATTGTGTTACTCAGTCTACTACAGAGGCTGAATATGTTGCAGCATCAGAGGCATGCAAAGAATCAATTTGGCTTAATCGACTAGTAACAGATTTGGGAATCAAAGAAGAGATGCCTGTGTTATATTGTGATAGTCAAAGTGCTATACAATTGGCTCGCAATCCAGTTTATCACTCAAAGACAAAGCATGTGGATGTGAAGTATCATTTCATCAAGGAAATGCTCGAGGATAAGCAACTTCAGCTTGTCAAAGTTCACACCACAGAAAATCCTGCTGATCTACTTACAAAAGGACTTCCCTCAGAGAGCTTTGCGCATTTTCACAAGCAGTTAGGTGTAGGGTAGTACATCACTTCTCTACATCTCTTGTATATTAGCTTGTATAGTAGCTTCTCTCACACTTAAAGTACCACATTGGACTTTAAGTGGGAGGTTGTTGGGGTATAAAGCCCAATGTGGTCGCCCAGGTAAGTGAGCGGGCCGCCAGGTATGTACACATAATCTTTTGTAAAAACCTAATAAGAACTCAGTATGCTCTACACATTACAGTAGAGCGATTTCACCATATCATCATGCTCTTCTTCTCGCACTCTCTCTCGCGTCGCACTTCCGCTCGTACTCCTTCAATGCTCTTCTTCTCGCACTCTCTCTCGCGTCGCACTTCCGCTCGTACTCCTTCACTAACGGGGAAATGTTAAGCGTCCTTTCTTTCCCTCATGATTATTTGACACCACTTTTGGTCTAGTTTATGGGGGGGGTGAGATTGGGCATGCTTGAACAACTGATCTTGAATTAGAAATCAGTAGTGTATTTACCCGTCCTTCAGACGAGAGAGAGAGAGAGAGAGAGAGAGAGAGAGAGAGAGAGAGAGAGGGAGAGAGAGATAGATTGATTATTGTCGTCGGAGGTCAAATACGACCTATGGGACCAACTACAATCATTACAAAGGTAGCTCCATCATATGACTAGTACAACTCAATTGGTTGGTGTAAAGGCTCGACGTAGGAGTACTAGCTTTTAAGGGGGTCATACAAATGGGCACATGAGCCACGTATCCTAAAATGGGAAGGAGGTGGACAAAATGACAAAACAAGGGAAAAATTCAGTCGCTACTATTGTCGGTAGCAACGGGGTCTTCTTAGGAGTTTGAAAATCCTGAATGAGGGCTCTCCCATCTCGATAGACTGCCCACTTTCCTTGTTTACGAGCATCATGCATTTTCTTGAGCTCGCTTTCTTTGAGTTTGAGTTGGTTCTTAGTTAACTCCTCAGCGATCCAAAAATTCTTTCCCTTGAGGAGGCGGGATTGACGTAAAAGCCTCAACCGCTCTTCTTTGTCCTTGAAGGTAAGTGTGCATTGCCCAGGTGGCAAGCGTCTGTTTGTGTCGTTGAGCCAAGAGATTGTGTTGGGCTCAATAGTGATTGGCTGCAAGATGTCATTGAGCTTGATGATCGCTTCTTTGAGAGTGTCCTCGGTGGTACACCATGGTGATGGGACCCCTCCAATCCTCACTTTAAGACCGAGGGATTCCTGTAGTTGGCGCTCTTGGAGGGCGGCCTTTAACTCGGTGCCGATCTTCTGTGTGATGCCATCTGTGACTTCTCGGACTTCCTTTTGGACCTTTGTGATAGACTCCGCAATAGTGGCTTCAACCTCTCGTGCTTCTATAAGGAGAGTCTGGCTCTCTTCTTCCTTTGTGACCTCGAGATTGTGTAAGCGTTTCTTGAGGGCTACATTTTCCCTAATGAGCTCTTGGATTTGGGTCTCAAGAGCTGAGATTCTAGCTTCTTGGTGGGCAGAGGAATCCTTCCTAGGGGCAGCTACCACAGCAAGGAAACTTTTGTGTGCACATGAAGCCGGTGTGCTAGGAGTACTCATCGTTGCAAAACTGTGTGGGACCTGGTGCTTGCGGATCAAATGACCTAGTTCAAAAGCAAAGGAGCCAGCCTGTTGAAATCCAAGGTGGCGGGCTCGATCTCATGAGGTGAGGCGGCCACACAGTTAGCTGGCGGACTCCATTTAGTGACGCAGTTGAGGCTAGCTGACTGTATTTGCATCACTATGACATTTGGAGCACATTACCGCTCAGATAGACGCACAAAAACAAAGGAAAAGTTCAAGTCAAAAAATCTCGGGAGCGGTAATGCTGGACTCAATCCTCGCAGTAATGGTCCTTCAGCAATGCACGCGGTAATCGGCCGGGCTAAATTTCTGCATTTATTTCTGCCGTATTTACCGCCAGTATTACCGCAACCATTACCGCACACGCGAGTATTTTTTTAAAAAAAAGCAGATGACCATTTGGATGGTCCTTGGTAGGACCCATCCAAATGGTCATTTGCCTTTTTTTTCCTATACATTTAATAAATTAAAAAAACAACAATTTCATTGCACCAAAACTTTGGACCAAAATCAAATGTTTAATTATATTGGAGAAACTGTTCATTACAAAATTGCCCAAATAGGCGATGCATGGCGGTTATACAACTGTGGCCAAAAGAAGACTTTGGGCCAAAATCAAGTGTTTAATTATATTGGATATTACAAAATTGCACAAATAGGCGATACATGGGGGCTATAAAACTGTGGCGAAAAGAAGACGCGCGGGCCCAAAAACACTTAGAGGATTGAGCTACTCGGATCCTGGGACCTCTCGAGGGACTCCTTGACTCTGGAAAAGAAAAAAACAACAAAACCTTTAATTAATACAAATGGATACATAAAGTTGCATGCAATGATTTTAATCAAAAGTTCACACTTACAGGCTGTAGTGTACGACATGCATTTTCAAATTCTTTGCGATTGATTTTGTTGTTTTCATACAGCCAGCACCATGTCTGATATTCGGAGTGGCTCTCTCTGTATCTCTAGATCTCTCGGCTTGGACGGGTCATAGTAATATTTTGCTGTATATCAATTAAAAAATATCACAAACCTAACCTTATTACCACAAATTAAATCAATTCAAATGAAAATACGCACACTCACAAATTTATCTTTCCATGCTGCTTTTCCGCCCGAGCCATAATGCGTGGGCGTTTGTTGCGCCCTCGCCTCCACCTGCCGAGTGTGCGCCCTAGCACCTGCCGCTCTCTCGTCCTCCAGCTCGCCTTGGGCTTTCTCCCACTCCTCGTCGTGAACATTTCCAGGGCGATAGTTGTGACCCTCAGATTCAAATGTTTGCTTTGCCGCCCTCCGCACACTGGACTTCTTATTTTTCAAGAAATTCTTGATGTATTCCTCGAGCGACTGCCTGGAGAACTCTTCCACTTGCGGATTAGGGAACTGCATGAGCAATGTCGTGTGAATGTACGTCAAGTCGACTGGGTCCTGATCTTTGAAAGATTTAAAGCAATCTTGGTATGTCGAGTGGATCAGCTGGTTAAGGTGCCCTCGAAATGTCCTCCCCAAAGAGGAACCTAGATCCACCTCCCCCCCTCGATGTATATAATAGTAGTAGCCACGAGCGTCCGGGGCGGGTGCATCGCGGTCCTCATCCTCATGTGGAGCTCCAAGGGGTGAGCGAGGAGGTCGGGGTGTAAGAGGAGGTGAATCTGTAGCACTGCCCCCTCCACCACCAAAGCAACACGAGCCACTACCTCGACGAGAGCGTGCGCCACCAATACCGGAAGAGCGATGGCCACCCGAAGAGCGCTGGCCCAAGCCCGAACCGCTGGGTGGTGTAGGCGACGGATAACTCGACGGTGCGGGCGTGGATCGCTGCAAATGCAAGGTGAAGGGAGCTGCGGGTGACGGGAAAGTCGAGGGTAAGGTGGAGGGAGGCCCACTAGGAGGCACACTCTGCACGATCGGAGTGTCAACGCCCGGTGTCACAAGCGGTGAGAGCCCATAGGTAGCCAACTATGCTAGTGTGTGCCGCCCTTGAAGACTCTGCTGCGAGGATAGCCACTCTGCCTGGGCACGGTATGCCCTCTCGAGGTCGGGGTTGTGTACTGCATCTCGGAACCATCGAAAGCCGAAGGTGGATTATGATTGGTGGGAGGAAGACTGCGAGTAGTAAGCATCACAAGCGTCCTCGTAAGAGAGGCCCTCGGCGAGAAATTCCTCTATGGATCGATAGCCGGGCGTGGAAGAGGATGCCATATCCTACAATTTCACCAAAAAAAGGGACCCTAATTAGCATTGGATTCTAGTCAAAGTGAGATTCTTTATTGCATAGGATTCCTCCTTGCATAGGATTCCTCCCTGCATAGGATTCCTTTTATCTCCTATTTAAGAAATGGTTTATGTTATTATTATTTTTTTGCATCCATTTAGAGTGTGTGTGTGTGTGCTTCTAATTAATCTATTGTGTGTGTGGCAAAGAAATTAATCTAGTGTGTGTGTGTTGGACCTTAATCTACCGTTGGGCTTCTCGGTGACCATTGGGGTCTCAATCAACTTCATCGCACACCTACATGGAGGTATGTTTTGGTATGTTAATGCTAATGGAGTTATGTTTTGTTATACTAATGTATGCCCAAGCACACACTAATGCAAGCGTTAGTGTGTGCTTGTAACGCATGCACACACTAATGCTTGCATTAGTGTGTGCTTGTGCACTAATTAGTGTGTGAAAACACACCAATGCATTAGGGTGTGTGTGCATGCATTGGTGTGTTTTCACACACTAATTAGTGTGTGCTTGTAACGCATGCACACACTAATGCTTGCATTAGTGCAAGCATTAGTGTGTGCTTGTGCACTAATTAGTGTGTGAACACACACCAATGCATTAGGGTGTGTGTGCATGCATTGGTGTGTTTTCACACACTAATTAGTGCACAAGCACACACTAATGCAAGCATTAGTGTGTGCAATTTTTTCACACACCAATGCTCACAATAGTGTGTGCTTGTGCATGCATTAGTGTGTAGACACACTAATTGTGCACAAGCACACACTATTGTGAGCATTGGTGTGTGCTAGAGAGGTATGCACACACTAATGCTTGCATTAGTGTGTGATTGTGCATAAATTAGTGTGTACAAACACACTAATTTGTGCACAATCACACACTAATGCTTGTATTAGTGTGTGTGTGTGTATAATGCATGCATTGTGCCTAAAATAGTGTGTGAAAACACACTAATTAGTGCACAAGCACACACTAATGCAAGCATTAGTGTGTGCTAGAGAGGTATGTACACACTAACGCTTGCATTAGTGTGTGCTTGGGAACAAATTAGTGTATGGAAACACACTAATGCATGCACACACTAATGCTTGCATTAGTGTGTGATTGTGCACAAATTAGTGTGTGCAAATACACTAATTAGTGCACAATCACACACTAATGCAAGCATTAGTGTGTGTGTGTGTATAATGCATGCATTGTGCACAAAATAGTGTGTGAAACACACTAATTTGTGCACAAGCACACACTAATGCAAGCATTAGTGTGTGTATAATGTATACACACACTAATGCTTGCATTAGTGTGTGCTTGGACACAAATTAGTGTGTAGAAACTAACTAATGCGTGTGTGTATAATGCATGCACACACTAATACGGGCATTAATGTGTAATTTGTGCACAAAATAGTGTGTAAAAACTAACTAGTGTGGCATTAGTGTGTAATTTGTGCACAAAATAGTGCGTAAAAACTAACTAATGCATGCACACACTAATGCAAGCATTAGTGTGTGTGTGTATAATGCATGCACACACTAATGCAAGCATTAGTGTGTGATTGTGCACAAACTTGTGTGTGTGTGTGTGCGTGTGTGTACAATGTGTGTGTGTGTGTGCATGTTAGTGCATGTGTCTGTATGCATTGTGTGTATGTGTGCAATGTGTATGCATTGTGTGTGTCTGTGCATGTGTGTGTGTGTGTATGTGTTTGTGTGTGTGTGTGTGTGTAGAAGAACGAGAAGAAAGAGAGAGTTTGAGCACTTACATTCGTGACCTCGATCGCTTAGATATGGTGGGGATGGAGATGAAGAGAGTAATAGAGGTTGGAGATGGAGAGGGAGAAGGAGAGAGATCTTGAAGATGAAGAGGGAAACAGGCCCGTGCAGAAGAGGAGGTCGTTTTTGAATTTTTGGCATTCAATTCCGCGGGGGCACGTAAGTACCCCCTTTACATAAAAAAATTTGCTTGGGATTTTACCGTGAGTATTACCGCGCTTGTTACCGCGGGTATTACCGCCAGTATTACCGCGAAAATCTTTGATGAGACATTAAGGTTACGCCGACTGCATGACCTCTTGTACCCACCTCCCCTCTATCTTTAATGAGTGTCAGTCATGTCAGTACCAACATTCTTGATTTTTATTTTTCTTATTTAGTGTGTGGTCGTGTGTGCAGGACGATTGGGATGATGTGGGTCCGCCGGTTGGCGCGGAATGAACTCGATGGTTGAGCGAGTGATTACCATGCCCATGTACACGATGTAAGCATGCAATTGCATGTCTTCGGCGTATATGCTTGGCTCACGTGGATGATTATGGGCTATGGGACGATCCGAGAAAACGCGCTCGAATGGAAACTAGCGATCCGAGGGTTTTGGCATCCATTGATGTCGCTCCCCATTGAATTGTGATCGGGGGCGGAGGCGGGAGGAGGACGGAAGAGCAATTGCGCCAGGAAGCAGTCATGGGAGGGGGGTCACACCCGCCGTCCGATGTGGGTGGGTCCACACGAGTGCATGCGCATCCTACATCCACCACATATGGGGATCTCCCCACCACCCCGCCCCACATGGAGGTGGAGGAAGATCATTTGCACAATATGGTTGAGGATCTTCTTGCACGTGAGGCGGCGAATGAGTGTGAGCTTGAGTGTGCATGTGAAAAAGCCGCCCAAAAAACCAAAGATTCATTGCTAGAGGCAGCACACACCGCTCTTTACGAGGGATGCTCCTACTCCATATTACAAGCGTCTCTTGAGATCTTGAATATTCAAGCAATGTTTGGATGGAGCAATGCAGGGGTCGATGCACTATTGAGGCACGTTTATGTGTGATAAGTGTTAGTTGTGAGTTTTTTTCGTGGTTATATGCAATAACGAGTGTTCTTTAATTATGTCATAGGCTATTAGGCAAGATGATGCCTAAAGGCAATCATCTTCTAGAAAATCGAAGGAAGG
The DNA here is from genome assembly GCF_014529385.1 of Adiantum capillus-veneris. Taxonomy (NCBI): domain Eukaryota; kingdom Viridiplantae; phylum Streptophyta; class Polypodiopsida; order Polypodiales; family Pteridaceae; genus Adiantum; species Adiantum capillus-veneris. Next base: position 24,645,270 of record NC_140954.1, on the reverse strand, counting down.
CATGACAGGTGGTGACAGGGCTTGGGATGGACTATGATCGCATACATGCATGTGTCAATGATTGCGTGCTATTCCTCAATGAACATACAGGGTTTGATGCTTGCCCCGAGTGTGGAGAATCAAGGTACAAAGAGGGAATGCAAGGAACCACAATACCTCGCAAGGTTCTTCGTCATTTCCCCCTCATTCCCCGCATCAAGCACATGTTCAGCACCAAAGAAACAAGCGAGCTTCTTACATAGCATATGACAAATCGCTCCACCAATGGGGTTATGAGAGTGCCGGCTGACTAGCCGGCATGGCAACACATTGAGCAGACATGGCCTGAGTTTAGAGAAGAGCCTCGTCACTTGAGGCTTGGTCTGGCTAGTGATGGGGTAAACCCATTTGGGCATCGGTCTACCTTATGGAGTACTTAGCCAGTGGTTGTTGTGAACTACAACATTCCACCATGGGAGTCAACCAAGAAGGGGAACATTTTGCTCTCTCTTCTAGTCCCAAGAAAACACAAGGTGAAGAACATGGATGTATATTTAGCACCTTTGATTGAAGAGCTTCAAGAGCTATGGAATGGCATAGATGTTTTTGATGTATCAAGACCACTTCGTGATCGGCGCACAATGATCAAGTGCATTCTCATGTGGACCATGCATGATTACCCCGGTCTTGGATAGATTTCTCGTAAGCTTATATATACTTTGTGACGCTCTTTAATGTCTTTGCATTGGTCTCTTATATGCGGTTATGTCTTTTTTTTTTGTAGGACTATCGACATGTGGACATAGGGCGTGCCCAACTTGTGGACCCTCACTCGTGACAGAGAGACCCGCTCTACTTGGTAAGGTGATCTACCCCAATAACCATCGCTTCTTGCCGCCCACACATCCATCTTATGCTCCACCGTGCAATGGGATGGAGCCACTCCATTGGACCATGGCCGATTGGGCAAGACATTGGAATGAGTATCACAACACATTGCCTCCTCCCAATGATCCACCTAGGGGTATGTCTAGGTACTCTATTTTCTTATCACTACCCTATTGGGATTCATTAAAAATCCAACACCTATTGGATCCAATGCATGTGTTCAAAAATGTTGGGCAAGCTATATGGGATCACATAGTAGGCAAGAAAGATTCATTGGGGACTAGAGAGGATATGAGGGCCATAAGGAGGCTCCCTCCTTCGGTCACACCTCGCATGGGGCCTCGGGGGAAGATGGTTCTTCCAAAGGCACCTTGGATTCTATCAAGGGTGGATCAAGAGCGGATGAAACAAGTCATTGCATCCATCCGTACTCCAACAGGTTATATGTGTTTGCTCAAGGGTGCCTTCACTAAAACTAAGAAAGGAGGATCCACACAACTGTATGGGCTCAAATCCCATGATTGGCACAAGATTCTTCAGGTAATGTGTGTGTGTGTATGTGTATGTGTGTGTGTATGTGGTTTAGGGTTTCTGATACTAAAAATTCTTTTTGTTTGTGCAATAGTTTGTGCTTCCAATTAGCATTAGTGGATTTGCGGACATGAAGGTAAAGACTGCAATATTCAAGGTGGGAGAAGTTGTCAGGTATAGAACATTTGATCCTCCCTCCTAAACTTTACTTTGAAGACTAACTTTACTATGAAGATTATGAAGGGTTTTTTGGTTACAGGTTTGTGAGTTCCAAAGAAATCGAAGTTTCAGCCATTCCAACAGCTCGACTTCTAGTGATTGAAGCAACTTGTGCTATTGAGGATGCATTCCCATAATCACTAATGGTTTCATGTACATGTGTTCAGGCAAGCATGGCAGAGGGTTGGATTATACAAGAGGCTTTTGTGTATGTCTCTCAATATCTTTTCACAATAGACCCATCATTGCCTCGTTTAAAGACGGAGGAAGAGGATCCAAAAAAACACGCAGTGACATTCCAAGTGGGAAAGGTTCTCTCTCGATTTTGGATAGGGAATTTCAAGCCATAGTCAACAACCATTGTCTACTCAATGCTCCCATCATGGACAAATGGGTGGATATGTATGTGGAGGTGCGTACAACGAGAGAAAGGGAGAGGGAAGCATGGAAGAGTTCGCATGGCGGTAGGCGAGCACCTCCCTTTCCTAAAGAGCTTGCCAAATACCCTGATCTAATTCCAGTTGGGTGGATACACAATGCCATGACCAAGGCCAAGGCACAAGGAGAACAAATAAGCCCTAAAGAATGGGAGTACGCGCGAGGATGTCTACCAAGGGTAATATACTCAATGTGTTTAGTGTGTGTGTGTGTGTGTGTGTGTGTGTGTGTGTGTGTGTGTGTGTGTGTGTGTGTGTGTGCGTGTATGTGTGTATGTGTGTCACCTCTCTCTCTCTCTCTCTCTCTCTCTCTCTCTCTCTCTCTCTCTCTCTCTCTCTCTCTCATCTATCTTGATTGGTTTTTGTAGGCCTTCACATTCAACTCTATGTGGTCCAAAGGACGTCATTTTCGAACCCGCAAGATATATGAGCGTCGAACCACTCACGATAGTGGAGTTATGGGCAACTTTGACACAACAACACAAGAGGTGAGGGAATGTGGAACAATAGAGAGGATAATCAAAGTGGATTTCAGAACATTTCACAAATATCTCTTTGACTGCCGATGGTTTGCGGGTGAGGTTAAGAGACATGAGAATGGACTCTATATAGTAGACTCCGGGAAATTTCATCGCGGGAAGACCGACAACTTGGTGCAACCTAGTAGTTGTAAGCAAGTAAAGTCCATGTGAAACTCACTAAAACATTATATGATACATACAAAACTACATTCATGTTGTTGTTTGCTCTATGACCTACATGTGTTTTATGTGCCTTGTATGTATCGAAGACGACTATGGTATGTTATTCCAGTCACACCACAGAGCAGATCTATCTTTGCAGATACGAACATAGAGACTTTGGCAGATCCCACCATACCATCTCAAGAAGACGCCAATGACGATGATGCAGTTGAGGTCGAGGAGAACCAACCATTCCCAATAACCAACCATAGTGAGGAGGAGGACGAGGATGGAGAGGATGATGATGATTCAATTGGAGAGGCTGTAGAGGATGAATCAATAGATTTATTTGTTGATTTAGCTACCATGGGGTTGGACATGGATGTAAGCACTTGTAGAGATCTCTTGGAGGATGAAAATTAATAAATATCTTTTGGATTTTGACTTCTTTCTCTACTTATGCTGTACAAAAGGGCTATTTGTTTATGAACACAAGACAATACAATTTTGATCATCGTTCGCTTGCCATTTCCATATGAATGCTTAGTTGACATAAGATTTTGAGGTGGAAACAAAATATTTATATTTTTGTTTATAGAATCTCATGGAGTACAAATGAGTAGAGTAGGAGAATCATACCAATAGATGAGGCAAGCAAAGAGAAGAGAGGTACTAAAAATCCCAATGAGAATAGGATTTCTTACACTCCGTGCAAAAAGGGGGTGACAATACAATTTTGATCATTGTTCGCTTGCCATTTCCATATGAATGCATAGTTGACATAAGATTTTGAGGTGGAAACAAAATATTTTTTGATATAGAATCTCATGGAGTACAAATGAGTAGAGTAGGAGAATCATACCAATAGATGAGGCAAGCAAAGAGAAGAGAGGTACTAAAAATCCCAATGAGAATGGGATTTCTTACACTCCATGCAAAAAGGGGGTACTAATTTCCGAAAAGTAACAAAATAGAATAGGATTTATAGAAAGGGAAAAGTGGGAGAGGAATGGGCCACGTGGATTCTCTTTTCCTGTTGCGGTAATCTAGGTGGTTATTATTGCGGTAATCTGGGCGGCAATGCTCGCGGAAAATTCGGGAAACGCGCCAACGGGTCTGCACCATACAATCTCTCTCTTTCTTGAAGCTCTCTCTCTCCTCTTATGCGGTAATGTTGTGCGGTAACAGCAACATTCTCCCATAGTGAATCTACCAAACTAGGAGTCGCCAGGGCTGCACGGTGTTGGGGTGAGCACGCAAGTAGTGTAGGCGCCAGAACCGCAGGATGCTGGGGTAGGAGCTCGAGTAAAGCAGGGCATGGCTGAACCTTAACGCCCCCCCTCAGGGCTGCCCCTTGCCCAGTGGAAGACTGTGGGAGAGGAAGAGAGGCTAGGGCTAGGGTTAGTGCTGAGAGAGAGAGAGAGAGAGAGAGAGAGAGAGAGAGAGAGAGAGAGAGTATCTAACTTTTGGAGAAATAAGCTACAACAGCTGACACATGTTCAAATTATTCTGGAAAAATCAAATTCCAATTCAATTGCTACAGCCACTAGAGGATCCAAGACTTTGATGCATAACAGGAGGCGATCTGTATGGCACTTACAAGATAAGAAGATGACTCTAAAAAGCAAGGATGGACATTTGAGCCGATATGTTCTTGATTTTATAATTATCTATGAGTGTAAAGACATGCTAGTAATTAAAGACATTTGAGCCCATATGTTCTTGATTTTGTCAGAATCATTGACGGTAAAGACATGCTAGTAATAAATTAAAGCCAAGGAGCATAGTAAACACTACCCATTCTTTTGTGCTTCTTAGAGGAAAAACAATTCCCAAGGACCATGTCATGGATAGGAAGCCATCCCAAAAAAAAGTTGCTTTCAAGAATATGCACAATTAGCATACATACATTCAACCAAATCTTTTTCTATGTTAAACTCTTGTAGCCGTGAGCACGCATGCATAGGTGATTACATCAAGAGAGGGACCCTCACTTTTCATCTATTAAAAATAGCCCTCATCTTCCTCGTTCTTTCCTAGCTATACATATCATCCACTTAATGCATTCCGAGAAACTACATACAAGTTTGAGAGCTCATTAAAAACTATATGTGCTTTCAAATTGTGCCACATTTTGCATACGTGTTTACCAAAGCTTCTAAAGCTGCAAGTCAAGAGATTGTATATGAAGTTAAATCCTCAATCCACATTGGTTGAAAATAGCCTTATGGGTGCTAGCCTTGTTGGAAAAAAAATCTTTGGACATCACCATGTTGTTATGTGACCCTACACGCTGCCACTATTTGGGATATCTTATTATCAATGCATTTAGAAGATTGCATCCTCAATAGAAATTGTACACAAAACTTTTCATTCATTCAATTATATACCATACTTTGAAGCATAAGTAGATACATACATCCCAAAAAGAAGACCAAAAACCCTTTCCTTTAATAGCCCCTCACTATCAATCTTGTCATGTATTTGTTTGCAGTTGAAGAGAGGCTCCTTAGAGGCTCTCCCTTCGATTGTGATGGTAACAGCCTTGACATATCCTTTAGATGCATAGGTGATTGCATCCGGAGAGAAGCCCTTGCTTCATGTGCAAGGAAAACACTCTACCTTCCTCACCCTTCCCTTGATGTTCCATCCTCCAAATAAATTGGAAGAGAGTCCAACCCAGATAGCCCATTGAAAACCCTTTGTGTGTTGGAATTTTTTTGTGCTAGAGAGAGGGCCTCAAATCTTTTCCAATGAAACCGGTCCATAATGTTTCTTGAAGATATGTTTCATAAACCTTGAAGGCCATGAATCAGAGGGCCCTTTTGTGAGGTGGTTTGGTAAGCATCTTGTGTTTGTGATGCAGAGCTTTTGTTGACATATGGTGTACCTCTGAGAGAACAAAGAGTTTGTTAAGAGCTTCCAATCTAAGATAAGTTCACTTGGGATGCATTGATGGCAATGTATGTCCACAACAGCAGAGGAGTGATTTATTTTCATAGAATGCAAAGTAATGACTTCTTGCATTGCAATCAGATGTTCTTGCAACTTGAAGGCATGTGGCATTGCAATGCTTTCACCCCACCAAATGTGGAGAAAAATATAGGATGTGTTTTCTTGGTATGCATTGATTGGAGATTATGTTTGTCATAAAATCTAATATCTAATATCTAACCAACCCAAATGATTTTCTCATATTAAACTGATTACTTAATGTGGGAGAATAAACGAAAACAAGGGTTAAGATATAGACATGTGCTTATAGATCTATCTCAACACGGGGCCAATGGTAAAGGAGCCCAAATGAGAGATGGTCTATCAAAGAGAAAGGTTAAACAATGGAGCATAAGACCTTAGGGTTATCTTCATTGAAGACCTCCAATAATGTGTGTAAAAGTCCTTAGATCTAGGACCATAGTCAAGCTAGGTCTGAGCTTGAGGTGGGAACCCGGCCCAAGCTCGAGTTTCTTGAACTGCTGCATGATTAAGGTGCTTGAGTTGCTTTGACATGCTTGCCTGAGATGCTTGTGGGAACACCCCTAGTCCAAGTGCTTAGTCATGCTTGATGACTAAGGTGCTTGAGCACCCAAGGTCAAAAAGATCCCTACAAAGAGGGGGGTGAGCCCTTTTCTTAGGGGTTAGAAAGAGAACACACACACACACTCTCAAGGAAATCCCAAGCTTAAAGAGGCATCAGGGACACATGGCAAGACCCTACCCATGTTACCTCCATGAGGTGCTTGAACCCTATTGGCTAGGATTAAAAGGGGTCCAATGATAATTTACAACAATTATCTAATTGTTTTTTCATTTATCAAGTCCTCTCTCTCTCTAAGGGGAAAGGGGGACACTTGTCCCAAGACTACACCTATTGCTAGAAATGGCCCAAGCTTGTGATTGGCTAGGCTTGGCATGAGCCAATGAGCTTCAATGATGAGCTAGAAGAGGGGGTCGACCTAGCAAGGAGGGGGGTTGCTTGCAAGGTATACTCACCCACACACACTCACAAACACTCTCATTGTGTGCTATGCAAAGTGCAAAAGCTCCCTCTCCTTCTCCAAGCAAGTAGAGGTTGAGAGCCTACACCAACACTCTTGGATATGGAGTGCAAATCCAACCAAGAGCCATGCTTCAATGCTTAAGCTTTCCATCTCCTTCTTCTTCATTACTATGCTATTATGTATGCTAGCAACAAGAGTTATGATAAGTGAGGAATTAATTCTTTCTCCTACGAAATGTTTCTCCTTCCTCTTCCCTACCCTCATTCCCTGCTAGCTCTCTCCACCTTGGAAGGTGTTTGAGGTCTTGGGACTGAGGCTTGGGATAGTTAAATCTTTCTTCAATTTTATGTTATGTTTGTGATGCATGAAGCTTTCCATCTTCATTGCATCACCTAGGTCACAAGGAACACAAAGATTGTATTGTAACAAGTCTCTCTTAATGGGATAAATCATAATACAAATGCCTATTGGAGGGGGGACCGGCTCCACATGAATCCGGTCCTCAACTGTTGTCATGTTCTCTAAATTCTCTCTCTTGCAAAAGTATTGTTCATGCCAAGTTAACTAATTGCTATGATTATGTTGCTATCTTCAACTATGTTCACCCGCTATGCTCACAAAGTCATTTCTCAAAAGTACTTTCATTAATTTCCGCTACTCTCAAGTTAAATAGGCCAATTTCATTACATTGGTATCAGAGCATTTGGTTTCTCTTTTCTTGCTTAAGAAAAGAGGTCCTTAAGTAGTCTATAAATGGTTGGTGTTGTTAATTATATTAGGGTAAGTGGAAGTGGGATCTATTATCGGTTTTGTTGAGCCCACTATGTGGGGGATGGTGCACACCTCGGGAGCTTTGGACTTAATAATGGAGTCTTTTTAGACTTGCCTACGGCTTTACCATTATTGAGCCATAAGAAGTCCGAAAGGAGCTAGCCCTTGGCAACTTTGCTATGTTAGACCTACTCCTCTACTCTCTATAATTAACCACTTCAAGCTGTGGGTGTAGATTCTTAAGAGCCGATTTTCAAAGGCTAAGAGGAGTGGCAACTAAGGTTTTGAATTGCCAAAGCATACACTGAGTACATACATAAATTTTGTTAACATGGCTGACAATAATCAAGAGAGTAGAATGAACATTGATAGCTTTGATTTTGCACATGAAGGTGCTAATGATGATGCTCCCATGTTTGTGAATTATCTCGTCACTAAGTTACAGAAAGCTATGGGCAACCCTGCTTTGCAAGCCGAAGTTACTCAACAACTTCGTGCTTATGGAATTTCCCTTCCTCTCCAAGAGGAGAGAGAGCTTAGGAGGCCTCTTGAAGAGACCCCCAAAAGAAGACTCTCTCCCATTCGAGAGGAGGAATCCAAAGAGCAAGAAAGACGATCGCCCACTCCTCCCAAGAGGAAAAGATCAACATATAGTCCTTCTCCTCATCACTCTGAAAGGCAAGAGAGGAAACAAAGGAAGAAAAGGGCTAGGAAGAGGTCACCATCTTCTCCTTCTTCTTCACCTTCCTCCTCTTCTGATGAAAGTTATGGTTATTCTCCTAGAGAATACAAGAGGGGAGGACATCACAAATCATTTCCTGCATGGCGAAGGTCACAAAAGCTAAAGAAGTTCAAGGAGGGAGGAAAGAGTATCTCTTTTCTCACCTATGATGGCACCTTCGGTGCTACCGACAATGTGTTGGCCTTCATCTAGCAATTTGATGTGGCCTTTGGAGATGAGGGCTTCACAGAGTCCTCTAAGCTATGCCATGTAGCTATGCACTTCCAAAAATCAGCTCCTCAATGGTGGGCTAGCCTTCGTGGAAATGGTGAAGCCCCAAAGACATGGAAAACTCTACGAGTTTCCATCATGAAGCAATTCCTTGCAAGCGATGCAAAGGAAAAAGTGCTTACCGAATGGCGCAGCTTGAAGCTCCTCTCCCATGAGTCTATCCACAAATATATAGACAATTTTTGGGATTTACATCTCAAGGCTATTGTCTTTCAAAAGATAGACTTTGCCGAGCAAAGGCAACAATTTTGTGCGGGATTACCTGAAGAGATGGCCGAATACATCAACTCTCAATGGCCTGGTACAATTAGCAAAGTAATCCATCACACCATGATTGCTTCACGCATGAATTTCCATCAAGGGGCTAGACGTAATGTCAAGCCCATGGAAAACAAAGACAAAAATGATGCAAAGGGGAAAACCAATGTTCAAAATACTTCCCAAGTCAATTCCAACAACAACAACAATCGGTCCAAGGAGAAGGGAGTTTACAAAGGTAAAAACAAACTCTCTCCTGAAAATCTTGAAGCTTTTCGCAAGGACCATAAGTGTTTCAAGTGTGGGGAGCAAGGACATGGCTATCGTTCTTGCCCCAAGAAGAATACTCGCAATGAGACTCCTAGGGCTTTCACCATCGAAGCTCCAAAAGAGGATGCTCATTGCAAAGGATCATCACTTTCCTATGCTTGGGGAAAGGTAAGAGAGCATGATGCCTTCATCTTGTTTGACCCTGGCTCTACTCTTAACTTCATATTAATGGAGTTGGCCACCAAGTTGGGCATTGAAGCTTTTGAGATGGGAGATATAGTAGTGGTTGATGCAGCTTTCAAGGGACAACAAGCCTCCGTTACTCCCTTGATTGGGAAGTTGAGGCTTCATGTCCAAAGCTATGTCGACAAAGAAGACTTCTTCATCTCTCCTCTCCAACATGAGGATGTTATCCTAGGGTCACCATGGTTTGATCGCATGGCTGCCAACATGAAGTTCCCTGAAAGGAGAATCTACTTCACCTACAGGGGAAAGAACATGTATATAGATGCTAGTGAGCGTGGTCGCACTATTCCACTTGTAAATCCTCTTTCTTTTGATAAGTCAATGAAGAGCTCAGTTTCTATGTACATGATTTTTGTCAAAGAGTCTCTAAAAGATACTAATGTTTCATCAAATGCAAATGGTAGGAATCAAGAAGAGCTAGACTTGTCTAATTTCCTAAAAGGATTCCAAGATGTGTTCATCGATGATATCCCTATGGACTTACCTCCAAAACGAGGGGATGATGACCATCGTATTGAGATCCTTCCTGGAATCTCACCACCTAACAAGCCTCCTTATCGAGTCTCACAAGCTCAACAAGAGGAGATCATGAGGCAAGTACAAGAGCTGGTAGACAAAGGGATGGTGAGGCCTAGTTCCTCTCTCTTTTGTTCTCCAGTCCTTTTAGTGCAAAAGAAAGATGGTACATACTGTATGTGTGTGGACTATTGAGCACTAAACCATATCACTATCAAAAATAGATTTCTCGTACCTCGGGTAGAAGATCTGTTTGATAAGCTACAAGGCTCGACCTACTTCAGTAGGATTGACCTTAAGAGTGGCTATCATCAAATAAGGATAGTGGATGAAGATATCTTAAAGACCGCGTTTCGCACAACGTTTGGTCTTTATGAATATCTAGTCATGCCTTTTGGCTTGACTAATACACCAGCTACGTTCAATAATTTGATGGAGAAAATTTTTAGACCATACCGTAAATTCACTGGAGTGTTCTTTGATGATATCATCATCTACTCCAAGTCTTTGGAGGAACATAAACAACATCTCCAAGTGATTTTTCAAGCATTGAGGGAGAACAAGCTTTTTCTCAACCAAAAGAAAAGTGAATTGTTTCTACAAGAGATTCAATACCTAGGTCATATTATCTCTAAAGATGGTATCCAAATGGATCCATCAAAGTTAGAGGTAATAAAAGCATGGACTAACCCAAGAAATCTACATGAAGTAAGAAGCTTTGTTGGTATGTGCGCATACTAAAGACGCTTCATAGCAAAATTCTCTCAAGTAGAAGGACCACTACACGACTTAACTAAGAAGAATGTTAAGTTTGTGTGGACTGCTAAGGAGCAAAATGCTTTTGAAAAGCTCAAAGAGAAGCTTACTTCCCAACCAGTCCTCGTGCTTCCGGATCTCTCAAAGCCATTTGAGGTCCAATGTGATGCTTGTGGTGGTGATTGCCTTGGAGCAGTTTTGCTTCAAGAAGGGCATGCCATAGCATATGAGAGCCAAAGGCTCAATATTGACGAACGAGTCGTGGGCATTTATGAGAAAGAGCTTTTAGTTGTTCTACATGCCCTAGACACATGGAAGAACTACCTATTGGGGACTCCATTTATCTTACGAACCGACCACCAAAGTCTCAAGTATTTCATGACGCAAACCAAGCTTTCCGACAAACAAATGAGGTGGGAAAATTTTCTTTCGCAATTTAATTTCCATATTGCTCACATAGCTGGTAAGCACAATCAAGTGGCCGATGCACTTTCACGACGACCCAACGTTAATGTGGTGTCTATAGCTACTCACAATGATCTATCCTCTATGATAGATGAGTATGCTGCTGACCCTGACTTTAGAGACATAATGTCAGCCCTTGCTTTGGGGAAGAAAGAGGAACCATTCACCTTGCAGGATGGTTATCTTCTCCACGGCAATAGGCTATGTGTTACCCATTCCCTTCGTGAGAAAGTTATGTATGAATCCCATGCTCCTCCATATGCGGGGCATAGAGGTATTCAACCTACTCTCCGAGGGGTAGAGACGTACTTCTATTGGCCTACCATGAAATTGGACATACAAGAGTATGTTTCAAAATGTGTAGTATGCCAAAAGACCAAGTATGATAGAGGGAAGCAACCTGGATTACTCCAGCCATTGCCTATTCCAAATTCACCATGGGAGAGTATATCCATGGATTTCATCTTTGGATTACCCAAGTCTATCCATGGAAATACAGGAATATGGACAATAGTTGACAGGTTTAGCAAGCAAGCACATTTTATTCCTGTCAAAAAGACTATTAAGGCACATCAAATGGCAACTCTCTTCATATCTCAGATTTTCAAGCACCATGGATTACCCACATCCATCGTGTCAGATAGAGATCCTAGAATGACCAGTAATTTCTGGAAAGGTCTCTTTGAAAATCTAGGAACGAGATTGAATTTCTCTTCAGCCTATCACCCACAAACGGATGGCCAAAGTGAGATAGCCAATCTTACGATACTCGATCTACTCAAGACTTATGTTACCGAAGTAGATCAATGCTCACAATGGGAAAAGTACTTACCTCTTGTAGAGTATGCCTACAATAATACTATACATACTTCTACGGGAAAAGCACCTTTTGAGATCATTGAGGGAAGACCTAAAAGTCCCTTGCTACTCAAAGTACATGGGAAGATATTCGCCTCCGATGAGTATAGCCGTGACCTACAAGAATCTTTTCAAAAGATTAAGGAGGCTATATCCATCTCTCAACAAAGGCAAAAATCTGCTGCTGATAAGCACAGAAGAGCTTTAATGTTCAAAGAAAATGATTGGGTCTTACTCAAGTTTCCTAAGGCTCGATTAAGGCAAACGACGGGCAAAAATCCTACGGGCCATCAAAAGTATTATGCTAAACTAGCAAAAAGATACTATGGTCCTTTTCAAATCTTGAAGCCCATCAATGAGACGGCTTATCAACTCAAGTTGCCCAACCATTGGCTCATACACAATGCCTTTCATGTAATCCTACTTAAGCCCTACAAAGGAGAGCCACCAACTGAACCAATTATTGAAGACCCTCCCGAAGTTGAAGACCAAGAAGAGGTGCTACAACCCGAAGCTGTTCTTCAGCATGAAGACAAGGTATTACGACATGGTAAGATTATCCTTCGGTATCTTATTAAGTTCAAAAATTATCCTTTTGAAGATGCTAGATGGATGCAAGGAATACAGCTTAAGGATAGTATGAACCTTGTCAATGCTTACAATGCTACATTAGAGTAAGAAAATGTACAAATTTCTTTTAAATGACTCATGTTTTTGTCTTATAAGACTAGTCCTCTTTTTAATTGTGCACAAATTTAACTAGTATGCATGCTTAGAATCATGTTTGTGATGACGACGTCTCTCAAACACCAAGTAGAATTTGTCACTCTACTTTTGGAGAATAAAATGGACTAAAGACCAGACATGCTTGCGGCAGCTATGTCTCCCAAGCACCAAATGGATTAGTCATCCATCTTGTAAAAGATGTCGTAGGGTAAAAAGGGATCCTCTACCCGCTAAGTAAAATTGACTAATGACAAAGGCTTTATCTCTTCTACCTCATAGTCGAGGAAGACTATGATTTCAAGAGAGAGGTAATGTCATAAAATCTAATATCTAATATCTAACCAACCCAAATGATTTTCTCATATTAAATTGATCACTTAATGTGGGAGAATAAACGGAAACAAGGGTTAAGATATACACATGTGCTTATAGATCTATCTCAACACAGGGCCAATGGTAAAGGAGCCCAAATGAGAGATGGTCTATCAAAGAGCAAGGTTAAACAATGGAGCATAAGACCTTAGGGTTATCTTCATTGAAGACCTCCAATAATGTGTGTAAAAGTCCTTAGATCTAGGACCATAGTCAAGCTAGGTCTGAGCTTGAGGTGGGAACCCGGTCCGAGCTTGAGGTGGGAACTTGGTCCAAGCTCGAGGTACTTGACCTGCTGCATGATTAAGGTGCTTGAGGTGCTTTGACATGCTTGCCTAAGATGCTTGTGGGAACACCCCTAGTCCAAGTGCTTAGTCATGCTTGATGACTAAGGTTCTTGAGCACCCAGGGTCAAAAAGATCCCTACAAAGAGGGGGGTGAGCCCTTTTCTTAGGGGTTAGAAAGAGAACACACACACACACACACTCTCAAGGAAATCCCAAGCTTAAAGAGGCAGCAGGGACACATGGCAAGCCACTACCCATGTTACCTCCATGAGGTGCTTGAACCCTATTGGCTAGGATTAAAAGGGGTCCAATGATAATTTACAACAATTATCTAATTGTTTTTGCATTTATCAAGTCCTCTCTCTCTCTAAGGGGAAAGGGGGACACTTGTCCCAAGACTACACCTATTGCTAGAAATGGCCCAAGCTTGTGATTGGCTAGGCTTGGCATGAGCCAATGAGCTTCAATGATGAGCTAGAAGAGGGGGTCGACCTAGCAAGGAGGGGGGTTTCTTGCAAGGTATACTCACCCACACACACTCACAAACACTCTCATTGTGTGCTATGCAAAGTGCAAAAGCTTCCTCTCCTTCTCCAAGCAAGTAGAGGTTGAGAGCCTACACCAACACTCTTGGATATGGAGTGCAAATCCAACCAAGAGCCATGCTTCAATGCTTAAGCTTGCCATCGCCTTCTTATTCATTACTATGCCATTATGTATGCTAGCAACAAGAGTTATGATAAGTGAGGAACTAACTCTTTCTCCTACAAAATGTTTCTCCTTCCTCTTCCCTACCCTCATTCCCTACTAGCTCTCTCCACCTTCGAAGGTGTTTGAGGTCTTGGGACTGAGGCTTGGGATAGTTAAAGCTTTCTTCAAGTTTATGTTATGTTTGTGATGCATGAAGCTTTCCATCTTCATTGCATCACCTAGGTCACAAGGAACACAAAGATTGTATTGTAACAAGTCTCTCTTAATGGGAGAAATAATAATACAAATGCCTATTGGAGGGGGGACCGGCTCCACATGAATCCGGTCCTCAATTGTTGTCATGTTCTCTAAATTCTCTCTGTTGCAAAAGTATTGTTCATGCCAAGTTAACTAGCTATGATTATGTTGCTATCTTCAACTATGTTCACCCGCTATGCTCACAAAGTCATTTCTCAAAAGTACTTTCATTAATTTCCGCTACTCTCAAGTTAAATAGGCCAATTTCATTACAATGTTCAACAATGAACGGATGCAAATCTCTATGATGTTTTCATCTGATACAAAGCAAGCATGATACATTCACCTATGTCTGCATCTTGAAAATATGTTGCATAACCCCTCAAGGCAGCCTTGTAAGGATTGTTTTCATGAGATGATTTTGTTTGGAATCTATTGTAGTGTCTGTAGACTTTGGCATAGGCAAATAAATTCACAATGCATTGATTGCAAAGATTTGTCCAATAAAGAAAGACAAGAGTTTTTTGTTAGATGTGAAGAAAGGAATTCTCTTTAGATGCAATCACCTTTGCTTATATCTCGAGAAAACGCGTGCTTTGCATAGTTTTACGATGTTTTTACCTCACCAAATGTGGAGATGTGGTCTCATAGGATGCATCGATCGGAGAATATGCTCAATAATGAAAGGATACAAAGCTCTGGACTTTTTTCATCCGACGCAAAGCAATCCTAATACACTCACCTGTGGGTGCATCTTGAATATATGTTGCATAAATCTTGCAGGCTGGTCACACAAATAAATTCACAGTGCATTGATTGCGGGATATGTCAAACAAAGGAAGGGTTTGAAGCAAGGACTTGTTTTTAGATGCAATCACATATGCTTGCATGTTAAGGATCTTGAAAAAAGATCAAAGTTGCAAAGCTTTTGTTGTGCTTGCATTTTGAGGCTCTAAAGAAAACGCGTGCTTTGCAGAGAGTTTGTCGACATGTCTACCTAATGTAATGTAAAGCACAAAGATGTTTTGATAATCTTTCCATCTAAGATGGGCCCTCTCTTGAAACGCATTGATTGCAAAAGATCTCTCGAGTTTTCATCAGAAGCAAAGTGAAATAGGGTTTCTTGGAATGCATTGACTTCAGAATATGTCCAGCAAGGGAGGGTGATGAATCTTTGGGCACATGGTTTCGGTCTCTTTGGTACATTGACCACACAATATGTCTAGCAAGAGAAGGATGTGGAACCTGGGTGCTATTTTCATTAGATGCAAGGGTAGAGCTACTTAAAGATGCATTCTTTCATTGAAGAACACACCAAGAAAAGGAAAGATGAGAAAACTATGGGCTATTTGATTGGAGGTAAGGGATGCATCACCTTCTTTTCTCTTGATTCAATCACTTATATGCAGTTCCTTGAAATGAAAAATCTCTCTAGCAGGATAATAGCAAGTGACCTTTGTGATGTTTTAATATGATGCAAAGCAAAATATTACTCCGAGAAGCAATCATATATTCGGAGAAAAATGTCAAATCTGATGGAATACATTGATTGTAGAGCTTTGGTTGCCATGTCTACTGTATCCATTATTCTTTTCATGATTTCACTCGATACATAGCTAGAGGTTATCTCTAGATGTAACCATCTTTTCATCAAATGCAACTTTAAGATGTCGGCTCCTTTTGCAAAATACGTCTAGAAACAAAGGTGATAAATCTATTCACCTATATTCATTAGATGTGAAGCAATAGCTTCTTTCCATATGGAATTACCCATGCATATAGAAGTATCTATGCAAGCCTTCTTAATGGCATGTGTCATCAATCAGGGATCAAAATTGACATGAGAGAAAAATTTCTTCATGATGAATGTCCCGGAGAGTAACAATGAGTAGTTTTATACTAATGCTAAGCAAGAGCTTATCCCGAGATGTAATCATCAATGCGAACAAAGGAGGTTAGTGTCACATTGAAGTCTCTTGAATGTATTGATTGCACAATTCTAGTAACCATGTTCACTAAAGTTGGTATATTTTGTGAAACAATTTTTGATCAACTTCTTGTATGTGATGGAGTCTTTCTTAAAATGTATCGCAAATCTTCTGGGGTATTTTCATTGGGTGTAAAATGAGCCAGATTCAGTCAGCTATGCTTGCATCTTGAAGCCATGATGCATAAACCTTCAAGGTCAGCAGTTAGAGGGACCTTTCATCAGGTGCTTTAGTGAACCACCTGACTAAGAATTCAAGATTTTGTTGACATGTCTACCACGGATGGTGTGCTTTTGAAAGAACAAAGTGTTTCTGATGAGATTCTTTTCCAGAATGGTGCCTATCTTGGAATGCATTTAGATGCATTGGTTGAAGGATATGTTCCGCAATGGAAGGTACAAAGCACTGGGTTGTATTTTGTCTAATGCAAAGCTTGCTTGATACATCACCTGTGTGTGTTTGAGGGAGGAAGAGAGGGAGTACTACTTTGTTGATTATCTGGAAAGCTCATTGTACACGTCTTGCAGAGTGTCATGCCTTCAACCTGCATGTTTAGTTCTTCTACAAGTGGTATTTCTCTAGGGCTACGAAGGAGCATCCCTACTCATTCCTCAGACGATTGTAGCGCACGTACAGCCTCGCTACAGTGTCACCGGCGACGAAGGTTAGTACATGGCGATGGAGCTGGTCGGTACAATAGCGAGCGGCCGGGGGGGGGGAGAGAGAGAGAGAGAGAGAGAGAGAGAGAGAGAGAGAGAGAGAGAGAGAGAGAGAGATGCAAAGACCTTCCAATCTTTGCATCTTCTAACGTTGCTGATGGTTGCAGACACAAACGGAGACGAGAGAGAGAGAGAGAGAGAATATGGAGGTCCATGGGGCACGCCACCGAGGGTGCGAATCTCATTGAAAGGGTGCGCACATGAAGATTTACCAGCAAGGAATTCTCTACAGCCGAAAATTTAGCGCACTGCCGCCAAGCCCTCTTCGCGCACACAATCTACTCATCTCCATGGAATACGCTCTCCCTCCCCTTCACTTTTTGCGAGATTGGTGGGCCGCAGCGGCTAACTACGTCCCAAGCCCTACTTTGACGGGTTTGCCGCAGCGGGATGAAGATTCTTGCCACATTGTTCTCTCTTGCCGCTGCGGTTCAAGATGAGCTCCATGTGCGCACCTCTTGAGGGAAGGCTCAGATCAAGATCAAGATCAAGCTGTTGTATCTCTAGTTTCAAACCTCTTTTAGAGAAAATCTCAGTGCAAAAGACAAGGGGGCTCTCTCCAAGTGATTCGTTGTGAATGTCATGTGAGCATGACATGAATACCAAGTGAATCCGTTGTGAACCTCATGTGAGCATGCATGGCATGAACCGTTGAACACAAAGTGAACCTCCTAATTCTCAAGTGAACCTTTATGTGAGTGGCATGTGAACAACTTGCTGAAATCTTTACCATATCAACTGGTGTGTGATAGCTGAGCAAGAGGATAGTAATGCTGTGTGGGGAAGGTGGTGGGTTCAAGGCTCGCAGACAATAACATGCAAAATTTTTGTTTTCCCAAAAACAATCGGATGGTCTACATCATTCAAAGATTGTGGACCGTCGATCCCATCTCCCAAAAGTGGTGTCAATTAGTGCCGGCGCTATCCCTTCCTCAAGTGAAGGTGGAAGCACTTATTATGGGGGAAACGGCACTAGAGGTCTTTTCCTGATCCTCAAGAGTCCAAGGGATGGGGAGTCACAAAAAAAAAAAAAAATCGATAGTTAAGTTGTCCGCTTTACATTGGTATGTGATAATTTTATAGTGTGGACGTGTGACTCTGACAATCCCAATGCTAAATTGTGTGGATTTCATTAGTGTGGGATTATATCAATGTGACACAATCCGAGAACCTGAGGTTCCACGTGGTGAGTTGTTAGGTTTACAGGGGTTAGGTGAGCAATTTGTATTCGATTCAAAGTGGTTGTATGAAGATTATTGGTTTTAATGATTAGTAGATTTAGGACCAAGATATGTTGCCCCCCTCCCCTAGACCTTGATAGCAAGGGCTATGCCATGCTGTTGTATGCACGAGTTAATAAGAAAATGTTGAATCAAATTTTTTTGTATGAGGGTCTGTGAACTGCATACAAAGCGTTGCTTTCTTGGGAATGTAAATTGTATGATAATTTTGGTTTCTCCTTCTTTTTCTTTTTCTCTCGTTAATTGTTGCTTGTGTTGTGTGATGTATTTTTCCTCAAATTGTATGCTTCGTTAATAATGCATATATTTTATATATCTCTTTCACAGCCTCTTTGATCATCACTATGAGAGGTCCATATTGAATCTAAGGTTTCAAACTCATAGGGATTTTATAATTAAAGCTCATTTAAGAAAATCTATAGTTCTAAATTTCTTGCACAACAAATAATGCTGTGGAAAACCAATGAAAGTGTACATGTAGATTCTCCAATCTGTCCATCTAACCTATTTGTATACAAATAAATGAGATGAATGGACAAATCCAAAAGTAGACTTAATTTTTAAGGTAATCTTTATAAATAAGAAGTATGAATTTCGACATGCGCAATTTTTGGGATATGAAATAAATTACCAAATGTGGCTTGTATAACCATCAACTAGTATCACCTTAAGCAATAAAGTGGTAGATCTAGTATATGTGTAGCATAAAACAATGCAAATTTAAATGAATTGAATACTTTATGTGGTCATTATTGAGATCATAAATGTTACATATTTGACTCACATGACTTTCTTTATTTGATTCTAATCACAAAGAAATTTCTTTCCACATGAGACTTGTAAAATGTCGAGCACATATATAAGTAGTTACCAAGGATTATTGCACGAACCTAGCTTATTTTTTTCCTTAAACTAAGCTTTGGCACATAATTTTGTACACTCAGACTTTACATATGCAATTGTCCAGGATCATCTGTTTCTTGCGGTATATGTCCTTACTGATGATACAAGCCTAAGTCATGTTGTCCATGGCAATCCCTTAAAAACCTACCTAGCAGAAACCGCCGAGTAAGAATAGTCATTATTAGTACTTGCTGTTGTTGTTGAGCTTACAAAGCCACTATCTGATAGTAATGAGGGTGGGAGTATAAAATTAGCTGTAGAACGAGGGATAGGAGGATCCTCCAGTGGAATAGTTCCATCTATCAACTGGACAACACGAGACATCGCCGGTCGCATCGAAGGCTGATGCTGGATACACCACATCCCTACTTTGAGCACCTTAAGCTTCTGAGCTGCCTCTTGAGAATCAATACCAGTGTCATTCAGCTCTTCAGCAGACAAGGTGTCCTCATTCCCAACAGACTGCTGCACAATAACAGCTCCCTCTTGAATGCATCCAATCGCCCACTCCATCAAAGGTGTCTTGATGTCATCTATGCTCTTAAAACCACGCACTAGCTCTAAAAGGAGCATCCCAAAGCTGAAGACATCCACCTTAGAGGTAAGCTCCTGGCTAGTAAGCCATTCCGGGGCCAGGTAGCCGCGCGTGCCTCGGATGCCAGACATTGTAATATGGCTGTCCAAATGGAAGCGCCTGGCAAAGCCGAAGTCAGCCACTTTGGCTGTGAATTGTTTGTCAAGGACAATGTTATGGGGCTTGATGTCACAGTGCAGGATGGGTGGGTTGCACTCATGGTGAAGATAGGATACCCCGCGTGCTGCACCTAACGCGATAGAGTATCGTGTAGCCCATGGAAGCAGCTCATGTTCAGAGCTAGAAAGAAACTTGTCTAGGGAGCCGTTTTCCATGTACTCGTACACAAGAAGCCTCTGGACTCTTGTGCGTTGCTTCCTCAAGCAGTATCCCAATAAACTTACCAAATTCACATGATGTATGTTTCCCAAAGTTTTCACCTCAGCTCTAAACTGCATCTCTGCACTCCCCCTCCTTGCACCACCACCAGCCCCTGGTTCTTTGTCTACACCGCCTTTTAGCAATTTCACTGCCACTGCAAGCTGCCTGTTATTCATGTCACTGGTGCCTACAAGCATTTGCTCAGCACCCTGTATGCTAGACTTCCCTCCTACTTTCACCCATCCTTTGTACACTTCCCCAAAGCCACCTTCACCGAGCTTTTCATTGAAATTGTGTGTTGCCACTACCAACTCATCATATCCGAAATATCTCACTGGTCCGTTTGCTTCAACACTATGGCTCCTCCGCCATGTCATGCATGCCCCTCTTCCACGGCGTCGAAACCAAGCACCGCAGATCAAAGCCACGACCACCAATATATCCACTGGTACTCCAACCCCAATGCCGATGAGCCATGCATGCTTCTCCCTGTCCGCGGAAGCGGGTTCCACCACTTTGATTAAAAGAGTGTTGGTGTCTGATGCAAACCCATTTAAAAGATACCCAACTTGACTATTGCCTTTTATGAAGCACACTCCGTCAGCTCTGTATGATGCAGCCATGCATGCACAATCATTCAAGCATAGCAATTTACAGTCATTCAATCCCACATTAGTTTCATGTGTGAGGTCATTGTAGTTGTAGTCACTGTGGGACACTTCGACCATAGTTGTGCTGTAATTTGTTGATATTGTTCCACATGAAGCGTTGAAGCTGATAAGGCTTTTGCACCCTTGTGACAGATCCCCTGCAACCCGCACTTGATAACCAGGCGGGCAACCACAGCTCAGTCCATTTGCGCTGTTGCTCGCCTCCTTGCAAATGCCAAAAGGCCCACATGGGCTGCCTAGCATGCACTTATTATCCATCAACTGCCACACATCTTTCCATGAGCTTACATTGGACTCCCATTCGTATACTCTCAAGTTCCCATCATAATCCAATGTCAGCCGCTGGAGTTCATTGCTTTGTGTGCTACTTTTAAAGAGAATGAGGTTGTCGCGAACAATTTGAAGACCG
Organism: Adiantum capillus-veneris; assembly: GCF_014529385.1. Classification (NCBI taxonomy): domain Eukaryota; kingdom Viridiplantae; phylum Streptophyta; class Polypodiopsida; order Polypodiales; family Pteridaceae; genus Adiantum; species Adiantum capillus-veneris. The sequence continues at coordinate 24,624,161 of NC_140954.1, read as the reverse complement.
CCACTAATATTCATGCTGGCATACACGTAGATGAAGTCATTTTTCAGCGAATCTAAGGCATGGAAATACAAATTGAGGTATGCATCGGTGGCAATGTGGAATGTACCAGGACCAAAAGATGATTGATTGCTTCTTGACTGAAGGAAGAAGGACTTGTTGGCAACAAAGGCGTCCTGCAAATGGGAGAGCATGATGGATTCGCGGGGATAATTGAGGCTTTGCCAGGAGACAGAGGTGCGATCCTTCTCAAGGAGGGCGAGGTTACCTGTGTCTTGAAGCTGGGCATAAGAGGCAGAGGTGCTGCCGCTACTCCAGAGCAGGTTACCCTGCGAATTGCGGAGCTCGAGCGAGCCATCAACAGTGAAGTTAAGGATAGAACCAGATCTAAGAATGGGGTTATCATCAATTCCTGCCCACCAGAGGGCCGTTCTGTTTGGATCGGTAGAGTGCCAAACAGAGAGAAGATAATTCTCCTCATCGATTGTCTTGAAACCAAATGTGTAATTTCCTGCATCGGAAGACCAGAAAGACGACGAATCTTGCCCAGCGATGAAAGAAGCATTTCCTGCTGCATAGAGGCGTAAAGCAAAGGACCCAACAGGGAAATGCAGGCTCAGTAAGGCAACCGCCCATATGAAAACGGAAGCCATGTAGCCTAAGCAGAGATTTGACACACATTGCAAAGTGCTCTACAGCCGGCACCGCCTTTTTAAGGTGCAGCAGGGAAAGGACCTGCAAAGCTTGGTGCAGGTCTACGGCCGAGGAAGAGAGAAAAAAAGAGAAGCCAGCACCTCTTCCGCGGGGCCCCGAAGAAGACAATCTCAGCTACGACAAATCAGGTGTGACGCGCATGTGCGATGGATTTCCTCCGCCTGGTCTCATTGCAGGTAATTTTGCAGTGTGAAGTTTGAACTAAGTTGTTAGGTGTAGAACGGGCCTCCACGGGAGGGGGTAATCGTATTAAGGCTGGGTTCACATTGGGTAGGAAGAGTTGCAAAATGCACACTTTCGCCACCCATTTATTCACACAGATAATGGAACAAAAAATGGCTCTATTTTCTTCCGTCGTCTAGTGTGAACCTGGGGCGGCGGCGGAACAAAGAGTGAAAGGAAGCAAAGTTTAATAAATTGCATTAATAAACCATAGTTGAAGGAAAAATAAATGACCACGTCAAGCCTCTAAGATGACGTGGAGGGTGGAAGTCGTTTGGGCGAGGGGGGGGGGGGTTCGGAAGTCACAACCCATTTTTGTTCCATGTGCTGGCAGCCGAAATGAGTTTCTGCCCGCCGCGCACTGTGAACACCTGCTCTGACGTGCATGCCTGTGATTCACTGCCACGTAGGGGACGTTTACTGCCGCCGCCCACTGTGAACCTAGCCTAAGACTTGTGCTCTCTCTCTCTCTCTCTCTCTCTCTCTCTCTCTCTCTCTCTCTCTCTCACACACACACACACACACACACACACCATGGACGTGGGGGTAACTTGTGTAAAATCCAACTTTGAGGTGCAGTTAGTGGAGGGGGGATGGGGGTTAACTCAAAATAATTACCCCCCTTCTTGTGGGGTGCGCCCGTGTTGTATGTGACACGCCTCCAAGAACTGTGAGCCGTCCTTCGATGTGTAGACAGCCACAAATCAACACTCTGCGCAGGCCGAAAACCCCAAATTTGCAGAGTCGGATCTGCACCCGTCGAGACCACGTAGTCGAAAATGGCCTGCGCAGACCTTTGTCGAAGCCGAACGGTGACTGAGATGACCTCAGATTTGGGGCCGTGTCTTTGCCTGTCGAATTTCACTCCAATCTGAGCTGGTGACTCTAGCCTCCTGCAGTGCTGCCCCGAGCCTCGATCTGAGCTCTGATACCATTTGAAGGAGTACGAGCGGAAGTGAGACGCGAGAGAGAGTGTGCGAGAAGAAGAGCACAACGATATGGTGAACTCTCTCTACTGTAATGTGTAGAGCATAGTGAGTTCTTATTAGGTTTTTACAAAAGAATATGTGTACATACCTGGCGGCCCGCCCACTTACCTGGGCGACCACATTGGGCTTTATACCCCAACAGTACTGGTCGAGGCCTGGGTCGTGGTAAATTTCAAAATCGAAGCCTTAATTGTTACACTTGTGGCAAATATGGGCATTTTGCGACTTAGTGTCTAGAAGCACCTAGCACTATGGCTACTGAGGTGAAAGCCCAAGAGCAGTTCCAGTACGAGCAGCTACACGGAGTAAAGGTGTGGTCATTGAGGAAATCCCAGATGAGCCGACAAAACCAGTCAGTTCTGAAAGTAGCAAATGAGCTCAGCAGAGAGAGGTATGGAAGGCAAAGGGCAAAGGAAAGGTAATCGATGAATGGCAGGAGTAGAGAGAATTGGCGGATAAGATCACAAAAGATCTAGCCAAGAAGCTACCAGAGCAACCAGAAAGTTTTCATGCCCGGGTCATTCAGAAGATACCAGCCCAGTCTTCTGAGAAAACACAACCAGATCAGTTAGGGTCTGGGATTCCTGAGACTATGTTGGTTGCAGTTCAAGGACTGGTGGAGGAAGTAGGGAACATTTGTTGACTGGATATAGTGTTGAGTCAGATATGTGTTAAACCTACAGTGAGAATTATGCTTAGTCAGATAGTTGTACCGATCAGATTTGTGCTCAGTAAGATGTTCTTAGTCAAAATTATGTTGAGTCAGATGTCACTGAGTCGGATTTCTGCTGGGTTGGATGTTGGTTAGCCAGATGTTGAGTCAATCAAATCTTGCTTAGTCAGATTCTGTAAGGCCGTAGGTTAAAGCTATAAATTGTAATGTTGTTGAGCAATTTGATGAACGATTCTATACACAAACCAGTTTTATGAGTTCTTTCTCTCTCTCTCTCTCTCTCTTCTTGCTCTCACTCAATCTTTACACATGCAGTTTTGAGAGTCTTCTCTATGTTTTTCCCTGTTGAGGATATATGCCCTCAACACTTTCGCGATCACGGTGTTTTAGTGATGAAGACTCACCATTTCGTGTATTACTGAGATGCGGTTCAGTGACACACACACACACAAACAAAAAACTTTGTCGGGATCTTACTGGATCAGTTCCACCTGCAAGCAAAGTTTCCTTCATTCTCTCTTGCAGAGTGCCTCAAATTTTGATTTATGATTCCAACTTTTGATTTTTGATCGTGATTTTTTATTTTTGATTTCAATTTCTGCTCTCTAATTTCCATTTCTCTAGCGCTATCTCTGATCTCGTTCTCCATAGTTTTCTTTGCATCACTTAGCATAAATTAAAGAGCAATCTTTCAGCCAAGAAGCCCGACTAACAACATTAAATTAGATATAACTGCAACAGGAAACACTGAAAGAGGCACAATAGGTACTAGAACAGAGGAATGACACTGTGCAGATAATTTCGATTCTTCAAGTTCTGATAATAACTCTGACCAAGAGAGGGAAGAAATTCATGTTAACACAAAGACTTCCCTCTCCCAACCTCTCTCTTGACTATGGCCTGTCACAGATGGCTCGTTCTCTCTCTCCTCGAGTTACACATAGAGCGCTACGGGATCTCTTCTTCTCTCTTGTTTGCTTCACTCAGAGAGACTATCTCTCTCTCTCTCTCTCTTCTTTTTCAGTAGGGCCGATCCCCTTGTTCTCTTTCTCCGTGGCTCTCCTCTTTCTTGGCAGCCCCTCGTTCTATCTCCCAGGCTCTCGGCAGCTGACCCCTTTTTCCTTGTCTATAATTAACTGGTGGGCAAGGCCCTTCTCTTTTCTTCCTTGTTCACAGCAAGGCTGAGCCCTCTCTTGGCTATGGCTTCTCACACAAAGGGCTCGCTCTCACTCTTTCTTTGTTTTTGGTAACCTACAGAAGCCTTCCCTCTCTCAGGTTTTGACTAAAAGTAGGGCAAAGCCCCTTTCTCTTTCTCCCTATCTTTCTCTCTTAAATTCAACAAACAAAGAGGCTCTCTGTCTCTCTTTCTATCAATTCAATGAACAACACACACACACACACACACACACACACACACATACACACACACACACACACATAATGATCTCGATGAAGAACACACACACACACACACACACACAATGATCTCGATGAAACAATGCTCAGAGCGTGCTCTACTAAGCAGTCGGCCCTTGCAAATGGAAGCCCCTGCCCCTCTTCTCCCTCACGAGCAGACACGAGCCCCCAAAGGCATCTCTTTATTTATTTTTGTTTGATAATGCTTCTCTTTAAAAAAATTGAACCTTAGACCTTTGAATTTTAGCAACTATCAAAAGCTAGCATGAGTAAATTTCAAGCACGCTTTTGCTGCAAAAAACGTGTGTGGCGTCGACGGGGTAATCAGTTTGTCTTCATGATGTTTGGCTGCATTGTTGACTTCAAATTTCTCTGATGCTTCACGAATTGCAAAATAACCCAAGCTTTCTTGACCAAGGGTTAGTGTGCACTATGATCAAATGGATGCAAAGTTATACACCACACAGAAAATGAAATACATTCACAAACAAAATGCATGCGATGATATGCGGATTCATAAATAGATGGTAGCAAAACAAAATTCAACAGTGGCGTCCTACGGAGAAAAGTAGCCTGCTAGTGTGAACCCAAAATTTTCGATTAGACCGGTTCCTTATCCATTGGGCTATAGAATCATAAGCAAATGGCACGGGTCAATAGTGAGGGAAGTGATATCAGAAAGGTGTATAAGTCTACGAGTCATGGATAAGATGAGGGAATCAAAAGTGGTAGGGTGGGAGGTTTGGAAACTCCTAAGATGACTAGTTAAACCCTCTAATCCCAAGCATTTAAAATTCTAAAACACATCCCAAGGGTCATCATGGATGGACGCTGCTGTCACCAAGGAACTATCAAAAGTTTGGGTGAAAGATCCATATAGGGCCATCAAAGCAAGGGAAGCAACAACACGGTTCTCTTGACAAGGCAAAAAGGTAAGGGTGGAAGAGGTAAAATGGGTGAAGAGGTCTAAAAGGCTATAGTAGTGCATTAAAGGGTGAAGGGTGTGGGCATGGCCATTAAACTGGTGTATCACAAGCTATGAATCTCCATAAATATGAAAATTTGTTGCTCCCAAAAGAAGTAGTACTCTCAAACAAATCAAAAGTGCTTGATATTCTGTAATATTCTTACTCAAATGATCTCCCAAGAAAATAGCATCCCCCTCGGGTGGGTATATGACAATACCACAACTTCTAACCTTCTCTTTGCTTCGGAAAGCTCCATCAAAGTAGAGACACCAAAGAGAAGACTCACCACATTCATCTGCAACAAGGAACAAGATCACATCCAATAAGATTTAATTTGATCAAAATTGGTTTTCGTGGAAAACCATGTCCCATCCATTTTTGCAAGTTGGGCTTTGTTCCTAGGAAAGACCTTCACAATACGATAAGGACCGGACCACATGTGGCTCAACTTCCCAAGGAACAACTCGTGACGTGCATCATATAAGAGAAATAATTGCCCATCCTCAAATTTTTAGGTTTTAGCCTTCTTTGCTCTTTGTTGTGTTTGATGCTTCTTTTCTACCTCTTGGTGTAGATAGGCCCTCAACCTCCACTCATCTAGGTGCTCTAATGTCCCTAGCCTCTCTTTCAAACTCTCTTCCAAAGGCAAGGAATGTGCATGCATAAACCACAAAGTCGCAAGCTCATGCTCAATTGGTAGCACACACTCTTGACTATAGACCAAAGAGAAAGGAATGAAACATGTGGCGTCCTTAAAAGTAGTGTTATATGCCCACACAGCCGTTGGTAGTTTCTCATTCCAATCCCTCTTGTCCATATCCACTGTTTTCCTCAAAATAGTGACTAGAGTCTTGTTAGTGATCTCAACTTGCCCATTGGTAGAAGGCTTATAAGGGGTAGTTTTGTCATATCTAATGTTAAAATAAGAAGTGAGATCCTCGAGAACATCATTTAAAAAGTGTGTCCCCCTATCGGATACAAGTTTTGTTGGTGCCCCAAAACGACAAATACCATGCTCAATCAAGAAAAAAGCAGTAGTGTGTGCATCATCACTCCTCACCACTCTAACCTCAGACCGTAATCAATTGCAAAAATGATGTAGGATTTCCCATGATTAGATGTAGGAGTGATAAGCCCAACATAGTCAATGTCCCACTTCTTGAATGGTAATGTGGCCATAATAGCATTGTTAGGGAGCAAACAATTCTCAAGGTGGGTGGCTCTCTGGCAAACATCACACCTCTTACACCACTCAAACGAGTCCTTAAACACACTAGGCCACTAGTACCCTACTCTCAAGATCTTCAATGCAGTCAACTTCCCTGCGAAGGCCCCCCACATGCACTATCATGACAGTCTTTTAGAATATGAGGGATCTCTTCCTGTGCAAAAAAGCGGCGATAAATGCCCTCAATCCCCTTTTGATATAAAGACCCATCAATAATAGAGAACTTTTGTGCGTGCGTAACTAATCTTTTCTTTGCATCTTTACTCATGTCTGGGGGAAATTCTAGGGTAGACAAATAATGAGCAATTTGGTCATATCGCTCTCGAGAAGGCTCAATGCAAAACAAATCAGGTCCAGGTACGACAGGCTCATCAACACAGGGAGACACATCAGCCAAGCAATCCACAAGCTTTTGCAATGCAGGAGGTTTGGATTTAAGTACATAATCAAAGGTTTGCAACTCAACAAGCCATCGCATGATACGTTTAGGGGGCTCCAACTTATTCATCATAAGTCGTAATGAGTCCTTTGTCACATATATAATGGAGTGCTTCATGGATAAATATGTGCAAAATTTCCTAGCACTCTCAGCAATAGCTAAACAAGCGCGTTCTACACCCGTGAAGGATGTTTCTGCGTCTTTACGTTTGCGACTATAATATGCAATAGGAAGCAATTTCTTGTCATAAAGTTGGGCAATGCAACTAGATAAAATTGAATGTGAAAGTGAAAAATAGATGAAAAGGTTTGGAAGCATTTGGTGGCTTAAGAATAGGGGCCTTAGTAAATGCACTTTTAAGGAAGAAAAAAGAGGTCTCTTTCCCCCAAATAAACTTTTTCTTGTTGGGGTATAAAGCCCAATGTGGTCGCCCAGGTAAGTGGGCGAGCTACCAGGTATGTACACATATTCTTTTGTAAAAACCTAATAAGAACTCACTATGCTCTACACATTACAGTAGAGCGAGTTCACCATATCGCCGTGCTCTTCTTCTCGCACTCTCTCTCGCGTTGCACTTCTGCTCGTACTCCTTCAACTGGTATTAGAGCTCAGATCAAGGCTCGGGGCAGCATTGTAGGACGCTAGAGTCACCAGCTCAGATTGGAGTGAAATTCGACAGGCGAAGACACGGCCCCAACTCGTGGGTAAGCCCGAAGGGTTTGGTGTTGTCAGAATTTCATTCTGAGGTCATCTCGGCCACCGTTCGGCTTCGACAAAGGTCTGCGCAGGCCATTTTCGACTACGTGGTCTCGACGGGTGCAGATCCGACTCTGCAAATTTGGGGTTTTCGGCCTACGATTGCAGGTGCTGAGGATATCGACACTCCCAGAGTGTTGATTTTTCGCTGTCTACACATCGAAGGACGGCTCACAGTTCTTGGAGGCGTGTCACATACGACACGGGCGCATCTACACACAGATTGTAGGCGACATCCACTAGTTCATCAGGTAGCTTGTGTTTGCTGCTTGATATTCTAGATTTCATCCTGACATTGCAGGTACTTCCATATGGGATGTATTGTCAGAGATGATGTATGTCTGTTGACTGATTGCAATGAGCCTTCATGTTACAAGGAAGCAGTGCAAATGAAGGACTCCGGGAATTGGCAATTGGCCATGCAGTCAGAGATGACAGCTCTGCATAAAAACTAGACATGGAAACTAGTTAAATTACCACGGGGCAAAAAGGCTCTACCTTGTAAATGGGTTTACAGGTATAAGATCACCGCTCATGATAGTCAGCCAAAGTACAAAGCAAGACTTGTTGCCAAGGGCTTTAAGCAAGAACAAGGCATTGACTTTGATGAAGTCTTCTCTCCGGTGGTCAAGATGACTACATTGAGATGCTTTCTTCCATTGGTTGCCATATTAGATTTGGTGTTGCACCAAATGGATGTCAAGACAGCGTTCTTGCATGGTGATTTAGATGTGGAAATTTACATGCAGCAGTCAGAAGGGTTTGTTGAGAAAGGCAAGGAAGATTGGGTATGCCAGTTGTTAAAGAGTCTTTATGGCTTAAAACAATCACCGAGGGCATGGTACCATAAATTCCACAAGTTTATGCTTTCTCAAGTCTACAAACGTAGTGAGTTCGATCACTGTCTATATACAAAGAAGGCTAAGGATGGCAGTTGGCTGATCCTTATTTTGTATGTGGATGACATGTTGATTGCTGGCAAGCACTTGGAAGAAATTTCAGCTTTGAAGACAAAGATGGAAAAATCGTTTGACATGAAAGACATGGGTGAGGCAAGTCATATACTTGGTATGCGCATTGAGAGAGACAAATCAAAGAAGTTGATTGGGTTATCTCAAACAGAGTATATTGACAAGGTTTTGCAACGTTTCAATATGGAGAAGGGAAAGGCATTGAGTGTTCCATTGCCACCATATGTGAAACTTAGCAAACAAGATTGTCCTGTGTCAGAGGAAGAACAGGCTGAAATGGATAAGATTCCATATGCATCTGCAGTGGGTAGTTTGATGTATGCAATGATTGCTACTCGCCCAGACATTGCATTTGCAGTGGGAGTAGTAAGTCGATACATGTCAAACCCAAGCAAGAAACATTGGGAGGCAGTGAAAGGAATATTGAGATACCTGAAAGCTACAAAGAGTATGCGTATATGCTATGGGAGTCAGGAGCTAAGTGTAAAGGGTTTTACAGACTCAGATTATGCAAGTGACTTAGACAACCGAAGGTCTACGTCAGGGTATGTCTTTACATTGGCTGGTGGAGCAGTATCATGGCGTTCTAGATTACAAGATTGTGTTACTCAGTCTACTACAGAGGCTGAATATGTTGCAGCATCAGAGGCATGCAAAGAATCAATTTGGCTTAATCGACTAGTAACAGATTTGGGAATCAAAGAAGAGATGCCTGTGTTATATTGTGATAGTCAAAGTGCTATACAATTGGCTCGCAATCCAGTTTATCACTCAAAGACAAAGCATGTGGATGTGAAGTATCATTTCATCAGGGAAATGCTCGAGGATAAGCAACTTCAGCTTGTCAAAGTTCACACCACAGAAAATCCTGCTGATCTTCTAACAAAAGGACTTCCCTCAGAGAGCTTTGCGCATTTTCGCAAGCAGTTAGGTGTAGGGTAGTACATCACTTCTCTACATCTCTTGTATATTAGCTTGTATAGTAGCTTCTCTCACACTTAAAGTACCACATTGGACTTTAAGTGGGAGGTTGTTGGGGTATAAAGCCCAATGTGGTCGCCCAGGTAAGTGGGCGGGCCGCCAGGTATGTACACATATTCTTTTGTAAAAACCTAATAAGAACTCACTATGCTCTACACATTACAGTAGAGCGAGTTCACCATATTGCCGTGCTCTTCTTGTCGCACTCTCTCTCGCGTCGCACTTCCGCTCGTACTCCTTCATTTCTCAACCCTCAAAAGTGTATTAAGTGGTAAAATAAGATGAGTCATATCTTTAATAAAGAGGCTATAATGCTTAGCAGCCCCAAGAAAACCCCTAACCTAACAAACAGTGGTAGGCACAAAAAATGCAAGGAGGGCTTAAACCTTTGTAGGGTCCATAGCTATCCCATGTGCACTAATAAGATGTCCCAATAAAATTTCATAGGAGAATCCAAAGACACACTTGCAAGCATTCAATGCAATGGACTTCTCTTGACACTTTTGAAACACATAATGGAGGGCCTTAAGAAAATTTGCTCGAGTGGTCCCCATGCCTATGTCATCCATAAATAGTTTGAGAAAGTTTATAAGGTCATCACGAAAACTCTCATGCTTATACTTTTGATAAGATGCCCCAGCATTGCATAGCCCAAATGGCATGACGTGATATGCAAATGTCCCAAATATGGTGGTAAAAGTGGTTTTAAGCTTATCTTCATCAGCTATGACCATTTGGTTGTATCCTGAGAACCCATCCATTAATCCATAAATCTCCCTCCCAGCTAAAGCATCTAAAATCTAATCAATAAAAGGCAAAGGGTAGTAGTCTTTGATGGTAGCCTTATTAAGTTGTTTATAATCAACACATATACGAAGCTATTTATTTTTCTTAGGTACAACAACAATAGGGGAAACCCGCTCAGTGTTATCCACGGGAAAGATTAACCCAGCCTCTAGAAGTTTTTTTATCTCCATATAAACCCCCTCTCTATAATGCTCCTGCAATCAACATTGACATTGACACACAAGAACAACAACAGGTTTAAGTGGGATGTGATGCACAACTGACTCGTGTGGGAAACCTTTCAACTCCGTGTAATCCCATGAAAAAATGTCTTGGTACTCCTGACATAAACAAATAACCTCCTCCCTTAACACTATAATGGTAACATGACACTTTTATGCCCTTGGACACTTTTGTGTCCTGTTAAGTGACCATTTTGCTTGAATTATTTGAAGAGTATGAAAATGAATTTCTAGTTGCTATATATCCACAAAGTTGCCTTATGAGCTGAAAAAAGCTTAGCATTTTTTTTTGAGTATCGATCTGACCATTAACCTTACTCTTGCACAACATTTTTGAACCTAAACTGTGTGAAAAAACGGGTCCTGTTTTTGGCTTTTTTTCAATTTTTGGCAACTATACCACTCTAAACTTCATGTTCGTGAGGTTTAGATGGCTAGAGGTTAGGCCTTCATAGTTCTCAACATGTTTTGATGCTTGTAGGGAGAGCTAAGTGTTTAAAATTGAAAGTTATGACCAATTTACAAGAATTGCATAATCCTGTTTTTTGGCCAAAATAAGCACTTTTATGATTTTTTTGGTGGCTTTCTTGATATCCAAATTCAATTTTGATTAAGTGTAAGTGTAATGTATAACATAAAGCTAATCTTCCTTGAGTTTTGGGGGACCTAATATGCTATATAGCATAGTATATGATGATGGTTAAGTTTTTTGATTGCTGAAGAATACGATACATTTTAGAGTAGCAAGTATAACTTTCTCATATATTGCTAGTTTTTAGGCCAATTGTGTGTATTTTGTAGGTAGTAACCATATCTAATCATAGACTACAAACTTGGCTAGATATTGAGTAGTTTCTATGGGTTTCTAGAGGTCATAATGCTAAACCCAGTTTTTTCATGTTTGCTGTGTTTAGTACTTTATCATTGCCCCCAAGGTTCCAATTGTAAGAGATCCATTATCCTTTTGACATGCTCCATGGCTCCTTCTGAATTCAGAGGCCCAAAGGGAACTAAGAAAACATGTATATAGTATCTGTATTGAGCATGACTATAGAAACTTTGATGATAGGTCCGAAGAATGGCAAAAATGCAACTTTTTTGTACCTATTTTTTTTGCCCAAAAAAAAATTAGTGAGGTAAAAGCAACCATATGTTTTGGTGACCAACCCATTGAAGTTAATGGGGCATTTTATCTCATGTCCTACAAAAATCTCCACTCTTATTTATATGCAATCAACCGTAAGAAATTGTTGTTTTAGGCAAAATGCACTGGTCCATAAAATTTGGAGGCTTGTTGTGACCAAGGGATGAGAAAAATTACAAGTTTCTCATTTTTTCCATATGTAGTAGTTATTGAACTATAAGCTCATGAAAGGATTTTTCAAAATGAGTGGATCTACTATGGTTTTGGAATTTTTTCCCAAAACCCTCAAAGGACACTTTTATGTCCTGTTAGGTTACCATTCTAGTGTTAATGGTGACTCTAAAGAAGCACCCAAAAGCACAACTTTGTCCTCCCCTTTTATAGGAACCCTGACAGTTTCTTCCTCTCTAGACAAAGGTGGAGTCTCCTCATCCTAATCAAGGGTAATCTCAATAACATCAGGGTAAATATAATAAGAATTGGGTGTACAAGAAAAAGTAGAACTACGATCATCATCACCATCACTCTCAACTTTTGAAGTAACCCCAGGACTCGTAATAGAAGAAGGGTAAGCTGGTAGAAATACCTGTGAAGATCCCCTACCCAACAACAACTATCCTCTAGGGATATCAATAACGCAATCGGTTCACCATATCCAAGGTCTCCCCAAAAGAAGCTGGTACTGTCTAGGTCCCGGACTAAGCCGCAAAACATAACAATCAATCTCCACGGTTCGGCCTGCTACAGTAATGGGCAAACAATGGATGAACCCCTCAACACTCATCACAGAACGGTGATCGCCCATGTGTAACCCAGTAATAGGAACCCCATTAAAAGATAACCCAAGCTTGGAAAAGGTGATGTAACTCAAAATATTGACGCCCGACCCGCCATCAACTATAGTATGTGGGATCACAAACTGGTGGATCATGCACTCCACTCGGGGACACTCTTGCTCAACAAGAAGGGAATCCACCTTCTGAACAGCAGGAAGAATAGGACTCACCCTCTTTGACCAAATCTCTGCAATACCTTCTCAAAAGGGCACGGCTAGAAAGAGAAGTGAGAAGGTATTGTGGTAGGGACATGGTAAACTCCACTCGATTAAGACCAAAAACAAGGTCAAAAGAAGGTACATGAGGGAATAACTTACTTGGGGTAGGGTGAATACGAACATGAGGGAATAACTTACTTGGGGTAGGGTGAATTTGTTTGCTGCTTGGAAAACCAATTCGAAGCTTCCCCTTTTAGTGTGGTGCTAAAATAAGTCATTACATGTCCCTCCTTGACAATATGCAACGTCAAACAAGCAATTTTAAAATTGTTTACATGAGCTCTAGGATCTTCCAAGGGCGACCCATGAAATGTCGGTAGTGGGATGCGTGGTGCATCAAGGCGAGCGAGATTAGTTGGTAACACTAGGGGTCACTGAATTGCAAAGGGTTGAGCCATGATGGGAATATGGACAGAAAGTGAGGTACTCGACGAAGTTGATACTTTTGGAATCTGTTGTTATGAAGGAGTTGCAAGGTTAGAATGCCCTTGTACTTCTTTTTCCTTTTCCCTTCTATGATATCTCTTAGCTCGCTCACTCTCCCTAAGATGCTCTCACCACTCTTTATCACTATGCATACGTCCCCTTCCAAGTAGGTTCGTGTCGCAGAACCTCGAGCAAGTCAAGGTCAAGACCAAGGACGAGCAAGGCAAAGAGGACAAAGACCCAAAAACCCCCTAGATACCCAACAAAGATAGTATGATAAGTGCAATATGAACCTCCCAAAGCTCAATGACAAAGATGGAGGGAATTTAGAGAAAATATAGTGTGCTAGATGTTCGCTGCCAAGGAACATTGAAGTGGTTGGAGTATAGACAAACACTTGCAAATGACAAACACGGAACGAGCACAAATATGGTGATGATTGGTAACAAAATGATGTAGAGAATGCTTACAAACTGGCACAATGAGAATAGGCACAAATTGTGTTTGTATTATGATGTCTGAGCGTAAATTGTTTTTACAAATATTTGCTTTGTTTTAATTTCAAAATGGAACAAGAGAGAGAAAACTTAGCTCTGAAACCACTACGTTGAAAGTCAAAACGCGATGGTGAGGCTCAAAGTGATTATCACGACCCTCGAGGGTTGAATTTTACAAAGCTTCAATATTTTTTATAAATTACAAATTTTGACGGACGTTTTCTACGAGAGGCTATATGAAAGCGATAGTGCAAGAAGTGTGCAAATAGCTAGAGGTAGGGACTCTTCACTTTGATGCGTCGTCGCTCCGTCACTTGTGTCGTTTGACAATTGTCCAAGCTTCAATGGCCGCTTTTGTAATAATACTTGAAATTTGCGAGTGAAATCAAAAACTAGTGGGAGAGCACCTCTCACCGTTTGATGGTGAGCCACTCTCTCCCCTTTAATTTGGATGCAACCGCACTCTCTCTCACTCATGCTCTGGCACTTTAACGCTCTCTCTCAACTTCTCTCTCTTCCTCCCATACTCAACACTGAGAAAAATTCTCTCTCTCTCTCTCTCTCGCGTTTGTGCTCAGGGCAAAGCCCTGTCTCTCTCTTCCAATCTCTCTTTTTCTCTCTTTGGCCCGCACGGAGACTATCTCTCTCTTTTTGTTTTCTATGGGGACCCTCCCTTGGAGGGAGGTTAATGAATTTAATATATTGACTTAAAATAAGGCAACAAAGACAAAATCAGTTTCTCTCTCTTCGAATGCTATAGAGTCAAAGGCTCGCTCCTTCTCTTTCTCCCTCCTCGTTTCTCCACACATAATAGCACTCTCTCTCTCACTGCCTACAAACGGCCTGTTGGTAGAGACTTCCCTCTTCCAACCTCTCTCTTGACTATTGCCTATCACAAATGGATCACTCTCTCTCTCTCCTTGAGTTACACATAGAGTGCGATAGGATCTCTTCCTCTCTCTTGCTCGCTTCACTCAAAGAGACTATCTCTCTCTCTCTCTCTCTCTCTCTCTCTCTCTCTCTCTCTCTCTCTCTCTCTCTCTCTCTCTCTCTCTCTCTCTCTCTCTCTCTCTCTCTCTCTTCTCTCTCTTTGTTTTCAGCAGGGCCAAGCCCCTCATTCTCTCTATCCTCAACTCTCCTCTTTCTTGGTAGCCCATCATTCTCTCTCCCCAGCAGCCGATCCCTTTTTCCTTGGCTATGGTTAATTGGGCAAGGCCCTTCTCTTTTCTTCCTTCTTCAGAGCAAGTCTAAGCCCTTGTCTCTCTCGTCAACTCTCTCTCTTGGCTCTGGCTTCTCACACAGAGAGCTCTCTCTCACTCTTTCTCTGTTTTTGGTAACCTACAGAAGCCTTCCCTCTCTCAAGAGGGCAAATCCCCTTTCTCTTTCTCCCTATCTTTCTCTCTTGGATTCAAAAAACAGAGAGTCTCACTTTGTCTCTCTCTTTTTCTATCGATTCAATGAAGAACACAAACACACACACACACACGCAATGTTCTTGATGAAACAATGCTCACAACGTGCTCTACTAAGCAGCCGGCCCTTGCAAATGGAAGCCCCTTCCCCTCTTCTCCCTCGCAAGCAAACACAAACACGAGCCCCCAAAGGCATCTCTTCTTTTTTTTGTTTGATCATGCTTCTCTTAAAAAAAAATTGAACCTTAGACCTTTGAATTTTAGCAACTATCAAAAGCTAGCATAAGTAAATTTCAAGCACGCTTTTGCTGCGAAAAGAATGTGTAACGCCAGCGGGGTAATCAATTTGTTCTCATGACGTTCGACTGCATTGTTGAGTTCAAATTTCTCCGATGCTTCAGGCACTGCAAAATAACCCAAGATTTCTAGCCTAAGGGTTAGTGTGCACGACGATCAAATGGATGCAAAGGTATACGTCACACAAAAAATGCAATACATTTACAAACACAATGCATGCAGCGATATGCAAATTCATAAACAGATGGTAGCAAAATAAAATGCAACATGTATCCATACTAGTGGAGAAATCCATTCCAAACAATCTATTCTAAAAGCTTTTGTGCATCCTAGATCCACCAGTTGGCCATTCTTAACAATTTTTGGAAGGCAAGATGCTTCATATACCAAGAACTAATAAGTCCCTCAAAGGCATCTCCCTTGCTCAAGAACACAAGTGTGGTGAAGAATTTTATAGCACCAGTAAATTCCCCAACAAATTGTATTTTGATCATGTTTGTCATACTTTGCAAAGCAGACGATAACTGCACATAGTATTTATTATACAAAAAAGAAAGGATCACACATTGGGATTATGTTGACCCACCTGCAATAGACATAATTCCATCTATGAGATCTTTGAATCTTTCAGTTGACCATTGTAGATTGCTCTCCAAATGACGTGTGTTGTCCAAGATACACAATTCTATAGGGATAGGATTGTTTAGATGGCGCTCTAAGTAAGATCTTCCCTCCAATTGAAGACTGACAACATATATAGACCATGGAAGATCTATAATTGAATCTTCTTTGTCTTTCACAATGCTAATTGTCCATTGGATATACTTTCTTGCCTCTTCTGGAAAATCAATCTTTTGTGCACCACGTTGTAGTTGTGATATTAGCCAAGTATCACAGAGTGTCAAGAAATGGTAGTAAACAACATCATTACTGTTGTATGTGGTAGAAATCTCCTCCCAATCCTCATATGGATTCTCCTTCATTGAGCACATTGAATTTCTCAAGCAACTCATCTTGAAATATTTAATCTTGTTTCAGTTGCTTGATACGATTAGTCATGTCCATTACACTTGGTGTGTCCTTTGCACCCTTAGACAAAACAGTCGTTCCAGTCTCTATTTCTGTTTGATTTTTTTCTACTTCATCTTCATCTAGACCACACAAATATCTAAAGCCCCTGGCCTTTTTTTCTCTCTCTCGAATTGCTCTATGATCTTCAGCCATCGATCATAAATAGGATCAGAGTAAGTGGCCATATGAGCTTGTTTGGTAATGAATGATGCACTAGAAAAAATTCTTGCCATTTTAAGAAATGCTTGCAAAACCAAAAACAAATTAAATATAATAATTTCAGTTGATTTCTGATTATATAACCATGAGAGAGAAAGAAAAATAAAACTTACATCCCAAGGTGTTCGAGATTTTGCACCTTCTTTTTCTTCAATGTTTGGACATGATGGACATTTTTGAAATATCCACGGACTTCAAAGATGCTTGAGAATTTCACTGTAAGGTTGCTTAACATATAGCACCTTGGCCTCCTCATTTTCTATGGCTGATATGGCTGTTGCAACTTGTGGGGATGGATCTACAATAATCTGAGCCTTTCTTTTCTCATCAACTTGTGTTAGATCCTGGGAGCCACCATCCTTTTTCATTTCTTGAAATCTCAACATTTTGGCTGCATAAATTAAGTGTTGTCCATCAATGATCCAAACTTGTATTCAACAAGTCTTTCTGCTTCTACCTTAGTACGTAGCATTGGAACTCCAGACTTTTGGCCACAATTCTTTATAGGAATCAGATAAGCACATGATGAAGGCCAATTTGCACTTTCTCCAAAGAAGAGTATACAATTTTGTACTTGATGAGGCTTTAGCTGATGACAATTTAAATGATCAAGAGCAAGAAAACAATTAGTGACGAGAATCTCGTACTCCTTATGCTTCAAAGGGAAGTATGTCGAATACTTTTCCATGGCTCCTGTAGCACTCTTCTTTGCTTTTTGGACCTCGTTCTCTAAGGGATCACACTCCACAAACCTTAATAAGGGTTGATTGCTTGTGTCCTTTGATCTCAAAATGGCCTTATCTACATCTGCAACACCAGCTGTTGTAACACCCCTTGCCTTTTTGGTTGTGGTCTTCTTATTTGATTTCTTATTCTTCACTTGCTTGCCTTTAAAGCAATAATAATTGCATCTTGTAACCTATCTGCAGTGATATTAAATAAATCTTCATTAACATCCAAACCTCGTGAAAACATTATCTCTTCCTTGTCTTTGATGATTTTTTCTACGACATAGGAATTTGTCAATAGTTGTTACTCAGAATTGCCAGGTGGCAGATATCCCAATGTTAATGCACTCAATGTCACGATGTCCTTCAACTGTTGAAACACTTGCAGAGACTATCTGCCCTAGATCATCAAATCTATTCTCATCTTTGTCACTAGCCACAAAGACATGCACTTTATGAAAGTGTGCACCTTGCATTCCATAAACGTCTAAGTACCATTTTCTCTTATCATCACTTGCAAAGTCAACATTGATAGGAACCGTCATAGAGTTTTGTTGAATGTAATAATTTTTTGAAAGCGTATAAAACATAATTGACACATAACATTTTATTTACACTCTTCAAGTCTTTTAGATTCTAAAATCAAATATTTATCCAATTTAGACATTTGATAACTAAAGTAGGTGTATCCTAGATCCCATAAGTCATCTAGAATAATTTTTTCAAGGTAGGTATTGTTTCAAATAAACCACATTTAAAATACATTTTCAAGAATGTATCCATATTAGACCCACCACTTGGCCATTCTAACCAAGTCTTGAAAGGTGTGTGCATCAAAGATCCACAACTTGGTCATTCTAAGAAAGTCTTTGAAAGGTGGATACAATTGTTGGTGTATCTTAGATCCATCAGATTGAATCTTCAAATAAAGTATGTAGGATAGGTAGATACTAGATTCACTATTTGGCCATTCTAGTCAATTCTTGGAAGGTGGGTGCATCCAAGATCCACCACTTGGCCATTCCAACGAAGTCTTCCAAGGTGGACGCAATGGTTGGTTTCTCCTACATCCACCAACTTCCCATTTTAAACAAGATGTGTGCAATATGCACACCTTAGATCCACCACCTGACCATTCTAACCAAGTCTTGAAGGTGGCTGCAATTCTGATCCACCACTCGGCCATTCTAAGCACGTCTTGCAAGGTGAATGCAATGGTTGGTTTCTCCTACATCCACCAACTTCCTATTCTAAACAAAGTGTGTGCAATATGTAGATCTTAGATCCACCACTTATCCATTCTAACCATGTTTTGAAGGTGGTTACAATTAAGATCCACCATTTGGCCATTCTAAACAAAACTTACAAGGTGGATGAAATTGTTGGTTTCTCTTACATCCACCAACTTTCCATTTTAAACAACGTGTGTGCAATATGTAGACCTTAGATCCACCACTTGTCCATTCTCACGAAGTATTGGTAGGTAGGTACATCCATGATCCAAGTATTGGTAGGTGGGTGCATCCATCATCCACCACCACTTGGTCATTCTAACCATGTCTTAAAGTTAGGTGCATTCAACACTTGGCCATCATAAGACTTGTAATTTACACAAATTTTGTAGGATAAGTAGACCCTAGATCCACCACTTGGCCATTCAGATTAAGATTTGGAAAATATGTGCATCAAAGATCCACCAATCGGTCATCCTAACCAAGGTTTGAAATGTGGATCCAATTGTTGGTGTCTCCTAGATCCACCACCTTGCAATTTCAAATAAAGTGCATGAAATAGGTAGACCTAAGATTCCCTAGTGGGCCATTCTAGCCAAGCCTTGGAGAGTGAGTGTATCCAAGATCCAACACTTGGTCATTCTAGCCAAGTTTTGGAAGGGGGTGTAATGTTTGGCGTCTCTTAAATCCTCAAATTTACAACTTTCAACAAAGTGTGTGAGAAAGATAGACCTTAGATCCACCACTTAGACATTCTAGCCAATTCTTGAAGGTGGGTGCATCCAAGATCCACCACTTGGCCATTCTAACCACGTATTGTAAGGTGAATGCAATGGTTGGTTTCTCCTATATCCACAAATTTTTCATTTTAAACAAAGTGTGTGCAATATGTAGACCTTCGATCCACCACCTAGCCATTCTAACTAAATCTTGAAGGTAGCTGCAATTAAGATCCATCACTTGGCCATTCTAACCAAATTTTGCAAAGTGGATGCAATGGTTGGTTTCTCCTACATCCACCATCTATCAATTTTAAATAGTGTTTATAGAAAAGATAGACCATAGATCCATCACTTAGCCATTCTAACCAAGTATTGGTAGGTGGGTGTAGACCGTAGATCCACCACTTGGCCATTCTAACCATGTCTTAAAGTTAGGTGTATTTAACACTTGGCCGTCATTACACTTGTAGTTTTACACAAAGTTTGTGGGATGAGTAGATCTTAGATTGACCACTTGGCTATTTAGACTAAGAATGGGGAAGTAGGTCAAAGATCCACCACTCGGCCATTATAACCAAGGCTTGAAATGAGGATCCAATTGTTGTTGTCTCTAAGATCCACCACCTTGCAATTTTAAATAGTGTGAAATAGGTAGACCTTCGATTTCTTAATAGGCCATTTTAACACAGTCCTAGAGGGTGAATGCATCCAAGATCCAATAGTTGGCAATTCTAGCCAAGTTTTGGAAGGTGGGTGCAATGGTTGATGTCTCTCTCCTAAATCCTCCAATTTACAACTTTCAACAAAGTGTATAAGAAGGATAGACCTTAGCTCCTTAGCCATTCTAGCCAATTCCTAAAGGTGGGTGCATCCAACATCCACCACTTGGCCATTCTAAGCATATTTTTCAAGGTGGATGAAACAGTTGGTTTCTCCTACATCCACCAAACTTCCCATTTTAAACAAAGTGTGTGCAATATGGAGACCTTAGATCCACCACCTTGTCATTCTAACCAAGTTTTGAAGACGGCTATAATTTAGATCCACCACTTGGCCATTCTAACCTAATCTTGCAAGGTGGATGCAATGGTTGGTCTCTCCTAAGTCCACCATCTATCAATTTTAAATAGTGTTTGTAGGAAAGATAGACCGTAGATCCACCACTTATTCATTCTAACCATGTCTTAAAGTTAGATACATTCAACACTTGGCCATCATAAGACTTGTAATGTTACACAAATTTTGTGGGATTAGTAGATCCTAGATCCACCACTTGGCCATTACAACTAAGATTTGGAAAGTATGTGCATCAAAAATCCACCACTCGGCCATTCTAACCAAGGATTGAAATGTGGATCCAATTGTTTGTGTCTCCTAGATCCACCACCTTGAAATTTCAAATAAAGTTCACGAAATAGGAAGACCTTAAATTCCCCAGTGGGTCATTCTAACAAAGTCCTGTAGAGAGTGCATCCAAGATCCAACACTTGGACATTATAGTCAAGTTTTGGAAGGTAGGTGCAATGGTTGGTGTCTCCTAAATCCTCCAATTTACAACTTTCAACAAAGTGTGTGAGAAGATAGACCTTAGATCCACGACTTATCCATTCTAGCCAATTCTTGAAGGTGGGTGCAACCAAGATCCACCACTTGTCCATTTTAACCAGGTCTTCTAAGGTAGATACAATGCTTAGTTTCTCCTATATCCATAAACTTCTCATTTTAAACAAAGTTTGTGCAATATGTAGACCTTAGATCCACCACCTAGTCATTCTAACCAAGTCTTGAAGGTGTCTGCAATTTAGGTCTACCACTTAGCCATTCTAACCAAATTTTGCAAGGTGGATGCAATGGTTGGTTTCTCCTATGTCCACCATCTATCAATTTTACATAGTATTTACAGGAAAGATAGACCATAGATCCACCACTTGGCCATTCTAACCAAGTATTGGTAGGTGGGTGTAGACCGTAGATCCACCACTTAGCCATTCTAACCATGTCTTAAAGTAAGGTGCATTCAACACTTGGCCATCATGACACTTGTAGTTTTACACAAAGCTTGTGGGATGAGTAGCTCCGGAATCGACCACTTGGCTATTTAAACTAAGAATTGGGAAATAGGTCAAAGATCCACCATTGGGCCATTATAACCAAGGCTTGAAATGTGAATCCAATTGTTGGTGTCTCCTAAATCCACCACCTTGCAATTTCAAATAAAGTGCGTGAAATAGGTAGACCTTAGATTCTTTAGTAGACCATTTTAACACAGTCCTAGAGGGTGAATGCATCCAAGAGCCAACAGTTGGTCATTCCAGCCAAGTTTTGGAAGGTGAGTGCAATGGTTGGTGTCTCCTAAATCCTCCATTTACAACTTTTAACAAAGTGTGTAAGAAAGGTAGACCTTAGATCCTTAGCCATTCTAACCAATTCCTAAACGTGGGTGCATCCAAGATCCACCACTTGGCCATTCTAAGCATATTTTTCAAGATGGATGCAATGATTGGTTTCTTCTATATCCACAAAACTTCCCATTTTAAACAAAGTGTGTACAATATGGAGACCTTAGATTTTTCACCTAGCCATTCTAACCAAGTCTTGAAGGTGGCTGCAATTTAGATCCACCACTCGGCCATTCTAACCTAATCTTGCAAGGCGGATACAATGGTTGGTCTCTTCTACGTCGACCATCTCTCAATTTTAAGTAGTGTTTGTAGGAAAGATAGACCGTAGATCCACCACTTGGCCATTCTAAGCATGTCTTAAAGTTAGGTGCATTCAACACTTGGCCATCATAAGACTTGTAATTTTACACAAATTTTGTGGGATGAGTAGATCATAGATCCACCACTTGGCCATTCAAACTAAGATTTGGAAAGTATGTGCAGTAAAGATCCACCACTTGGCCATTATAACCAAGCCTTGAAGGTGGCTGCAATTTATCAGTTTTAAATAGTGTTTGTAAGAAAGATAAACCGTAGATCCACCACTTGGCCATTCTAACCATGTCTTAAAGCTAGATGCATTCAACACATGACCATCATAAGACTTCTAATTTTACACAAATTTTGTGAGATGAGTAGATCCTAGATCCACCACTTGGTCACTTAGACTAAGATCTAAAAAGTATGTGCATCAAAGATCCACCACTTGACCATTCTAGCCCCCACGGGATTCACCCTGGAAAACTTACCACTCCATGTAAGTGTACGGGAGAGGGGTTTTTTTACAAGTTATATAAGTATATAAGTTAGCGGCAGACCCCCGATAAATTTTCTCCAAAGCTTAAAAATAAGGGAGGGGGGTATCATATTTAGTGGGGGGCGGGGGGGGGGGGGAGAATGATCGGGGTTGATTACTTGTAACATTTGGTCAGTGATGTGCACTAGAACTCAGATGAATTTAGGGGAAGTTTTTTATCGGGTCACACATCAAATTTTGCATCAAGCAGGTCATAGATAAGGGCTGATTTGGAGAAGTTCAAAGATTGATTTACACCAGATTTAGATGAGTCAAAATTAGATGAGTAGCCAGAGTGTAGGCTGATCGTGCCATATATCTTGAAAGTCAAACTACGACACATTGAGAGTACATCTAGTTATCAACAAAAGTGGTCCCTTAGTACATTGCCAGTCACTATGCTACACACTCTTTGTTAGATCATGTGAGGCCTAAACTTTATATGTAAGATAGGGGTTTGAAATTTTTTTCCACTGATTGTTGTACAAGCGTAGAAAGGAGGATAATATTTCCTAATATGAGTGGTATATAGGGGTTATACCAAAGTTGTTCGCTCGCAGGTGGCATCCCATTTTGTATATAGAGTGAATCCCCCGCGTTCTAACCAAGGCTTGAAATGTGGATCCAATTGTTTGTGTCTCCTAGATCCACCACCTTGCAATTTCAAATGAAGTTCATGAAATAGGTACACCTTAAATTCCCCAGTGGTCCATTCTAACCAAGTCGTGTAGAGTGAGTGCATCCAAGATCCAACACTTGGCCATTCTAGCCAAGTTTTGGAAGGTGGGTGCAATGGTTAGTATCTCCTAAATCCTATAATTTATAACTTTCAACAAAGAGAAAGATATACCTTAGATCCACCACTTATCCATTCTAGCCAATTCTTAAAGGTGAGTGCATCCAAGATCCACCACTTGGATGTTCTAACCAGGTCTTGTAAGGTGGATGAAATGGTTGGTTTCTACTATATCCACCAACATCTCATTTTAAACAAAGTTTGTGCAATATGTAGACCTTAGATCCACCACCTAGCCATTCTAACCAAGTCTTAAAGGTGTCTACAATTTAGATCCACCAATTTGCCATTTTAACCGATTGCAAGGTGGATGCAATGGTTGGTTTCTCTTATGTCCACCATCTATCAATTTTAAATAGTGTTTATAGGAAAGATAGACCATAGATCCACCATTTGGCCATTCTAACCGAGAATTGGTAGGTGGGTGTAGACTGTAGATCCACCACTTGGCCATTCTAACCATGTCTTAAAGTTAGGTGCATTCAACACTTGGCCATTATAACACTTGTAATTTTACACAATGTTTGTAGATAGTTGTCGGGGGATATGTGTTCGCTACGTGAGCCGGGCAGGCGCCGGGCCTCTGGCTCTGTGAGGTGTGAAAGAGAGAGAACAAGAGACAATGACAGCTCTGCCAATCACTGCAATCATCAATTAATTGAATATTACTTTGACTACAATTTATCCTTAGCCAAGGCGGGCTGTTCACAACGCCATCACTTGCATCATTTGCTAACCAGGATCCCGCTTTACAGTATTAACCGGGCCGTTAACGACACCGGGGCTTATCAGAATGTTAAATCAATTTCTAGGTGATGAAGGTTATGGAAATTTTCCTCATGTTGCTTCATCTGCTTCAAATGCCCCATGGATTCTACAGTCTTCAATTCTGCTCACTACATCAATCATCAAGCTTCAATAGTTATTAATTATCCTGCTTTGTGCACTTGCACTTACTTATCTGCCGTTTATGAATTTTTATGTCTCCTCTAATCCACTTGCTCTGATCGCCTTTGGTGCTCCGACTCTCTTTTTCTTGAGTACCTTATCTTGCCGGAATCTGCTTATCTGCTCTTGCCAAGCATCCATTCCCTTACCGAGATCTGCCTTACCTGTTCTTGCCAAACATCCTTTCCCTTGCCGAGATCTGCCTTACCTGCTCTTGCCAAGCATCCTTTGCCTTACCTAGTGCTTCACCGGATTCAAGCCTCGAGCTTGCTCTCCACTTAGCTAGCTTCGAGGATAAGAGCCAGAGAGAGAACCGAGTCTTGCCTACCGAAGGACGAGAGCCAAAAAGAGAGAAATCTTTCTTTTTGTTTCTCTTGCTTTGTTCAAGCTCGAGAGGA
Organism: Adiantum capillus-veneris; assembly: GCF_014529385.1. Classification (NCBI taxonomy): domain Eukaryota; kingdom Viridiplantae; phylum Streptophyta; class Polypodiopsida; order Polypodiales; family Pteridaceae; genus Adiantum; species Adiantum capillus-veneris. Next base: position 24,599,598 of record NC_140954.1, on the reverse strand, counting down.
AGAGATTTTCCTTCTCTTCATCTCTTTCGTTGGCTTCTCTTGGAGTCCTCTCCAATCTCCCACTTGGCTTTGCTTGGAATCCTCCTCTCCAATCTCCCTCGTTATCTCTCCTCGTTTTTCTTGCCCTCGAATCTCCCCGTTGTTGCCATGGCCGAGAGAGAGAGAGAGAGAGAGAGAGAGAGAGAGAGAGAGAGAGAGAGAGAGAGAGAGAGAGAGAGAGAGAGAGAGAGAGAACCTTCTCTTGCTTTGATTGGAGATGGAGAGAGAGAGAGAGAGAGAGAGAGAGAGAGAGAGAGAGAAACCTCGCCTCGGCTCTCCTCGCCTTGGTTCCTCTTTTCCTCCTCCCCCTGGTCCTCCTCGTTAACTCCTGCCAACACACATGCAAAAAGAGCCCTATATATAAAGTGCCCCCTCCCTTACGAATGACGGCACTGTCGTTGCTAGGGAGGCATAAAATTCCCCCCTGCTGACGTGGCACTGTTGTAGTACTGTTGTAGTCCGCCGGCCTGCACGAAATGCGCCGCCACTGGTCTCAGACGGAGCGCGCTCGTGAACCCCGAAAAATACGCTTCATCGTCGGCGTCATCCGATGCCTTCCCCGGCCTACGCGAACAGTTCTTGCCCTCCGCAGTTGCTTGCTACTTCTCTACGCCATGCCTTCCTTTTTCCTTTTGTTTTCCCACTAAAACCCTTTAGTGGGTGGCCTTTGGCCTTGATGGGCAGCCATTCTCCTTTAGCTCATTGGGCGGCCATAGTGATCTTGGATTTGGGCGGCCCTTAAAAAGGTACCCCATTTGGTATACATGCTGGCCAAGGCAATGCCAAGCACGACATCTCCGGGAAATTCTGAAAGGTCACCTCATTTAACATGCATATCTTAGCAAAGCATTGCCAAGCACGACAACTTCCTCCAGCAGTCTTTGACTAACATTACTATCAAAAATTGTAATGCCCTTATCAGCTTTTTAGTGAAATTATGCTTTCAAGATGCAAGCTTAATTGGCATCTCCTTTGCAATCAGAAAAAAAAACCAGCTCCTTGTCGCAGCCGTGTCGGCATTCTCTGCAATCATTGCATTCCAAAAGACAACATTCCAGACATGATACTCCTCAAGAACTTACTGCTCACGCATTTCAAACCCTGGATGAAGCCCAAAATTTCCTAGATAGCACTCCGACAGAGCCCACCAAACTGGTACGAAACCGGCCCCCGGTGAATCTTTAACGGGGCCAATAACTTGGTAACCATAACTCCAATCACTGATCTAAAAAGACCGATGTGCTCCACAAAGTTAGAACTTTAGGTCTGTGCATTCATTTCATTTCTGTCACCTCAACTGTAGTTGCCCACTCCGGTACGGATCTGCAATCGGCTTAAACTTCAAACAGCTATAACTTCTTCACCGTAGCTCCAATCGACGAGCCGTAAAGACAGGCTGGTAGAGCACTTCAAGCTTTGCAGTTCTAGGTCATAATATTTCATCTGTGCTCACTTCAAGTATACTCATTTTTGGCATTATTAAGGCATCTATTGGCCCTTTTAAGCCTCATCTGGCATACATTAATCATTAAGCTTGGGCTATTAACAAGCCTTGATCACTGCTCACTAAAGGTTTAGGCTTTAAAGAAGCTTATCTTGCATTTTTTTGCTCTTTTTCTCTTCATGGAAACGGAGCTGCACGACATCCACCCCCTCTGAACCTGCAGAGCCTCCGGTCTATGCCAACAAAACTTCAATATGCATCTGCTACAGGTACCTTAAGCTCCTTACCCATCATCAGACTCACTTAACTGGTAACCATATAAAAAATGAAATAAGTCTTATACCCTATCATCAATGTTCTAGGTTAATCATTAGGTAGCTGCCCATCAAAAATATCTGAACTGTATCTACCGTATCTTCAAAGCATCCAATTATGAAAAACATGTTAAGTGAACCCCGCCAGACTCAGGTGCTCCAGTTAATGATGCACACGGCTTGACCATTAAGCTCTCTTTAAGGAACCCTTTCAAGCTCAAGTATGCCTTATACTGTCTGCACACGGAATGGCCATCAAGTACTTTACCTGAAGTTCTGGTAGCAGAACCAACTCAAAAAATGTGAAGATACTTCATCAATTGTCCAAAGAAGTCAGCTGGAAGCCAGCCATGTAATCTTATTGATCGCATAACCAAAAACTCTTCTGACTTAGCATAATCTAGAAAACAAAACCTTGTACCATGCAACCTGCTACATCAGATAGTTGGTACTCTTCAAATCTACAACAACTGGCACTTTTGTAGCCCCCGGGATCAAACGGGAATCCAATCACTTGTCCCTTTGTGAGCATTCCTTTAAAAAAATTGCACCATCCTCTTGGTTCATAGGGATAATACAAGAATTTCCAATCATTACAGCATAAACATACGTTAACCCACAAATATTCATGCAAAACGCCTGGATCATACAATATATAAGTCAATTGCCCCGGACCATGCCCTGGACCATGCATATATCTGTTACCTCCTGGGTCAAAAGCTAGCTCAAAATATCCTACATCATAGGGTAGTATTAGATTCCATATAGCATCATGTAGCAGCAAATATTGCCATATCCCCTGTGCAACTGGCTCATCCAATTGTCGATCATCAATCATAGGTAAAAGCATTGGCAGTTCACCTTCACTCTCACTAATGTTGGAATCCCAATCATGCATATTCGAATACATCAAGTCTCTGGCAAAACTCTCTTCATTAGAATCAAAAGATGCATTTGAAAACAATTCTCTATCTCGTAGAGGCTCAAAATCAAGGAGTGCATCATCCAACAACTGCATAAGGTCATCATCTACTGCATCTGAACAAACTGGCTCATGCATGAATCTGGATTGATTAGTATCCTTAGCATCTGTGTTTGAGAACCCTTCTAAAGCGTCATCCAGTAAGAACATAAGGTCTAGGTGCACCGCTCGAGAAGGTTCCTCAATCCTGCACATCTCAGGTTGCTGCAATAAACGAGGATTTTCACATATGACATGCATACTAAACGCATCCGCAGTAAACTTCTCTTCAAGTCTTTCACCCTCATCCAGATATCTTTGCACTTCTGTAGCACAAATTTCGGCATGCACATTGAAAATTTCATCTATTGCCCTGTTTGTATCATCGGCGCAATGAAACCAATCATAATCATCAACCAAATATTGCGCTTTACTATGCACCCCCTCTGAATCAACATCATCAAGTTCATGATCATTCTGCAATAGTGTGAGTCCCGTGTCACAAATTATTGATAGAGAAGAAGTTTGCTCCCTCTCTAAATCACCATCATCAAATTCAGGATTAGTCTGCCAGATCGGTAGCTCTAGGTCACAGAAGTGTGTCAAAGGAGTCTGCACCCCCTTTGAATCAAGCACATACTCTTGCTTAGCCAAGTCCTCAAAATCTGGTACATCCAAATTCGGCAAATCTGGTATACCAAAAACCATGGTCTTGCTGCTCTCAACAGCAGCCCTGCTTTGACCCATAACATATGTATCATTAATCAACTCTTTGGTAAAACATATACCAGTATCTTCAATCAACTCTATGGTAGAATCTGTACGAGAAAACTTTTGCTCTAATTCTGAGTCAGTAGCAAAAGTATCAGCTGTAACGGAATCTTCCTGTATGTCTACTTGAATACGAATGCACTCATTTACCTACAAAATTTCTTCTTGAGCTTTAGCCACTTCACAATTTTGATCCCTTGATTTCTTTTCTTCATGGACTCCATGCATAGGCTCTTTGCAAAATTCATTCTGTGTATCCCGAACTACATGTGTAGATTCTTTGAAAAATTCACCCTGCATATCCTGAAGCTGTAAAGCCTCACCCTCAAAGACTTCTACTTCATGCACAACATCTGCAAAACCCAACTTTGCAAACACTGCTTCAACTATGTCTTCATCATTAGCCTGTAAAAAAGTAGCATCCTGCACAATAAACTCATCAATCACAGCTTCTAACTTTGATCGTACTTGTCCTCGAATATCTGCGTAATCTGGTGGACTTGAACTCTGTTCTTGATAGCATTCATACTGCTCATAACGTACTTGCACAATAGCTTCTTTGAAATACTCCCAGTCATCGTTGCAAGCTTTGATAACTTCTTGAATCTGTTCCTTTACATCTGAACTCACGAACTACCAAAAGATTTCATCATCAACTCTTCTGGTATCCCTCTTACCTTGGTCTCCATCTCATAGCACTCTAGGTAGCCCTTTGGATCGTATCCATCAAACAGTTGTCTCTCCTCGTATACTGCATCTAGAGCTGCATCCAAAGCTTCATCCATTTGATTTTTCTTCTTTACAGTCTCTATTTCAAGCAGAGATCCTTGAACCAATTGAAGCATCTTTGAAAAATCTGGAACTATTGACTTATAATCAAAACCGTTCGCACTTAACTCTGCAATCATCTTCATCATCTGCTCTAAATTCTCCATCTTTACCACCCACCCCGGCTCGTTTCGCGTCGGGTTCACCAAAGATGTCGAGGGATATGTGTTTGCTACGTGATTCGGGCAGGCGCCGGGCCTCTGGATGTGGGAGGTGTTAAAGAGAAAGAACAAGAGACAATGACAGCTCTGCCAATCACCGCAATCATCAATTAATTGAATATTACTTTGAGTACAATTTATCCTTAGCCAAGGCGGGCTGTTAACAACGTCGTGACTTGGATCATCTGCTAACCAGGAGTTTAAGCCCCCACTTTACAGTATTAACCGGGCCGTTAACGACACCGGGGCTTATCAGAATGTTAAATCAATTTCTAGGTGATGACAGTTATGGAAATTTTCCTCATGTTGCTTCATCTGCTTCAAATGCATCGTGGATTCTGCAGTCTTCAATTCTGCTCACTACATCAATCATCAAGCTTCTGTAGTTATTAATTATCCTGCTTTGTGCGCTTGCACTTACTTATTTGCCGTTTATGAATTTTCATGTCTCCTCTAATCCACTTGCTCTGATCGCCTTTGGTGCTCCGACTCTCTTTTTCTTGAGTACCTTATCTTGCCGGAATTTGCTTATCTGCTCTTGCCAAGAATCCTTTCCCTTGCCGAGATCTGCCTTACCTGCTCTTGCCAAACATCCTTTCCCTTGCCGAGATCTGCCTTACCTGCTCTTGCCAAGCATCCTTTGCCTTACCTAGTGCTTCACCGGATTCAAGCCTCGAGCTTGCTCTCCACTTAGCTAGCTTCGAGGATGAGAGCCAGAGAGAGAACCGAGTCTTGCCTACCGAAGGATGAGAGCCAGAAAGAGAGAAAGCTTTTTTTTTGTTTCTCTTGCTTTGTTCAAGCTCGAGAGGAAGATCTTTGCCTCCTATTCGTCTCCTTCGTTGGCTTCTCTTGGAGTCCTCTCCAATCTCCCCCTTGGCTTTGCTTGGAATCCTCCTCTCCAATCTCCCTCGTTATCTCTCCTCGTTTTTCTTGCCCTCGAATCTCCCCGTTGTCGCCATGGCCGAGAGAGAGAGAGAGAGAGAGAGAGAGAGAGAGAGAGAGAGAGAGAGAGAGAGAGAGAGAGAGAGAGAGAGAGAGAGAGAGAGAGAGAGAGAGAGAGAGAGAGAGAGAGAGAGAGAGAGAGAGAGAGAGAGAGCGAACCTTCTCTTGCTTTGATTGGAGATGGAGAGAGAGAGAGAGAAACCTCGCCTAGGCTCTCCTCGCCTTGGTTCCTCTTTCCTCCTCGCCCTGGTCCTCCTCGTTAACTCCTGCCAACACGCATGCAAAAAGAGGCCTATATATAAAGTGCCCCCTCCCTTAGCAACGATGGCGCTGTCGTTGCTAGGGACGCATAAAATTCCCCCCCTACTGATGTGGTACTGCCGTAGTCTGGCTTGCACGAAATGCGCCGCCACTCGTCTCAAATGGAGCGCCCTCGCGAGCCCCGGAAAATACGCTTCATCGTCGGCGTCATCCGATGCCTTCCCTAGCCTGCGTGAACAGTTCTTGCCCTGCGGAGCTGCTCGCTGCTTCTCTACACCATGCCTTCCTTTTTCCTTTTGGTTTCCCACTAAAACCCTTTAGTGGGTGGCCTTTGGCCTTGATGGGCGGCCATTCTCCTTTAGCTCAGTGGGCGGCCATAGTGATCTTGGCTTTGGGAGGCCCTTAAAAAGGTACCCCATTTGGTATACATGTTGGCCAAGGCAATGCCAAGCATGACATCTCCGGGCAATTCTCAAAGGGCACCTCATTTAACATGCATATCTTAGCAAAGCATTGCCAAGCATAAGAACTTCCTCCAGCAGTCTTTGACTAACATTACAATCAAAAATTGTAATGCCCTTATCAGCTTCTTAGTGAAATTATGCTTTCAAGATGCAAGCTTAGATGATTATATTCGCGGGAAGGCATCTCCTTTGCAATCAGAAAAAAAACCTGCTCCTTGCCGTAGCCATGTCGGCATTCTCTGCAATCATTGCATTCCAAAAGACGACATTCCGGACATGATACTCCTCAAGAACTTACTACTCGCACATTTCAAACCCTGGATGAAGCCCAAAATTTCCTAGATAGCACTCCGACGGAGCTGACCGAATTGGTACGAAACCGGCCCCGGTGAATCTTTCACTGCCAATAACTTGGCAATCGTAACTCCAATCAATGATCTGAACAGACCAACACGCTCCACAAAGTGCGCACTTCAAGTCCGTGCATTCATTTCATTTCTGTCACCTCAGCTGTAGTTTCCCTATCCGGTACAGATCTGCAATCGACTTAAACTTCAAACAGCTATAACTTCTTCACCGTAGCTCCAATCGACGAGCCGTAAATACAGGCTGGTAGAGCACTTCAAGCATTGGAGTTCTAGGTCATAATCTTTCATCTATGCTCACTTCAAGCATACTCATTTTTGGCATCATTAAGGCATCTGTTGGCCCTTTTAAGCCTCATCTGGCATACATTAATCATTAAGCTTGGGCTATTAACAAGCCATGATCACTGCTCACTAAAGGTGTAGGCTTTAAAGAAGCTTATCTTGCATTTCTCTGCTCTTTTTCTCTTCATGGCAGCGGAGCTGCACGACATCCACCCCCTCTAAACCTGCACAGCCTCCGATCTATGCCAACAGAACTTCAATCTGCATCTGCTACAGGTACCTTAAGCTCCTAACCCATCATCAGACTCACTTAACTAGTAAACATATAAAAAATGAAATAAGGCTTACACCCTATCATCAGTGTTCTAGCTTAATCATTAGGTAGTTGCCCATCAAAAATATCTGAACTGTATCTGCCGTATCTTTAAAGCATCCAATTATGAAAAACATGTTAAGTGAACCCCGCCAGACTCAGGTGCTCCAGTTAATGATACACACGGCTTGACCATTAAGCTCTCTTTAAGGACCCCTGGCAAGCTCAACTATGCCTTACTCTGTCTGCACACGGAATGGCCATCAACTCCTTTACCTGAAGTTCTGGTAGCAGAACCAACTCAAAAAATGTGAAGATACTTCATCAATTGTCCAAAGAAGTCAGCTGGAAGGCAGCCATGTAATCTTATTGACTGCATAACCAAAAACTCTTCTGACTTAGCATAATCTAGAAAACAAAACCTTGTACCATGCCACTTGCTACATCAAATAGTTGGTACTCTTCAAATCTGCAACAACTGGCACTTTTGTAGCCCCTGGGATCAAACGGGAATCCAATCACTTGTCCCTTTGTGAGCATTCCTTTAAAAAATTTGCAACATCCTCTAGGATCATAGGGATAATACAAGAATTTCCAATCATTAGAGCATAAACATACGTTAACCCACAAATCTTCATGCAAACCGCCTGGATCATACGGTATATAAGTCAATTGCCCTGGACCATGCATATATTTGTTACCTCCCGGGTCAAAAGCTAGCTCAAAATATCATACACCATAGGGTAGTATCAGATTTCATATAGCATCAGGTAGCAGAAAATATTTCCATATCCCCTGTGCAATTCGCTCATCCAATTGTCGATCATCAATCATAGGTAAAAGCATTGGCAGTTCACCTTCACTATCACTAATGTTGGAATCCCAATCATGCATATTCGAACACATCAAGACTCTGGCAAAACTCTCTTCATTAGACTCAAAAGATGCATCTGAAAACAATTCTCTATCTCGTAGAGGCTCAAAATCAAGGAGTGCATCATCTAACAACTGCATAAGGTCATCATGTACTCCATCTGAACAGCTTTAGCCACTTCACAATTTTGATCCCTTGATTTCTTTTCTTCATGGACTCCATGCATAGGCTCTTTGCAAAATTCATTCTGTGTATCCCGAACTACATGTGTAGATTCTTTGAAAAATTCACCCTGCATATCCTGAAGCTGTAAAGCCTCACCCTCAAAGACTTCTACTTCATGCACAACATCTGCAAAACCCAACTTTGCATACACTGCTTCAACTATGTCTTCATCATTAGCCTGTAAAAAAGTAGCATCCTGCACAATAAACTCATCAATCACAGCTTCTAACTTTGATCGTACTTGTCCTCGAATATCTGCGTAATCTGGTGGACTTGAACTCTGTTCTTGATAGCATTCATACTGCTCATAACGTACTTGCACAATAGCTTCTTTGAAATACTCCCAGTCATCGTTGCAAGCTTTGATAACTTCTTGAATCTGTTCCTTTACATCTGAACTCACGAACTACCAAAAGATTTCATCATCAACTCTTCTGGTATCCCTCTTACCTTGGTCTCCATCTCATAGCACTCTAGGTAGCCCTTTGGATCGTATCCATCAAACAGTTGTCTCTCCTCGTATACTGCATCTAGAGCTGCATCCAAAGCTTCATCCATTTGATTTTTCTTCTTTACAGTCTCTATTTCAAGCAGAGATCCTTGAACCAATTGAAGCATCTTTGAAAAATCTGGAACTATTGACTTATAATCAAAACCGTTCGCACTTAACTCTGCAATCATCTTCATCATCTGCTCTAAATTCTCCATCTTTACCACCCACCCCGGCTCGTTTCGCGTCGGGTTCACCAAAGATGTTGGGGGATATGTGTTCGCTACGTGAGCCGGGCAGGCACCGGGCCTCTGGCTGTGGGAGGTGTGAAAGAGAGAGAACAAGAGACAATGATAGCTCTGCCAATCACCGCAATCATCAATTAATTGAATATTACTTTGAGTACAATTTATCCTTAGCCAAGGCGGGCTGTTAACAACGCCATGACTTGGATCATCTGCTAACCAGGAGTTTAAGCTCCTACTTTACAGTATTAACCGGGCCGTTAACGACACCGGGGCTTATCAGAATGTTAAATCAATTTCTAGGTGATGACAGTTATGGAAATTTTCCTCATGCTGCTTCATCTGCTTCAAATGCCTCGTGGATTCTGCAGTCTTCAATTCTGCTCACTACATCAATCATCAAGCTTCTGTAGTTATTAATTATCCTGCTTTGTGCGCTTGCACTTACTTATTTGCCGTTTATGAATTTTCATGTCTCCTCTAATCCACTTACTGATCGCCTTTGGTGCTCCGACTCTCTTTTTCTTGAGTACCTTATCTTGCCGGAATTTGCTTATTTGCTCTTGCCAAGAATCCTTTCCCTTGCCGAGATCTGCCTTACCTGCTCTTGCCAAACATCCTTTCCCTTGCCGAGATCTGCCTTACCTGCTCTTGCCAAGCATCCTTTGCCTTACCTAGTGCTTCACCGGATTCAAGCCTCGAGCTTGCTCTCCACTTAGCTAGCTTCGAGGATGAGAGCCAGAGAGAGAACCGTGTCTTGCCTAGGGAAGGACGAGAGCCAGAAAGAGAGAAAGCTTTCTTTTTGTTTCCGTTGCTTCATTCAAGCTCGAGAGGAAGAGCTTTGCCTCCTCTTCGTCTCCTTCGTTGGCTTCGCTTGGAGTCCTCTTCAATCTCCCCCTTGGCTTCACTTGGAGTCCTCCTCTCCAATCTCCCTAGTTATCTCTCCTTGTTTTTCTTGCCCTTGAATCTCCCCGTTGTCGCCAGGGCCGAGAGAGAGAGAGAGAGAGAGAGAGAGAGAGAGAGAGAGAGAGAGAGAGAGAGAGAGAGAGAGAGAGAGAGAGAGAGAGAGAGAGAGAGAGAGAGAGAGAGAGAACCTTCTCTTGCTTTGATTCGAGATGGAGAGAGAGAGAGAGAAACCTCGCCTCGGCTCTCCTCGCCTTCGTTCCTTTTTTCCTCCTCGCCCTGGTCCTCCTCGTTAACTCTTGCCAACACGCATGCAAAAAGAGCCCTATATATAAAGTGCCCCCTCTCTTAGCAAGGACAGCGCTATCGTTGCTAGGGAGGCATGAAATTCCCCCCTGATGATGTGGCACTGCCATAGTCCGTCGGCTGCATGAAATGCGCCGCCACTCGTCTGAAATGGAGCACCCTCGCGAGCCCCGGAAAATACGCTTCATCGCCGGCGTCATCCGATGAATTCCCCAGCCTGCGCAAACAGTTCTTGCCTTGCGCAGCTGCTCGCTGCTTCTCTACGCCATGCCTTCCTTTTTCCTTTTGTTTTCCCACTAAAACCCTTTAGTGGGTGGACTTTGGCCTTAATGGGCGGCCATTCTGTTGGGGTATAAAGCCCAATGTGGTCGCCCAGGTAAGTGGGCGGGTTGCCAGGTATGTACACATATTCTTTTGTAAAAACCTAATAAGAACTTACTATGCTGTACACATTACAGTAGAGCGATTTCACCATATCGTCGTGCTCTTCTTCTCGCACTCTCTCTCGCGTCGTACTTCCGCTCGTACTCCTTCAACTGGTATCAGAGCTCAGATCGAGGCTCAGGGTAGCACTGCGGAGGCTAGATCCACTAGCACAGATTGGATTGAAATTCGACAGGCAAAGACACAGCCCCAAATCCTGTGGACAAGCCCAAAGGGCTTGGTGTTCTCAGAATTTCATTCTAAGGTCATCTCGGCCACCATTCGGCTTCGACAAAGGTCTGCGCAGGCCATTTTCGACTACGTGGTCTCGGCGGGTGCAGATCCGACTCTGCAAATTTGGGGTTTTTGGCCTACCACTGCAGGTGCTGAGGATATCGACACTCCCAGAGTGTTGATTTGTGGCTGTCTACACATTGAAGGACGGCTCGCAGTTCTTGGAGGCATGTCACATACGACACGGGCGCATCTACACACAGATTGTAGGCGACATCCACTAGTTCATCAGGTAGCTTGTGTTTGCTGCTTGATATTCCAGATTTCATCCTGACAATGCAGGTACTTCCACATGGGATGTATTGTCAAAGATGATGTATGTTTGTTGAGGGTTTGCTGGCTGTGAGTCACACAGCAAACAACCGCCGCAGCGGTTACAGCATATAGTGGGAAATTTGTGGATGTATGACTTTGTGGGAAGTCTATGTACTGTAAGATTTACTGCAGCCTTTGTTGAGGGTCGAGTGAGGTTTTTTTGAGCTGGGGGATTCTCGAATGTTGAGATCCTTTCGGTGATACAGGTCTTGGAGCGATCCCTCGCGCACCCTTAGATAGGCAGCTAGGATGTATTGACTGTGAGTTAGACAGTTGGGATTGCATCTTTGCTTTACTGCCGTTGAGGCATTGTCACAGTCTATGCTTACAGGACAGTGACAGGACAGTGAGAGACAGTACAGGTGCAGGACAGGTTTACCCGCAGCTTACAGTGTCAGAGAGATAGTGTTTTTCGGTCTGTTTTTTGAGTACACCAAAGAGATTTTACAAAGGAGACTCTGCCGAAATTTATGCAGAATCTGAAGCTTTCTTGGTTCATTTGACAGGTTGATATTGGTTCAGAGGTTAGTTTACAGGGGAAAGTAAACCACTGTGAAGCGTAGCTATGGCTGGATCACAGGACACTGCTCTTTACAATATCAAGAAGCTGGATGGAACCAATTTCCCATTGTGGAAGAAGCAGAGTTGGCACGTGTTGGTACAAAAGAAGCAGATAAAACCTATAAAGCTCAAGGGGATAAAACCAGAAGATATGGACGAAGATGAATGGAGCGAAATGGATGAATTGACACTTTCTACCATTATGCTGACTTTGGCAGAAAGCGTTTACTTCAATGTAGCAGACGAGATGTCGGCTTATCAAGCATGGTTAAAGCTGAGTGATCTTTATGAGAAGCAGAGTGCAGCTTCACAGGTATACTGGCTTAAGAAGCTTGTTGACTTGAAGATGAAAGAAGGGACACCTATGTCCAATCATCTGAATGAATTCAACACAATCTATAGTCAGTTGTCAACTCAAGGTGTCAAGTTTGATGAACCTGTTAGAGTTATGTTCCTGTTGATCACATTGCCAGAAAGTTGGGACACTTTTCGCATAGCTTTGAGTAATTCTGTACCTCCAGATGGTTTGAACATAGAAGGTGTAGAAGGAAGTCTGCTTACTGAAGAAACCAATAGAAAGACAACGGACAAAGGCAAAGGAACAGCCTTAGTTGTCAGGGGAAGGTCCAAAGAAAAGTACAAAGGTGGAAAGAGGAATCAGTCTCGTAGCAAGTCCAGCAGTGCTAAAGGCAAGAGTGACATAGAATGCTACCATTGTGGCAAGAAGGGTCACATGAAAAGAGACTGCAGAGAACGGAAAGCAGAAAAAGGCAAAGAGAAAGCTGAAGACCATGGTGAGAAGAACAAGTCCTCAGTGAAGATTCAAGAAATAAATGTGACAAACACTATTGCAGAGGATGACAGTCTTGTGTCAGGAGACATCTACTTCTTGAAGAATACAATGGACTCAGCTCTTCTTACAGCATCTGATGGAAATGCACTGAGTGACTGGATTATAGACTCAGGGGCATCACTTCATGTGTCTCCAGACAAGGAGTGGTTTACCTCTTATGTGCCCACTAAAGATCATGTTCGGCTAGGCAATGGGCAAACATGTGAGATCTTAGGTGTTGGAGATGTTCAATTGAAGTTTCAGAATGGCTCTTCTTTCACGCTGAAGAATGTGAGACATGTTCCCGCAATTACAAAGAGCTTGATCAGCACAGGTTTACTTGATGATGTTGGCTACGTCACCATTTTTGGACAGAACATGTGGAAGATATCCAAGGGTTCTATGACAGTAGCACATGGAGTAAAGTCTGGAGGACTTTACATGATTTATGTATCAAATGTCTCTAAAAATGTAATCAATGTAACCGAGTAGCCGAATGCTTCTTTGTGGCATAGCCGGTTAGGACATATGTCCAAGAAGGGAATGGAAATCTTGTCTCGTTCTGGTTATTTGCCTGGCTTTTCATTTAATGATTTTGAATTCTGTGAACATTGTCTGTATGGTAAGCAAACACAACAGCCACATAAGCATAGAAGCAGTAGAAGACCTATGCCTAACCTATCTCTAGGGGGAGCTTCTTACTTTATGACATTTATAGATGATTACTCGAGGGAAGTATGGGTTTACTTTCTCAAGCACAAGGATGAAGCGTTTAGTGTTTTCAAAACGTTTGTGACACTTGTGGAGAATCAGAGTGGCAAGAAGCTTAAATGCTTACGCACTAACAATGGTGGAGAGTATGTTTCAAAGGCCTTTCAGGACTTTTGTGAGTCAAAAGGTATAAAACGTGAACTTACTGCTGCTTACAATCCTCCTCAAAATGGTGTTGCTGAGAGGATGAATAGGACCATACAAGAGAAGGTCAGAAGTATGTTGTCTAATGCACAGCTGCCAAATGGGTTTTGGGCTGAAGCTGTATCAACAGCTGTTCATCTTGTAAATAGATCTCCTAGCAAGGTTTTGCAGAAGGATTCAGTGCCAGAGATGGTATGGTCAGGCAAAATGCCCTCATACAAGCATCTCAGAGTCTTTGGCTGTGAGGCATATACTCACGTTCCAAAGGAATTTAGGAACAAACTTGAGCCAAAGAGTAGAAAGTGCATCTTTCTAGGCTATGGTAATTCTGGTGAGATGGGGTACAGACTTTGGGATCCCGAATCCAAAAAGGTTGTCCGCAGCAATGACGTTCACTTTAATGAATCCAAATATCATTCTAAACCAGAGAGGGTTGAGGAGATTAGAAGAGTTGTCTTCCAAGAAGATGGACCTGCACGTGCAAGACAAAATGTCAGGGCTCAAGAGGAGCAAGGACAGGATAGAGTGGAACCACAGGTTCTGGCTGAGCCTGAGCCACCTATTGTGCGTAGATCTGGACGTGTCACGCGACCTCCTGATAGGTTTGTTCCATCTATGAACTATGTCATGTTGACTGATTGCAATGAGCCTTCATGTTACAAGGAAGCAGTGCAAATGAAGGACTTCGGGAATTGGCAATTGGCCATGCAGTCAGAGATGACAGCTCTGCATAAAAACAAGACATGGAAGCTAGTTAAATTACCACAGGGCAAAAAGGCTCCACCTTGTAAATGGGTTTACAGGTATAAGATCACCGCTCATGATAGTCAGCCAAAGTACAAAGCAAGGCTTGTTGCCAAGGGCTTTAAGCAAGAACAAGGCATTGACTTTGATGACGTCTTCTCTCCGGTGGTCAAGATGACTACAATGAGATGCTTTCTTGCATTGGTTGCCATATTAGATTTGGTGTTGCACCAAATGGATGTCAAGACAGCGTTCTTGCATGGTGATTTAGATGTGGAAATTTACATGCAGCAGCTAGAAGGGTTTGTTGAGAAAGGCAAGGAAGATTGGGTATGCCAGTTGTTAAAGAGTCTTTATGGCTTAAAACAATCACCGAGGGCATGGTACCATAAATTCCACAAGTTTATGCTTTCTCAAGGCTACAAACATAGTGAGTTCGATCACTGTCTATATACAAAGAAGGCTAAGGATAGTAGTTGGCTGGTCCTTATTTTGTATGTGGATGACATGTTGATTGCTGGGAAGTCAAAGATGGCAAAATCGTTTGACATGAAAGACATGGGTGAGGCAAGTCATCTACTTGGTATGCACATTGAGAGAGACAGATCAAAGAAGTTGATTTGGTTATCTCAAACAGAGTATATTGACAAGGTTTTGCAACGTTTCAATATGGATAAGGGAAAGGCACTGAGTGTTCCATTGCCACCATATGTGAAACTTAGCAAACAAGATTGTCCTTTGTCTGAAGAAGAACAGGCTGAAATGGATAAGATTCCATATGCGTCTGCACTGGGTAGTTTGATGTATGCAATGATTGCTACTCGCCCAGACATTGCATTTGCAGTGGGAGTAGTAAGTCGATACATGTCAAACCCAGGCAAGAAACATTGGGAGGCAGTGAAAGGAATATTGAGGCAAGACAGGCTGGTAGAGCACTTCAAGCACTGCAGTTCTAGGTCATAATCTTTTATCTGTGCTCACTTCAAGCATACTCATTTTTGGCATCATTAAGGTATCTGTTGGCCCTTTTACGCCTCATCTGGCATACATTAATCATTAAGCTTGGCCTATTAACAAGCCCTGATCACTGCTCACTAAAGGTGTAGTATTTAAAGAAGCTTATCTTGCATTTCTCTGCTATTTTTCTCTTCATGGCAGTGGAGCTGCACGACATCGTAGAGCCACCACTTGATCATTTAGACTAAGAATTGGGAAGTAGGTGCAGCAAAGATCCACCACTCGGCCATTATAAGTAAGGCTTGAAATGTGGATCCAATTGTTGGTGTCTCCCATATCCACCACCTTGCAATCTCAAATAAATTGTGTGAAATAAGTAGACCTTAGATTCCCTAGTGGGCCATTCTAACCAACTCCTAAAGGGTAAGTGCATCCAAGATCCAACAGCTGGCCATTCAAGCCAAGTTTTGGAAGGTGGGTGTAATGGTTGGTGTCTTATAAATCCTCCAATTTACAACTTTCAACAAAGTGTGTAAGAAATGTAGACCTTAGATCCTTAGACATTCTAGCCAATTCCTGAAGGTGGGTGCATCCAAGATCCACCACTTGGCTATTCTAACCAGATTTTTCAAGGTGGATGCAATGGTTGATTTCTCCTACATCCACCAACTTCCTATTTTTCAAGGTGAGTGCATCAAAGATCCACCACTTGGCCATTCTAACTAGATTTTTCAAGGTGGATGCAATGGTTGGTTTCTCCTACATCCAACAACTTCCTATTTTAAACAAAGTGTGTGCAATATGCAGACCTTAGATCCATCACCTGATCATTCTAACCAGGCAATTTAGATCCACCACTTGGCCATTCTAACCAAATCTTGCAAGGTGCCTACGTCCAACATCTATCAATTTTAAATAGTTTTTATAGGAAAGATAGACCATAGATCCACCACTTAACCATTCTAACCAAGTATCAGTAGATGGGTGTAAACCGCAGATCCACTACTTGGTCATTCGAACCATGTCTTAAAGTTAGGTGCATTCAACACTTAGCCATCATGAAACTTGTATTGGTAGATGGGTGTAGACTGCAGATCCACCACTTGGTCATTCAAACCATGTCTTACAGTTAGGTGCATTCAACACTTGGCCATCATGAAACTTGTAATTTTACACAATGTTTGTGGGATGAGTAGATCTTAGATCCAACACTTGACCATTTAGACTAAGAATTGGGAAGTAGGTGCATCAAAGATCCACCACTTGGCCATTATAACCAAGGCTTGAAATGTGGATCCAATTGTTGGTGTCTCCTAGATCCACCACCTTGAAATCTCAAATAAAGTGTGTGAAATAGGTAGACCCTAGATTCCCCAGTGGGCCATTCTAACCAACTCCTAGAGGATAAGTGCATCCAAGATCCAATAGTTGGTCATTCAAGCCAAGTTTTGGAAGGTGGGTGCAATGGTTGGTGTCTCCTAAATCGTCCAGTTTACAACTTTCAACAAAGGGTGTAAGAAAGGTAGACCTTAGATCCTTAGCCATTCTAGCCAATTCCTGAAGGTGGGTGCATCCAAGATCCACCACTTGGACATTCTAACTAGATTTTTCAAGGTGGATGCAATGGTTGGTTTCTCCAACATCCACCAACTTGCTATTTCAAACAAAGTGTGTGCAATATGCAGACCTTAGATCCACCACTTGGCCATTCTAACCAAGGTTTGAAGGTGGCTGCAATTTAGATCCACCACTTGGCCATACTAACCAAATCTTGCAAGGTGGGTACAATGGTTGGTTTCTCCTACGTCCACCATCTATCAATTTTAAATAGTGTTTGCAGAAAAGGTAGACTATAGATCCACCACTTGGCCGTTCTAATCATCTCTTAAAATTAGGTACATTTAACACTTGGCCATCATAAGACTTGTAATTTTACTCAAATTTTTTTGAATGAGTAGACCCTAGATCCACCACTTGGCTATTCAGACTAAGATTTGGAAATTATGTGCATCAAAGATCCACCACTTGGCCATTCTAACCAAGGCTTGAAATGTGGATCCAATTGTTTGTGTCTCCTCGATCCACCACCTTGCAATTTCAAATAAAGTGCATGAAATAGGTAGACCTTAGATTCCCAGTGGTGCATTCTAACCAAGTCTTGGAGGGTGAGTGCATCCAAGATCCAACGAGTGTTTATTTCTTGAGAGCTTCTTTTTTAGAGCTTTTTCACAATTTTTAGGTCTTTTAGGCTTGTGTGCTTGATACAATGCATTGGACTTTGAAAATTATTTTGGTCTTTTCAAGTTGTGGGTAGAATTTTGCAAAATCTTGTAGTTGTACAAAGTCCTTTGACTTTCTTTCAAGAGATTTTGCATTTCATATATTATCAACCTACACTATCCCAATCCGCATTCAAACTTCCAATTTCCATTGCCTTCCAAGTCCCATTCCAATCTTTAAGCTTAGAATATCTTTTTCCTTTTCAAAATTGAGGAGATCTCATGACCTTTAAAAAACAAGCATTATAATGCCCTTATTTCATATGATAGATTTTCAAGTCAAGAGAGAAACAATCATAAGTGCATTGTGTTTAAAATCTACATAAAATATATGAGCTTAAGTGTTGATTTGGTGGGACATACACATTGAAGTTGATAGCAAGGCATTGAGTGGAAATGTCCAAAGAAGCCATGATTTTATAGTAGTAACCTTGAGTACAAACAAGAAGTAAATTGTGAGGAACATTTCGAGTCCATGGATGTTGAGCTTCATGAAGAGTGTCTATTTACTAACACCACCATCTCTTCAAACACTCCTTGTGTTTAGAGGAAACATAATCACTAAGTTTAGTTTCATCGTCATTAACTTATTTCATTTTTCAGCCATAATATATAGCATAGGGGGTTTAAAAATCAATTTGTCACCTCTAAAGACACCAACCTCTAGTTTCTAAAGAAAATATATTCTTTATGTTGATAAGCAAAACAAGAAATAGAAGAAATAGAGACAAGGGGTAAGAATTGTCTAGAGAAATGCAAAGAAAGACAATTGAGTAGATAGATATGCTATAATATTGGAATGTTATTTTCAAGATTTACCATCGAAAATCACTATGGGGTGCATGTGAAACTGAGTCTTCTACACATGTCTCCACTTTGAATGGCAAGGGGAATGAGGAAAAGCCTCATCTAGCTAGTGACTTATGGTGGTACATCTTTAGGGATACTCGATAATAATGAATATGTGAATTCCTATTTCCTTAAGGTGAAAATGAACAAAATAAATCATTCCAAATACTTTCTAGTATTTATTTGACATTTCTTGTTTGTTGGTATGTTATGATTCCTTGTTTGGAGGCTAAGAGAGGCAAATCACCACACCATACATAGTATAAAATTATATGAGAATTTAGAAGGTAGGACAAATACATATAAAGGGTACAAAGTCAAAACTTAAACTTTTGAGCTAAAGTCCTAAGTCCATGTCTTACAGATATACATATCTTTTAACATGTAAAAAATGATGTTAAATCATACCCTATTCCTCTTGTCCTTTGAGTTCCATTCCATGGTGTATGTATTCATTTTTATATTTGTTATATTTTTAGAGTTGCATTAGGAAACCAAAACCATTGGCATTGGATGCCATGTCTTTTCCATTGTTGTGGCCAACAATTTAAAAAACATTCCATACTAGCAATTGTAAGTAGAGATCCTATTTTAAATCGTCAATTAATCTACAATGTGCCTCAAGCACTAGATGTGCCTTAAAGGGGCAACATTTCCAAAAAGGCAATGTACAATACATTAGAAAAAGACCCTATTTTAGATCTTATCTAATAGCTTCAACCCAAGGTCAACAGTCTGAAGAGGGCACCACGTGAATAGCCAATGTAACCCATTGCATGTTTACATTCTTCGACTTGCAAAGTTGTCCCTACTCTTTACCAATCCAATCGATAAGGTCATTGCTATCATACACGATATCATTGAGCCAAGCTACTACAAAGTTCTTTGAAGGACACAAATGTTTTGGGATTTCTAAATCTACTTGAGATAGAAATATCTGACTATTTGAGTGTATCCATTTGTAGATTCTGGAGACAAGACCCTGCAATGAAGGGTAGCCTTTGAGAAGATGCAAGGGATCATCCAAAGCTACTTTGCCCCTAGAGCAAATTTTTGTGTCAAAACCTTTGTCAAGAATCTTACTCCTAGTAGGGATAAACCCCCTAGAGCAAATTCCAAGTGATTACCTTCATTGAGCTTGGCCATTTTACTTCCCAAATGTTGTTTATACCTTTTAGCCACTTCTCTTTTGACCAATTCACCCTCCACAATTTGATAGGGGGAGTGAACCAGTCCACCTTATACATTCCACAAAACTTTAAAGACACTATTGATCAATAGCCTTTCATTTATATAAAAGCTATATTGCAAGAGCATATTGAGTAAACAAAAAATCATTGTCAGCTTGTGAGAGATTAATGCGAACCTATCTTCTCCTCATAGTAGGGAAAAGCGCTAGAAACCTACCTTTCTATATTGAGGTCATCCTACATAAGAATTTTCTCCAATCGTGCTTATCATGTGCGAGTAATCTTGTTTGGTTCACTCGGTTTCTGTGTGTGTGTGTGTGTGTGTGTGTGTGTGTGTGAGAGAGAGAGAGAGAGAGAGAGAGAGAGAGAGAGAGAGAGAGAGAGAGAGAGATAAAACCCAAGAAAAAGTGATGTGTGGTTTTTGTGTTTAATTTTTGTTTGGGTCTGTGTGTCTGAAAGTGTGGTTGATGGACCTTCATATATATTTTTTCCAGATGTGTTATTGTTTGCAAGATGCTTGGTATTCCCAACTCACAAACTTAGCAATGGGTGATCATGCTGATGATCAAGTTGTCTCTCATACATCCAATGTTTTGTGATGTCTAGAATTGCTTGCCACCAGCTGCAAGTGCATAAGGAACATAAAAGAATTTTTACAATCATTAAAGGAATAAACTATGGCAAGGAACACGTAGTCCCAAGGGCAGACATACTACGTGCTTGAAATTTGCAATAAAATAGAACGGATATGTTAAAAATATAGTTTAATTTGTAGAAATTGGAGTGCTTTTAGTTGGTGGACGAGCACACAGTCCGTCCACGCTGTGATGAAAAATACGTGCACAGACGGACTACATGCACGTTCACCAATGTGGGTATTTTTCATCAAATAAAGCACTCCATTTTTTATGAATTAAGCTATATTTTTAACATATTCGTTCTATTTTCTTGCAAAATCTAAGTCACAATTTCATTTTGCTCCCCTCTCAGGTAACTAACTTCTTAAATTTTCAAACAGTGCAAGGTTAAGCTGAGAGGCATTTTCTCCATCCCATGTGAACCTACGCCACCTTGTGACACAAGAAATACTAAAAATTAATTCTCATATCTTGAGCTCACTAACCGTCCGCGCGCGCGTGGACGGACTGCGTGCTCATGAATGCGAGAGAGAGAGAGAGAGAGAGAGAGAGAGAGAGAGAGAGAGAGAGAGAGAGAGAGAGAGAGAGAGAGAGAGAGAGAGAGAGAGAGAGAGAGAGAGAGAGAGAGAGAGCGAGAGAGAGAGAGAGAGAGAGAGAGAGAGAGAGAGAGAGAGAGAGAGAGAGAACGAGAGAGATCGAGGTAGCCAAGCTGGAGTGAGCGAGGAGATTCTAGCGAATGTCTGCATGCTGTTGGTGCTTCGGTTAATTCCCTGGGACGATCATGAGACCTATCTGCACATCTCGTTTCTACCCACTCAAGTTCCATAACTAACTCTCTGTTTGGAGCTGCCAACGGTGCACGACAATGTGACCAAGTCAGAGTGTTAAGGTGGATCTATCGGAGAACTGATTCTTTGAGTTCCACAAAATATATCTAGATCGTTATAGTTGTTGTCATCGCCGTTGCATTCAGAGGATCTTTCTCATGTACACAGTTCCTGCTATACCTCGGTCAGATCAAGATTGCCGCCAAGATAATTTGATAAGCTTACACGCACCGTTTCCTTGTCGCTTGAACAAGAACGAAGTAGTGTGAATGCAACGGTGACGACAACAACTTCTACATGCTGCCGCTTGAACAAGAACGAACTAGTGTGAATGCAACGGCGACGACAACAACTGCAACGATCCTCGCGGCAATTTTGATCAAGTCCGCGTCGTCAACATCTTATTTTGCAGGGGCCCACAATGCCGCTAGAGCGTGCAGGCTTTTGTTGTAATGCTAATCAGCTTTTTTTTCTGGCCTCGGAGAGCAGCTATGTCACTTACGTTGCTACTACCACATAGTACGTGAGTCCCCGGGCGCTGGCTCAATTTGCGGGTCATGCGGGGTTAACGCTTCATCAACCAATTGGTCAAGATGAACAAATACATAGCATTGAAAGAATTAGCGTAGGTAAGTATTTTGCTTTTGGTTTAATCGATTGATTACATGTGTATGTGTGTGCACAGAAAGGTTTATTAATTTTCTCATGCTGGTAATGTTTTTCATACAATGCATAACATCATGAACGTCTGTGACCATCGGCCCCCATTTGTACCTAGCTAGGTATGCGGTGCCTCCCTCACAGAAGTTCATGATGTTGAGGTAAGCCACAATGTGGAGATTATTGTGATAATTTGTCCAGAAATTCTTGTGGGGTGTGTGTGTGTGTGTGTGTGTGTGTGTGTGTGTGTGTGTGTGTGTGTGTGTGTGTGTGTGAGAGAGAGAGAGAGAGAGAGAGAGAGAGCATGTGAACACAACATGGGAAGCGGCGGGAAAGGAAGCCCGACAGCATGAGTTGCTGGCCGTTAGGCACGATAGACAATCTTCACAACAATCTTGACCGAGGTTTAACAGGGTATCGAAAAGCTCTTGAGCTTCTAATATAATAATAATGTTGTGGACAAGGAATATGGAGTGCAACCCTATGTGTGTGTGTGTGAGTGAGAGAGAGAGAGAGAGAGAGAAAGAGAGAAAGAGAGAGACTGGCTTTCTCTCTTTCCTTCACACCCACTAAGAAGCAGAAGACACGAGACAGGTATGGGGCTTTTTTCCAGTCGTGTCGCAGAGGAGGATTTGCGTCGTGGGGCTCACGTTTCCTCTTGGCGTTTTGCTTACTCATATGGACATAGCGGCGTTTATGTGGGTGATGCTGGCAAAGACAAAAGGATGGAAGGGTTGTGGAAAGGGAGGGGTCAAGCCCCATAAGAAGGTTTGTGTGACAACATTCAAGACATTGTCAAGCCCGCCATTCGAAGGCTTGCTCATAGGGGTGGTGTGAAATGCATCAGTGGCCTAAGCTACAAGGAAACCAATTCTTAGAGAATGACATCCTAGATGCTATGACCTGCACAAACATGCATGCCCAAAAACTATCACTACCATGGATGTTGTGTATGCTCTCAAGAGATAGGGCCATACTCTCTATGGATTTGGCAGTTCAACCTCTTGCTACTTCATGTGTACTAGAGGGGTATAAGGGCTAATTAAAATCGATTTTGATAAACACACGTGATACATGAAAATTTTACTAATGAATGTCCTGGATAAAATTATGTCAAAGGGTTGTATGTTTGGGAGCATTGCCATGTACAATGAGTTTATTTGAGCACACAATTCGAAAAGTTCTAAATTTGTGCCAAAAGCTCTAAATTAAAAGCTTACAAAATTATTATCCCGAGATCCAACACTTGGTCATTCTAGCCAAGTTTTAAAAGGTGGGTGCAATGGTTGGTGTCTCCTAAATCCTTCAACTTACAACTTTCAACAAAGTGTGTGAGAAAGGTAGACCTTATATCCACCACCTAGTTATTCTAGCCAATTTGAAGGTTACATCCAAAGTCCACCACTTAGCCAGTATAATTAGGTATTTGCAAGGTGGATGTAATGGTTAGTTTCTCTTACATCCAACAACTCTCTATTTTAAACAAAGTGTGTGTAGTATGTAGACCTTAGATCCACCACCTGGCCATTCTAACCATGTATTAAAGCTAGGTGCATTCAACACTTGGCTATCATAAGACTTGTAATTTGACACAAAGTTTGTGGGATGAGTAGATCCTAGATCCACCACTTGTACATTCAGACTAAGAGATAGGAAGTAGGTGCATCAAAGATCCACCACTCGGCCATTATAAACAAAGCTTGAAATGTGGATCCAATTGTTGGTGTCCTCTAGATCCACCACCTTGAAATTTCAAATAAACTATGTGAAATAGGTAGACCTTAGATTCCTTAGTGTGCCATTCTAACCAAGTACTACAGAATGAGTGCATCCAAGATCCAGCACTTAGCCATTCTAGAAAAGTTTTAGAAGGTGGGTGCAATGGTTGGTGTCTCCTAAATCTTCCAGTTTATAACTTTCAACAAAGTGGGTAAGAAAGGTAGTGTACCTTAGATTTACCACTTGTCCATTCTAGCTAGTTCTTGAAGGTGGTTGCATCCAAAATCCACCACTTGGCCATTCTTACCAAGTCTTGCAAGGTGGCATTTGGCCATTCTAGCCAAGTTTTAAAGGTGGCTACAATTAAGATTCACCACTTGGCCATTCTA
The DNA here is from genome assembly GCF_014529385.1 of Adiantum capillus-veneris. Taxonomy (NCBI): domain Eukaryota; kingdom Viridiplantae; phylum Streptophyta; class Polypodiopsida; order Polypodiales; family Pteridaceae; genus Adiantum; species Adiantum capillus-veneris. The sequence continues at coordinate 24,575,815 of NC_140954.1, read as the reverse complement.
ACCAAATCTTGCAGGGTGGATGCAATGGTTGGTTTCTCCTACATCTATCAAATTCCCATTTTAAACAAAGTGTGTGTAATATATAGACCTTAGATCCACCACCTGACCATTTTAACCAAGTCTTAAAGGTGGCTATAATTAAGATCCACCACTTGACCATTCTAACCAAATCTTGCAAGATGGATGTAATGGTTTGTTCCTTCTATGCCCATCATCTATCAATTTTAAATAGTGTTTGTAGGAAACATAGACCGTACATCCACCACTTGGCCATTCTAACCAAGTATTGGTAGGTGGGTGATCCACCACTTGGCCATTTTAACCATGTCTTAAAGTTAAGTGTATTCAATACTTGGCCATCATAACACTTTTTATTTTACACAAAGTTTGTGGCATGAGTAGACTCTTGATCCACCACATAACCATTCTGACCTTGAATTTTTAGTAAAGTGTGTGAAAAAGTTAGGTCTTATATGCACCACTTAGCCATTCTAAGAAAATCCTAGAAGGTGAGTGCATGCAAGCTCCAGCACTTGGCCATTCTAAGTAGGTTCTAAAATTAGTGGATGCAATTTTGGTGGATGTCTCCTAAATCTACAAGATTCCACCTTTAAACGAAGTGTGTGGAATATGTAGCCCTTAGATACACCACCTAGCTATTCTAACCAAGTCTTGAATGTAGTTGCATTCAAGATTCACCACCTGGCCATTGTAACCAAGTCTTGCACGCTGGATACAATGGTTGGTTTCTCCTACATCCAACACCTTGAAATTTTAAACAAAATATGTGGTCTAGGTAATCCCGAGATGCACCACTTGGCCATTCTTACCAAGTCTTGAAGGTGGATGCATCCAACATCCACCACTCACCCATGCTAACCAAGTCTTGGGAGGTGGGTGCATCCAAGATCCATCACTTGGTCATTCTAAAACACTATCGTGAGTGGGTGCATCCAAGATCCACCACTTAGACATTATAATGATTTCTTGAAGTTGGGTGCATTAAAGGTCCACCACTTGGCCATTAAGCAAGTCTTAAAATATAGATGCATTCTTGACACTTCAAATAAAGTGTCTGAAAAAGGTAGATCCTAGATCCACCACTTGGCCATTCTAGCCAGGTCTTGAAAGGTGGATGCATTCATTGGTGTCTTCTATATCCACCACCTTCCAATTTTAAATAAAGTGTCTAAGATAACTAGACCCTAGATCCACCACTTGTCCATTCTTTGCACTTTTCCCCCGACCTTAGATCCACCACTTGGCCATTCTAACCAAGTGTTGGAAGGTAGATGCAATGGTTGGTGTCTCCTAGATCCACCTCATTGGTATTTTGAACAAAGTCAATCCAAACGTACCATGCAAATTCAATTTTCCCTCTCAAATTCAAATTTTCTCGCCTAAATTCAAATCACCAGGCTCTAGTTCATATTTGCCGCTTGAATTCTCTTGCTTGAATTCAAACTTTCCCACCTAGATTTAAAGTTTCTTGTAGAGTGAAACTTAAACCTAAGATCCACCACTTGGCCAACCTTAACATATAAGCACTTGTTGAAGAAAACATATGAGACCATGCCTCACGGATGTGTTCCAACATGAGAGCAAGGTCCACCACTTGTTCAATCTCAATTTCAACCTGAACCTTGACCCTAAACCCTAGGGCCAACTAGCAGCTTAGATAAAATTAAGATGGTCTCCTAGATCCACCTCATTGGAATTTTGAACAAAGTGAGAGTCAAACTTTCCCACACGAATTTAACTTTTTCCGCTTGAATTCAAATTTTCTCGCTTGAGTTCAAACTTTTCCACTTCAATTTGAATTTTCCCGCCTGGATTCAAATTACGAGACTCTAGTTCAAATTCTTTCGCTGGAATTTTTTTGCTTGAAATCTAATTTTCCTGCCTTAATTTAAAGTTTCTTATAGAGTGAAACTCAAACCCCGGATCCACCACTTGGACAACCTTAATATACAAGCACTTGTGAAGAAAACATATCAGACCATCCCTCATGCAGATGTTACAACACGAGAGTAAGTTCCATCACTTGTCGAATCTAAATTTCAACCCAAACTTCAACCCTAAACCCTATGGCCAACTAGTAGCCTAGGTGAAATTAATATGATAGCTGGTCTTTCTTTATGTTTAGATCTTTTCTCATTTTATCCCACTAGGTCTTTGTCACCAAGCTATAATAAATTTGTTGAGAGCCGCCCTTTGAAAGTTAAAGTTTGAGATGTATTGGATAGAAAGAAGCCAAACAATACCAAAGAATACCTCAGTGCAAGAATCAGCCTCATCAAAACTCACAACTAAGTCTACTCAAACTTACACTATCGTGTACATTATTGTTTTCACCTATAAGTATGTACGTTTAAGTATGTACATAGAACCTTTACATAGGAGTATGTGCAAGAGACAGAGGGAAACAACACTTAGACTTCATGTCTGTTGAGTGGGAATTAAGTCAGATAGGAATTAAAAACAATTTTTAATATCGAAAACCTTAAACCTGGTATTTTTGTGCACAAATCAAAACCTAAACTAGTATCAGGAACCGAGTCAAAATCTGAATCGAAAGTGAATGATAGAGAGTCATTAGCTTCACATGAAACAGTAAAACAGAGAGAAACGCAGAGAGAGGGTTGGACCTTTCAAAAGCTGTCCTCTGTTGAGCACGATGATGTTCTCAAGCTTGCCTTTGCCAATCAAACAAGCTTGCCTCTATCAGGCAAACAAGCTTTCTCCTGTTTTTCCGCGATGATGGTCTCTTGCCGCGTCTATGCTGCAGCAACCTCGTATCTCATATGCGCCGATGGTCTCCTACACGTGTTGAGTAATGATTGTGACTTCTCTACGCGTACATATGTGTCTCCTCCGTGTGTTGTGTGTGTGGATTCTCTGTGATTTTTTACCTCTGTGCCTGTTTGTTTTTTTTTTGTATTTGAGAGGGTTCGCTTACTAAAATGCCACGTAAGCTGTATTATCCCCTTTTATATTAGTATTGACCTCGCTCCAAAAAGCAAAGCAATTTTGGTGAAAAGAGATAAAACATTGTGATTTTTTGCCACCCCTTGACCCCTCTTGGGGCATTGCCTTGAACCCCAAAGGGGCTGTCACCCCTTGACCTCGCTTGGGGTGCTGCACCAAACCCCGCGGGGGCTGCCGCTCCTCGATCCTTCTGGGGGCGTTTCCCCAAACCCCATGATGGATGTCATCCCTAGACCCCGCTTGGGGTGCTACTCCAAACCCCGCTCTTACCTCTTATTGCACCACCCTATTCCACTTTCTCAATTGTGTTCTAACTTAAAGAAGCTATGTATCTTAAACGGAGTCTCTTTCCTTGCTTCACAACTCACCAAGGACAATCAACATAAATAAGTGGTGGAAAATGACTCTATTTTGGAGCTCAGAACTCAAAAAATTTCCTTGGACATTGACCATATCTGCAACATGCCCATGCTATACTCAAAGCTATTCTCATCATAGCAAGCTTGGGGGTTTTTGTTTCAAATTTCACCACTTGTCAAATCTTGCTTATCAAGAGAATCAAGGGCTAGGTCGTGAAATAATTCACCTTGGACCTTGCCCCAAATCTTGAGTCCACGACAGTTCCAAGCCATGCTCTAATACAGCAAGGTGTCTTCTATTTGAAAATCCACCACTTGGTCCACCACTACTCCAATCCTATTTTCATTCAACTTTGACATTAAAAAGCAATGTTGCTTTCTTGTAGTACACCTTTGCCATTTCCCATCAAAGCTAGGTCCACCACTTTGTCAAAGCTAAACTCTTACATAGGGAGGGGGTTTTGGTTTCAAGGTTCACCACTTGTCCTTGTTGAAGCAAGCCTACTTCTTTGACTTTAGGAAGCTACTAGCTCATCTAGTAGGAAGCTAGACTCTTACATAGGGAGGGGGTTTTGGTTTCAAGATTCACCACTTGTCCTTGTTGAAGCAAGTACTTCTTTGACTTTAGGAAGCTACTAGCTCATGTAGTAGTTCACCTTGAGCATTGGCCATTAAACCTACATCCACCACTTGTTCAAACTATGCCCTAATATAGCAAGGAGGTTTTGGTTTCAAGATTGACAACTTCGTCCACCACTTCTCCAAGCTTCCATTGAAGAAAGCAAGGGTTGCTTGGAAATTGAGAAGAAAGGCCATAGTATCAACCTTGCTTCCATTGAAACAAGCAAGGGCTACATGGACATTGGGAAGTAAGGCCTTCATATTATCCTATGTTTGCCATTAAAACTTATAGGTCCACCACTTGTCCAAGCTATACTCTATTATAGTTGTCCAATATTCACCACTTCTCCAACCATTTGATTTATCTGCTTGTATTTCACCTTGAACATTGTCCATTAAAACTAGGTCCACCACTTGTCCAAGCTACCCTCAAATATAGTAGGGGGGGGTTTGTTTCAAGATCCACCACTGCTCCAATTTTGTTTCCATTAAAATAAGCAAGGGCTACTTGGACATTGAGAAGCAAGGCCCTACAATAGTTCACCTTGGACATTGTTCATTAAAACTAGGTCCACCACTTGTCCAAACTTAACTCTCATTTAGAAAGGGACTTTTGGTTTCAAGATCCATCACTTGTCAAACCTTACTTGCATTGAATGAAGCAAGAGATACTTGGACATTGGGAACCAAATTCCTACACCACCTTGGACACTGGCCATTAAAACTAGGTCCACCACTTGTCCAAGCTTTACTCTCATATATAAAAGGGACTTCTGGTTTCAAGCTCCACCACTTGTCCAACCTTACTTCCACTAAAAGAAGCAAGTTCTACCCTGACATTGAGAACCAAGGCCCTACAATAGTTCACCTTGGACATTAACTAGGTCCACCACTTATCCAAGCTTTACTCTCATATAGAAAGGGACTTTTGGTTTTGAGATCCATCACTTGTCTAGCCTTACTTCCATTGAAAGAATCAAGAGATACTTGCACATTGGCAATTAAGTTTTTATAATACCACCTTGGACACTGGACATTAAAACTAGGTCCATCACTTTTCCAAGCTTTACTCTCATATAGAAAAAGGGTCTTTTGGTTTCAAGGTCCACCACTTGTCCAACCTTACTTCCATTGAAAGAAGAAAGGGATACTTGGACATTAGGAAGCAAGTTCCTACAATAGCACCTTGAACGATAGCCATTAGAACTAGGTCCACCATTTCTCCAAGCTTTACCTCATATAGAAAAGGGCTTTTGGTTTCAAGAGCCCCTCTTGTTCAACCTTACTTCCATTGGAAGAAGCAAGAGATACTTGGACATTGAGAAGCAAGTTCCTAAAATAGCACCTTGGACACTGGCCATTAGAACTAGGTCCACCACTTGTCCAAGCTATGCTCTAATATAGCAATGTCTATAGAGTTATAGTATTCACAACGCTTGTGTAATGTGTAATGTAACTAATACATTTTTTTTCAAAGAGAATTTATCTATAAATATGAACTTAGCAAGGTGTTTCTTTTCAACTTACAAGATAGACTTTGAATTTGGGGAGAAAGTGCATATGGTACTTGATAATGAAATTGTTGGTATTGGTTTTGTGTAGGACAGATCCCAATTCTACTTATGGTGGTACAAAGATAGGGCAAGGAAATGTATCTATACTAGTGGAGGAATGTTTGAAGGATGTGGTCCTCCCTTTTTCGACAATGGATACTACATCTCTTCAAAGCTCATTATGGAGTGTTGTTCGATGACCTAAGCTTCTTTTGTAGAAAGCCATAATGATTGACAACGTAATTGACACAAATGAAAGCTACAGTGATGATGAACAAGGGAATACTTTTTATCCTCTAGTTACATATGCAATACATATTACAAGCCCAGAGTTTGAAATGTCAATACAAGAATCTTGGAGAAATCAAAGGGTCCTTTTAAAGAACGACACAATGATGCACACTATGAATGAAGGGACCATCTTGTATGTATTTCCACATGATTATGTCAATTTTCAGGTACTTGGTGATGACTTTGTGGATGTAGGTATTGAAACGGAGAATGCAATCAGTGAGAATATGCCTAAAGTGGGAAGCATCACTTTGCCAAAGTGGCCCATCCAATAGAGAACCATGTTGGATGGGAGCCCACTACAACGCTTTGTTCCTGTTTTGATGGGATGCATACTAGACGTGAGGATGTATCCAATGAGGACAATGCTGGGAAAAAACTTGATGGTAGTGTTGATGCCCCTTTGCTAAGGAAGAGACGATACAGTTTCATCAACAGGACTCAAAAAGTGCAAGCAGCACCAGCTTCTACTTTTTAGCTTTCAGCTTAGTCGATTCAAAGGGTTTCATGCATTGATTGTTGTGGAAAAAAATGTTGTCAGTTTGCAGATTGTGATTTGGTGACAAGATTACGGCAAGAATTTTGGTGAGAGTCTCAAAAAGCACGCACAAATTATGTATATGATGTTCTATCTATATGCTATCAGAAAGATGAGAAGATGCAATACCAATTCAAAATAAATGGCTCTATTGTTTGCTGCAAAGCATGATATGAGATACATGGAATACCAAGGACACCATTTTACCGCTACAAGGAAAATTTTTTAAAACTGTGTATGCCAATATGTGCATGATAACACATGTACATTAAGAAGAGGACTTCAACATACTAGTTTAGCAAGATCACTATTAAATGAATTTGTGGATAGAAACTCTGAGAAGATGCCACATAGAAGCAGAACACTACTAGATGGCTCAAGAGAGACTCAATTAGTGATTCATTCAATGTACAAACAAGTTGACATTTTAAGAGAAATCAACACAACACTGAACCAAATGGGATATGAGAAGAAGTTATCTCAATCTTCTTTCGGTAGCATTTGGAACAAAGAGTATCCACATGTCACTTTAACAAAGACAAGTAAGTTCGCTAAGTGCAATGTCTGTAAATCAATCAAGGCAAGGCTAAAAGCTAAACCTTCTCTTGAAGAGAGATCTCTTCTCTTGAGAGAAAGAGAAGTTCACATGGCACAACAGAAGAGTTGTAGGAGCTTACATTATGCATGGCGCACATATTCAGAAACTCAACCACAAACGTATGTTTGTATAATCCATGATAAGATGGATCAAAAAGAAGACTACCATTCCTAGATTATGCAATGTTCCTAAGGGTGTGGATTCAAGATACAATTTGCAGGTGGCTTTGATAGGTATGATCACTCATGGCCATGGAGAAGGTCGTTATGGTCACTTTGTCTCGAATGGTTTGTGGCCAGCTGATCCAAATCTTACAATTGTCTCAATTGCTTATTGTTTACATAACTTAGAGAGGATAGTTAAGCATCCTCATGGTGATCTACTAGAAACAAATGGACCACCAAGGAATAGTATCTCTCTACTACATGCTTTGAACTCAAGTGATGCTTTAGACCACCACAACTTGAGTGATGGAAAAGAGCCCATCATGCAACCATCGAAAGCTACAGAAGCGGAATCGGGGTCAACATTTTGTAAGTTTCCAGAGAACTTGTTACTACAATTGGATAATTGTGCAGAGAAAAACAAAAATCGATACTTATTTTCCTATTTGTCAATGCTTGTTGCAAGAGGTGTTTTCAAAACTATCCAGCTAGGACTTTTGATGGTTGGGCATACACATGAGGACATAGATGCCATGTTTTCAAAGAAATTGAGAGTTGCACAAACATATATACTTTGCCACACTTGATAGATACATTACGAAATAGCTTGTCTTCATCTCCGGTCCCATTTTTGCTTGAAAAGGTCCCCGATTTCAGGCAATATTGTGATGGACAAGACATACTTGTTGTCCATTCCAAACCACTTCAATTCAGGTTTTTTATGCAAGATGAGACACCAATGATGCGGTATAAGGCACATGTAGGTGTATCAAGTTAAAGTGAAAGTATTCGCCTTTGGAAAATAGGCATAGAAGGCAATCCAATGTTGCCACATGGAGATCCACCTTTGGTGCCAATGGAAGAATATGTCAAGGGTCATGAAGAAGTGATCTTAGGGTTGAAGAATTATATTAAGTTTTGACACTAATCTAGTGAATGGTTCAAATGTGCCACGGTATTATAGACCTGTGATAGATTACTGGAGTAAGGTGATTGAAGAGCTTGGAAAAGCAACCATATCAGAGGAAGGCTTGTATAAAAATTATTGGCCAAAATCTCAAGACTCTTATCACCTACAATGGACTACAATGAGCTTACAACAAGGAGCAAAAAGATTCCTAGGCCTTGAAGAGTTGATTTATCTTTTTTGTGGTCCTCAATGAGATAGACCAAGGTAAGAGTTTGACCCTATGTGATGTGCACTAAGATGACTTTGTTATGCTAGTTCTTTCTTTAATTTAATAAAGAGTGTTTCTTCAAATTCATGCTTTGTTCATCCTCTTGACTTTTGGTGTTTATCAACACCACAATCAATAAGATTTTCACTCTATCTCATCAACAAGTTTGTCTCTTTTTTTTCCCGCTTTAAGTTGGAAATTCTCAAATAACATGAATTTGATCAATTTGGACATTCTCATAATGCGGGATTTTTACCAAAATACCTAATATTTACTCATAGCTATACTAACTATTTGGTCCATTCTATAAGAAATGTATTAATTTGTGTGATTCAATTCCTTTGAATCTTTGAATTTAAAGAAAAACCAATTGGAACACGTTCTTGTGACAAGCAAAACCCCATCCCCAAGGTTGCCATCACCTTCATCCCTTATGTGTGACCCCCATCCAAGGCCACTGCCGCACAGAGACATCTGCTTTAGCGCCCCCATCTTCCTTTGTTTCACCGCATTCTCCCCTGCTGACCTTTGACACGCCATCTCGTTGACTGACTCTAATTGCTCACATACAATTTTACAAAGCGAAAGGAACATTCCTACCGCCATCAACCCTAGTCCCCCTACCCCGGTGACCCGGTCCCATAGCTTGGTCTGTATGATTTTGATTGCATCATAACGTGCACCTTGTCCTCGTTTGCGACCCTTCAGTTCCATCCCTAGCTCTATGCAACCACCCATAGGACAGCTACCTCGGATCATCTACAGGACCATGTACAACCACATCGGTGACAATTGCAATTTGCACCATTTTGCCCAGGTGCACGTACTCGTCCTGGAGGTATCCATTGTGCAGCATGCCCTGCTCCCACACTTTCCCCTGTGCGCAACACTATTCGACCATTGCATTACGCCTGCATTATCGTCTCCCTATCTCTCTCTTGCGGCTGCACTTGACGAATATCCTACATACAAACATGCAACTTGTGCCTGCCACTTCAGTCGTCTTTGTAGATCCTGAGTCACAAGGTCGTCCGTCATCGGCCGCCTCTAGAGCTCCAGAGTTCGTATCTCTCGAGTTGAAGCCCCTGCTCTTGGTCTTTCTACCCTGAACGAGAGGGAGATTCCCACATACTCTCAACCTCTAGTGCTCGCTCTCCAACCACGTTTCCAGTGCTCACCCTTCCCGTCACTCCTACGCAGGCCACATGCGTGCACCATTGGTAATCAATGGTGTCTGCACACAGAGCTCCAAGGCAATGCAGCCAAAAGGAATCTCCCTCTCTGTCTTTCCCTTTGTGCATGCCCTCTCTCTCTCTCTCTCTCTCTCTCTCTCTCTCTCTCTCTCTCTCTCTCTCTCTCTCTCTCTCTCTCTCTCTCTCTTCCTCTTCCCTTCACCACCGCGAGGCGTCCCATCAGTAAATACCTACTGCTATATTGCTTTTGTCGGCCTCCGTGAGCACACATGGAAAACCTCTCACCCCCGTGATGACGCATAGCATCTCACACCTACTTAATAATATTCTCTAATCCTCCCTAAAGGTTATGGAAATCACCCAAGCAAAAGCACAAATCACCCAAACAAGAAATTTATATAGGATGTGGCTTAAAGCATAGTGGCTATGCTTGATCTTCCATTGACTAGATATGGGATTGAAAAGACCATTAGTAAGCTTACAATTGGAAATTCCCTAGGCATTTATTGGTTCCCAAATAAGTTATATCCAATGTTTCTAGAAATTCATTACACCTAGGTACATCCAATCTCGCACCTAGACCCGTCGAGGCCCACCCTACAGATCATTGTGTGTGTGTGTGTGTGTGTGTGTGTGTGTGAGTGAGAGTGAGAGAGAGAGAGAGAGAGAGAGAGAGAGAACCTCTAGCCTCAGATCCTCTGTCAATGAGAATGAGAGAGAGAGAGAGACCCCATTGCCTACAAGCAAGGATTGTAATAAAATATCAGACCATCGCCTACCAAAAAAATTCTCCATGTCTCACGTGGATCGTGTTGATGCACACACAAACCACTCCAAAGCACCCTAATCTCCTTTCGTCGCTTGTCGTGCAGCTTGGTAGTGCAAGCAAAGAAATCTCTCTCCTCCCACCTTTACAATTGTTCCTTCTCTCTCCTCCTCGACTTTTCCTTCAAACTAAGGGGGAAAACTAGAGACAAAACCCAACCATTTGTACTCATTACATGGGAACATGAAAATGGCATTGGTACTCCTTGCATTTGTCAAAAGAAAGCATTCGCAAGTTGCCCAAAATTTGTCATTTAAAAGCCATACAATAGTTGGTGCTTCTTTGTAAATTTTTTTATCAACAAGGTGTATTAAACAGGGAAACTTTTTGAAAAACTTGATGCTTATTGTCAAGTACTACATGAATTAATTCTTCGAAGACATTAAGCAATCCAAAAGTAATTTTTTCATAGCATTGCATAATGTCTATTGTGAAAATGTTAGTGATGGATTTAGGTAGATTCAGCATGATTTCAATGGCATTTTATAATCAAAGGATGATTTTATACACATAAGATTTGCACAAGATGTAAAGAAGTTTACATTCTGTCCTCATGATAGGAAATTAGTTCCAAAGAATTTGCCTATCACAAGATTAAGGCATGTAATAATCCAACTTGTAACTTAATCTTGTGATAATCCAACTTGTAACTGGCTTGTATACACAATCTAAACTTATATGGAAATAGTACCATAATTTGTTACTAGTACTTGAAAATAATAGTTCAATCTATTCTTTAGTCAAGTTATCTCCAAGTTCTTGTGGATTCATATTGAAACTTGGGTCCATCTAATATATCTAATGTAGCTTTCCAAGATATTTTTTAAAGGATAAAAGTCATTACCAACCACGCTATCATGTGAACTAGAAGTAGGATGGTTAGAAATCTGAAGGGGTAGGCCGCAAGAATGTAGGACACTAAGCCATCAAAAAAGCTAGCAGATAGGAGAGAAAATATTGGAGAAAAAAGTATTGTCTATCTCTATGTTTTCTTTGTGGAATTTGGCCTAAATGCCTTCTTGATTCTTCAAAAAAGGTATAAAATCCCTACATTTTTTCTTCTTCAGATGAGAAAACATCTCAGAGTTGGGCCTATCAATTTTGCCTACCCAAAAAAGGTTTGTTCAAGCAAGGGTACCTTGTGCCTCTAGAAGCTCTTCCCTTTTCAAATCCTCTCTAAGATTCAAAAGCTCAAGGGAATGTGGGTCACCAAATGGAGAATCATTGATTTTGATAATGCTTATGACAGGATTGAACAGGAGTTCATCTTCCAATGTATGTATGACATGGGGTTAGGTAGGCATTTCATGAAATTTTTTCACATTCTTTTTGGAAATTCCTTAGCCAAGATCTATATGAATGGTGAGTTGACCAATTCTATTCCTCTACACAAATCTATCAGGAAAGGTTGTCCCTTGTCACCTCTGCTTTATGCCATTTCCTTTGATTCTTTGGGGTGTCTAGTTAAAAGTTTTTTACACAAAAAGGAAGGATGAAAGCTATCAATATTCCAATATCAGTAGACCGATTGCGTTTACAATAGCTTCCAGATGATACTAATGCCTTGGTCAAAAATGATGTTCAGTCTGTAGAATGTTTTTAGGAATGTCTTAATATTTTTTGCCAAGCCATTTTTTTATGTGATTAACCATCCAAGAATAGGGTACAAAATTTCAAATAGGCAATGTCCTGCTATGGTAAGTCAATATGGATGTCAACCAATTGTTGATTGTCAACTATTCAAATTCCTTGGAATTCCCATGGGTTTTTAGGTCACCTTCAACCAACGATGGAACTATGTGTTGGACAAGTTCAAAAAGAAGCTTTTACCTAGAAGAATTATCTATCTTCTATGGTTTTTTTTCTTAATCACTATCTTTTGTCTTCCCTCGTCTTTTTTGTGTCTTGTTAGATGCCTTCTCAGTATCAATTGAAAAGACTAATCAATATGGCCAAAAGGTTCTTGTGGGGTGGATCTGAAGAAGTTTACAAAATCCCTAAGATAGCATGGAGTATATGTTGCATGTCCAAAGATACGGGTGGTTTGGGTATTTCGAACATTCAAAGTGACTAGCCACCAAACTTTCCTCCAAATGGATTCTCAGAGCAGTTAACACAAAAGATTATTGAGCTTGTTTGATCAAAAGGTCTATGCATTTGTTCCATCTTAGGGATTACAGAGCGTAGAAAGAATTATCCTCATCTCACATCCTGATCTCTCATGCTAGTATTCTTCTAAAAGGTTCTAATTTGATTTGCAGGTATCGGAAAGCTTGGTTCTCCACCAAAAGCTTTTGGTCTCCACCTAAAAACTTACTTCTCTCTATGAGCTTTTGGTTTCAGGACTCCATATGGTTTGGTCACCATCTAAAGGGAAACCAAGGTCTTCTCACAAGAAGAACACATAGGTGATATAAGGCTCATATCAGATTCTGGAAAGATGTGTTTGATGGTAGATGGTTAATGAATCCTGAACTTATCTAGCAATACCATATTTTAGATGGTTTTGTTGATTTTTTAATTACTAAAATAGATCTCATGAAACCAATCTTTCAAAGGTGCTTCAAGGGGAAATCATTCTCTCTAGCCAAGGTTTGTAGGGACATCTACAACTCCACAGCTGCTCATGTCAAAATGGAACCTACTTGGTATCAAAATTGATGGGAAATCTCATAGAATGCACAACAATGGACTTATAGATTCAATTTGTTTGTGGGCTTACTCCTTGTTCATTAAACAAGCTATCTCTTCCGGCTAATCCTCCATCAAGGTGTTTGGACAAGAGAAAGAGCTAGGAAATATGGTATCTCCACACCATTTCATAAGGGAATTGTAAAAAGCTTGTGGAAATGGGTTGTCTGAGCTTTCTTGAAGGGCACTTCTTCTAGGTGAATGTAAACACATAGACATTCCCTTTGGACCTTTCTTAGAAGTACTTACTTATGGAATGCCTAGATTGAGAGAAACAAAGCATGTTTTGTTAGAACTCACACTAACTCTATCCAAATAAGTCTCAACTTCATGTATGTTATAAGGGAAAACCAATCTCATATAAGGGATGCTGCCCAGTTGAAGGTCAAAGAGATACAAAAGTCCATTTGTTGGCGAAAATGGGGAAAGATTACATTGGTCTTCTATGAGCCTTCCAAATTGCCTAGAATTCATATGTATTGGGTTCATCCTTTACAGTAGGAATTCCCTCCTACTTGGCAGGTTCTTTATTTATAGCAGGAACTCTCGCCTACTTGGCAGCTTTGCTAGATAACCACTATCCTCCCATAGGGATCTTCGTATTCTCCCTCTCTTTTAGCAATTCAATTATTCTCTCAAAACACACAAAAAAAAAGATAGTGGACCACCTCTTAGAGATGATAATCATCTGCCCATTAATGCATTTGAGCAAAAGTGACAACGAGGCCCTGGAGGGTTTCCCGTGTGAGCATGTGAGCATGTGCAACAGTAACATGCATGTTACTTGCCAAATCATTTGGGTGTCTCACTTTTGAATATACTTTATATATGGATTGCATTATTCTCTCTCTCTCTCTCTCTCTCTCTCTCTCTCTCTCTCTCTCTCTCTCTCACACACACACACACACACACACACACACACACACTGCTCACATCCTAAAGTGATTTTATTTATTGAATCTGGACCTCCCTCCCTTTGTATCTAAATTTTCATGAAGGCGAGAGAGAGAGAAGCCTTCAACTTGAATGAAACCATGTTGCGAACAATTATATATGTAGAAGAACTCAAGATTTGTCATTATAACATGTTAGCAAATGACCAATTTGTGAGAATAACTGGCCAAATTGGTTGGCTAGTCTCAAAATTTTATAGATAGGCAATGCTAGTCTCCAAGAGATCCTCAAATCTTTGCCCAATTGAGATGATTACAAGGCCCACATCCAATCTTGATAGATTTGAAGGATTTTCCTAAGGGTACGCTTGGGGTGAAGCTTGGACAAGTTGTCAATTTGTAGAGCTCTCAACTACTTTCACACCCCATGGATCGCATGAATCTCCCATGATGGAGATGTGTCAAATCTATACTATCAATAATGGAGGAAGGGATTCCCTCCTTGCCGCGTGGTGCTCTCTATAACTCAGTGATGAGAGAGATAGATAGATTTTATTATTGTCCTCGGAGGTCAAATATGACCTATAGAATCAAAGTTACATGTGATGTAGTATGTGTATGGTTGACGAGTGACTCTCAATGCTCCAAAATTGTGGTGATGAGAGTTGCAATGGCGCGAGCCCACACTGTGGCAGGGAGAGGAAAGTGTGTAGGTCTAAGTCATGGCTAAAAATGTGAGAGAAGTAAGTTCGGATGTGAACAAAATCTAAGCACTCTAGTAGTGTGTGGTACTCAGACTCTCGAACTTGCAGTGAGCATAATGTGAACATTCGATTTGACTCTTCTCCATTGCCCCAAATTCCAATGCCCTGTCTCGCATCGACGAGAATGGGAGCTAAGCCGAATGGTTGCAATAGTGCATATCGCAGACCAAGGGATAGGCTCAAGAATATAAGTGCGAGTACAATTTCCTCCTTCAGCGAAAAACATGATTTTGTAGTTGGGGGCAATATGGGTGGTGTAATGTATGAAGCGTGACCCCCCAGATTTCTCCCAAGCTGTAATACATTGGCATTGTAGAAAAGCTGCATTCACTTGGGAGTCAATTGAAGCATCATGTAGCAAGTGTAATGCATCCCATGTCCCAAACCACTTCTTTATGTCTTGCATCCATCCCGTGCTCAAGATCTTGCTTTTATGTGTCTTTTGAACTTTTTTGCCCATGCAATTGTAGGGAGTCGACGTGAGAGGTTTTGACGCATCATTATCATATAGTCCACAACCCTTTCCATGACCATAACCTCAATTGGAAGAGATACCGACTCAAGAAGTAGGAGCATATATGGTGTTTGTGTCTGAACTTGGAGAAAGTTTGTAAGAAAACACTTTTGGACATTCTCAAACTCTTTCCAAGTAGACTTTGAGATGCTCTCGCCTCACACTTCAACTCCTTAAAGAAGAACCGGTGTCACCAATGCATCAAAAAGGTACTTATTGAGAACCCAACACTTGATGTTTTTCGCATTGCACATGTTCTCAAATGCATAATATTCTCTATTTCCTGCTTCCAAACGACGCATAGCACATTCATGCCACTTATGATTAGACGGAACCTCAAGGCCAAGGTACTTAAAGCTCTCAACAACTTCAAGTGTCTCATTCTTGTACACAATGCATGGCTTCTCTTTATGGTTGGTTTTCACAAGTATAACCTTTGTTTTGGATTCATTCACAATCAGCCCACTATGCAAGAAAAAGTTCTCTCAAGGACATCCATAAGCTTTTGTGCATCTTCTAAAGTGTATGCTAGAAGCACTATATCATCCGCATACAACAAAATCATGATTACCGCATTGCAAATAGTGACCTCTTCAATGTCCTCTTCTTGCATAGAGTCAAGTACCATTTGTTCCAATTGATCGATGCATAGGCCAAAGAGAGTTGGTGACAACGGACATCCTTGTTTAACCCCAATAGTGCTTACAAAAAATTCTGAAATTCCTCTTCCCATGCGCAATTGACACATCATCTTCTCATAGATTTGAGAAACCGCAAGCATAAACTCACTTGGCACTTGGATTTCTTCCATCCTTCTCCACAAATTGTTACGTGGAATCATATCAAAGGCTTTCTTAAAGTCCACAAAACAATAATACAATCGCTTGACTTTCAACTAACTTTCCTACATGAGAACACGAAGAGTGACAAGATGATCAATGGTGCTATGGCATCGACAAAAACCCGCTTGTCCTTTTGCACGCTTGTAACTCTTCAGTCCAATCACTCACTTTCATCTTTATTATGCACCCAAACAACTTTGTAGAGAGAGAGAGAGAGAGAGAGAGAGAGAGAGAGAGAGAGAGATTTGCCGCCACCTCTAGGCGGCACTCCACACTAGTACCATAATGAAGATGTTTCTTTGAGACCGAAGAAGCTAAAGTTCTTGAGCCTTGTGGGGCTTTGTCACGCCTTGGAAAGTGTACAAGTGTGAAATTGGGCCGCTTATACCTATTTTTTCTTGGTCAACACCATTGTTAAACGAAGAACTCGATGCATTTGATTGCTAGTGTTAGGCAAATTTACAGCCATACACATGCATATAGGACAACGTGGTTAAACAAATATGTGTCTATATATACATGTCATTCTTGCATTGAAGAAAAGAGTTGATTTAAGTTGTGGCCTTCCCTCTTGGCTAATAATTCAATTTTTGGAGTCAAAAGGATTGGTGAAGGAGAAAGTGTAAAAGCATTGACAACAATTTTATGAGTAAAGATCTACAAATTAGGATGACTTGCAAAGAGGACACAATGTGTGGGAAGCGTCCCCCTCATCAAATTTTCATTGTTATTCATTACAATATATAAATCCTTTCAATTTATGCATAGCTACAATCTAATATGTATACCACACATGTGCTTTACTTTTGCTACACTATTAATCAGGGTGCATGCACATGTGCCATGGCCCTACCCAAGGAGGACATCTAAAAATGCAGCCCCCGGTTGTGCTTTCCTTACCTTTTGGTTAGATATTTCGCCAATATTTCCAATCGGAGTGGGCTTGCCTAAAATCAACACACAAGTGCAGCGAGTTCAATCACAAAAGTGCAATTAGTTGAATCTCATTGTTATGCTTAAGTGGCCATTTCTTATTGCACCTCTTTCAAATATTAATTAAATTGGTGTTTTTGTACTTTAAAAGCATGGCAATTAGAAGGGAGCAAAGTGCTCCATGATGACCCTACATATTCTTGTACATGTGGTGTATAATCTGCCCATGCCTTTCTATTCATTTGTTATTCCACATGAGACCAGGGGCCCAACTGGAGCTAGGCATAGGATGTGATCTGAATGTGATCCAAATGTTATTGCTTTGTGATCAAGAGAAACATCAAAATCCAACATATTCTTTACATGTTTCATTTATGCATTCCCTTTCAACTCGCGACAAATAGCTTACTGGTTAGACATTGGATTAGAGAGCTCCAAGTGGAGAGTTCGAACCCTAGTGCCTCACCGGGGTAGTGTTTTGTCTTTCCAAGGCCGAAAAGATTCCTTAGAATCTTAAATTATTCCCCTTGCCCATCGGACGGCTGTGGATGCACCTTACATGCCCCCTTGTCAATTAATTTTGTGGGTTGGGCCAGGGGCATATACCACTGGTGGAGCATGAGGCATTCCACATGAAGACATCTCAATGGGATCCCTCACTCTTGTCAACCAAGGGAAATAGTTGTTACGATGCATATACTTTTTACTTGAAAATATGCAAAAAAGCCCCCATACATTGGATTAATATGCAGAAGATGAAGTAAGAGCACATCTTGGGTCGACAGGTGCACAACTTCACACATCAATGCCAGCCTTGAATGGAACATAGCTCACTTCCTAGTACCATAAAACTTGGCGTTCAAAGCGGAGTGCAAAACATGCCAAGCAATCATGGTCACCCACAATGAGCCAATAACAAGCGGTGGTTTTCTCATGCTTAATATACTCTGAAGGGGCAACTATTGCAGGCCATCAATGAAGTGAATAAGAAAATGGCACATAATTCAATCTACACTCGAAGCCTTTACATGTGCAATTGTCGTCCCCCACAAACTGATGATACAAACCTAAATTATGTTTTCCATGACCATCCCTTAAGGGCCTACCTAGCAGAAACCACCGAGTAAGAATAGTCATTATTAGTACTTGCTGTTGTTGTTAAGCTTGCAAAGTCACTATCTGATAGTAATGAGGGTGGGAGTATAAAATTAACCGTAGAGCGAGGGACAGGAGGATCCTCCAGTGGAATTGTTCCATCCATCAGCTGGACAACACGAGACATGGCGGGTCGCATCAAAGGCTTATGTTGGATGCACCACATCCCTACCTTGAGCAACTTAAGCTTCTGAGCTGCCTCTTGAGAATCAATACCAGTGTCATTCACCTCTTCAGCAGACAAGGCCTCATTTGCCTTTGCAGCATCATTATTCCCGGCCGACTGCCGAACGACAACAACTCCCTCTTCAATGCATCCAATCGCCCACTCCATCAAAGGTGTCTTGATGTCATCTACGCTCTTGAAACCCCGCACTAGCTCTAAAAGGAGCATCCCAAAGCTGAAGACATCCACCTTAGAGGTAAGTTCCTGGCTAGTCAGCCATTCGGGGGCCAGGTAGCCACGCGTGCCGCGGATGCCTGACATTGTAATGTGGCTGTCCAAATGGAAGCGCCTGGCAAAGCCGAAGTCCGCCACCTTGGCTGTGAATTGTTTGTCAAGGAGAATGTTGTGGGGCTTGATGTCACAGTGCATGATGGGTGGGTTGCACTCATGGTGAAGATAGGCTATCCCTCGTGCCGCACCTAATGCAATAGAGTATCGGGTAGCCCATGGAAGCAGCTCATGTTCAGAGCTAGAAAGAAACTTGTCGAGTGAGCCGTTTTCCGTGTACTCATAGACAAGAAGCCTTTGGACCCTCCTGTGTTTCTTCCTCGAGCAGTACCCCAATAAACTTACCAAATTGATGTGATGGATGTTTCCCAAGGTTTTCACCTCAGCTCTAAACTGCATCTCAGCACTGCCCCTTCCTACGCCACCACCAACCCCTGGTTCTTCGTCTACACCACCTTTAAGCAATTTCACCGCCACTGCAAGTTGCCTGTTACTCATGTCAATGGTGCCGACCAGTAGTTGCTCACTTTTCTCTAAGCTACTGTTTCCTCTTGCTTTTACCCATCCTTTGTACACTACCCCAAAGCCACCTTCGCCGAGCTTTTCATTGAAGTTGTGTGTTGCCACTACCAGCTCATCATATCCAAAATACCTCACTGGTCCGTCTCCTTCAAAACTATGGCTCCTCCTCCATGACATACATAACCCTCTTCCACGGTGTCGAAACCAAGCACAGCAGATCAAAGCTACAACCAGCAATATCGCAACTGGTACCCCAACCCCAATGCCTATGAGCCATGCAAGCTTCCCTGTGTCTCCAGAAGCAGGTTCCACCACTTTGATTATTAGAGTGTTGATGTCTGATGCAAACCCATTTAAAAGATACCCAAATTGACTATTGCCTTTTATGTAGCACACTCCATCAGATCTGTACGATGCCGCCATGCATGCACAATCTTTCAAGCATAGCAATTTACAGTCATTCAATCCCACATTGGTTTCATGTGTGAGGTCATTGTAGTTGTAGTCACTGTCGGACACTTCGACCATAGTTGTGCTGTAATTTGTTGATTTTGTTCCACATGAAGCGTTGAAGCTGATAAGGCTTTTGCACCCTTGTGATAGATCCCCTTCAACCCGTGCTTGATAACCAGGCGGGCAACTGCAGCTCAATCCATTCGCGCTGTCGCTTGCCTCCTTGCAAATACCAAAGGGCCCACATGGGCTGCCTAGCATGCACTTATTATCCAGCATCTGCCACACATCCTTCCATGAGCTTACATTGGACTCCCACTTATATACTCTTAAGTTTCCATCATAATCCAATGTCAGCCTCTGAAGTTCATTACTTGATGTGCTACTTTTAAAGAGAATGAGGTTGTCGCGAGCAATTTGAAGACCACCACTGATATTGATGTTGGCATACAAGTAGATGAAGTCATTTTTTAATGAATCCAATGCATGGAAATACAGATTGAGGTTTGCGTCGGTTGCGATGTGGAAGCTACCAGGACCAAAAGATGATTGATTGCTTCTTGACTGGAGGAAGAAGGACTTGTTGGCAACAAAGGTGTCCTGCAAATCGGAGAGCATGAGGGAGTCGTGGGGATAGTCGAAGCTTTGCCAGGAGACGGAGGCACCATTCTCCTCAAGGAGGGCGAGGTTACCTGTATCTTGAAGTTGGGCATAAGAGGCGGAGGTACTGTCGCTACTCCAGAGCAAGGTATGCTGCGGACTGCGGAGCTCTAGTGAGCCATTAATGGTGAAGTTAAGGGTAGAACCGGATCTAACGAGGGGGTTATCAGCAATTCCTGCCCACCAGAGAGCCGTTCTGTTTGGATCGGCAGAGTGCCAAACAGAGAGAAGGTAATTTTCCTCATCGATTGTCTTGAACCCAAATGTGTAGTTTCCCGCTTCGGAAGACCAGAAAGACGACTCCTGCCCAGCAATGAAAGAAGCATTCCCTGCTGCATAGAGGCGCAAAGCAGAGGACCCAACAGTGAAATGCAGGCTTACGGCAATCGCCCATATGAATATGGTAGCTATGCGTGCCAAAATTTGACACATGATTGCAAGCTTGCCGTGAAGCCTCGTTCGTAGGGAGGCTACGTTGGTAATGCCAACAACAAATTATTTACAAGAATGCCAAAAGAAGTTGGTACCTTCCAAGGACTTCCAGACAAATTTATCAATTGTTTGCTGACTGCTCGTCAAGCTTCTTACAAAATTGACACTAAAGATTCGTTGGCATCTGTTAACATAAAATGGCGGAAGGGGGAGCCCTTTACGCTTATCGCAATCTGCGATTTGAAAACTAAAGACCAAAACAAAAACAAGTTCCTTTGCACGCGATAAAGAGGGAGAGAGGGGGAGAGAGAGAGAGAGAGAGGCCGTCGAAGGCAGCTAGCCGTACTAGTTTCTTTTCCTCTCATCTATGTCTTCAAACTTCAAAGAGATCAAACATCAAAGACTTGGTCATACACACTATTTATAGTCCTCTTATGTAGGCCATTGTGACTTTCTCCTTGTTTCCTGTGAACAGAGATGCTCCATTCTACTAACATAATATGGCGGAAGGTGGAGCCCTTTACACGTGTCGCAATCTGCGACCTGAAGGCTAAAATCCAAAACAAAAAACAAGCCCCTTTGCACGCGATAAAGAGGGAGAGAGGGGGAGAGAGAGAGGCCGCCTTCGTCGTACTAGTTTCTTTTCCTACCATCTATGTCTTCAAACTTCAAAGAGATCAAACATCAAAGACTTGGTCATACACACTATTTATAGTCCTCTTATGTAGGCCATTGTGACTTTCTCCTTGTTTCCTGTGAACAGAGTTGCTCCATATATTCAAAGATTAGTGCAATTGGTCTATTTAATCGTGATAAGCTTCAAATTTGCTATCACTATTCCATGAGAAAAACCAAGTGAAAGGGTCACGGTGGCTTTCTAGAACAATAAAAAAGTGATAAAATCATTAGGTTGAGCTTAATTGGAAATTTCAATCTTCGAAAAAGGATTGTCTCAGCTTAGTCTTGAGCCGATTGAAAATCGAGACTAGTCGGTTACAAACCTATATAAAGGTGGGAAAAAATAGTTGAAATATATGAAAAAATAGTTCAAAAATCTTGTAAATTTCAAAATTTATGCTAGGATTTTTTGGTTTGCTTCTTACTTATGAGAAAACACGACTGACGATCGCTTAATAAAAGAGACTTTCCCAAACATTGAGTAGAATTAAGCTATAGAATGCAAAAAAAGTCAAGCCATCTGAGACGGTGAAATGAAGGGTGAAATAAAAAAAATTCGTTGGTTTATTTATTTGTTTATATATATATATATGTGTGTGTATAAATATAAATAAATCTATATATGTATGTGTGTGTATATATATGTATAGAAAGGTGAGGCTTCACTTAGCATTCTAAAACAATAGAATGCAAAAAAAAATCAAGACATGTAAGGATGTGAAATGATATGTGAAATAAAAAAAATCCATTTAATATTTGAAAACCAAAATAACATTTATGGTAAGTCTCAATCATCATCGCTGAAAACATTGAAAGTATGCATAACTCAACTCTCCTAAGGTGACCTAATTACAAAGTCAAAAACCAAAAAGGTCATTCAGCATCTTGAGAAGAGTCTCCACCATGGGTCTCCTACACTACTCTATTCCATTGTCTTATTCAATAACAATAATAGTTCACTCACATTGTGTTTTTCATTGCCTTTAAAAGTTTGACCTCATGTATCACGTGACGTTGTCTAAAACACCCTTAGTCAAGCAATAGTGCATTGTAGAACATGTGCAATACCATATGTATACACTACAAATTTGAGCATTTCCTCTCCACACGTTTACACTTGAGTCATTTAAAGGTAATAATCACGTGGTCTTCATAGGTTTAATTGAAAGCCATGTCACACACTTTAGTATTCTTCGGTCGTTATATTCTAACGGATGCATCCCTCATGACTTGAAAGGAAATGCTTTTTTTTTTAATGCTAATATAAACCCCTGGGCTCTGCCATTGGAACATTGAATTAACTTTTCTCTCCCTTCTATAGGCCTAGACATAGGTGTGCTCTCACTGTCAACTTGGAAAACAAGGATCTCTGATAGGGTTTTGTCTTCCCTCTCTCTCTCTCTCTCTCTCTCTCTCTCTCTCTCTCTCTCTCTCTCACACAAACACACACACACACACACACACATAACATACAAAGCATAAATTGGTAAAGCTCTGAAAACCAACTCTACTTACATTTTAAAAACCTATGTATGCTTCAAAGAATGGATTTGAAACATGCTTGAAATACAGTAGACATTAAAGCTTCAAATACATTAGAGTTTAGAATAACTTGGATTTTGGGGACTCTAAATATGCCCTTGTTGAAGGTCATGATTCCAATGAAGTTGACGATGTACTGGAAGAAGATGGAGATGAAGATAGCCATGATGACATAAAGGAGTCAAAATTATATCAATAAATAGAAAATGTACAAACCAGTCTCCAAAGGTAGGGAAAGGGGACATCCCAAGTGTATAGAGTTACATATGGCCTAAAAAAAGGGCAAAGGTAATCAAGAACCTTAAAAAGAATGCATGCTTCATAGCTTGTAGAAAACAATCAACAATCTAGTGGCCGAGTAGAAGATGCTCATAATTGCATATTGACGTTGTCATCTCACTAATTTTTGAAGACTATGGAGATCAACATCAACAACCTTTTGAATCTGCAGTCTACCTTGGATAAAGAGCCTAATGATCATGTAGCTTGCAAGATATGTGAGCCATAGCTTCATCATTTGTAAAACAACTATGTTTTCGTGGATTTCACTCATAATTGTTGTAACATGTGTGCACGTGCAACAGAACCTAGGTAGTAGCACAAGCACAATCCAAAACGGTTTTGCAAGAAATTGATGAGCGACTTTGCATAGAGAAATCCATGTTGGATTCACAAGATTGAGAATAATTTCACTCAAAAGTTTGATAGACAATCACAATCCACGTCATATTTGCAAGAAGGAACGTTCTTTAAAGGACACTTTGCCGTGGAAAATATGTGTGGAAATAAGATAGAAAATCACTTCTGCCTCTCATGCTTACTCTTGTCTAATAAATAGTTTGAAATTCTAGATTTTTCTTTTTGCCCTTGCATTTGCGAGAGATCTGAACGGCATTTCTTGATCGCCCTCAAAATCCACAAGCTTTCTTTGTCCCACTTGAGTTTCAAAAAAGTCCATTATAATTCTTCAAAATGGTTTTTTCCATTTCCTTGGCCTTTTGCTTGCAACTAGCTCATGCGACTCGCCTTCGGCAGTTCTCGCTTGCTCTTACCAATGGTACATGTGTGTGTGTGTGTGTGTGTGTGTGTGTGTGTGTGTGTGTGTGTGTGTGTGTCTTTACATGACCCATGACACACACACAATCGACATAGATATAGGCGCTGGCCAATTTGAATTGCTCCCAAGGAGGATAAGGACATTCATACAGAGGTGTTATGAGAAGCCTTCTTTTTATTCAAGATCTTCTTGCACGCCATATTGATAGTAACCTGAAAATATTACAATCACATATCAAAAAGATGTTTTACATGAAGATTTTTGGCTCTACCTCTACCGTTATAGCTTTTAGTTTTACCTCTGCCAAATTTAGAGCTAGAAGTAATAGAGGGAGTTAAAAAGGAAGTAAATGAATTAGTAGTGTTAGTTAAAGAAATAGGTCGTTTTAGGGAAGGGGTAAATTCTTCTTCTGTATTAGGTTTAAGCAGATTGAGAAGAGTCATTACTCCTATCATAAAATATAATATCTCACTTTATCAAATGATTTTCTCATATTAAATTGATCAATTAATATGGGAAGATAAAAGGGGAACAAGAGTTAGTATATGTATATGTGCTTCTAAACGTATCTCAAACAGGGATCAAAAGGAGAAATGGTTGCATCTCAATAGGGGTCCAAAAACGAGACGGTCTACCAAAGAGCAATGTGCAATAAGTGCTTCTAGATTTACCTCAGCAAGGGACCAAGAGGAGAGATGGTTACATCTCAAAAGGGGTCCAAACAGAGGTAGTCTATCAAAGAGCAACGTGCATCTAATGGAGCTTAAAAGACCTTAGGGTTAGCTTCATTAAAGACCTCCAAAAGTTAATGTTAAAAAGTCATTTGACCTTACGCAAGCTAGGGCTAACCTCGAGGTGGGAATTGTACCCAAGCATGGAGTGCTAAGACGCTTAAAGTGGTTGTGGGAACCTTGCCCAAAGCTTGAGGTGATTTGTATGCTTAAATGACTAAATTTTTTGAAGTGTTAAATTCAAAGATAAATTCTCACGAGGCATGAACGTTCCATGCTTGATTGACTAAGGCTTGAAGTATTCAAATCAAACCAAATGACTTAAGAAGCAAGTCTTTTTAGACTTGCCTACGGCTTTATCATTATTGAGCCATAAGAAGTCCAAAAGGAGCTATCCCTCGGCAATTCTGCTATGTTAGACCCACCCCACTACTCTCTATAATTAACCAATTCGAGCTGTGGGTGTAGATACTTAAGTGATTATTTTCAAAGGCTAAGAGTAGTAGCAACTAAGGTTTTGAGTTGCCAAAGAATACTAACATATAAGTATATATAGCATAGCTGACAATAACCAAGAGAGTAGAATGAACATTGATAACTTTGATTTTGCACATGAAGGTGCTAATGATGATGCCCCCATGTTTGTCAATTATCTTGTTATTAGGTTGCATCAAGCTATGGGCAACTCTACTTTGCAAGCAAAAGTTACCCGATAACTTTGTGCTTATGGGATTTCCCTTCCTCTCCAAGAGGAGAGAGAGTTTAAGAGACCTCTTGATGAGACTCCCAAAAGAGGACTCTCTCTCATAACAGAGGAGGAATCCAAAGAACGAGAAGGAAGTGAATCCCTAAGTTCCTCTAAAGATGTGGTTCAATGAAGACGGTGGTCTAAACTATCGCCAACTCCTCGCAAGAGGAAACGGTCAACCCATAGTCCCTCTCCTCGTCATTCCAAAAGGGAAGAGAGGAAACAAAGGAAGAAAAAGGCAAGATAGAGGTCACCCTCTTCTCCTTCTTCTTCACCTTCTTCCTCTTCCGATGAAAGCAATAGTTATTCTCCTAGAGAATACAAGAGGAGAGGACATTGTAAAACTTAACCTACATGGAGAAGGTCCCAAAAACTTAAGAAATTCAAAGGGGGAGGAAAGAGTATCTCTTTTCTCACCTATGATGGCACCTTTGGTGCCACCAACAAAGTATTGGCATTCAACAATTTGATGAGACCTTTGGAAATAAGGGCTTCACGGAGTCCTCCATGCTACACAATGTAGCTATGCACTTCCAAAAATCTAGTCATGAATGGTGGGATAGCCTTCATGGCAACATTGAGGCCCCAAAGACATGAAAAACTCTACGAGCTTCCATCATGAAGCAATTCTTTGCAAGCGATGCAAAGGACAAAGTGCTTACCAAATGGTGAAGTTTGAAGCTACTCTTCAACAAGTCTATCCATAAATATGTAGATAAGTTTTGGGGTTTACATCTCAAAGCTACAGTCTTTCAAAGGATAGACTTCGTCAGACAAAAACAGCAATTTTGTGTGTTATTACTAGAAGAAATGGCAGAGTACGTTGAAGAGCGCAAAGTGTGATACGAACCCCGATAGCCTCGAAAACGCCAGGAGCCGATGCACGCCGCAAGCCAGTCACGGTGAAGTGAACAGGGGGGGCACCACCTAGCTTTGAGCGGCTAGGACGCAGACAACGGTGATTTGAAATATCACGGACACTCCACACACACACACACACACACACACACAGAGATAGAGAGAGAGAGAGAAAAAAAAATGACAAGTGATAAAAACCCTCAGGGATGTGAGGGAGAATTATTTTCTTGCAATATTTACAGCAACCTGATTTCCAACGAGGTGGCAAATCATGGTGATAGAGAGATAGAGGGAGAGATAGTGAGCCTACTTGGTGCGTTCTCTAAAGATGACTCACCAACACGAGAACCTTGCTAAGATGAGTGTGTGTGCATCGACCATTGGAGTCGAGATATAGACATAGCTTCTTCACATAGTACAAATTCCCAAAGAAAATTGCTACACTAAGTCCCCTCTCTTGTGATGCAAATGTGGCCAATTCCTCCCACCAAAATACTACCAAGTGATGACCTCTGATGAACTTGCCCCCCCCCCCCGATAGTGACCTCTCAGTGCCTTTTTATAGGTGCTGGCTGCTTTAGATTAGGGTAAGCTAATTGGATTAGGGTAATCTAATCAGGGGAGACAAAGCAAGTCGGTGGGCCCTCGGTGGTTGACCCTTGCTTTGTCTTGGGAAATATTATAAGGAAAACCTCTAGGTGGGCCTTTGTGACCATCACCTAGAGAGATGAGAATTTACAAAATTGGGATTTTTTTACAAGATTTGGTTTAAAACTGGAAAAATTGACGACAACCTACGGATTTTACTGAAGAGGGCGTAGTGGATGCAGTGCCGGTGAACAACTGCACCGCTGATGCGTCGGTGTAGCGCATTCGTCACTTTCAGGATCGGCCGAGGCATGCCTTTGGCGCCTTTGCTTGTTTTGATGTTGGTGATGCGCGATTTAGCCGCCTCCTTTCTTTTTGTCGATGTTGTCGATATCCTTCGGCTTTTTTTAATATTTTTTTGGTGTGTGCATATACGCGTGCATGTGTATGTGTATATGTGCATGTGTAGGCGTACGTGCTATATAGGTGAGTGTATGTATGGCAAGGTGTGTGTGGGAACGGGGGGGGGGGGGGGGGGGGGGTTAATAAGTTAAATAATATATATATATATTTATTTATATTATGTTTTTTTCTTTACGCGATGCCTGCCACACACAGAGATGGCGGTGTGTGAGGGGGGGGGGGGGGGGGGGGGGGGGTGGTGTGTGTGTGTGTGTGTGTGGGGTGTGTGTGTGTGTGTGTGTGTGTGTGTGTGTGTGTGTGTGTGTGTGTGTGTGTGAGAGAGAGAGAGAGAGAGAGAGGAGAGAGAGAGAGAGAGAGATGAGAGATGTTTGAGGCTGGGGAGAGAGAGGGAGAGATGGGAGGGAGGGGAGAGTGTGTGTGTGAGGGGGGAAGAATGTAAGAGTGGTGTGTGTGTGGATAAGATGGGGGGGGGGGGGGGGGGGGGGGGGGGGGGGGTATACCGTTTCACTGCACGCCTTCGAGCTGCTCTCACAGGGCGAGAGAGAGGTGCCGGGGTGAGGTGGCAAGGGAGGGAGAAGGCGAGAGAGAGAGAGAGAGAGAGAGAGAGAGAGAGAGAGAGAGAGAGAGAGAGAGAGAGAGAGAGAGAGAGAGAGAGAGAGAGAGAGAGAGAGAGAGAGAGAGAGAGAGGGACCTGGTGTTGGTGGCCGGCGGCCTTTGGGCTTGAGCAGAGAGAGTGTGAGAGAGAGTCTGAGGGAGCACTTGGCTCGGGTGGCCCGTGGCCGACAGATAGCGAGAAAGGGGGGGGGGGTGAGAGTGGTCAACGGAATGGGAAGGGGGGGGGGTGGGTAGAGAGAGAGAGAGAGAGAGAGAGAGAGAGAGAGAGAGAGAGAGAGAGAGAGAGAGAGAGAGAGAGAGAGAGAGAGAGAGAGAGAGAGAGAGAGAGAATTATACTATGGCAGGTTCCTACTCGTGGGAGAGAGAGTGAGAGAGAGTGTGTGAGTGTGTGTGTGTGTGTGGGGGGGGGGGGGGGGGGGGGGGGGGGGGGGGGAGGGAAGAGGTTATGTGGAGGGGGTGAATTGAGAGAGAGAGTGTGTTATCCTATTTCATGCCCGTGGGGCCGCTCACTTAGAGGGAGAGAGAGTGAGAGAGCTAACTGAGGGAGGGGAAGATAGGGAGGATAGGGCGGTGGTCGGCCGGTGGGAAGAAAACAAGAGGGGAGGGATAGGGAGGAGAGTGAAGCTGAGGGGGTGTGGACGAGAGGGAAGAGGGAGGGGTGATGGTATGGCGACCCGCTGGGGTGGGATATGGACGAGCGAGAGAGAGAGAGAGAGAGAGAGAGAGAGAGAGAGAGAGAGAGAGAGGGAGTGAGAGAGAGGAGAGAGAGAGAGAGAGAGAGAGAGAGAATGAGAGAGAGAGAGAGAGAGAGAGAGAGAATTCACAAAATTTGGCGGTCCGCCAGGGAATGGTGGAAATTTTTTTTTTATGCGCCCATTGGGCCGAGTGATGCAGCGGCAGGGTAAGTGAGAGAGAGTGTGTGGCGGAGCTGAGCAGCAAGAGAGAGAGGGCTTTGTCTTCTGGCAATAATGGAGAGATGTGGCCAAATTGGTGGTGCCCTGCCACTGGTTAAGCCTAGGGGTGATTAATGTTTAAAGAAACTTTCTTTTTTCTGTTTTCCCTTGGTAATATGCTCTCCCCTCTTTAGGGTTTGGTTCTCGCGGTCACGATTTTGAAAACCAACCGTCATTAGCCCTCCCATCTGGCTAGAGGCATTCATGCTTCTAGCCCTACCTCTGATTCTTTAGTCGCGGAGTTGGAGGGTTCTCCCTCTTTTGGAATATCTAGCATGAACTTTGGGTCAAACCTAAGGAAATAACTTTTTAGCCTCCATCCATTGACTCTAGTCTTGTGAATTCTCCCATCAGCTTCCATCAGCTTATAGTTGCCATTGTCATAGCGCCTTTTGACAATGAATGGTCCTTCCCATCGGGGTTGAAATTTCTTGTCCCTTCTTGTGTCAAATCTGTTGTCATATCTCAATACTAACATGCCTTTTTCCAGGCCCTTTTCCTTAAGCCCTTGATTGAAGGTGAGCCGGCGTCGCTCTGCCTGCGCTGCATAGTGATTGATTGCATCTTCCCTATCTAGTTGGAGCCTTTCCAGATCCAGGATGTGGTTGCAGAGATTTACAATTGGGCGTTGTAATTGGCTAGCCATGACTCGTAAGCTAGCTATATGTACCTCAATGGGTAGAATTGCCTCCTTTCCATAAACTAGATGGAAAGGGGTGAAACCTAATGATGTTCGGAAAGTCGTTTGTTGGTAGGCCCATAGAGCGGCCATGAGATGTTTATCCCAGTCTTCTGTGTGGTTATTCACCTGCATTGTGATGATTTTGGAGATCATTCCATTTACCTTTTCTACTAGGCCATTACACTATGGATAGTATGGTGTGGAATGTCAGTGTGTAATGCCTAACTTTTTCATCAGTTCGCCCATCGGATCACCTTCGAAACTTGGTCCCCTATCAGATATTATCTCAAGAGGAGTGCCAAAACGGCAACAGATGTGCTCAATAAGAACTTTGCTACCTCTTGGGCTGTAATGCGGGTGGTGGCTGCTGCTTCCGCCCATCGGGTCATGTAGTCTACACCAACTAGAATGTATAGTTTACCTGATTGGGCCCTTGGTAGAGGACCGATTGCATCTATTTCCCATTTCTCAAATGGACTGTATGCGATGATAGGAGTCTGTGGTTCATAGGTTAGTGTGTGATCATTGGCCACTTGATAGGCCTTGCATGTTTTACACCAATGATGCACATCCCTGTTCAAACTAGGCCAAGAGTGTCCTGCCTACAGAATCTTCCTACTGGTGATATCTAAAGCAAAATGACCGCCGCAGACACCATCATGGCAACTTGAAATTACCTTTGTGATCTCACTGGAGGTTGGTACTCACCTGAGAATCTGATCCTTGTCTTTACAATACAAGTGGTCGCTTACAAGGCGGTATCTTGTAGCCTTCCTTACCAACCACTGTTTCTGGCCCCTAGTGTACCCTTTCGGACATGCTCCTGTTTCTAGAAAGCTGATAATATCAGGCATAGCATCACTACCTTGAAAGAGGGGTAGTTTTAGTTTGATTGCTCCTATGGAAACGTCTTGTATTCTTTCCTTGGCTAGAGCATCTGTCTCCTGATTTTCTGTCCTGGGGACATGAAATAATTGCTCTGTTTCAAACTTTCTTAAAAGATCCTTAAATTGGCGTAGGTGACCAAGTAAAACCTGACTTTTACAAACCCAAGTGCCGTTTATCTGCTTTATTAAAAGCAAAGCATTGCCAAACACAATTAGGCGTTGAATCCCTTGCAAAATACATTGTTTTAACCCAAGAATTAAAGCTGCATACTCTGCTTCATTGTTGGAGTGGGAGTGCAATAGCTGCCCGATGGAGAATACCCTTTCTTATTGCTCATTGAAAATGACGATGCCAGTTGCAGACTGGTCCACTGTTCTCTTGTATGCTCTGTCAAAGAAAAGAGAGTGAGATCTTTCTAGTTTAGGACTTTCTACCATTGGTGTCTCTTCTTTTGCTTCCGTGTTGACCTTCAGCTTCTTCTCATAGTGGCGATGAGTAAGAATACCCACTAAACTAGCCCTAGTGGAGTTTTCTACTTGCATGGTGTATTCAAACTCTTGTAATCTAAGCAGCCATTTAGAGATCCTAGATGAGACATCCATGTGTCGCATTACATAAGGAAAAAACTCCTCCATTGTCAGAATCACAAGGGGTCTAGGCAGTAGATAGGAGTGGAACTTTGTGGTAGCAAACATTAGTGCGAGCACCATGTGTTCTACTACGGTGAATCCCTTTTTTGATGGGGTCATGACACGACTAGAGAAGTAGATAGGACACATGAAATAAGTTCGGGGGTCCTTTTGCATTAGTACCGCTCCGAGTGTATCACTTCCTACACTGGGGTTCACATAAAATGGCTCGTCCCATCTAGGGGGTGAAATAGTGGGAAGCGCAGCTAGGATTTGCTTCACTTTGGTAAATTGTTGCTCATTTTCTTCACTCCATGAGAAGACATCCCTCTGGGTGACTTGTTGTAGAAGGAGAACCACTTGAGATAGCAAGTGAATGAACCTGCTTAAGTATCTTACCTTCTGAAGGAAAGAAACCAACAACTTAGCGGTGGTGGGTGATGACAAAGATACCAGAGCTTGAATCTTGCTAGGGTCAGCCTCAATCCCTTTTGCTGAAATTACATGGCCAAGGAGAGTGACTTTGCTTTCACCAATGTGACACTTATCCACGTTGAGCTGGCCACCCAAGGCTTGCAGCCTGGTCAAGCCATCATAGACTTTGCTCAAATGGAGGGAGCGTGAACTATAGATGCAAAAATCATCTATGAAGACTCGTATTGATGTTCCAAAGTATGGTTGGAAGACAAAAGTTACATAGCGCTGGAATGTGGCCGGAGAGTTGGTGAGGCCAAAAGGCATCACTCTGTAAGCAAAGCATCACCAAGGTGTTATGAAGGTTAGATTTTTCTGGTCTTCTTCTACAATGCTAATCTGAAAGTATCCTGAGTAGCCATCACATATTGTGTAGCGCTCATGACCTGCCACTTCATTGAGAATTTCATATTGGAATGGGAGGGGAAAGTGATCCCTCTTTGTGGCTGCATTCAAAGGTTTATAGTCCACACACACTCTCCACTTGCCATTCTTCTTTGGTGTGACTACTACTGGAGAGACCCATTCTGAGTCTTTGATGGGGTAGATGAAACCTGCCTGTAGCAAATTCTTCACTTCTTTAAGTAGTGCCTCTTGTTGGATTACCCCAAGTCTTCTGAGCTTTTGCACTACGGGTTTACTTCCTTGTTTGAGTTTTATGCGGTGTTGTACTACTGTGATTCCTGTGATCTTATCATAATCATCAATGAACAATGTAGTGAAGTTACCTAGCATGGAGACATATTCCTTCCTCTCTTTAGCAGTTAACTCATTGGAGAGCATCCGATGTAACTTACTTGTATCTTCAAAGGATTGTGTACCTGATGGTCCTTCTTGGTTTATCGGTGGTGCTTCAGATTGTGTCAATCTTTTTGGGTCTTTTAGGATAACCCCCATCACTCTGATGCTACTGTCACTTTCTTCAGTTGTTGTTGTCTCTTCTCCTAAGGTGGACGAATAGTCACTAGTGGACTCATCTTATGAAGCCTCCAAGATCATGTTGTGTTGCTTCCCAGTCCTCATGTCATAGAATATAGACTTCCCTTTAGCATCCTTCATTTGAATCATTCCGGTACTCCAGCCTTGCTTAGCTTCCATAGCCATGAGCGAGGGTCTCCCAAGAATGATAGGGTAGCCCTCCCCTTTGTGTGGCATGACAAAAATGTCTACCTCCACTTCTGTATTGAATGCCTTTACTTTGACCGCATTCACAATGCCTACGCATTTCATTCGTTCGTTATTTGCCATTTTGGCTCAGTAGGGTGCCAGCCTACTCACCTCTAGGCCTAGATGGTGCATCATTTTTTCACTCATGACGCATATTTGTGCGCCACCATCTATGTAGACGTTTGAGATTCGTTGCCCCTTGATGTGGGCATCCATAGTTGGTAGGATGTCGTCGATATCCCTCCCAGAGATAGCCCCAGCTATCCTTGGTCTTGATTTTATTCTACTTACCATCTTCGTCCATTGCCTCCTCATCCTTGGTGCAAGATTGAGTAATTGGGGCCAAGTTATCTTTGGGCCCTGCATCAACACATCCTGAACTAAGTCATATGGTTTAGCATACTCACCTAGTGAAAAATCCACGATGTCTATCTTCCGTCGCGGCTTAGATGCATGCTTGCTAGACTCACCTTTCCCTTTCATTTTCTCTTATTTTTGAGAGGCTTCTTCGTGCCTGGAACACTTCACCCCCATGGCATCCACTTCTTCTACTTTTGCTTTCCCTTTGTGCTTCTCTTGAACTGGTTCTTCTACCTTTGCCTTTCCTTTAGCTTCCAAGCTAATAACACTTTACTGCTCGGTTTACAGCAGGTGGTGGGGGTAATGGTGGAATAAGAGGTTGTGGTGGTGGTTGTTGTACAGGTGGTTGAAGGATTTGGACCGGTGGAATCGGCCCTGGTTGCCTGGGTGGTGGTGGTCTTGCCCTTGGCGGAGAGATATGATTCTGTCTCCCTTCTCTATTGAAATTCTGCCTTCTTGGATGTAGGCAGTAGTACATGCCATGGCCGTCTTCCCCGCAATTATAGCAGTGGTACTCTTGGTTTTGCCTTCATTGTCCTCTTCCTTGTTCTGGATTTTTGACAGGTGCATGCCCTTGCTGCACCAGATGCACGGATAAACTCTCGAGTTGGGTAGTGATGCGACTCAGCAGGTCTTGTTGCTCTTCTGATGCCTCTTGTGGTTGGGCTCTATGAACGACTGTTGCAGTCACTGGGGTTAGTCGGACTGATCTTGATTCCTCTAACTCATTGACTCTTGCTTGCATGTGTAGCTTCTTGTCTTTAAGGCGGGCTACTTCCACTGCCAACTCATATGTTGCAGGAAACCTTCCCTTCACCTTCTCTTTAAGCGGCGACCACAGGCCAGAAATGAAACGGTCCTTCTTTAGGAAATTAGGCACTCCTTCACCTTCCTCCACTGAGGCAACCCATCTCTCCCACAAATCCACAAACTTGGACTCGTAGGTGGCATACTCTAGCAAACCTCACTACTTTAATTCCGTCAGTAGCTGCCATAGCTTTTCTGAGGTTGTGCCTCCACCAAACCTCTTGGGGCAAAGCATTATACCAAGACTTGGCCTCTACTTTCATTAGTAGAGGAAAAATTTGTAGCCGTGAGGCGTCGTCATCCTTGTTGGATACCACACAAGCGATGTCGAAATCATTTAAAAAGTCGATGGTGACGTCTTCTCCCTTCTTTCTACTACTGAACGTGGAGAAAGAAACACTTGTCATGGTAGTGACTCAGGAAATTACAAAAAAAATTATTTTTTATTTTATTTTATTTTTTTATTTTTTTAAAGATTAATGACAGTAGCGGTTCATAGCGACTTTTTACAGGGTTGGGTGGATAGATTAAAACAGGATAAAGATGGAAACATTGAAGGAGTGGTGATAATCCAATATGGGGAGAATGATAGGGTTTGGGGAGCTAAGGATTTCTCCTAGCACCGCAGCACCGAACAAATACACAATCTTCTGTTGGTAGAAGATATTCCTATCTACATAAATATTCACATGGATATGTTGCAGAAATCTAAACGGGAACGCTGTTGGCCCGTTTTCCATCATGCACAGAGGGTAAAGCACTTACTTATACTCTTACCGTGCCGGTGTTGATGAGTCGGCACATCCACAGGAGGTCGTCGCCTTTCATAGGCTCCACTTTTTCTTCGTCACTCAGTACATCCGGGGTGATGGCAACGCGTCTGACTACTCCTAACCTTTTGGCTAGCAGCAAAACTGTAGTCGGCGCGTTGCATGAACTCCACTCCATTCAGCTGTAACGTGTCTCCAGCCCACTAGGTTTCGCCTATGGTGGAGAGCTTCTTCAGGATGAGCTGTACGGGGAGAGGAGGAAGACCCTCTATCCGTCTTCCAAAACAGCAAGAGCAGTAGCCGAACCACTCTTCCTTAGGGCATGAAAACCTTCTTACCACTTCTCCTTCAGGATTGTCAAAATGGACTGGCAGTACTCGCATGCGTCGTGCGAATCGATAGGCGACCTTCCGCTGCTTAGCCTCAGATGACCTTCTCTTTGGCAAACTGGGTACGACCCGGCTTTCCAAACTTGAAGCACTCGCACGGCCAGATGCTTCTTCCTTTGGGGTCATGTGTTTCCAGACTGGCTTAGCCTTTCCTTACCTTTGGCTCGAGCAGCCCCTTTAGGCCATTTTGGAGTAGAGGTTATACCTTTGATTGCAGTTTCCTTAGGGAAGAGAGGCCTTACCGTTTTCTTTCCTCCTTTGATATGGACGACCTCCACGCAGTGAATGTCAATGTAGACGATTTCAGCCCCTTTGTTGCCTTTGTTGCTAGCACTATTGACAGTGTGCTTTGGTTGACAGCAGTGATAGCACTTCATAGGCCTCTTTAATCAAGGGAGACAAAGCAAGGCGGTGGGCCCTAGGTGGTTGACGTTTGCTTTGTCTTGGTAAATATTATA
Source organism: Adiantum capillus-veneris (assembly GCF_014529385.1). Lineage (NCBI taxonomy): Eukaryota > Viridiplantae > Streptophyta > Polypodiopsida > Polypodiales > Pteridaceae > Adiantum > Adiantum capillus-veneris. The sequence goes on along the minus strand of NC_140954.1, from coordinate 24,540,376 downwards.
AGGAAAACCTCTAGGTGGGCCTTTGTGACCATCACCTAGAGAGATGAGAATTTACAAAATTTGGATTTTTTTACAAGATTTGGTTTAAAACTGAAAAAAATAACGACAACCTACGAATTTTACTGAAGAGGGCGTCGTGGATGCAATGCCGGTGAACAACGGCACCGTTGGTGTGTCGGTGTAGCGCATTCGTCACTTTAGGATCGGTCGGGGCATGCCTTCGACGCCTTTGCGTGTTTTGGTGTTGGCGATGCGCAATTTAGCGGTCTCCTTTCTTTTTGTCGATCTCGTCGATGTCCTTCAGTTTTTTTTAATATTTTTTTGGTGTGTGCGTATACTCGTGCGTGTGTATGTGTATATGTGTATGTGTAGGCGTGCGTGCTATATAGGTGAGTGTATGTATGGCAAGGTGTGCGTGGCACTACAAGAGGTACTTAATATTAGCAACGCTCGCAGTGCGATGCTCAAATGTGAAAAGCCACGGCATCGCTATGGGCGTCGCTAAGTTATAAGTAACTTAGCGACGCCTATAGCGAAGCCATCAGGGTAAAAAAATATCCGAGAGTGTCCAAAAACTCAGATCTCATATCTGAGTTTTTGGTACGCCCTCAAGTAAGCAAAGGTAACGCGCGCTCTCCCTCTCTCTCTCTTTCTTCTCCACACACACACACACACACACAGGGAGAGGAAGGAGATCCAAGTATGCTCTTTCCCCTCTTTCTCTCTCCCTCTCTCTCTCTCTCACACACGCATTGTGTTCTTGAGAGAGAGAGAGAGAGAGAGAGAGAGAGAGAGAGAGAGAGAGAGAGCACATGCATAAACAAAAAACGCACACACATATGCATAAACAAAGAATGCACACACACATTGAGAGAGGAAGAGAGAGAGAGAGAGAGAGAGAGAGAGAGAGAGAGAGAGAGAGATAAAACAAAGAGAGAGAGAGAGAGAGGGAGAGAGAAGAAGAAGAAGAAGAAGAGAGTCTTAACGTCGTAGGAAACTATCCCAAGAGACCTTAAAGATCTAGTCGACGAGGAGTTGAACTCAAGACCTGTTATTCATGAGGGAAATGGCATAACCAATCTATCACACTTGGGTGACAGAAAAGTTATACCATTTTTCTCCTTTTATTGGCGTGCACACACATCCACACACACACACACCCGAGAAGAAGAGAGTTTAATTTAACGTTGTAGGAAACTAATTCAAGAGACCTTATAGATCTAGCCGACGAGGAGTTGAACTCAAGACCTATTATTCAAGAGGGAAATGGCATAACCAATCTACCACACTTGGGTGATAGAAAGGTTATACCATTTTTCTCTTTTTATTGACACACACACACACACGAGAAGAAGAGAGTTTTAACGTCGTAGGAAACTATCCCAAAATAAGTTAAAGATTAGGTTAGATGTAGACTTACGTTAGATAAGATTTAGGTTTATTTAAGTTAAATTAGATTAGAGTTAGGTTTATTTTTAGTTAGATTTACGTTTGATTAGATTTAGGTTTATTTACGTTAGATTTAGATTTACGTTACATTAGATTAAATTTAGGTTTATTTATGTTAGATTTAGATTTACGTTATATTAGATTAGATTTAGGTTTATTTAGGTTATTTACATGTTATTGAAGAGGGAAATGGCATAACCAATCTACCACATTTGGATGATAGAAAGGTTATACCATTTTTCTCTTTTTATTGGTGCACACATACACCCGCACACACACACACACACCCGAGAAGAAGAGAGTTTTAACGTCGTAGGAAACTATCCCAAAGATCCTACACAGCTCCTATAGGACGCATTTGTGCGCCTCGTATTGATGTCTTCTTGCTTGAGCATGCAAGGACTCGCCTGTCTCCCTGCTAGGTATCGACTTTCCACGAGCCATCTCTACAAACAGCATAACAAAGAAACACCACATTATGTGAGTGAATGTTACACTCACATAAGGGGATCCACGTGTCAAACACAATTGTAAATAATATGGTATGTATCAAGCAAACCAGAGCACCAAATACAGTAATGACACCCCTATTTTCTGGGTATTGACCTTGCAAATTTGAACTGCAAAAAGAGAATAAAAGATCTACAAATAGCACAACAAAAATACAACTGCAAGGAATATGGTCAGTACCAAGCGAATCAAAGTCCAACACACAGTTCTACCGCTCCTATTCGCTTGGTAGTACTGACACGCACCCCCATCCACCTCGGTACCATTGGATATTGCAGAGACAAATTCTCTCTCTCTCTCTCTCTCTCTCTCTCTCTCTCTCTCTCTCTCTCTCTCTCTCTCTCACCCCCCATCTAGCTCTCCTTTGATGTGTGTTTCACGTTTGTCACGGGGTTAGGGAACAAGGGGAGAGTAGTCGTTAAGGTCGGAGCACGATAATTTTGTTTATGGTCACGTGATGCCAAAATCTGTGTAGTTACAAATCATAACAATGGATTGAGATTCTCCATGCATAGTTGTGAGGTTCAAAGCTTAGTGGAAACCCCTTGTCTGACCGTGCAAGGCTATGGTTGCTCATTTAATGCTCTATTTGGGCATCGTGAGTGAGTGGGCTTAGATAGGCTATGGTCACATGAGTCTTCGTTATTAGTTATTGATAACTAGGCCAACTATTCCCAGACAGAATATTAAATGAATAACTAAGCCTCTTGCATGGTTCTGACAAAGGCCTCTCAACGCATGGGTCAAAATTAGGCGAATAGGGGCCTTAATAATTTCCCAAGGGCCCCCTTCACTTGGTTCTAAACCTCTGTGCTGAATGGATGTGGATACATCGTAAATTGTACTGATATATTCTCTTGGGCTAGAACCAAGCAAAAAAGGTCCTGAAGAATCCTTTAAGCCCTCTCTTCGCTTGGTTTTGACCCCAAATATGCGTGGGTGCAGCGTGGATAGTACCAAGATGATCACGTTGGTCAGAACCAAGCAAATATGGGCCCTAGGGGATTCTTCATGACCTTACTCTCTTGGTTCTGACTTTTACTACATCATCGGTTCTACTAAACAAGCGGGCCACACCAAGAAAATAAAGACCTTTAGAGTACTAAATGAATAACTAAGCCTCTTGCATGGTTCTAACCAAGCCTCTCAACGCATGGGTCAGAACTAGGAAAATAGGGGCCTTAATAATTTCCGAAGGGCCCCTTTGATTGGTGCTGACCCTTTGTGCCAAATGGACGTGGATATATCATGACTTGTACTCATATTCTCTTGGGTGAGAAACAAGCAAAGAAGGGCCTAAAGAATCCTTCAATCCCTCTATTCGCTTAGTTCTGACCCCCAAATGGGCATGGGTACAGCATGAATAGTACCAAGATGATCACGTTGGTCACGTTCATTATATAATAGTAGATTTTTCTTGTTGTTTCTTTCAAACATGAAGAACATAGTAGTAGAGATGGACGTTGTATGGGAGGATACATGTAAAGAAAAATTGTTCATGTTCCTATACAGCACTCGTGCTCATGACCGTGCATTAGAGCTATCAGTAATGTTTAATGCAGATTTTTGCATTTAGCAGCTTGTTGATTGCTTAATGGAGTACCTACAAACACATTTTCAATAGTACAAAGCAACCATTTGTGATAGCTCCCCGACAATTGATGGCAAGCAATTTGTGCACCCAACAATCTTGACCCTAAGAAGCGTGTTGCAAGAAGGTTGAATCGCTTTCAGGAAAAGTGTCCCTCCAATGCACTACTTGTCAAAGAAAGATATCCTAGGCACTCTAAAAAGTGTCTCTTAGTGGAATTCAACCATGATTTTGTGTGTTAGTTGTACTTGTTGACAGATGGTGAGTCAGAGACTTCCAAGTCATCAAATTTTGGTAGTTTCCCATTGGCAAAGGAGGAAGATGTAGAGGACGTGGAGTTACAGTTTGACCCAGAAGAAGAGCGGGGTAGATTGAAGGAGACATTTGATGCAGGCTTAATTCTTTCTTCTCTTGCCAATGCAGCACTTGGAAGGACACTTTAAGTGTCCTTTTTTAACAAATTTAAGTTAAATGCTACTTGCATTTGACGGTTTATTTAAGAAAACCCTCTTGATATGCTTAAATATGTTAGCTAGAGGGTCTTTTAAAAATATAAGCTTGCATTTATCATGATCAAGAACTATACTCATCAACTTGACCCTAGTAAGACTGCAATTTAGACTTTGAAGAAATCACCTTTATAAGCTCAAGAAAAAATTGACTCTTTCACAATTTTGCTATAGATAATTGAAAGTTTCATGTGCAAAAAAATTGACTTTGGAGTGTATAAAATAATGGAAAGCTCCATGTGTTTGATATGGTCATTTCAAGCATATTGTTGTATACAAAGAAAAATATGTTTTCGATGTATTTCACTACAACAAAAAAAAGGTGTCATCGACGCAGATATCGACGCACTGTGTCACTGTGTGCGTCGATATCCGCGTCCCTGTGAACCTATCGCTATTTGCAACGCAGATAGCGACGTGCATAGCGACGCAGACAGTGACGACCATAAGAGAAAAAAAATTTCTTAGGCAGAGGGCAGGTAGCGTGGCCTATGCCCAGTTAAAAGATGGACACAGCCACAGCCAGACTTCCTGCCCTCTGCCCAAGAAAGCGAGCAGCACCAAAATCAACCATGCTCCCGAGCGCAGAAATTTTGGCAGAGTTCCCTTTGTTTTTACATAAACTTCTAAAAAAAAAACCGTATCATGTATAAGCCTCCTACATGGTATCCATGTAGGATCTCACATGAGATTTAAGGCCAATGAAAGACAAGTACCGTACCAACTGAAAAGCATAACCATAACTTAAAAGCATAACCATAACGAACCATAACCATAATGCAGATAAACATAACCATAAACAAAATTAACAATAACCATAAGCATAACCAGAAAGTTAAACATAACCATTAACAAAACCTGAACCATAACTATGTCTATACAAGAATAGGAGAAATAACCATGTCTATACAATGACAATGACAATAATCATAACCATAAGGGAAACAATAACTGTCTGAACAATAACTGTCTGTAAAAAAAAGAGACACAGAAGCGTGTCTGTGTCTCACAAAGCATATATATGAAATCCGGTCCACTAATGACTAGGCGTCGCAACCTGCACATAGGACAACTCACAAAATTAGTATTGATATTACTTCACATATAATTACTTAATTAAATCAACTCACACATATTAACGTCGCACCTCAAGCGATCAGCGAGACTGTAAGGCCTCCCAGTCTACAGGCTCTCCTGAAGCTTCAAGATCATTCAGTACTTCATAGATACCTCTACGATATCCATCTGACTCCTCCTGGCGTGTCGGAGCTCGATGCATCGCAAGATTCTGCGTTTATATAAAAATCAAAGTAATAAGAATACATGATTCATCGCGTTTTAAAAAACACCATAGTTAAGGTTGGATTAGAAACTCACAAACTCATAGCGAAAGGTGTCGAAGCCTCCGCTGCCAAGATGAGATGTCCCCTTGGTCATCTGTCGTACCTGCGCAACCTCACACTGCTGTCTGAACCACGTGTCTGCTGTCCGCTCATCCTCCCTGATCTGCAGCCACGTCTCGTGTGGGATGCCCAAAGGCTCTCGAGGGTCCGGTACAAAGACCACTTGCACGCAAAGTTCGGGGAGAGCAAATGTGTCGCTCGCATCTGTCCAAATATTTGTAGAATCTATTTGCACAAGTTTGTTTCCATCTCTGCGTACCGTTGCATTGTGACCAGAAGTAATCACCTTGAACCACTTCACATCCAACAAAAACATCTCAAACCGCCTGAAGCTTACTTTCAGGATATCTGACACCAGACCACAGTAATCCAGGTTGCTAGTTCTTTCATTCGTGTCTCTAGCACTGGCCCTGCTCTTTTGCATGAAACTAACCATTACCCCACTGTCAAACGTGTTTCTTCTGCTGTCAATTTGTTGTGTTCTGAAATGATTTCCATGCGACCACAGTGCCATGTATGTATGATACTTCCAATCACATCCAATAGCCAGCTCTTCCTCTTCTAGAGACATGGGTTCTCCGATCTGTCGAGCTGCTCTCACTGTCTTGTCCAACCATGCCATTGTAGGGAATTCAGGTAGAGGAGCGAGATAGTCGCAAGGGTAAGCCTCTAGTCGTTCGACTTCGCCTGAAATCCTGTCGCTCCCTATTGCGTCTCTCTTTCTCTTCTTCGTACCTTTCAAGTCATTTTTGCATCGGCGCTGAATTTAGTATACAGAACTTCATGATCTTTTCTCGCATGGCCAGGTTCATTTTCTTCGGCACCCCTTGCCCTTGCGGCTCCTTTCCCACCAGTCTTGCATCCTCCTCATCGCTCCACAGTCGAGGCATTTCTGGGTCAGAAACGGATAGAAATTCGATCGTCAATACAAGAGACTCTTGCACCAGCCATCCTTCTACCATGCTCCCCTCTGGACGCGCTTTTTGGCGAACAAAACCCTTAAGTGTTTTCATGAACCGCTCTAGAAAGAACATCCAACGGCTGTGGACTATATTTGCCACTGCAACCTCATCTACTACATGGACGAGCAAGTGCATTTGGATAGTTAGGCAGCTCGTGGGTAGATACTTCTCAATCATGCAAACTGCCTCAATGGAGTTAGCCATTGCGACTGCAATAGATTCCTCTCGTATCTCCTTGGAAGAGATCCACCGCACTAGCTCTGAAATCTTGTATATGCAGGTCCGCATTTCCTCCGTTAAACACCCCTTGATCGCAATTGGAAGAATGAATTGCAAGAACTTATGCCAGTCGTGCGATTTCAATCCTGACAGTTGATCGTCATGGGTGAATGCTGTCTTGAGACATCGCATATATCCTGTTGGCGTCCTGAACTCTGAAATCACCCTTTTCACTTGTCGCTCTTGGAAGTTTTGTTTGGCCAGCTGCATTGGTGAAAGGCCATAGCTCTGGCATCTTTCCAACTGACTGCAAATCATCTCGTGAAGCTCGATTGTCTTTCATTCCAATGATTGTCTTCCAGAGGAGCTCTCCCACATTCTTGAATATATGCATTGGATCCAGCAAATGGTTAATTAGTAGATCACCCTAGTATGGCAACGTATGGAGAATGGACAAACGTTTCATTCCTAGAACAGGTTGCCCCTCATGTTGCTCCCATCGGCGACGCCACTCTTGTACATGCATAGGACAACATTCGACGCGACCAAGCTGACCTTCGTGCAAGTGATGGCCATCTGGAAGATAACGGTGGTGGCCTTGATAAATTGTCTTTCAAAGAGATGCAGAATAGTGCACATCCAAAGACTACCCACAAATTGGACATGCATTGTATCCCGAAGTTGTTAGCCCTGTATATATTAAAGCATGAATTAGGCCAAGGCAAAGGGCTTGCGAATAGGGAGAATTTTGTAAATCAATAACCATTACCAGAAGCTTCTCCGTATCCTGGCCAATCATGCATAGTCCACATAAGAAGTCCATGGATCCCTGCATGCTGTTGTCCTACTGGTTCAACCGCATCTGCTATGTCGATCCCATGACATAACTCCTGGAGCTCATCAGCTAGTGGAGCTAGATAAGCATCCGTATTTTTTGCCTTGAACTTACCAGGTACAATCAAGCTTAATATCAAATGACCCTTCTTGATGGCAAGCCACGGCGGGAGGTTGTAATTGATAAGGCACACAGGCCAAGTAGTTGCTTTGCGTCTGGCCTAGAGGGGGGCATTTCATTGCCAGCTGGGAGAAGTTGCTCCCGCAATAACCTGTTTAAGCCACATTAAATTAAAAAGCTCTCCAAGCACATCAACGTTGCAATCGGAAAATCTCTTTTGTAAATTACATAAAAAGCAGTGACGCTTGCATCTGACCACCCGTACACTGACTGAAGATTCAAAAACGCCAGACAAGTATGAAGCACAGATATTCTGGCGCCTTCATAGATTGGTTGACGTGCCAACTTCCTCAACATGTCTTCAGGAGATAGGCGCACGACTTCTGGTGCTGTTTCGTTCGCGTTCTCCTCGCTTGTCTGGAAGAAGGCATCTAGCATCTCCTCCATGCCATCGTCTTCTGTCTGTAAGGCCTTTTCTGCTTCCATCCGTGGCTCTATATTGGTCGGACCTTCATGCATACTATTTTTTCTCTCTCTCTCTCTCAGATGTAGGTGCTATGTCGCAGAAATCAATGCCCGTTCTGTAGGAGTCGTATCGCAGATTCTGTACGGTTTCTCTAGCAAACTCTCCGTACTTGTGCACATGCTCATTACATATCCTACGCTTGCGCAGGATTTGATACTTGCAGAGCGTGCACGAGCATGCAATCTTTTCCTCCATGTTAGTTTATGACGTTGCCATCTACAATGATTATGAACGTTGTTTTAATATATATATATATATACTCCTCACAATGTAAACTACCTTGCATTCTCTAGTCTTGCCCAATCTCCGTACACCTCGGTCAAGAGGTGTACAGAGATCAGGACCACCGGGTCAAAATCTCGTCTTTATTGGTCAAATCCTATATGGGTAGACACATACGTGCACTCCCAGGTGTACATGGCAATGCATGTAGTGGGCAAACCCCTTTGCCTCTTTTAGTTCCATAGTTTCTTCTTTGTCTACGTACCCTATCTCTCGTTCTTTCTCTCTCGATCTCACTCTCGCTATCTCTCTCTCTCTCTCTCTCTCTCTCTCTCTCTCTCTCTCTCTCTCTCTCTCTCTCTCTCTCTCTCTCTCTCTCGCTCTCGCTATCTCTCTTTCTCTCTCTATTTCTCTATTTTCCTATCTCTCTCTCTGTCTCGCTCTCCACTTCCCTATCTCTCTCTCTCTCTCTCTCTCTCTCTCTCTCTCTCTCTCTCTCTCTCTCTCTCTCTCTCTCTCTCGCTCTCGCTATCTCTCTTTCTTTCTCTATTTCTCTATTTTCCTATCTCTCTCTCTGTCACGCTCTCCACTTCCCTATCTCTCTCTCTCTCTCTCTCTCTCTCTCTCTCTCTCTCTCTCTCTCTCTCTCTCTCTCTCTCTCTCTCTCTATATATATATATATATATATATATATATAACTCTCTTTCTCTATATCTCTATTTCCTATCTCTCTCTCTCTCTCTCTCTCTCTCTCTCTCTCTCTCTCTCTCTCTCTCTCTCTCTCTCTCTCTCTACTTCCCTATCTCTCTACTGATCGAATGAGCGACTGAGCTAGGGAGATCTAGACGCCCACGACTGCGGAGGACTACGCAACATCGACAGAGGCTGCATCAGAGGATCTAGCTAGGTCACTTTGGCTCGACATGCACAACGCCCGGTCAGACTACTGACCATGGAGGAGATTGATGAGATCCGCCAAAGACAGATGCTGGATCTCCTATGATCTACCTATCCCAGCTAGCTGGTTTAGCTGTTTAGTCCACACCCAACAGTTTAGGATTCCATAATATTTTATTTTGTCATCTTCTTACTCTGACTTTGTATCAAATCCATCACATTGTAACTTTCTTGTCTCATGTCTCATAGGTCACTTTGGCCTTTCGAAGACGTTAATATAACATTTCATTTCATTTCTCTCTTTAATTGTTTTTCTTTAATTTTAATTTTCTAAGCATACATTAATTCTCTCTCTCTCTCTCTCTCTCTCTCTCTCTCTCTCTCTCTCTCTCTTTGATTACCTACACACACACACACACATTTCTCTCTCTCTCTCTCTCTCTCTCTCTCTCTCTCTCTCTCTCTCTCTCCTACACACACACACACACACACACATTTCTCTCTCTCTCTCTCTCTCTCTCTCTCTCTCTCTCTCTCTCTCTCTTTCCTACACACACACACCGCTCTCTCTATTTTCTACACACACACACACACCTCTCTCTCTCTTTCCTACACACACACACCTCTCTCTCTCTCTCTCTCTCTCTCTACATTGTGTGTGTGTGTGTGTGTAGGAAAGAGCGATGTAGTGTGTGTGTGTATGTGTGTAGGAAAGAGAGAGAGAGAGAGAGAGAGAGAGAGGGAGGGAGGGGTTGGGGGGGGCGGAGATGGACATAATACCTGCGCAGCAGGTTTCGGCCAAGATCTGAGCAGGCGAAAACGGCCCCTGCGCGCGGGTTTCTCTTTTTTTCCCCAAATTTTTTTTGCATCGCTATACGCGTGGATATACGCGTCGATATACGCATGGCAAATAAAGCCTTTCCACGTGTATATCGACGCACACTGCGACGCGTATATCGACGCATATAGTGACGCACGCTAATTACGTCGATATACACGTGGAAAAGCATGGCCGTCGATATATATGCGTCAATATCTTCATGTAATGTTGTAGTGTTTGTGAGTTTTAAAAAGTGATACATTGCTTACCGTTTCCATTGAGCACTCAAGGTGGCAAGTAGAAGGGCTTTGGTATGCAACAATTATTGGATCATTTTAAATATTCAAAACTGCATAAGAGGAAACTTTCATATTTTCATTCTTGAGACATAAGCATTCAAAACCTCAAATAATATCAAACTTTCCATGTAAATCAGCTAAATGTATCAAATTACGTGGTACATACACAATTGGGGTGCCTAAAACCTTGGTTTCAATGTTATTATGGAGAACTCAAGATTTTCAAGAGTTTTTGCACGATTAAAAATTCAAGATAGAGTTCAAGCAACGAGATTTAATTGAGTTAGGGAGCCCAAAAGATACCTAGTTTCTTGGTTTAGACATATAAAGTCATTTGTAGCTGTCAAATTGCACTAGAATAGTACCAATGTCATGAGGGGACCTTTGGAACACCAAAATTATACTCTTATTTAGCACGTGCTCAAGTATGAAATTATGTCTTTAGCTTGCATGTGACTTGAAAACTTATCTTTGAAGTGTATTCCATTGTTTTGTTACACTAAGTGCTAACACTTGGCTTTTATAAACATAAAAAGGCCATCTCTACAAAAATATATAATAATTTTATGATTTTTTTGGCAAAACAGCTTGAAATTTTACTAAAATTTATGTCTTAGAACTTACCGAAATTCTATCCATACAGATTGTATTTTGATATGGAGAAAAATCTAGTGTTTTCTTTTCCTCATAACCAATCTATGGTAGAAGCAAGGTGTAAAAACTTCTTTCTAGCTTGACAAATAATTTGCCAAAACTTGGTAAAAGAAACAGGACACTTAAGTGTCCAATTATAGAACTAGTGTTAAGATTTTTGAAAGAATTTAGAAACTGACAGTTGAACTAGATGACATTAAAATTTTTTTCCTAAAGCAACAAAATTCATCAGACAGCGAAGGAAGGCTGAAGTGGAAGCTAGAGCAGTTGACTTGGCTGCTGTCAGAGATGATGAAGTGTCGGTGATCTAGGTAGACTACAAGGTTAGAAAACAGTGGGAGCCACTATCCGTTTTCATACTGGATGGAGGGGTAGGAGTAACATCTTGGGGACACACCTTCAGTAAAGGATGGGTATCACGAACTTGAAACTAGTACCTTTCAAAGTTTGAATGACCGATCATTGAGTTGTGCAGGCAACTGGGATGATGGAAAGTATGCAGATAAGGGTGGGAAAAGAAAAGTTCAAGACTAGCTTCTTGGTACTAGATGTGCAAGGTGCATATGGGGTGCTACTGGGGCGCCCATGGTTGCAAAAGGAAAAGGCTATTCACAACTATTCCAATAAAACTCTGACAATATAGGGCGCCAATAGAAGAATTCAGATACAGACAACCAACACTAGAAGCTAGAGAAAGGCATTACGACCAGAGGAGCTTTGCTAGAAAGTAATAAATATTTTTCAATTGGCTGCGATAGACCTAAATACAGTATTACTTGACAAATGACAAAGATCAGGCTGAAAAGCAAAGGAAGAAATATCCAGGTCAATTCATTGAACTGAATTCTGGAGAACGACTAGTTCAGTTAATTGGAAGGCCAGAGAAACCAATCTACTCTACAAAAGAGTTCTTAGATTCCAGTACATCAGCGACCTTTGAACAAGCACACTCTAAGAAATTTATTGAAGTTCATAATGAGGGTCCAGGGCTAAGAGGTCCGTCCTAGGATTATGCTGAGGAGTCAACCAAAAGGAAGGGAGGTGGGCCTAACTTGTTGCTTCCAGATGATCAGGAAATCAAAGAATGGAACCTCGGTTTTGAGGAAAATCCTAAATTGGTCAAAGTCAACAAGCATCTAGACCCAGGAATGAAAGAAAAAACCTGAGACATGTTTCAGAGCTACAAAGATGTATTCACATGGGAACATACTGATCTAAAAGGGGTAGATCCAGAGGTCTGTCTCAGCATAGAATACCTCTGAAATCAGATGTCATACCAGTGCAACTCACTGCAACTGCAACGATATAGAATGAATCCAAATTACGCTAAGAAGGTCAAGGAATAGATTAATAACCCTTTAAAGGCTGGATTTATCACTGAAATGGCCAGTAGTGACTATTTATTTCCCATTGTGGTAGTGCCCAAGAAAAATGGAAAGCTCAGAGTTTGTGTGGATTATCGAAAGTTGAATGCTCTGACCGTCAAGGATCCTTTTCCATTACCTTTTACGGACATGCTTCTTGATGAAATTGCAGGCTACGAGATGTATAGCGTTATGGATGGCTATAGTGGTTATAATCAACTACAGATTTCTCCTGAAGACCAGAGTAAAACTACTTTTATTACTAAATGGGAAGCATTCATGTATCTGGTTATGCTGTTTGGTCTTTGCAATGCTCCAACGACCCTCCAAAGATGTATGATGGAAATATTCAGTGAATTTTTCCACCAATTGCTTGCCATATTTATGACTTCACTGTCTATTCAACTGAGGAGAAGCATTTTCTTTTACTGGAAATGGTTTTCCAACGTTGTAAGAAAAAGCGGCTCTCTCTAAACCCATTTAAATCTATTTTCTTGGTCTAGAAAGGACAACTACTGGGATATATAGTGTCTAGGAATGGCATAGAGATGGCCAACGACAAGATTCAGTGTGTCCAGCAAACTAAGGCACCACGCACAACATTAGAGTTACGTTCATTCTTGGGATATATCAATTTTTATAGAATATTTGTTCATATGTTTACTTCCAAGGCATTACCTTTGTATGAGCTCACAAAGAAGAATAGCCAGTTCATTTGGACTACTGAATGTGAGGAGAGCTTTCAAGTTTTGAAGAATGCCATTATTAGTAAGCCAGTCCTTCGACAACCGAAATGGGATGTTATTTTTCATGTGCATGTTGATGCTTCAGGACTGGCAATGGGAGCAATGTTGGCTAAAAGGGAGGATAGATTATCCAGTGTATTTTGCCAGTCGAAGATTCAGCCATGTTGAACAAGGATATACCACTACGGAAAGAGAAGCCTTAGGAATGGTTTTCAGTGCTGCTAAGTTTTGACATTATTTGCTGGGCAAGCTATTCCATTTTTATGTGGATCATCATGCATTATTATTTTTTATTAACAAAGTCATTTTTCAAGGAAGATTGATTAGATGTAAGATGTTCCTGATGGAGTTCAAATTCCGCATATTTCATAAGCCCGATAAAACCCATTGTGGTGCTGATTTCCTATCTAGGAGTACTGATGGTTACTCCGAAGTATCCTTGAGAGATGAGCCAGTGGACGCAGAGTTGTTTCAGGTAACTGCTGAGGAGAACACGGATCCAGAATGGTATGATGTATATTAGTTCCTTTCCAAAGGTGGAATCCCAAAAAATTCGACTCAGAAACAGAAGAAGGCCTTGATTATTAAGAGTTTGAAGTTCACCATCATCAGAGGATTTCTCTATAGACTGGGAGTAGATGGGGTTCTTCAAAGGTGTGTGCCAATGGAAGGGAGAATGCAAGTTATTTCTGAGGCACATGATGGGGATTTTGGAGGACATTTCTCAACTGGTATTACTTACAAGAAGATTTTACAGGTTGGATTGTGGTGGAAAACTCTAATATTTGATGTTAGAAGCTTTTGCAAAACATGTGATATATGCCAGAGGATGGGCATACCAACAAAAGCTGATATGACTCCTCTTACTCTAGTTCAACCATTGGGAGTATTTATGAAATGGGGTATGGATTTCATGGGTCCATTCAAGAAGATCATTCCAAGGAAGAAACGATATATATTGATGGCCATTTGTTATGTCACCAAAGAGGCCAACGCTCTTCCAGATAACACCACGAAGTCTACTGTTGTTTTCCTATTTGAAAATATTATCTTCCGATATGGATGTCCAGTTGATATTGTGTCTGATCAAGGGACACACTTTATTAATGATCCTATGGATATTTTGATGGAAATTCTCTCAATAAAGCACCGAAAATCAACGCCATATTATCCCAGGTGCAATGGGCAAACAGAGAGCAATAATAAAACCATCAAGACCATTCTTACCAAGATTGTGAAGAAGGAGCCACACCAGTGGGATCTTAAGCTCCAGACTGCTCTATGGGCGTACAGGACAGCTTATAAAGTTAAGCTGTAGTGCCTATGTAATTCATGATTTCCAGTCTTGCGGTAGAATGTGGATTGGATTTCAATCACAGTCTTAAAAATAGACTTGAGGAATTAGCACACTTGGATGAGTTAAGACAATGTGCTATGTTGGAATAGTAAATTGTTCAGCAAAGAAGAAAACATTGGCATGACAAACGAATCAAAGTTAGTGAGTTCTAGAAGGGCGACTTGGTTTTGCTCTATCAATCCAAACTGGGCCCTAAGAAACCAAATTTGAAGATAGCTTGGGCCGGTCCGTATGAGGTTGATTGGGTGTTTTTCCAAATGGCACAATAAGGTTGAAGGATTTATCCGGATTACTGTTGCCAGGTGTTTATAATGGGGCCAAGATCAAGCTATATTATTCCATGAGAAAGAGACTTCCACAGAAGAAGCTATTGGCATTCTGGGAACTAATGGCCAGGAAAATTTAGAGCAGCTATTTTAAATATTTTTCATATACAACCAGTACTAGAGCCATTCAAGGTGTCAAAAAAGTCTCAGCACGACAAAACAATGCCAGCCGACAGGATAATAGCGTATCCAAGCCAGTATTAGTTTTTATGGGAAAAAGGGCCAGTAGGACTGCATGTGATAATCATTAAAAGGAACATGGGGAGTATTAGCCAATGCATGTATGCCACGTCGCTGACAGTGCACAAAACTCTAGGAACGATAAGTAGTGGAGCTTTTATGGCACGAGCGCGTATAACAGTAAGGCGAGTGGGCATTCTTCCTCATAGATCTCCTGCGTGATGTCTGCTTGCTGTTACACATTCACCATTTCCAAGCTCTGAGGTTTCTTCACTACAACCACCACACACTTTCTTGTCTGAAGAATCTGTCGATCACAACCTATCCTTACCAGACACACCTGGCTACGGCTTTGATTATCCAAGTAAGCCTTCTTCCTCTCCTGACTTACCGACCTCACAGTGCATGGGTAGAAGAAAAATGTCCGAGAAGATGCAGGATACCATAGACAAAACTTCGACATTCATCACCTCTATTAAAGCCTCTCTACCACTTATTCCCCATAGTAAGATACTGATAGCCATTTTTTGACTCTCCGTCATTGCCATAGTGAGTTAACCCACGCTATCAAATCACTCAAACACTGTGGTTACCCTCACCCGTTCACTGTATATAGGTGTGTGTGAGTTAGGGGACTTTTCCCATATCTTCTTAAAAACCCTCAATTAGCTAGTCACTGGGCTAGTTGAGCCATTAAAAAAATTAAAAAAATTATAAGTATATTCTGGCCCATTTGTGTCTAAATATTTCATTGTATATAGGGCCTAAATAAAAGAATTTTTAATAATTATTTTGGTATTTATTTAAATATTTCTACCTATGGTGTGTTATTATGATATGTACATTGACTCACTATTACCATATTTTTTCTTACCATTTTGCATACTCTTTATTCCATATAAAAATAAGTTCATGCAAGCTTCTCTTATTTTTGGTGTAACTCCATCCCAACAAAAATCCAAAAAAAACTAGTTTATTTATGTGTATATTTTTTCACTATTGTCATTTTTTCCTTTCTACATCTATTCTCTATTACTCTCATAAATTAGAACACCAAAAATATTTATTTTTTTGTGGTAGACTTATAATGAGAGATTTATTTTGACCCCTTTATATTTTTTCCACCTATATTATTTATATTTGACATGTACATATTTTTTTAGACCCCTCAATATTTGATTTTCTTAGTTGTACTATTCACTTATATCATGATCTCAACAATATCTTCAATTATAGACCTACCAAATAAGGTCAAGGGTATGTGGCATGCATGCATGCACTATGGGGGACTCACTCTTGGAGGTATTCAAAAGAATCATCCAAAGAAGAACCTCACAAGGACTTTGTGCAGTGGAAAAAAACAGTCGGTTTTGCTGAATTTTGAAAGATCACATGCTCCCCGAATTTTAAAAGGTGATACAAACAAAAGTTGTAGCTCGTGGGCTGAACTTTTACCTCAAAGTTTTTCATATTTTTTTGAGCTACGAGCTGTGAGCTATGATTTTATTGGTGGACCCTAATTTGCCCATGCTATGCAACCACACTCCCTCTTCCACTTTATCATTTTCCTCTTTCACACACACTTCTCCACTCATCATCCCCACCTCTCTCACCACTCCTTTCTGCACCCTACTCACCTTCTTCTCAACCTTGAAGAATAAGAGAAACGATGGTGAACTCATGTCTCCTACACACACTTCCATTCCAAAATTGACCACTTAGTCTCATTTTTCCTCTTCCATATTACCCATATCTATCAAGAAAACCACAAAATTCAGCCTCTTCTCAAAATCATTTATAGCTCAAAATCATTTATAGCTCAAAATCATTTATAGCTCAAAATCATTGCATCTACAAAGGGTAGAAGAAGGTTTAAAGAAGCTCTACGATATGGGAGGTCAACTTAACCCCGACAAGTGTCACATAGGTGAGGATGAAGTGATCTTGCTTGGTCACAAGGTTTCCTATAAAGGCATTGAGGTGGATCCTTCAAAGGCAAAGGCTCTTATTGAGCTCCCATCACCCAAGAATCTCAAAGAGGTCATCTCATTCATTCAAAAGGTGAAGTATATGTCACGCTTTATTCACTTAGCTTCGGAGTTGCTTCATCCTTTGCAAAAGTTGACACAACAAGTAGAATTTGCATGGTCTTATGAGCTTGAAGAGTACGTTTGTAACATTAAAGTCATTTTGTCAGAGCTACCAATACTCATGCCTCCTTGTTGGGAGTACACATTCTTTGTTAGCTCTAGAGTTGGGAAGGAAACAATTGGTGCAATTTTACTACAAAAAGATCCCCACAGTACCAGGATGCGACCCATCTACTTTGCTAGTAGGTTCATGAATGCTTTGGAGAGAGGCTACACGGAGGCAGAACTCATGATGCTGTCTCTCATGTTTGCGGTGAGAAAGTTTAGATCCTTCTTGCTGCCAAAACCTTTTGTAATTCTCACTGAAGAAAATTTATTTCCTTGGGTGTCATCTCAAATGAATCTTAGCACCAGGATCTCAAAGTGGATTATGGAATTGCAAGAGTTCCAATACTCTTTCAAGGTAGAAGATAGTGTGCGTGCACAATTGGCTGGGATCCTTACTTATAGGGTACATGAGAAGGACCCTACCATTGCCACCACCTAAAAGTATTCCTAATGCTTTTACCTTGTTCTTTGATGGAGCTTTTCGACGAGTCACAGGAAAAGGAGGGGGAGGGCTAGTATTGCTCAACCCAAGTGGAGAGGTGGTCATGAAAGAGAAGCTCAATCTACCAGGTTCAACTAGCAACAATGAAGCAGAATACGACACACTACTTCATAGTTTAAAGATATGCATTGGCCAAGGTATACAACGTCTCATGGTAAAAGGGGATGCACTTTTCATTGTGAAGTAAATTTTAGGCATTTGAGCATGCAAGAATGAAAGCTTAAGGACAAAAGTTCATGCCATTCGTAGGATGTTTAATCAGTTTGAAGAAGTGCAACTATATCATATTCCTAGGAAACAAAATGAAGATGCCGATTTACTTGCACAACAAGCACTTACATGTGTTGAGAAAGGAGTGCAGGTCATCATGGTGGCAACAACTGTCAAGCAACCGAGATAACAGGTATTGGAGTCATTGACTCCCATTATTAGCTACATTTTGGAGGGTGAGTTTCCACAAGACTTCACGAAGGCTCAGAAGAGGAGACTCATGAAAAAGGCAAGCGTGTATCTCTTTCTAGAATGATCCCTCTATCAAAGAAGGAAGGATCAAGTGTGCAAAAGAGTACCAACTATCAAGGAAATTCCAGCCATTCTAAAAGGTTTGCATGAAGAGGCATGTGGTGGTCATTTTGCCCAAGAGTTAACTGTGAAGAAGATTTTGCTTGCGAGGTATGTTTGGCCAAGTCTGCATGTGGATGTCCAACATTGGTGTAAAAGTTGTCACAATTGTCAGGTAAATGGGAATAGAAGATTGGTTTATGGTCCAAGGTAAATCGTGCTTGCAAATGGACCCTTTGAAAAGGGGGCATTGATGCTATGGGTCCTCTCCCTAGGACAAAAAATGGTAAACTCTACATTCTAGTGGCTGTAGACTATATGACTAGGTGGGTGGAATCACAAAGTGTGGCAAAGGTAAATGAGAGGACAATGAGAAAATTTGTCTACACTCACATTTGTTGTAGATTTGGCACACCTTTGGAGATTGTTTCTGATAATGGTCCAGGGTTTAGAAAGGGCTTGCTCATAGAGGTCTGTGAAGAACTTCACATTCTACATCGTCATAGTACACCCTACTATCCCCAATCCAATGGTCTAGTAGAAAAAGCTAATGGTGTCATTGCAGGCATCATTAGAAAGATGGTGAGAAACAAGACAAAGTTGTGGGATGACTTCTTGGATGGTGCCTTGTGGGCGTATCGAACCACATATAGGGAAGCCACGGAGTTTACACCATTTCACTTGGTCTATGGTCAAGAAGTTTTGCAACCAATTGAGCTCAGCATCCCAACAATACGGTTTCATGGAAGAGGTGCACAAAATGATCAAGAAGCATGGATGGATCGACTTCTTACCTTAGCTGAGCTTGAGTGGAAAAGAGAAGCAACATACGAGTGCTACAAGAGGAAAGCCACACAGACGAAGGAAAAGCTTGACAAGAAACTGAAGGACAAAGGCATCAATGAAGGAGATCTTGTGCTAAGGTATGACAATCGACTCGATAATCGTTTTGATGCCAAGTTTGAAACTAGATGGCAGGGGCCATACATAGTCAGAAGGCTTTCAATTCATCTACCAAAGATCTGTCAAAGGGCAGCTGTCTCATGTAAGTATTGCTCCATGAAGCATGAATGTAACTCCAGTCAAAATTTCGAGGGGCCAAACAATGAAGATCTCATCAAGGACTCTGAAGCACTCTCTTTGGAAAAACTGCTTTATGATGGTACATGAATATACCATCATCCTGGGGGAGATCTAATGATAGCTGTTTTTCGGCTCTCCATCATTGCCATAGTGAGTTAACCCACCCTATCAAATCACTCAAACACTGTGGTTACCCTCACCCTTTCACTGTATATAGGTGTGTGTGAGTTAGGGGACTTTTCCCATATCTTCTTAAAAACCCTCAATTAGCTAGTCACTGGGCTAGTTGAGCCAAAAATAAAAATAAAAAATTATAAGTATATTCTGGCCCATTTGTGTCTAAATATTTCATTGTATATAGGGCCTAAATGAAAGGATTTTTCATAATTATTTTGGTATTTATTTAAATATTTTTACCTATGGTGTGTTATTTATGTTATGTACATTGACTCACCATTACCATATTTTTTCTTACCATTTTGCATACTCTTTATTCCATATAAAAATAAGTTCATGCAAGCTTCTCTTATTTTTGGTGTAACTCCATCCCAACAAAAATCCAAAAAAACTAGTTTATTTATGTGTATATTTTTTCACTATTGTCATTTTTTTCTTCCTACTTCTATTCTCTATTACTCTCATAAATTAGAACACCAAAAATATTTATTTTTTTTGGTAGACTCATAATGAGAGAGATTTATTTTGACCCCTTTATATTTTTTCCACCTATATTATTTATAATTGACATGTACATATTTTTTTAGACCCCTCAATATTTGATTTTCTTAGTTGTACTATTCACTTATATCATGATCTCAACAATATCTTCAATTATAGACCTACCAAATAAGGTCAAGGGTATGTGGCATGCATGCATGCACTATGGGGGACTCACTCTTGGAGGTATTCAAAAGAATCATCCAAAGAAGAACCTCACAAGGACTTTGTGCAGTGGAAAAAAACAGTCGGTTTTGCTGAATTTTGAAAGATCACATGCTCCCCGAATTTGAAAAGGTGATACAAATAAAAGTTGTAGCTCGTGGGCTGAACTTTTACCTCAAAGTTTTTCATATTTTTTTAAGCTCGTGGACCCCAGTTTGCCAATGCTATGCAGCCACAATCCCTCTTCCACTTTATCATTTTCCTCTTTCACACACGCTTCTCCACTCATCATCCCCACCTCTCTCACCACTCCTCTCTGCACCCTACTCACCTTCTTCTCAACCTTGAAGAATAAGAGAAACCATGGTGAACTGATGTCTCCTACACACACTTCCATTCCAAAATTGACCACCTAGTCTCATTTTTGCTCTTCCATATTACCCATATCTATCAAGAAAACCACAAAATTCAGCCTCTTCTCTTGAAATATGACTTGTGGGATAACCTTGCAAACTTTTCTTCGTAGTGTGTCTTAGATGAGCCATGGGAAATTTTGAGAGCCCATTCATTTTCTTTGAATTGGGGAGCTAATCTATGTTTGTCAACAACAACTTTGTGCTTTTGGTGTGATAAAGATATAGCTTCTTTGATCGTAGTGAAAGCATCACGTAAGTCACGACTATATTTATCAACATCAAAAACATTCCCAATCATTTTTAATATTAATGAAACTTTTTTTCTACCTTCAGTTATCTCAAAAGGTTCTTTACCAGTAAGAAATCCCAAAATATGAGCAAATATCTCCGAGCAATCTATTTTTTTAACGAGCTCAAACAAAAATCATTTCTAAACAATTTGACATATTAAATGAGCTGACTTAGGCAAGGTTGAGCAATTTCACTTCTTTGATCACCCCAAAACATAAAAGACAAGGAACTACTCCAAATCAACAATAATTTGAGCTTCCCCAGATAAAAATGTTGATGGATAATTTTCACTATGTTCTACTGATATGATATAAAATGAGTTGATATATTAAAGCAACTTTGAGCACATTGACATATAAAGGTGCCCCTAAACATCAAAAGTATGGAAGAAAAACCCTTAGATAAAATTTTTTTACAATGAATTCGGCTACATTATGTTATTATTGTACCAAATGTCTTGAGCCAAGCAGTGTTGAGCACGTTTACATATATGATCACCCCAAAATGTTGAAAGAGAGAAACCACCTCAAATTAGCAATAATTTGGTCCATCTCACAAGAAAATATTACTGAAAATTTAACAGAGGTACCTAAAAACATTGAAAAGAAGATATAACACAAAACCAATCATTCGGTACATAGTATTACCCAGGTTGCATGATTCGTTATTCGACATTCGTTTTATTCGTGATGAATAATGGTCAATTAATACGTTTTAAAGATTTATTCGTCCATATTATTCGTTGCCATGTCATTTTTATTCAAAATAACGTTTTACTGCTTACATATCGATCGAATTACTATCGATCAATATTGTTTCGATGATCGATACAATATCGATCGATATTTATTGATTGAAAAAGTATATAGATCGATTCTAACATAGTATACAAAGCCTAGATTTGCGTATTCTGGGCACAATTCCCTTCACCAAAGTGTCAGGTTGCCCCCGACATAGAAAGGTTGAACTGTCAATTAAAAAAATCCTTTGATTTTTTAAGAAAATAGATTATTTTTAATGTTAAAACATTAAAAATAAAACAATTGGATAGATTTGAATCGTCTATAATTCTAAGCAATATAATTCTAAGCAATAGAAGTTATTCTTTAGCTCTATTGTTTTAGTATAAATAAATAATACTAAGAACTAAAGGCTATCTTTTTAGCTATAGTGTCTTAGTGCAAATGTATAATTCTAAACATTAGAGGCTATACTCTTAGCTGTATTTGTTTAAAAATATATAAATAAATAATTCTAAGCATTAGAGGCTATTTTTTTAGCTATAGTGTCTTAGTGTGCGAATCCATAATTCTAAACATTAGAGGCTATACTCTTAGCTCTATTTGTTTTAGAATAGAGAAATTAAAAGGTTACCAAGGTTATTTAAATTTTAATACTTCTATACTTGGTTGTTTGAGTAAGGTCTTCTACTCCTAAGTATGGATAAGATATACACATACAATATGTAGGGTCTTTTGGTTGTCATGAACAAATGTTCTTACCTCCATATAGACATAGAATAGGTCCACTTAGTGCCTCTTGGTTGTTATGAGATGATCCTCTTACTTCCAAGTGAGGTTTGAGGTATGAATTAGGATTCACTCGAGCTTATGCTCTTACCTCTAAGTGAATATGGTGGATCACCTATAAAATTCACTAGGTTGTGATCGAGCAAAATCTCTTAACTCCTCGTGAATATTAGTCATGCATAGTACTTAGGAGTCACATGGATGCTATCGAGCTCATGCTCTTACCTCTATGTTGATATAGAAATTAGACACCTCATTTATTTTAGGATCGATTGGTTGTGTTTGAGCAATAGCTACTATATAACACGTGTTGTTCCCGCTCCATTTCTCCTATTTTTAGGCAGTTTTCACATCAGGTGAAGCATTTACCCTGGCTGACAACAACACAGATGTGTTCAAGATGTTTGCTGTTGAGGACAGGTTGGATGGGGATAACTATCCTATGTGGGCTTATATGATGCAACATGTTCTTGTGTCAAAGGGCATTGATGTACGTCCTGGTTGTGAGGATGTAGGCGATGTTGAGGATGCTGCAGGTCTTGCTGCAAGGATTGCTACTATTAGAGTTGTTTTGCCTACAACAAAACAAGCTCGTTGGGATGTAAAGGATGCGCAGGCTCATGCATTCATTGTGTTGTCTATGAAGCGGACCATTGTTCCTCACATTCGTTCAGCAAAATCTGCAAAACAGGTTTGGGATATTCTAGCAGGTCTTTATGCAAGTCGCAATGAGGCTAAATTTTCTTTGATGCGTAAAGAGCTGGAGCCAAAGATTATGCATGAGGAAGATGATATGGACACTTTCCTTGCTAGTGTCAAGGATATCAATGAGCAGCTTATTTCTGCAGGTGAAGTCATTTTAGACAGTTCCCTTGTGCAGACTGTTCTTGATGCCTTACAAGATTCTTACCAGACTTTTGCTAGTACTTGGAGACTTATGACCCAAGGAAATCCAGAAGTTGTCAAGTTTGATGCATTATACACATTGCTGTTGCAAGAGTCACTTCTTATGGTACTACTACGAGTGGCAAAACTTCTGTTCCCAATGCTTCTGCTGGTAGCACTTCGTCTAGGAATTCTGGTGATAAGGGCAAAAAGAAGATGTGTTGCCATTATTGTAAATCTAATGATCACTTGATCAAGTTGTGTCCTAAGTTGAAACCAAAGAGGCTAAGAAGAAAGAGGGTGGTTCCACTGCAAGCTGGTTCCACTATAAATGCAGCCATTGTTGAGTCTTCTGTGAAAGGAGACTGTGTTGATGATGTTGATGCAGAATGGGCTTTTAGCATAGAGTGCACTTACAATCCTGTTGTCCATGATGCATGCTTGTCAGTTGCTGCAGATTCACATGTGAGGTATTTCGACAATGGTGCTACAAAGTACCTTACCTCACATCGTGAATTGTTTACCTCTCTCGAGTCTGTCCCTCATGGGAATTCAGCCACTTGTGCCAACAATGCCTCTTCTCCGGTTCAGGGAGTTGAAAAGATTGTGCTTACTGCTGCAAATGGTAGCTCCTTCACACTTGTTGATGCACTTTATGTACCTGGTATCAAAAAGAATCTCTTGTCTGTATCCGCACTTGCCAGACTTGGACTTGTAGTCAAATTTGTGGATGACAGATGTACAGTCCACGATCTCAGTTTTGGTGATGGAATTGTTGCATCTGGCCTTTTGTGCAATGGGTTGTATAAGCTCATTTTGTATGACAAGTGTGGACAAAATTTTGCAAATGCTGTTGCGGATTCAAGGGCTATTTCAGATGAAAAACTTTGGCATGCACGTTTTGGTCATCTGAATTTTGCCAGTTTGCTGCGTTTGCAAAAATCTGATATGGTTGCTTCTTTGCCGCCTCTTGAAGCACTTGTCAAACATGTTTGTGAAGGCTGTATTTTGGGTAAGATGCAGCGTTCTAAGTTTCTAAAGGATGGTTCATCTCGGGCCACATGTAGCTTGCAGCTTGTGCATAGTGATGTTTGTGGGCCCATGCAAACTCCGTCCTTGGGCAATTACCTTTACTTCATGACTTTCATTGATGATTACTCCAGGCATTCATGGGTATTTCCGCTTAAATCAAAGTCCAAAGTTTTTATGTGCTTCAAACAATTTTTGGCTATGGCTGAAAATGTCTCGAAATGTACTATGGGCACCCTCCGTTCCGATCGAGGGGGGGAGTATATGTCATGAATTTAATGCATTTTTGGCTAGTCGTGGGATAAAACACCAATGTACAGTGCCTTATACACCTCAGCAAAATGGTGTTGCTGAGAGGAAAAGCAGGTTACTGATGGAAATGGCACGATGTATGGTCAAAAGTCAAGCTTTGCCGCATTCTTTTTGGCTTGAGGCCATCATGTGTGCCACTTATATACTTAACAGGTGTCCTACAAAATCTTTGCAGTCTATTACTCCATATGAAGCATGGCATGATAGACAGACTTCTATTGAGCACATGCGTGTTTTTGGCTGTTTGACATATGCTTTGGTGCCACAAAAACAGCGTAGAAAATTGGATGATAAGGCTGTCAAATATATTTTTGTTGGTTATAGTGCTGAAAGCAAAGGTTACAGGTTATATCATCCGCAAACAAAGCGTATTCTGGTTTCATGGGATGTAGTGTTTGTGGAATATTTTGTTCAGCCCTTGCTGTCATGTACTAGAGACAGTAATGTAAGCTCACAGGACATTTATAACACTTTGTTGCCTCTTTTCAGTGGTGGAAATACAAATGTAAGTTCCAATGAGGCAAATGTACAGCCTATGGGGGTTTTTGAAAATGTTATAGATCAGCCTATTACTCATGCAGATGTACATGATGTACTTGATGAGGAAAGGGCTGAAAATGAGCAAGCTAGAGGTATGCCAAAATGGCTGGTGCACACTTTGCGTGATAGTAAATTGGATGCACCTTTTTCAAGTCGTAGTCGTTCAGGCTCTCGCCATGCATCTTATGCATCAGATTGTTATGCTCTCGCTGTGTCTAGCTTACATGATGTTGAGGAGCCTCTGTCTGTTGATGAAGCACAGAATTCAGAAAATTGGATGGTTGTCATGCAATCAGAATATGATGCACTTATAGAAAATGACACATGGACTTTATGTGATTTGCCTCCTGGCAAAAAGGCCATTGGTACGAAGTGGGTTTACAAGTTGAAACGCAAGCCGGATGGTGAGATCGATCGCCATAAGGCTCGACTTGTTGCAAAGGGTTATGCACATAAAAAAGGCATAGATTATGAAGAGACTTTTTCTCCCACTTGTCGTATGACTATTGTGCGTTTTCTATGTGCATTGGTAGCTCATTTTGGTTGGGATGTACATCAATCAGACATTGTTACTACTTTCTTGAATGGTGACATATTTGAGGAAGTTTATGTAACGCAGCCTCGCGGTTTTGTCATAAAAGGACAAGAGGACAAAGTGTGTAGATGTAAGAAGGCTTTGTATGGGTTGAAGCAATCTCCTCATTCTTGGTATGAGAAAGCTGACACTCATTTGGTTAAATGAGGCTTTCGTAACAGTCCAACAGAAAGCACATTGTATGTAAAGCGTGAGGGTGATGCACTTCTCATTGTGGTTCTTTATGTCGATGATTTGTTGATCACTGGACCAAATGAGAGACATATTTCTGAATTTAAGGCTGATTTGAATGCTACTTTCAAGATGAAAGATTTGGGGTTGTTGCATCATTACTTGGGTATACAGTTTAAGCAGTGTGATGGTGGTATTGCCTTGTGTCAAGAAAGTTACATAGAGACATTGCTATGTAAGTGTGGACTTGAGGATTGCAAACCTATTGCCACTCCCATGAAAACAGGTTTGAAGTTGATTCTACATGATGCTGGCGATCCTGCTAATGTCACTCTTTACCAAACTATTGTTGGCTGCCTCATTTATGTATGCAGCATGAGGCCAGATATTCAGTTTGCAATCTCACAGGTCAGCAGATTTATGCATAGCCCAGGGTCTAAGCATTGGCAGGCTGTCAAGAGGATTTTCCGCTACCTTAGTGGCACTTTACATCTTGGATTGTTTTATCCCAAGGGGGGATCATTTCCAGACTTACATGCTTTTTTGGACTCAGATTGGGTTGGTTATTTTGACACGTGAGTGTCCACAAGTGGTTTTTGTTTCATGCTTGGAAGTTCATGTATATCATGGTTGAGCAAGAAGCAACCTATTGTGGCCACTTCGAGTTGTGAGGCTGAGTAGAGGGCAATCTTCACAGCTATGGTTGAGTGTGTATGGCTCAGACGCCTTGCTGATTTGGGTGTTGGATAGGACACTGCCAACACTATCTACACTGACAGTCAGAGTGCATTGGTAGTTGCGAGGAACCCTATTTTTCATGCTCGCACAAAGCACATTGAGGTGCATTATCACTATGTTAGGGAGAGGCTCTCAGCAGGAGAGATCAGCTTGTCTTATGTGCCAACACAGGACAACCTTGCACATCTTTTCACAAAGGCATTGTCTCATGAGAAGCTTGAAGCTTTGTGCAAATCTTTGGGCTTACTCCTCTTTGTGGACTGATCATGTCCTTAGGGCATGGCACTTCCCTTTACTCATGTGCCAGCTCTCGTTCACCGCATCACTCCGGGGGGGATTTGTTACCATATACATGTGGTAGTGATGTGTGTGAACACATTAGAACCACCGGGGCATTTTTTCCCTCTTTAGGAGGTTTTTTCCCCCCGTGCATTGTATATACGTCCATCACTCTAGGGCTATCTATCTTTCCATTGCATACTAAGTAACACACTCTCTATTGTGTGCCTTGAGCTTCCTTCGTCTTCTCCAAGCTGTGTGCGTTTCTCTGCAACCCTAATTCCAACAGACATATGTGGAGGAAATATAGAAAGGCAAAACAATTTTATTTGTGGAATGCAAACATTGTGGGCATAAGTGGCACGGCAACGCAACTCGCATCAAGGAGCATTTATTTGGAACTAGCCCCAATGTGAAAGAATGTGGAGCACCGCCTAAAGACATATGGGTCCATTTTGCAGGGTATGGAAAGAGATGCAAACATGCAAAACTTCTTCCTAAGAGACAGAAGGGTATGACAGGTGGGTCATCTGTCAACATAGAAGAAGTGAGTGTAGATCAAGAGGATGTGCGAGCTAGCCAAGGACCTTCAATGGGAACAACCCAAACACCTCAAAGTCCTTACACTTTTCCAAATGGGGCCATGGGAGGGATGGATGCAAGTCCCGTGATATCCAGCAAATCCACTACGCCTAGGAATCTATATGTAGCATTCGCTCAATAGGACATTCTCAAATTGCATCTAAATTGGACACAAGCCTTCATGGCTTGTGGAATCCCATTTAATGTCATAAGAAATCCTATTTTCAAAGATGCAGTAATGTCAACTGAAAAAAAAGGATTCATCTATCTTGATTATAATAAAATGTGAACAAAGTGTGTGGAAAAGTCAAGAGCGGTACAGAAGTGAACAATGCTTGACTTTGTTCCAGCGTTTGGTTGTACCATAGCGCTCAACGCATGGACCAGCTATCAGAAAATACCATTGATTGATGTCATGGTAATTTGTCCCAAAGGTGCAATGTTTCTCAAGGCCATGGATACCTCAGTGAAAGAGAAGACATGTCTCTACTTGAAAAGGTATATGAGCAAGCTATCGCTTGACTGGGTGGACCGAAGAATGTGACAGCTATTGTTAAAGAATATGCTTCCAACTACAAAGGAGCAGGTTTAGCCATTATGGAAAAGTAATCACAAATTACATGGCTTGGATGTGCAGCACACACCCTAAATTTACTCCTAAAGTATATCAATGGATTATCATCCATTATGGAAAAGTACTCACAAATTACATGGCTTGGATGTGCAGCACACACCCTAAATTTACTCCTAAAGTATATCAACGGATTATCATTCATAAAACAGGTCCTTCTTGATGCCAATCAGGTAGTCAAGTTTATACAAGAACATCAGTTTACATATGCTTTATTTCGTTCCAAGTCTCCAAATAAAGCACTTCAAATTTTTTGTGCCACATGATTTGCTACAGCATACTATGTTTTGAATAATCTCATTGAAGTGCTAGCGGCTCTTACAGAAACTGTTGCAGGTTGCCGTTGGGAGGCTTGGCTCACCAAGTATCCAAGCCACCATGAAGCAGCTCAAAAATGTGTGTCCTTGGTGCAATCTCCTCTCTTTTGGCGGAACATTGACAAACTTGTTGGGGTTAGTAAGCCCTATGTGGAGCTTCTAAGGGTTG
Source organism: Adiantum capillus-veneris (assembly GCF_014529385.1). Lineage (NCBI taxonomy): Eukaryota > Viridiplantae > Streptophyta > Polypodiopsida > Polypodiales > Pteridaceae > Adiantum > Adiantum capillus-veneris. The sequence goes on along the minus strand of NC_140954.1, from coordinate 24,511,677 downwards.
TTGATACAGATAAGTTTGTCATTGGTAAGGCTTATTGGATCATGTCTGAGGTGCTGCATCAAACAAAAGAATACAACCACTACATTACAAGGGAGAGAACACAGATCATGCAACTTGTGGAGAAACGATGGGCTCAAATGCACACACCATTGCATGGTGTTGCATTTGTCTTGGATCCAAAGTTTCAGATGAGCAGACAAGATTCTTACAAAAGGGTAATGAGAGACTTTAGAAATGTCTGCTCGCAATTTTTGCCAGGCGACGCAAAGAGGTCTTGAGCCCTGTAACGTAGGCTCTCCTCTCTGAGGATGCATTGAGACTCCTCGTGGTCGAGCTCACCGTCAACATTGGGAGGAGCATATGGGGCTGCCATTTCCTGTCGAATCACACAAGAATAAAATATTATATTTAAATGATAGATACACAATGTTCAACATACACAATTTCAAAATGCACATCCCTCTCATCACTTTGAAAACACCAACGTAATAAAATAGCATGAAATTTCAAGACAATGGACATGAGACCAGACAAAACTGTTTCATTGCAAAGTATAGACACATTCTCAAATTACAAGATATGATTGAAATCATTGGATGGCCTCAAGCCTGCACTATCTAGGAGCGTGCGACCAACACGCTTAATGCCTTGTAACATGCTAAGGAGACCATGTGAGGACTTGCACTGGGTGGGATTGGGAGATACACAAGTGTGCAGGACTTCCTGAAAGCGTCTGAGGAAAGTGATATAATTAGTTTCATCATCCTTAGGTAAATATTTAAAGAGTTCTTAAATGAATTTACAAAGGGAGTAGATATCTTGGCTGCACGTGTAGATTGGAGGATTTGTGGATATACATTTGGGAGCCACCCACCAATATCGCTTGTTCCAGGTTTCCCTTGTCGATGGAAGAAGATCTGGAACTTTGGAAATGTGTTCTCTATGGGAAACAAGGTTGTACTGCCCCAATCACATATGCCCACATATACTCCAGCGATAACAAAATGTACTAGATATTACTTCCATGAACATCATTGTGAGTGATTTTATTCGCATGCAAAAAGATGAAGGTTCAGAGAAATCCATTAATGATAGGCCATATATTCTGCTTGATGGATTCAACAGCCCCCTCGAAATCTTTGAAATCCTTGCTCATGGCCACATTCTTCCCCTCCTTTTGGAGTCTCTCTACCCAGTGGTCCAGGTTTTCACCATTCCACATCTTGAAGATGAGGGTGGGAGCTCGTGTGGCGTGTCTTGCCAATCCCAAAGCAGCAATAATTCCACTATGAGTGATATTTATAATTGTGGCTTCATGCAGCGCTATGTCATTGGCACTCTTTTGGCCATCACCCTTGACTAGATTGCCGATGAAAAATCCATCTGTGAAGGTTTCATGATTGACTTTCCCCTTCGTGATCATGCCGTATCTACCTTCTCCAATGCTTGCAATTTGTGGAAATTCAATGCAAGCCATGCACATGATGACGAGGTTGCATGGGTCTAAACTTCTCATGTTGGGCGGCATTGGGACATTACTAGAGATTGGTACTTCCAAAGAGGCAGGCACTTTGGGTACATCCTTGGGCTCTTTTATGCATGGTCTCTTTCCTTGTTGCTTCATGCTTCTATAGAGGACCTCTACTTCCTTCACGCGGTCCATGAAGCCCAACTTCCCTTTAATTTTCTTGTCAAGGGTTTCTGCAACTCTCCAAACTTGCCCTATGATTCAACTCACGTCGTGGGCCAATTGACCACCTATAAGGACTTCAATCCCACCTGAAGCACTACAAAATTTTGCAACTAGTGTTGCATATGTAGCACTACATAACTCATCCAAAAATGATTTGTACGAGGACTCTTTCAAGACATCCTGGAGGCGATCACTTTGTAATCCATAAAGATGAGTGCATACAAATTCTTTGACATATTTACGCTCAACTTTTGTTATCTTGCCTATAGTACCCATAATGTGCGTAGAAGAAAAAACTAAGAAACAAAAAACCATATCTTCTTATAAGTATAAGTGACATGTAATGCAACACATTATAGTCCTTTTTTGCAACACAACCATGAAACAATCACCCTACACCCTAAACCACAGGTCCACATGAATGTAGTTTATGCTTAACATACACAAGAACATATACACAATTATGCATGATGTTAATGATGATTTTTTCATATCATAAAAAAGTATGTTATGATTTTTTGAATCAAAAACCTCGCATGTATGAGATGTTATCAATAAGAATGTGATGAAGTCATACAAACACACATTATTTTACAAATGACAAAGAACAACGTAAAACGTGGTGTCACGTGTGTATCCCTCTCATTATAAGGATCTAAGCAAATCCTAAGCACCAAACGCATGGGGTTTTATTCCCGTTGTAAGTGCAAAGGATAAACGTTCGATCCAGACACCGAGAATGATCACACTTAAAAAATCAGTAGCTTATCAGATAATTTTTTTTTTCCACAAGTCGTGTCTGAGAGAAAATCCTCTCGTTGTAAGAATCGAAGATCGTGATACGGGGAGTAGTTTAAAGATTACACTTTTCTCATTATACATATCTACAATGTAGATCTATGAATCATATGGCCCATGAATACGTATATTGAAAAGTGTATAGCTTAATGACTCACTAGATTAAAAAATTATTCGCACAGATCGTGTCTAGGAGTAACTTCTTCCATTGTAAGAACCAAGGCTCAGACACAAGAAGAAGTATGATTTTTTGTGAGCTCACATTTCATTGGAGCTTATTTTACCTAAAGCATCGTACAAAGTAAGAGTGTTGTGATGCACGTGCTATCTAATGGTCTCCTAAAACAGTGTACAAAGTATGAGAGCGGACAAGCATATCAAAACAATGTATGGTGTTATCTAAATTCAAGTAAGAGTGCTGCAAAGCATATCAGAAGAAGAGTCAATGTTTTCTATATTTTTTATAGATTACTATGGGAGTAAGATATTAAATCAGAAAACCCATAGTAATTTCTATACCCTAATTTTTAAACTGTTATGTGACTAAGAAGGCTCAAAGGCGTATGAGAGACACATGCAGTTATATATTCACGTGAAAATACAACTTAACTTATTTTTTATAAAAACGCAAATGTGGAGAAAAGATGCTCACCAATCCGCAAAGCTGACTTGCTCAAAAAATGGTTGAGAGAGAGAGAGAGAGAGAGAGAGAGAGAGAGAGAGAATGAGCTAAAGAGTGTGAGCTAGAGAGAGAGAGAGAGAGAGAGAGAGATCTCAATCAAAAACGTATCGAAGAATGACGTTTTTTTTAATGGACTACCGTATCGATCGATAGTTTTTCGATCGATATCAGTATCGAATGATAAAGTGTCGATCGATATTGTTTCGATTGGAATACTATCGATCGATACGCTATCGATCAAAAGAATAGAAAGTTATTCAAAAATACCACATATTATTCGAGAATACGCAAATCATGACAATTTATTTGGTATAAATTGCATTATTCGGTCGAATAAATGCAACCCTGGTATCACCTTGTGATCCCTTGACAAAAATAGCAACTATAAAATAGCTTGCACTGACAAATATCAAAATTACAGCACCCTATTTTTTCCTTAGTTTTAGATATTTACTCGTGTATCCCCCAAAGCCTGAAAGAGTTCCACTTTGGTCAAAACTGCCTGATGGATAAACTCATGGGCCATTGCATCTAACCCTAGCACCTGAAGAAACACATAATATATATGCTTGCATGGTATATATCCAAGCTTCTTACTCTCTCGCTTTTGAAAATCCTCACATGTGCATTGTGGGAAATCAGACAGCGTGACAGAATAAGAAACCCCTTTAGCCAGTGACCCATTTGTATTAATGTAGAATACGTGTGACTCATTACAAACAATTATTACTTCTCTAGCTAGTTCTGTGGACATGGTCCTTCCGAGTTCAATCCTGCATTGGAACTCTTTAGTCAATTTGGACCTCCACTTAACAACCTTGCCCTCTTTGTATTTTGGGCAAAAAGCACTTGGTATGCGGCCTAGAGCTCGAGCTCACTTGTCATTTTTTACCCCCTCTATAGTGTCATGAAGCACAAATCCACTAGATTGAAGATGCTTCACTTCATGTAAACTCAATGTTGTTCCCTCTGCCACATGCCATACTCCAAGAGCCACTTGAGGAGGTCCCACAACCATCTCATGAACATTCCATGTGTGCACATTACTAAGATTGAAAAACCAAATATATCCTTCTCTAACTCCACCTGCATCTGAGTTGGAGCCAAGGTATTGTCACCATCCCCAAAAGCAAGGGGCTAGTGTTCCATTTCTAATATTAAAAGAATCCTCATTTATGAATTGGCGGCATCGATTACTTTGTCCACCAACCACTCCAAAGCATGTGACCTTGGACCCTGGCTCTGTTCGTCTGATTGCCCACATACTCTTGGAAACTGTCATCTCAGGCCAAGAATTGGTCACATCACAAGCTCCATCTCTTTTGTGACGAGAACCACCAACGTCAACGGTTTTTGTGAAAACTTCTTACCTGTTGGCTGTCCTCATCAAGTTGCACTTTTGCATCAACAAAGATAGGTCTTTTTTCCTAATGCTCTTTTCTCTTGTGGGAATTCTAGTCATTTTAGGACTATTGAAACCCATTTCCTCCATAGAACCACTAGCATAGTCAGCTAGGTTTTTTGGGGTTGATACACCAGAAGTACGATGCATGAAGCACTCCGCCAAGTTTTCCAAGCCTAGACCCACAAAGGTACAAACACCTTTAAGATATGCATTATACTTTACACTTTGCAGCACTGCCATGGCCATGTCCGCACCAGTTGCCTCATACAAGTTTAGATTTTCCTTAAATCCAGTAAATGCTCGCATGCTTGCATGCTTTCTCTCTAGAAGATTTGTATTAGGCACAAACATACCAGACTCATCTTGGGATACAAATCTAACACCCCAATAAAAAACTCTAACATCCCACCAAGCAAGCCATGTTTTTAAACAAGGAATCTCACCATGAATTTCATGATTAGTGGTCCAAAATCGACGTAGTTGTAGATGTCAGCTTGATTATTTGAAGGGGCATTTTTCCACTTGCGGCATAAAAAAATTTTCTCTTCTTGAGAAGAAGGACGTATACACTTGGTTGTGTGTCGTATCATGGATTGCTCTCAGTGAAAAGCACAAGATCTTTCTTTACCTGGTGTGAATTTTTTTGCACCTCCAAAATACATTGTACAAACTGCAATCCAGTTAGCATTTGCTTCATTAGCCCGTAAAGCCTCTAAACTCTGGCTTGTTAAATCCTACATCCTCAACAACGTTATTAAGCATTTTCTAGAAATCAATTTGAGCAAACTTATTCTCTACAGTAAAATCACAAGTAGCAATGGTCATTAATTCACGAACAAATGGGTCGTACATATGTGCAGACATTGTTGGCCATCCATTTACATTATGAACCTCGACCTTTCATTGACATCTTGGAAACATGTGGATGTTGATTTTTCCCACTTTGTCCTAGAAATAGTAAACTTTAAATGTAAGGATATCTACTTTTATGCTTAAGCTCAAGAACAGCCGCCCAAACCTTTTGCAGTAATGTTCTTTGATTTTTTTGTAATCTCCAATGTTATTTTAGTCCTTCGTTTATTTGTCAAGGGAGTAATTTTATCCAAGAAGGAAGAATACTCATCATCACCCATGGAATCTGACATAGGGTCACCTTCCACAACTAATTTATCCATAATAATGTCCTATGTTGTCATGTGCTCTAATTGCTTTGAAGTTGTGAATGGTTCAATAGTAGCATGTTTCTTTAGTAGTGCATCAATTTCAATCATTGAAGCTCTACATTTCCCTTCTCTACAAGGATGTTTGTGTTCCCGTAAATGAAGAACACACCTTGTGGATTTCAATTTATCTCTTGGCAAGTAGTGGTAGATCACAGCAGGACAAATAGCAACACACTCTGGTACCTGAGAGCAATGCATACAATTCAAAGTGTCGTATTCTTGGGATACTAGTCCACATGGTGTAGATTTTAATAATCGGACTTTCCAATGAACTTCACTACTTATCTTGAATCCTGTGTAGTATGGGCAATCCACATTAACACATCTAAGATGTCCAGAACATCTGCTAAATCGCACACTTCTGAATCGCACAGCACCCATAAATGAATCCGAACTACAAGTGACATACTCTGCTACATATGAATATCGTTTTGTTGTTCCATCCCTATCATTCCAGAAGAGTCACCTACAGCTGTAATCTCAAAGGGCACATATCTATCATAATAAGTAGGCAGCTCATTTACTTTGACAACCTCTCTAATCTGATTAAGGGAGTGAAACAATTGACTCTGTGTAGGCAGTCCTCGAATCATTTCTATTACACTTGTGATAGGTTTTGAGGGTTCATCTAGATTTGAATCTAAGGGGATAGGATCCTCACAGCTACCGACACCAAGAACTTTGTAGAACTCACAGTATTCATGATCAAGCAAATACCCTTCTTCCCCAGTGTGCTGTTTGCAATCGCCTCTAACTTCACTTGCTCATCGGATAGGGTCAATGGATGAAGGCTAAAAATTAATGTATCCAATGCAAAATAACTTCTAATATTAGCATTGGAAAGTTCAATATGTCTTTTATGACATATAATGACAAGCTTCTGTGATTTATAAGGGCCAAAAACAGTAATATGCCTAGACATTGTGAAGAATACTCTTAAAAAAACAGTCCTTAGGACAATGATTCACTATATTTCAAAGAAGACTAACAAGTTTATACTATTTCAAAAACCTTTACCATTTTCGGCTCATTAATGCATCACGTTGAAGACTTGAATTTCTCAAAATGATGAGTAAACATTTTTCCAATTTTGAGAGAAAAATATCTTCTGAAGAGGATTCTCTTATTATTGAGCTTTTATTATATTATCTTTTTTTATTGCCAAAATAAGATCTTCTATAGCTTGAGATTTTAAAAATTCTAATGTACATTTCTATGCAGCTTGGAAAACATTTTTTGTGGACCCGGATTTGGAACATTTTCACACGCATATAAGCTGGCTAGCTCTAAATTCGAGAGGGATAATCACATTAGAAATTTCATATTATAACTAAAAATTCCATAATTTGAACCGGCTTGAGAACCTTCTTTCCCAAATTTGAGCCGCCCATTTTCATTTTGAACAGGCTTTGAATAAAGCAAACCTATCTCATGGATACTGTTATTTTCTAGCTATGGCAGTGAGGGAGAGAGTGAGAGAGTGTTGGAGAAGTGGAGAGTGAGAGAGCGTTGGAGAAGTGGAGAAGCTATGGTAGATCTCTCTCGAGCTCCTCGAAGGTCGTCACCCCCTCTTTCTGCCTCGTCCCGTCGTCCACCTCAGTCCTCGTGCCGCTCACTTAGCAGGTACACGGTTCACAGCCATGCCTTTCTCATGGCTCTCCTTTGCACACAGTCTAAGGGATCTGTGTCGATGCGGATCCTTTCAGATTGCTTCTGTGTAAGGCTTCACTATTCTTCTACCAACTGGTTTAATGTTTAGCCTTAATGAAAATTTATGTTCAACTTGATGTGTCATCTTCAAGGCCATTTCACAATGTCATGGGGGCCTCATTGAGTGCTATTCCATGCATTTTGAAAGCCTGTGACTGCATGAACATGTCGTGAAAAAAGGGGACAACACGAGTGCAGCAACACAAGGGGGGCACGAGAGTAAGAACCGACACAACTCGGGTGGGGTGCACGAGAGAAATAACCGACACAGCTCTGAAATCGAACGCTCAACGCTATGAGAAGTGTTTCTCTTCTTGAGTTCCAACTGCACACACGAGTCCCCACCTTCCCCTCGACCCATCACCCCATCAAGGACTACACGATGACATCGACAAGCTAGAGATTGTGTCCAAGGGATCTACAATAGTCCAAGGGATCTGTGTTGACGCAGATCCCCTCGCAGTGCATTAGTGCTTCACGTTTTAAATTGTTTAGTAGATGGGAACTTCTCTTTCTCATATCCTCTCCCTCTCTCTCATGCACATATTCAAACACACATCCAATCTCTGTCTTGTTTACATCCAGAACTAAGAAGAGTGTCATCACAGTAGCTTCCACCTCTATGTGCATACTCTACAATAGCACTACCATCCTCTGCAAAGACTTTTCCTTCACAATTGATGCCTTAATTCTAAAGCACCCACGCCACAAATGAGCTCCAGTTAAAATTTCATCGCGCAATAGATTAAATGCAACAATTGCCCCCCAATACATTTCAAGCCTCTTATTGATGGAATTCAAGGATCTGCGTCAATGCAGATCCCTTTGAACTGCATCATAGAATTGGGGACATGCAGAGGAAATTATTTCTAGTTGCAAGTCGTCTACTAGGTAGGATAGTTTTCGAACACATGCAGACTTGTGTGCTGACTGGGGCCCCATGGTTATTTTTTGCCATTTTCCACACAGCTTGTGAGGACTGCATTGTGAGGATGCATTTACTTGAGGATTTAGCTTTGCCATGAAGCTTTTCTATAAAGTAGCTCAAGGGATCTGTGTCAACACAGATCCCTTATTTCATTGTGTATTTCATGGGGTGAGTTTAATTATGCAGGTAGAATTTTTGGAAGTAGCAAGTATTGAATGGATTTTTGTTTGCAATGTGTTTTAATTGCTTTTCTAAAAGTTTTAAATCCCCAAGTGAGGTGGATCCTTATGTACTATTTGAAATTTTGTCCAATATACACAGGAGACCATGGCCAATTTTTTTATTATTTGAGCTCACTAAAAGTTATGTCAATGTTGGTTTTCTAATTTCTTTTGTGTCCTTATGGCATTGTTGCATTCCAAGATCTAGAGGTCATTCAAGAAAGAGGGTACTTGATACCTTGCCAATTGGAACATATGATTCTATAGACCAAATCAGCTCTGTGTCAGACACGAAAATGGGAACCATTCAGAATTTTCTTGAGGACGATGTGGTGTCACTGGATATGGGACAAGGTTCATTACATGATGCAGATCCCATATTAGCAGCTGAAGAAATTAATTTGCAAATAGTTCCTTGGGAGGTAGGAGATGAGGTTATTGCAGCTAGTGAACCAAAAGATGAATACAATGCATTTACGCATAAAGGTGCATATATTTTGGCTTCCACTAGACTCTTTAGTTTCTTTGAGTGCCCCACTATCCCTCTTTGTTGTCTTTATCCATATGCAAGAGTTCGAGGTTTAAGAGACGATTTAAGTGGTTCAAAGTCATCTTTTGCTAGATTAGGCTACATACAAGAAAAGGGGTTCCTCATTGTTTCCTTGTGGACATGTCAAAAAGAATAAAAAAACGTCACATATGAGAATTACTTTTCAATTTTACTTTGCAATCTACTTGGATTTTCTTTTTGTTATACATTTGAACAATAAATCTCATTTAGATGGGGTTATGAAGGAGTGGGATCCACTGTGGAATGAGGTCAATGAGGAGTTGGGAATGGAGTTGCAAAATAACCCAAAGCTGTTAGATTTTGTCGGCCACATGTTTTTTAATATGGAGGGAAATCATTGACCAGTGGCATGGACTAAAGCCATTTAAAAAAAAATCCACGTCAAAAGATAAGCATTGCAGAGTTCTTTGTACTATTATTGATCCTACTAGAGTGCCAAAGATTGCCTTGCTCATAGCAGTCTACAAAGAATGAACTTGTAAGTTCTCTTTATTGTTTTTGTGAGAACTTGAGTTTTATCCTTGTCTTTTAAACAAATATGAAATTTTGAATGATTTTTTTTTGTGTGAATAGCATAAATTCCCATTCTCTTGTCACTGTGCATCTTCGGATGAGATTGTGAATTTGACTCACATTTGTGCTACCGATCCTAATGTATACTTAAAAGCCCTGCCAGAGAGAGATCACAAAATGATATCATATGTCAAAAAATATTACTCTAAGGGTGAGGAACCTTGGTATCATTGACACAAAAATATATTGCACGTCTTGTGCATGATGTGAGTAGAATTTTTTCTCTCTTTTATATTCACTACATACAATTTTGCAATGATTAATAATTCCTTAAGCTTTCCAAAGGTGCAAATGACCAAGGAATATAACATAAGGGTTGGTCAGCTCTCTCGTGAAAGCTTGGCTAAAGAGGATTTAAAGAAAGAGGAGGAGAAAATTTATCACGGTCTCACTACAAAGTATAGTGACAAGATTGGAAAGGTATTCTTTTATGTTTGTAAGTTTTTTTGTGTTCATAGTATGGTTTTTAATTACACACATCTGATGAACTTATTCTTTTGTTTCGTAAGCTTCTTAACATTCTGGATCCGCACTTGGGATTGGCTTGGCAAAGTCTTGTCATTGCGGTGGCGTCTTGGAAGTTGGGCAACATTAGAGAAGATTAACTTAATTGCTATTGTGGATGCTCCAATACAAAACAAGCTGTTATGGTTATCTCTTTTCGATGCGAACAATCTCACTACGATAGCATATGGCATCAAAAAAGGAGATGTTGCCTATTAAACATGAGACTTTTTCTTTCACTAGCTCTTAATGCTTTTAATCAAGTACTAAATTGTTCTTCAATTTTTTTTTGTGTCCACTCAAGTTGGCTTCATAGGGAGGGTCTCTTAGCTAGGCTCTATGATAGAGCCTCATGATAGATAGGTTGGGTACATGTGGAGATATTGTATTGTTAGCTGACTGTACCCTTATGTTCTACTTTGAGGAGATAAAGCTTGAGGCTAGGCCACATCTCTTCCCTTTGGAGGTATCTTTGCAAATGAGAACAAAAAATGCTGATAAACAAGCCCTCAAAAATCTTGACACTGTGCGTATGGCTGCACAAAGATTGGCATACAAATATTTTTGTTTTCAAGGCATGATGTAAATAAATAAATTTTATTTATAGAAGTGTAAGAATATTGTATCCATTGTCGTTTTTGTCAAGATTCTTGAACTTTTTGGTGTCTCAAAAGATTCTTCCTTCAATTCCACTACTCGCTACAAAGTGGACAGAATCGAGAATACCTGATTCATGTATGTATTCAGGGAAGTTACATAAGCTTTCTTCATGGGAGATTGAAGCTTGTCGTGGGTGGATGGAGAAAGTCCATGTTCTAGCTTGTGAGAGAGATCTCAGAGATGCAATTGGAGGTAGTTCTGTGCCAGCTACACAAGTACCAATACCATCTTCAAGTAGAGATACAAAACCTTATTCACATATTTTTCCTTGAAATGTATAAACTTGGTAACTCTAAAGTAATCTCATTTAGAATGGATTTCTTGAAAAGGAAAGGAAGCTATAGCAGACACTATTGCAAATGAGTTGATGGAGGAGGCTATGCCATCCTCACATGGTAGTACTTCTCGTACTTAATAACATCATTACACTTTATAGTCAATTATTATGTTTCTTTCTCTAATTTTGTGCCATTTCTTTCTAAGATATTGGTGGATCTTGTCAATTGCATTGTGTCTTTTCATTTGATTATCCATATAATGTGTCGATGCATGGTCATATTAGACATGATTTTGATCAATGTATTGCTGTCACTCGGGAATACACTGCCATTTCTGGAGATTTTTCATTGGGAGTTAGGTGTCTCCTTCTTGGGCTATGATTCATCAAAATATGCTCAAGGCCCGGCCAAGTGATCTTGTTTATAGGCAAAACAACAAGTCAATTGCTTGGGCTACAGATTTTATTTTCCTCGACCTTCCATATGGAGGATTGATGAGTGGCTATGGTGTCCCACCCATGTGGGATAGGATCACGAAGGATCATGTCCGTGTGGGAATTCATCTCGCATGGGACACTTTATTGGACTTGGGATGGTTGTTAATCATGGCCTCTTTTGTAGGTTTGTAGTCTCTAACCACTTTGAAGTTTGTATTTGAAGTTCATATTTGAAGTATACAAATCACTCATGTGATGTTTTACAATTAAGGTGATACACCTCGATGGGTGGAAAGGTTTTGCGTTGCTTCTGACATGCATATTTATTGACGGATAGTAGTGCTTCATCACACTTCCTACGGATTCATGAAAGCAAGAGGAGACAGAGTTCAGGTAGCTTGTATTTCTCTTTTGTAGTTTATGTGAGGTGTGTTCCTTTTTTCAAAAATAACTTTTTTTGTATTATATGTGTGTAGTTTGACGCCTCAATGTTTTACTTGGTGCATCGACGGGGTTCCACATCGCCTATTTACATAGCAGAGAGTATGTCTTATTTTTGAGCACTTGACATGAGGCCTACAGATTCTATCATGCAGCACTATATTCCTGATACCTTGATATCCACTGCCGCCGATGGAGTGCCATGGCGTGGAACATTGCAGAGGAGCTCTACATTTTTGGGTGCTGGAGTTGTTATGTAGGAGTAGAGGCATTTTCTTGGAGTAGCGTAGATGCATGACTGCACCTATGTTGGCGACCTGTGCAGCTTCGGATCGAGTGTGTGGTTCCTTGGATTTTGATGATAGTATTATTACAGGTTTTGTGCAGTCTATGTTACATCACCTATGTAGGAGTAGAGACATTTTCTTGGAGTAGCGTAGATGCGCGACTGCACCTATGTTGGCAACCTGTGCAGCTTCAGATCGAGTGTGTGGTTCCTTGGATTTTGATGATAGTATTATTACAGGTTTTGTGCAGTCTATGTTACATCACAAAAAATAGAGTAGGGAAAGGGTTTAACGCCTATTGATTTGGAGGATGAGGGTGATAGGCCTATGGGTGGGAACCCTTTTGATGACTAGTGAAACTCCCATTCCATAGTTGGACCTTTTGTATACTTTTTGCTATCATATATGTGCTTTGGTATTCCTATGCCATTGTGTGTCTAATAATCTATCACTATGTCTTGATGGTTGTAAAAGGTGCTATTAGACTCATTGGCTAGTTTATAATTTATTTTTTTTGTGAAGTCTATTACCCATGTATATTGAAGCGGAGGTGATACGGATGGCATCAGATGGTCGCTTTGATTTTTGCGGCTTCATGAACAACTTTGTATACGCAACATATTATTCACGATGAATGTGACTCTTCATAGGAGTTTCCGTTTACAGATTTTGCAATGTACTCTTTTGATATTAAAGAATGAATTGGGTGTATAAAATTCTTGCATGGTTCAAGGTTGCAAGATTAATGGAATTATCTTTTTTTTGCATTATATCTGTCCATTTTATATCAATTTCTTGTGTTATTACAAAGTTAGAACTAGGAATTTCAATTTGCAAATTTTGCAATGTACTCTTTTGATAATAGAGAATGTTTTAGGTCTATAAAATTCTTGCATGGTTCAAGGTTGCAAGATTAATGGTCTCGTCTTTTTTTCGCATTATATTAGTCTATTTTTTATCAATTTTTTGTGTTACAAAGTTAGAACTAGGCCATGGATTTAAAAGAGGTACTCTATGCTTTCGAATTCGCTCGATTTTTTTCATCGCTCAAACTATTTCGCTCGCCTTCTCGCGACACTCTTTACTAGTAAAAGTATGCATAGTATTGTTATATGCATATTATATTAGAGATAAATATTTCTCCTATTGATTTCATTGTTCTAGTTCTGTGACATAACCTTTTAGTAGATCAAACATAATTGGAGTTAACAATTTCACTTTGGCCATCTGTTTGAGGGTGATACACTGAAGAAAAATTGAGCTTTGTTCCAAGATTTGCAAAGAGCTCCTTACAGATATTATTAGTCATTCTAAGAGCCCTATTAGAAATAATACTTGTTGGTAGCCATGATACTTAAATACTTGAGAGATGAAAAGTTGTGCCATATGTGGATCTTTTATAATCTTTTTGATAGTATAAAATGAGGTTGTTTACTAAGCTTGTCAATGATTAACCATATTCATGTGTTTCCATGGGTTGACTTTGTAAGCCAAGATAAAATCCATAGCTCCATAGAGAATCACGAACATATAATGCATTGAGGTACATATTCTTGGATATCCTTCTTCATAGTAGGCCAAAAGAAATATGTTTCAATGGCACTCATTGTTGCCTCAATCCCTCTATGCCTAATATAAGGTGGAGCATGTGATTTATACATAAGCTTACCTCTCAAATATTTGGTAACACATAGCCGAGAGCCATAGAGAAGGTAACCATATTGAGTCTAATATGGTTCGTGTGTTCTCCTTAGAACTAGGACTGACATAATAGGAGGATCCTCCAATGAAATAGTTCCACCTTTTGAGTGGACAACACGAGACATCATCAATCGCATCGAAGGGTAAGGCGGGATATATGAAATCCCTACTTTGAGCCACTTAAGCTTCTGAGCTGCCTCTTCAAAATCAATAACAGTGTCATTCAACTCTTCAACAAACAAGGCACCATCATTCTCGTCTTCGAATGTTGAACAACAAGGGCTCCCTCTTGAATGCATGCAATTGCCCACTCTGTCCAAGACGTCTTGATGTCATCTATGCTCTTAAAACCATGCACTAGATCTTAAAGGAGCATCTCAAAGCTGAACACATCTACCTTAGAGATAAGCTCCTGGCTAGTAAACCATTCCAGGGCCAGGTAGCCTCGCGGGCTGCCAATGTCCGCAGACATTGTAATGCAGCTATCCAAATGGAAGCATTAGGCAAAGCTGAAGTCGGTGTAGTCACTGTGGGACACTTCAACCATGAGGGAGTCGATCCTTCTCAAGCAGGGCGAGGTTACCTGTGTTAAAAAAAACTGGCCATAACAGGCAGAGGTGCTGCCGCTACTCCAGAGCAGGTTACCCTGCAAATTGTGGAGCTCGAGTGAGCCGTCAATGGTGAAGTTAAGGGAAGAACCAGATTGAATCGGTAGAGTGCCTCATCGATTGTCTTGAAACCAAATGTGTAGTTTCCTGCATCGAAAGACCAGAAAGGCGAAGAGGTTCACGGCACCCGCCCATTTGAAAACGGTAGCTATGTAACCCTCTGTCGTGTGGCACTGCCTTTTAAGGTGTAGAGAAAGGAGCAATAGTGTCCTTTCTTTCTCTCCTAATTATTTGACACCATTTTTGGCGTGGCGACGATCAATGGGCCTCAATTTTAGGCGCGACTACATTGTACATGTCTTGTCTGATCTTGAAATAACAAGGTGAGGCATGAAGGCCTGCTAAATCAAGGGGAGGATGAGATTTATGGAGAGCAAGCTGTTTAAATGAGTGCTTACAATCACATGAAATTTTTGTTGTGTTTTAATATAAATTTTTAATATTTTTTTTCACCATCAACGCGGGGAAGGTAGTGGGGAGAAACTTTACACATATCATGTATTTACAACTGTACATTGCTGTACATTACACCCTCAAGTGGCAACCGTGGGAACCACCCCCCCCAATAGCGGAGGAGAATACACTCAAGAGAATGCAACCCGTGAGCGTCAAACCCTCAACCTTAAGGTTACGCACAAAGGTCTCACCAACTGTGCTACGCTTCTTGGGTTAATATAAAATTGTATTATCCATTATACATAAATAATCACAAATAGTTTATGTATTAAGAAAATCCCCAAATAATAAGGTGAAAGATACACATTGTACATTATCATTTGAAAACAAAATAAAATGAAAAATTTAAAATTTGAAATATATTTTCCATCGTACATACATAATCACGAATGGTTTATATATTAGAAAAGACTCCACTTAAATAACAAAGTGAAAGGTGCACCTTATACATTATTATTTGACAACAAAACAAATAAAAATAAAATAAAATGATAGACTCAATTTAATGCCTTCATAACAAGATAGATTTAATAAGCATAGAAAATAATAAAACAATTTAATAAAATGAATCTTTGTTAAATTTTTAAATTAAAAAATTCTTTACAAATCAAAATATTAAACAAGGTGAAGAATCAGAGTGGCCTACATAAGGCTGATTGATTGTGGAATGAAAATATTAAAGGTGTTAAAAGGGAGTCATAATGTATGTTGAGGAGTGATTTGACTAGTACATGAAATTTGTCCCTGTTTCATAGGTGAAGATTGTGGAGGTAGCCCATATGTGGTCTAGGGATGATCCATGGATAGTTGTAACATCTATTATTAATTGCTTGATGCCCCATTTGTTTAGTGTGGAGGACAGAGAATTGTATAAAGTGTTTTGAGCATTAATGTCAATGTTGAAGTCACCCAATTGCAAGATAATGATTGGAATTGATGTCTCACAATTTTGAAGAATTAGAGATAATGCATCGATCAAATTTGGTAGGGGTGTTGTAATGGAACTGTAAAGAGAAGCGACCTCAATGATTATAATACTCGCCATCCTAATAGTTGCATACATGATCTCTACTCTTGGACGAGAGATATGGCTAGATTTCAAGTGGGGGAGGCTTTGTTGGTGGAGTAGTGAGATGCCCATATTTGCATTAAAGTGGTGTTGCAAGTAGCCTGGTATGTCATGTGGCAAGTTATTTGCTAGGCTTGTTTCTTGCAAGCATAGCACGGGTGATGCCATTAGTGTGGAATTTGAGATAATCTCCTTGATGTGTTTATTAAAAGACACGACATTTAGTGAATGCATGATGATATGTGTGTTCGAGTAAGCTTCCAATGTCTTCTAGGTGAAGATCCATTTGGCTTGTACTTGTAAGTGATTTAATTCTTCTAGCATGGTTTGGTCAACTTTGATTTGGGAAGGTTGTATTCTTTCCAGCAGGTAAAGGTTTGATGGGTCTCGGGCACGCAATAGTGTTGTGTATTCAAGGCCATGTGTTCATATGTGTTTAAGATTGAAAGCTAGTGTTTGCAATGTGAGGCCTTGCGAACGGTGGATTGTTTGTGCACTAGCTCGTTACAGTGGGAATTGTGATCGTGACATTGTATTCAAGCAATTTTTACCAATCTGAAACTCACGCATCACATGTTCTATTAGAGTCCATTCTCTTGTAAATTAAATGCTCGATGAGTAATATGTTTGATTTTTCTAGCGTTTTTTCTTTCCAATGATAGGGTTTGCAAAATGAATCAAGAGTATTGTTTTGTTTATTGTTTTTGTGAAATTCTTATACGAGTCAGGTGCACATTTGAGCGTAGCTCCATTGCGCTCGTGTGTAAGTGCCCTTTTCACAAATGCTCCTACCCCATCATGTTCTCCTTTCCCGTGGCCATTTCCAAAGAAGTTCCACACCATCACTTTCCCTGTCAAAGCACCATATCTACCAACAAAATAGAAAGGCCTTTTTGCCTTGAACTGCGACGCTGCCCCATCTGACCAAACCCACTGCTGGCTAACATCCAAGCCTCTATTTTTTATCCATTGCCAATGTAGCATAAAGCAGTGTTGGACAAACAAAGTGTCGTGATTTTTATCATCAAAAATGAAAAAGTGCAAAGTCTTTTTTATCTCAGGTCCAACACAATAGTAGGTAATGTGTACAAAAATGGTGACCTGAATGGAATACCAATGGATCCACTGGATCTCATTCTGCTCCTTGAATGAATAATTCTCAGGAAAATCCACCATAGATACAACATCTTCAAGAAAATGCATGATGCACGCTTTGAACTGTCAGCCTGCACACCGAAGTCATGTTTGATGAAAAATTGGAGATCTTTTTTGAATACCCGTAGCAAATCAATAGTGATCATCTCCTCGCATATAAGTTCCTTCCTTTTCTTCTTCTTTCCACCTTCACATTTGCATGTTTCCACATCCTTAAATACTTTGACTTTGATGGTTCTTGCATCCTTTGGCAGCTCTTGTGAACAACATACAAATTTCTCTGCCCCACATTTTGTACATTGACCCATGTGGCATTTTAGACCATGGTAGGTAGAGCCAGCTTGCATGGGACACAATAGAGAATCTATAAGCTTTCAAATGCTCTTCACACTATACTTTGTAGCAACACATGTTCCTGCAAGTGATGAATCATTGCACACAGCGCATGCACATTTGCACAACCCACCATGCATTCCAAATGCTTGACTACGCATATGATTCACAGCCTCCTTCAAATATGAAATTTTCACATGGTAAATAATACAACATGTCAGCCTATCCTTTAGCTTTCACACAAAGTAGGGCTTTTCTGATTCAGAAGCACGAAGTTGGATTGCTACATTCGGATTGGCATCCTTGAAACATTGGTAGAGCTCAGCCTGCATTCCACAACAAGAAAGCTTGAATGACGAAGAAATCATGTGTCAAAGCTACACATTAGCTATCAATAGCTATTAATAGCTATCAAAAGCTATGAAATAAAAATCACTAGCGATAAATATCTATAGAAAAAAGCTATCATTATCTATCAAATACCCATAAAGTAGAAATCATTAGCTATAAATAGCTATCAAAAGCTATCAAACAACTACTAGTAGCTTTTGTATACAATCACTAACTATAAATTACCTTTCACCAAAAGCAAACACCTGATCATTCACTATCAATAGCTATCATAGAGCTACCAATAGCTATCAAATGGTAGTTATCAAAATCAATAGCTATAACTAGCATTGAAATATCTAAGAACCGCTATCAATAGTTGAGAGGTAGCTATCACCAGCTATAAAGAGCTATTAAAGATCTGTCAATAGCTATCAAAGAGCTACCAATAGAAACCACATAGCAATCATTAAACACTAGCTATGAAATAACAATCACTAGCTATGAAAAGCTATTATAGTTATCAAAGAGCTATTATTAGCTATCAAGTAGCAATCACTAGCGATAAAGTAGCCTTAGCTATGAAATAGCAAACACTAGCTATGAGATATCTACCAAAAAGCTATCAATAGCTATAAAACAAGCACTATCTATGAATAGCTGCCAATAGCTAGCTATCAATAGCTATCCAATATTAGTCAATAAATATGAATGGCAACTACTAGCTAGGAAAAGCTATCAAATAGCAGTTACCAAAGAGCTATTAATATCTATCAAATAGTAGTTATGAACATCAATAGCTATCTCACAACAATTACTATCTATAAAACAGCTATCAAATAGTAAACACTAGCTATGAAATAACTATCATTAGCTATTATAGTTATCAAAAAGCTGTTCTAGTAGCTATTGTGTAGCAATCACTAGCTATGGAATAGCTTTGGCTATGAAATAGCAGCAAACACTAGCTATGAGATATCTATCAAATAGCTATCAATATCTATGAAACAAGAAGCACTAGCTATGAACAACTATCAATAGCTATCAAACAACAATCACTAGCTATGATATAGCTTTAACTAAAGAAAATACTTGATTATTAGACATTGATAGTGATCACTAGCTATAAAATGGCAATCATCGGCTATGAAATATCTATTATTTAGCTATCAAATACCAATAAATGGGTATAAGATAGCAATTGCTAGCTATGAATAGCTATCGGTAGCTATCAAAGAGCTACCAATAGCTATCAAATAGCAATTACTACATATAAAATATCTTTCAAATAGCAAACACTGGCTATGAAATAGCAATCACTAGCCATGAATAGCTATCAAATAGCTCTGACTAGCTATGAAATACCTGATCCTAAAGAAAATACTCGATTATTAGCTATCAATAGTCATCACTAGCTATAGAATGTCATTAACTAGTGATAGCCGTTTTTCGGCTCTCTGTAATTGCCATAGTGAGTTATCTCACCCTATCAAATCACTCAAACACTGTGGTTACCCTCACCCTTTCACTGTATATAGGTGCGTGTGAGTTAGGGGACTTTTCCCATATCTCCTTACTGAAATAAAAAACCCTCAATTAGCTAGTCATTGGGCTAGTTGAGCCAAAAAAATATAAAATATAAAAAATATAAGTATATTATGGCCCATGCGTATGTAAATATTTCTTTGTATATAGGGCCTAAATAAAAGATTTTTTCATAATTATTTTGGTATTTATTTAAATATTTTTACCTAGGTGTGTGTTATTTATGCTCTGTACATTGCCTCACCATTACCACAATTTTTCTTACCATTTTTCATACTCTTTATTCCATATAGAAATATTTTCATGTAAGCTTCTCTTATATTTGGTGTAACTCCACCCCAACAAAAATCCAGAAAAACTAGTTTTATTTATGTGTATATTTTTTCGCTATTGTGATTTTTCCCTTCCTACATCTATTTTGTTTTTTTTATAAAAAATTAGAACACCAAAAATATTCATCTTTTTATGGTAGACATCTAATGAGAGAGATTTATTTTGACCCCTTTATATTTTTCCACCTATATTATTTATATTTGACATGTACATATTTTTTAGACCCCTCAATATTTGATTTTCTTAGTTGTACTATTCACTTATATCATGATCTCAACAATATCTTCAATTATAGACCTACCAAATAAGGTCAAGGGTAGGTGGCATGCATACATGCACTATGAAGGGCTCACTCTTGGAGGTATTCAAAAGAATCATCCAAAGAAGGACCCCACAAGGACCTTGTGAAGTGGAAAAAAACGGTCGGTTTTGCTGAATTTTTAAAGTTCACTTGCTCTCCGAATTTGAAAAGGTGATACAAACAAAATTTGTAGCTCGTGGGCTGAACTTTTGCCTCAAATTTTTTCATATTTTTTTGAGCTACGAGCTGTGAGATATGATTTTATTAGTGGACCCCAGTTTTCTCATGCTATGCAGCCACACTCTCTCTTCCACTTTATCATTTTCCTCTTTCACACACACTTCTCCACTCATCATCCCCACCTCTCTCACCACTCCTCTCTGCACCCTACTCACCTTCTCCTCAACCTTGAAGAATAAGGGAAACCATGGTGAACTCATACCTCCCACACACAATTCCATTCCAAAATTGACCACCTAGTCTCATTTTTCCTCCTCCAAATTACCCATATCTATCAAAAAAACCACAAAATTCAGCCTCTTCTCTTAAAAGACAGCATCATGGTGGTTGATTACTCAGCTTCAATTACCTTGTCTCTCAAGGAAGGTCAAGAGTGGAGAAAAAATGTACCGTCAAAGCTAGTGGACTTTACACAAGCGTCAAAATTGGCCCTACTCAAGACACTTGGAGCATCAACCTTGTAAGAAATCCACCTTTTCTTACCTCTTAAGAGTTTTTCTTCCTTATTTGTATCCTACATGGATACTCCCATTGTAAATATCCAATTCCATTTGTAAATTAATACTAACTCTACTAACACTAACCTACTATGAAAAGTCCTATCACCTCCATTTCTCTCCTCTCTCTTTCCCCACCAACTTCTTGATAATTCCAAGCAAAAGAAATTAGATAAATTGCTGAAAATCTAACCCAACCATGGTTAGAGGAGTAACCCTAGCCTTCAAAATTGCTATAAAAGGAGGGTGTAGCTAGCACAAAAAGGGGGGAGCCATAAGCAAGAGCACTATGCTATAGCTTGAGAAGCCAAGCTCAACCTCTCTATAAGGAGCTCTTGAGTGGAAGCTCATTGTCTTATGCATGTGCATGTGTTGTAATAGGGGATTAGCAAGGGAACTCTATGCCATTGTAAGAGAGAGAGTGATCATTCAATTGAGAGTAGGAAATCTATCATTTCTCCTACTAGTGTAAGCCCAACATTTGCTGAATCAAGGAGGGTGGATTTGGACTAAGCTTGGATACTTTGTCTCTCTTCCCACGTGAAGTAATGGACAACAATGATGTGTAAGTGTCTTGGTGTTTTTTTTTGTTAAGTTCTTGATAGCTTGTCTCTGGTGTTGTCATCAATCTAGCCATAAATCCCACATACTGTAAGAGGGCGACAGGGTGGAGAGGACTCCCCTGGCCTTAAGACAGTGATTGGGGTGGCTTTTCTTGTGATGTGTTGTGGTGAAATTTACGCAAGCTATGTTGAACAAATACTAATCTCACTTTGATTTGTCATGACAGATTTGTAAGAAGGTATTAATGCAACAAGCACCCCCTCCCCCTTTCTCTCTCTTTCTTAAATATATAGTTGTGCTTGCTTGATCATTGCCGATACGTTTCAAAGCAGCCCGAGCACTATCTCTCTCCCTCTCTCTCTCTCTCTCTCTCTCTCTCTCTCTCTCTCTCTCTCTCTCTCTCTCTCTCTCTCTCTCTCTCTCTCTCTCGTGTATTAGTGTGTGAGAGTGTTCCATTGGTGTTAGGGTTAGTGTAAAATCCTTTCTTGTTTGTGGGTTGCTCTAACGATTCTCCTCTTTTGCGTCCTAGTTCGCTCTTAAACTAGGTGGTGCCCCTTGTGTAGTTGGGATTTGGCTGTGGGTTTGTTGTTTTGGTTGTGTTGTGTTGTGCCCCAGCCCCATTGAGCAGCACGGGAGCCTTGAAGGGTGTCTAGAGGTTGCTCTTCTTGTTGCCCGCCCCGGACCGCCTCACTAGCTATAAAATATTTATTGATTACCTATTAAAAAGAAAATTTTGGCTATGAAATAGCAATCACAAGCCATGAACATCTATCAATTGCTATCAAAGAGCTATCAATAGATATTTTATAGAAATCACTAGCTATAAAATAGTTTCACCTAAGGCAAATACCTGATCAATAGCTATTACACAACTGCTAATAACAAAATAGTTATTAGTATCTATCACTATCAACAAGTAGGTAATTACAAAAATAGTCATTATTGGCTATCAATATCAATACCAATTATCCTGGCAAAAGTTATGTAACAACACATAGCTACCGGTCAAACTTTGACGTCTATCAAACTGGCCAATATAGTGAACAACTATGACATATATTTGACTAGTTATAAGAGGGTACAACATAGCTAGTGGGTGGCTATGAAGTAAACTACATTTGATAGCTATTAGTGTGGCAAGAGTTATCTATAAAACATGGATAGCTACGAGCCAAAATTTGACAGCTATTAACTAGCCATTGCCAAAGAATAACTATAACGAATAGCCATGAAACACATAATTGGCAGCAAAACAGATAGATAATGGTCAATAATTGGCAGCTAAACCCTGGGAATAGTTATGTAGTAATTCAAGTAACTGTGCAGTTGAAAAGCTTCTACCCGACAAGAGTATCTAACAAATACAAAAAGCCACTACATGGCATACACTTTCTTCCATACCTATGATACTTCTAATAAATGGATGGGATGTTTGATATACTCCTTCCGACCAATTCTCTTTCGACATATGTCTTTTTTGTTGGGGGATACACAAGTCTCAAGCATCCAAAAGTTGACTATTAGCTCCTTTACCTCTTCAAGTATGCGACTTTTTGAAGACTCCGATGACATGTGGCAAAGGACAAAGTGGTCTTCTCATTTTGTTGGAGTAGCCGATTCTTGGCTCCATACAAGTTCCTTCTATGAATAGAAAGTATCTTGGAGACAAAATTAACATTAAGGCCTTGTGCCTCCTCTGGGTTTTTTGAGTTCAGAAGCATCATCATGGTAGACCTCTTGAGGAACATCTCATCTTCAGATTGTGGCCTCTTCAAGTCTTGAAGCGTGTTCCGTATATTTCCTATCAGTGTATCTACAAAACAGGGTGTTGATGCTTTATCGTTCTGGATATCTTTTAGTGAAGGGTGCTAAATCATCCGATTGAAGATGTCTTTCTTGGTGTCCATGTCCATTCCACTTGTGCTTTGAAGTACATATCATGCAATCCCTTTCGCTATCTTTGCTCTTTTTTCATTCTCGACGATTTTTGCACAACACTGTGCCTTTGTTAAGTCTTCTATTCCTTCGTCTGCTTCATTCCCTTCTCTTTCAACAACCAAACCTACATCTGCTCTTCTCTTCAATCGGGCTCTTTGTTCTCTCTTGCGGAAAGCTTCATATTCCCTGATCACCATTGCCTGCTTCAAGTCTTGGAATGAACCAACCATAAAAAACATAACACGGTGACTTATTTACAATCATTAGCTAAGCTACAAGGAGCTTTAGATAGTGCAGTCATAATCAAAAAGAGACTTTAGGGCAACAACCCACCAAGGCATCTTCAGATTCACGAAAAAAGTGCTGCAAAAGCAAGTAGGAACCCAAAAAATGTTCAGATGAAATAATGAGGTATCATGACATAAACAACAGGTATTACCAAGATCAAATCGTCAGGGGAATGCAGGGAATGGGAACCCCGAACAGAGAAACTGGCATCTAAAGGATTCTCACTTCTACAACTATTTGTGTCATTTCATTGTGTTGATGTCATGAATGTTGCTCCAGACCACCATGTGGTGTTCTATGCTTACTATCTACATTGAGTGCCTCCTTCCCAGCAATACAATACAATGTAACAACTGTAGATAAATTAAAGACAATCATAATATCCTTGGTCATGTAGATAATAACCACCAATTGTGTGACTAACCATATGTACATACCTCCCCAGATTTTACAATACAAGGCAACAACTGTGAATAAATTAGAGACTATAGATCGTGTGATTGACAATATGTACATATCTCCTTGAATTTTGCCCTCACTCCCACCCCAAACATAACAAGTGCATTTAAAACAAACCTGCCCAAAGCACAACAGTTAAAAAGAGAGGGAGAGAAACGGATATAATGGCAAGGCACCTGCTCCTTATCCTCCCCTTCCAAAGATGCAAGTTCCACCATGAGTTCTACTCACCTACAAAAAGAAAGAGCTACACACACACACACACACACACACACACAGCAATACACAGAGCTGTAGAGAGAGAGAGAGAGAGCAATGTTCCATAGCTGCTAGAACACAGACGTTGCAGAGTGCGGATGGTTGTTACATCACCACGTTAAAAAAATTCACTTTCCATAATGAAATTGTACTTCGTGAGTTTGACCACGTTTAAAAAATGGTAGTCCCAAAAAGTAGATTTTAATGTTTCAAAGGACAAGAATTACTAGCTTCCTCACTCTCCTAAAAGTGATGTCCCGGACATAGCTATTGTGTCCACCCACTCATGCTTCCACCCAGGTACCAATGTATAAACTTAAGGGACATATGTTTCTCTCTATTCCAATTAGAGATCCTACAGCCCTAGTGCTGCCATGGTGCATATCTAGATGCCCTTGAATGGCCTAAATTCTCTTTGAGAGATTTTACAATGACACATAGGTGATCCTCAGTTCCTAGGGCCATAGGTGTCTCTCTATCCTAATGACAGGTTCTATGGACCTAGTGCCATAGGGTGCGAATGTATAAGCTCAAGGGCCATAGGTTTCCCTCTATTCCAATTAGAGATCTTATGGCCCTAGGACCATAGGGCTCCCATAGTGCATATTTAGGTTCCATTGAATGGTTTGAATGCTCTTTGAGAGATTTTACATTGACACCTAGGCGACCCTCAGGTTCTAGGTCCATAGGTTTCCATCTATCCTAATGAGGGGTTCTATGTTCTTCCTAGGGCCATAGGGTGCCAATGTAGAAGCTCAAGTGACATATGTTTTCCTCTATTCCAACTAGAGATCCTATGGCCCTAGGACCATAGGATAGACATGGTGCATATGTAGGTGCCCTTGAATGTATTAAATGCTCTTTGGGATATTTTACATTGACACATAGGTGACCCTCAGGTCTTAGGTCCATAGGTTTCCCTCTATTCTAATGATATATCCTCTGGCCCTAGGGCCATATGGTACCAATGTAGAAGCTCAAGGGCCATAGGCTACACACCATTTCAATTAGAGAACCTATGGCAATAGGGCCATAGGACTGCTATGGTGCATATGTAGGTGCCCTTGAATGGACTAAACTCTCTTTGGCAGCTTTTACATTGACACTTATTCCACCCTATGGTCCTAGGGTTTATAGGTTTTCCTCTATTCTAATGGGAGATCTTATGGCCCTAGGGTGCCACTATATAATCTCAAGGTCCATAGGTTTCCCTCTATTCCAATTAGAGATCCTATGGCCTTAGAGTTGCCATGGTGCATATGAAACTGCCCTTGAATGGTCTAAATTCTCTTTGAGAGATTTGAGATTGACACCTTGGCTACCCTCAGGTCCTAGGGCCATAGGTTCCCTCTATTCTAATGAAAGATTCTATGGCTCTAGGGTCATAGGTTGCCCACTATTCTAACTAGAGATATTATGGTCCTAGGGAGATAGGGATACCATGGTGCCCATCTAGGTGCTTTTGAATGGATTAAATTCTTTTTGACACATAGGCCACCCTCTGGCCCTAAGGTCATAGGCTTCCCTCTATGCTAATTAGATATCCCATGGTCCTAGGGCCATAGGGTTGGCATGGTGCATATGTAGGTCCCCTTAAATGGCCTTAATTTTCTTTGAGAGCTTTTACATTGAAACTTAGGCCATCATCTAGGCCTAGGCCCATAATGAGACTGCCTCTGTTTTAATGAGACTGCCCATGCCTTAAGTCCATAGGCTACCAATTTGTAAGCTCAATCCTAGCCCATACGTTTCCCTTTATTCCAATTAGAGATCCTATGGCCTTAGGGACATAGGTTTTCAATGTATAAGCTTCACGGCCATAGGTTGTCCTCTATTCCAACGAGAGATCATATGGCCCTAGGGTTTCCATGGTGCATATGTAAGTGCCCTTGACAGGCCTAGATGCTCTTTGTGAGCTTTCACATTGACACATAGGCCAACATATGGTCCTAGGTCCATAGGTTTTCCTCTATTTCAATTAGATATCCCATCTCCCTAGGGCCATAGGGTTGCCAAGTTGCATATGCCCTTGAATGAGGCTTAATGCTTATTGAGAGCTTTTACATTGACACCTAGAACACCCTTTAGCCCTAGGGACATAATTTCCCCCCTCTATTTTGATGTGAGATTGTATGGCCTTAGGTCCATAGGAGGATGCCAATGTTTAAGTTCAAGGCCATAGGTTGCTGCCCCCTATTCCAATTAGAGGTCCTATGGACCTAGGTTTGTCATTTTGCCCATGTAGGTGCCCTTGAATGACTTAAATAATCTATGAGAGATTTTCCATTGAGCCATAGGCCACCCTATGAGAGATACCATGGCCTTAGGGCCATAGGGTGTCTATGTTTAAGCTCAGGGGCCATAGGTTTCTCTCTATTGGAATAAGAAATCCTCTAGGCATATATAGGTGCCCTTGAATGGTCTAAATGCTCTTTGAGAGCTTTTATAGTGAAACCTTGGCCATTACTTGGCCCTAGGCCTATAGATTGCCCTCTATTCTAATGAGATATCCTATGGCCTTAGGGCCATTCGGTACCAATGTATAAGCCCAAGGGCCATAGGTTATCCTCTATTCTAAATAGAGGTCCTATGGCCTAGGACCATAAGGCTGCCATGGTGCCTATGTAAATGCCCTTGAATGGCTTAAAATATCTTTGAGAGATTTTACATTGACACATAGGCCATCCTCTATCCCTAGGACCATAGATTTCCCTCTATCCTGATGAGAAATCCTATGGCCCTAGGGCCATAGGTTGTTGCCAATGCATAAAGTCAAGGGCCGTAGGTTGTCAACAATGCATAAGCTCAAGGGCCATAGGTCTCTATTGTTTTGAGAGAAACCTATGATTGTAGGTCCATAGGGTTGCCTCGTGCCATGGTTCCCCTGTAGAACTTTTTCATGGGAACCCTATGACTGTAGGGCTACAAGGTGGCTTCTAATGTCGGTGTCTATGTAGGCTTTCTTGAGGGGCTTCAAAGCTTCTTTGGAGATTTTACATTAGCACTCTATGGCCCTAAGGTCATAGTGCAACCAATGTGTCTCTTTTGGTCATGTAGGTGTCCTTGGGGGCTTTTATTTAGGTGCCTTGTTAGAGCTTCTTTCTCAGCACCATATGGTCCTAAGGCTATAGTATAGCTAATGTGTATCTTTTGGTCATGTAAGTGACCATATGGTCCTAAGGCTATAGTATAGCTAATGTGTATCTTTTGGTCATGTAAGTGACCTTGGGGGTTTTCTAAGTATATTCTCTATGCATTACACTTTAAGGCAGGCTAAACGATTTTTTTTGTGAATTACAATCCCAACAACAAAACGGGGTTTCTAATCACCGAGCAAAAAAAATCGAGCGAAGACAAATCCGAGCAAATTGATACAAGAGCAACAATGCTGCCCTGATCCATTTCCCCTTCCTAGCTCAAAACTGAAATGGTGGAGGAAATGAGAGCAACAAGCTATGGATACACCCGCTGCAATTACATTAATGGCATATGTAGTGAAGATGATGAAGTGATGTGCCCAATGCATGATGAGCTGAAGCATATCCAATTGCCTCCTCATAGCCATCTCAATGAGATGGTATAATTGGTCTAAAGCTTTTTACTAGACTTGACTTGCAATTAATCCATGCTAGGATCTACTACGAATACAAGACAATTAGAGCCCATTCTATGAGGCTCATGTGAAATAGGTAGATGTTCAGCTATTGCTTTGCTCAATTGTGACAAAAAATGATTCCTAAAGTCTCCTTTATTCAAACAGATGTATAGACAATGACGTTCTTTAATGGAAGCTTGAAAGTGAAAATTTCTTGCCTAAAGAGTCTATCGTGAGTAGTAAATAGAAGTGATACAATCTAGATCCAGATGCAAGTGCTTTTGCACAGGAAAGATGCAAGTCTCAGGTGTATTTGCCTATTAGATGCAGAGATAAAGTCATAAAGTAGCAATTCTGTAAAAGCTCATATACTATGAGTGCTCTGATTGCTGAAAACACCCAAGGTCATGGCACACATAGAGATCATTTAATTCCAAGATATACATGCCAAGATTGAAAGAATTTCTAGTCTTAGCTCACATAATGGCGATTTACAACTTCCAAAGCCTACGAGATCTTTATGGTTGCTCACTAGACACCCACAAAAAAAAGAGAGGAGAGGTGTACATTTAGCTGAACTTCCAATCTCTCTCTCTCTCTCTCTCTCTCTCTCTCTCTCTCTCTCTCTCTCTCTCTCTCTCTCTCTCTCACACACACACACACACACACACACAAATGGTGATTCGCATCAACCAAGGCGGGAAGGAGTTGAGACCAGGGTTGAGCTCGTAGCAAGGAATATTTTCTTCGCCCTTGTCTTTGGGACTGTCACCATGCTCAGCAGATATATTGGGCACTTCGGACCTTGAGAATTCTTGGTCCCCTCTCCCTAGAGGATATCTAGGACAGATGGTTTTCAAGGAGACAGCTGCATGGAGAAGAGCCTGCGCACTGTTGCCTCGCTTGAGCGCCTCCACTTCCGTCTTGAGGAAGCCAAATGTAGTGGGAAGCCTCTTCCAGCATGCACGCCGTGTCCATCAGTTCCAATCCCAGCAGTTCTTGCACTGCGGCCTCACCGACGCCATGCTGCCACCCTCGATAGTACATTATTCTGCACTTTGGGTGCACCGGCGGGCCACGTTATATTTGGCCGCAGGTTAGACAGCTGTTGCCTTGCTCGAGCGCCTCCACTTCCATTTTGAGGAAGCCACTGTAGTGGGCAGCCTCTTCCAGCACGGACGCCATGTTTAGCAGATCCTGCACTTTCTCGCGAATGTGGCCTCACCGGCGCCGTGCTGCCACCCTCGATAGATCATTATTCTGCACTTTGGGCGCATCGGGCCTAGTTATATTTGTCTATAGGTTGGCACCGATTTCTTGAAAATGGGCTCGTAGCCTTTACACGCAGCGCGAGATGGCGTACCTCGCGCTTGCCATAATCTTGTGGGCCACTCTTGCTGTTGCTAACTTCTGGTGTAGCTGTGCTCGCCCAATATAACGCTTCGATGTCTCTGCAGCTCCCTGGTTTACTGCTGCAACCAGTCCGCACCGGGCTCCCTGGTTTACTGCTGCAACCAGTCCACGCTGGCGCGGATTGGTTGCAGCAGTATACCAGGAAGTTTCTATAGCATGCTGCACCATAGGGAGAGTTCATGGATTGCGTCATTTTTTTGCAAAATTCATCAAAATGATATATTACCTTTGCCTTCAACCTCAAGAAATTATGAAAATTAGAGCTAAATCCCACCATGAACTTGCAAGGCTTACAAGACACACAATCCCTGCTTTGTAAAAGAGGCCCCGGATGCTAGGAGATGCTCAATATAGCTAGCAGTGTTTGGAAAAAATGTCTCAGCTTACTATTGTGTCGTTTTTAATTTCAAAATTTCTAGTTTAGAGAAAGGGTAAAGCAGAAATTTAACCCCAAAGTAGAGAAAAATAGTGTAAAAACCTACAAAAATAAACCTAATTTTCTAAACTTTCCTCTTGGAAAATTAAAGGAAAGGAATTTTGTATGTGTGGAAAAATGATTTTTTCAAAACACTGATAGCTAGTTTTGCAGCATCTTCTACAAAAAGCACTATCGACGTTGACAGACCATTGTGAAAGCACCAAAACTTTCAAATTTGCCACATTAGTACTATGTTCTGTCAAGGGGATAATACAAGTTGAGAGTGCTAGAACAGTAGGCATAGGTGCCTTCTGATTGTCGCAAGCGTTGACAGTTGTGTTGTAATAGTCCCACTCCGATGCGAAATGGTTCCAACAATCATTTGACACTTGCAACAAGCCAGGGCCTCTTTTGTTGTTTTATGTTTTATGATATATTTCCTTCAATTTCCTTTCACAAAGGACTTTGATGACAATGATCCTTATGGTGATGAGAGTGAACGAATTAGATGCTCACACAGTTAGGCAAGAGGAAACCTTGAAGTTGGCTCCAATTATGGTTCCATGGAATTAGTCATCATGGGATTTAAGTTTGGTTGTGGGATTAGTTTTCAACACTCAAAAATCCTCTTGCACGTCTACAATTTTCTCTAATAAAAACAATGTCTAAAGGGACTTGCTCGATTATTTTTTTGCTTAGAAATACTTGCTCGCTAATTCGTATAACCCCAACAAAAGAGGATATTATTCTCATATCTAATTGATGGTGTTGATAAACACCGAGGTGTGAACCAAACAAGGAAAATAACTCAAAGTTATTCAATCGTGAAATCATGTCGTTCATAATGCCAACATACAAATCACTTGAAGGATTCCCATATACAACTTCACTTCCCACTACGTTGGAGAGGAGGAATGGGGGAACACGCCCATCACAAAAACAAAGGCCTCTATCTCAGGGTATCTACAACACCCATATCCCGTCAGAAAACACCTTCAAAAACACACTTTACACTAGCAGACCACTGCATGCTCATTTCCCAATGCTTACACACTCCACAAGACCACCACACAAAAGCACACCTACTCCCAGAGTTCGTCTCTACCCTTTCACACACACACACACACACACACACACACACACAACCGCTCAATCTCACTGTCTCACACAAAGAACCGCCGATCTGGGGGGCCACACACATCCACACTACCGGCACCACAAGGGAGCACAAGAGTAGGAGAAAGAGAATGGGGGAAGGGAAAACGACAACACAATTGGGCAAAAGTGGCTAGATTACACTTCAAAAGGCACATACAAAGCTTTTATTGTCATCCAAATGGCCATTTTGACGAGAAACTACAAAGAGGGTTGACAGGCACAGTTCTTTGCCAGAAAACTCCACTCTGCACGGTTCAAATGACACAAAAAAATCTCCTCATTTGACTAAAAAAATAGCTTTTATAGTAGGGGGCCTTTAACTTTGGAAACTACCCTCTAGTTGGTCCATCTGGTATTCATTTTTGGCATTTTTTAGAAGGGGGTAGCCGCCTTGTATCTGCTCTCTAACTGCTCTCTTGAGGGGGTGCTGGCTTGAGAGAGGGGTCCACTAGCGATGTCGCTAGTGACCCCAGCACTTCCAACTTTTATTTTATTTCTATTTTTTATCTCATCTTCCTTACCACCTATAGAAGGCTTTTTTCTTACCCTTGTCTGGATCTTGGAACTACCTTTGATCTCTCTCTCTCTCTCTCTCTCTCTCTCTCTCTCTCTCTCTCTCTCTCTCTCTCTCTCTCTCTCTCTCTCTCTTTCTCTTCTTTGATCTCACCTCTAGCCCGTACTCCCCTCACGTGATCATGCTCGGACTGCCCCTTTGAAACTACCCCTTGGTCACCTTTGACCGCTTTCAAATTTTCTTCTTGACCCAAAGCTGGGCGGCCTTTGAATTCTCTCTCTCTCTCTCTCTCTCTCTCTCTCTCTCTCTCTCTCTCTCTCTCTCTCTCTCTCTCTCTCTCTTAGGACATGTCCCTTACCTCACCACTAGCGAGGTTGCGGGGGGGGGGGGGGGGGGGGGGGGGGGGGGGGGGGGGGGGGGTGCACTTTGCTTTCAAAATGAGGGGGTCATTGTGGGCGTGAGAACATTTGACTTACGGGCCTGCCACGTCACTTGTCTCCCAACCCCACCCACTCAGTTTTCGTCAACTGCGCCCATCTGTCTGCTGCATAGAGCCGTGGAACGCGCCTAGTGCTGTCGGAGTACGCATCTCTCCAAGGTCGACCGGGAAAGCACCAAGCTTTTGGCTATAGACGGATTTTCAATGTAGCCTCATACTAATGGAAACCAGTGCTGTTAGGGCTGATTTAGTGTTAATAAGACAATATAGAGATCCTTAGCAAGAATTTGTGAAAGAATATCATGACTTGGAACACTAATATCAGTGAAGATTAAATTAAGACCAATTACCAAAACTGAATTGATACTGGCAATCAAAAGACCCTTCCAATAAATCAATATATGAAACCCTATTACAAACCGATTGCATACTCCATTGTCGGTATGCCGATTGGTTTGCAATCCCATAATAAAAAATCCCCAACCCCTCAAAAGCAATCGGTAATTGCTAGACAATCCCCACCATGTATAGCTCCCATGCTCATCAAATCCAGAAATTTCCCTATTTTTCCCTCTGTCCGATCGAATTTTTGTCTTGCATAGCACAACCCCTTTTGGACTGCTTCACTTCCTCAATTACGGCTGCCTTCCACCAAAAATCCTTTCTTCTTTTGAACTCTTCCCTTTTTGCAAGCTCCACAAAAAATCCCTTCTCTTGCCTCCCGCTTCTCGTCCTTCAATACCCTTGGTAGAAAAAGAGAGAGAGAAAATCCTTCATAGCCTCAACCAAAATCGAGAAGAGCACTTCTTTGTTGTGGCCGATTCAGAGCCCTTTTGCGACTACCTTTTCCTCCTTTGTTGCTTCAAGTCCCGAGAGAGAGAGAGAGAGAGAGAGAGAGAGAGAGAGAGAGAGAGAGAGAGAGAGAGAAGAAGAAGAAGAAGAAGAAGAAAGCCCTTTGGCTTCTTGCTCACCGAGGTAGAGAGAGAGAGAGAGAGAGAGAGAGAGAGAGAGAGAGAGAGCAAGAAATCCCTTCGACTTCTTGCTCACCGTTCCTCCCCGTTTCTCTTCATACAGTCCCCTCTTTTTCTCATGCCCCCCCTCGTTGCCTCCTTTCTCCTCTCATACCTTGTTTGCTTCCTCCCTTGCTCAAACACGAGAGCTCGTTTTGTGCCTTCCTCCTCGTCAATGTCCACAATACCCCTCTTGCTCCCTCACGTTTATTGCCCTATATATAACCGCCCCTATTACCCCTCTCCCTTAGCAACAACGACGGCACCGTTGTTGCTAGGGAGCATAAGAACCAACCCTTGCTGACGTGGCATGGCGGAGTTGACCAGCGCCAGAACTGTGGAAAGTGGTGCCGAAAATAGTTGCCATGGCTTGTTGAAGACTTCTCGTTTCTTGCTCAGCGTCAACCTAAGCCTTACCAAGCCTGCACGAGCAATTTTCTCTCTCTCCCCTGCACCCCTCGCTGCCTGCACGCCATAGCTTTTCTTTTTTCTTCCCTTTGTTCACACCCCTTATTAGTTTAGGGTGGCCATTGAGCCAATCACCTTGGGCGGCCTTATTTTCTTTTGGGCGGGTGGCCCTCAAAGGGCACCACTCTTGGCATGCATTTCGACCAAGGCATGACATCACAAATGAAGGCATCACATCTAGCATAAACATCACCCAAAGCATTGATAAGCACATCATCTTCCTCCAGCAGTCCTTGACTAACAATATCATCTATAAATTTCATTGCCATTTTAGTGTCTTGGATAGTGCCACTCGCCTTAATTATGCAAGTGTAAGTGATTGCATCTAAGGAATGGCCTTCCATTTGCATTCGGTTGAGGACACCAGCATGGCCTGGAACGACAAGCAACAGACTAGCACAAAATCATCTGCTAACACGCAGTCGACAACTAGAACACACTTTAACTTGTTATATCTTTTTGACCCGGGTTTTGATTGATTCACAGTCACTTCTTGCTAACCCCATATACTGAGTACTACCCTCTTGAATCGTGTCAAGCTCCAAAAAACACCAAATGGAACACCGATCGAAGCGACTGACCTGGTACAGAACCGGCCCTCGATGAGTCTTTAACAATCAATATCTTGTTAACCAAAACTTGGATTTCCAATTTGAAAAGACCGATGCGCTCCACAAAGTGACCACTTCAGCCCCATGCATTCATATCAACTTTGACACTTCATTAGCAACTGCCTAATCCGACTCAGTTCTGCAAACTGGCCCAACTTCAAAAGTGACATAACTTATTCCTCACTATAGCTCCGATTGATGAGCCATAAAGACGGGCATGGAGAGCACGTCAAACACTACAACTTTGGCTTATTAAACCACATTTTGACAACATCACTACATCTCCACTTGCAGGAGGCAACTTGATTTCTTGGCCCCAAACCCATATTTAATATACATTTCCGTCATCCTAATGTCATATCAGATCTCGCCATAAATCATAAGTTTAGCAAAACCTCAAAAATGTATGCAAATTCACATTCTCCATCTGTTCATGCTAAGCAGCATGACAGCGTCGCCAAAATTCTTCCTTCTTCACTGCACACAGCCCCAAAGGCGTCGCCCGACCATGCACCATAGCTAGCCACGCAAGGAGAGCTCCCTCTCTACTTCATACCCATATAATGTCACTACATTGTCTTTATATCCTAGGGTTCTAGCCCCTACACGTGCATGTGGGACTAACAGCGTGCCATGTGGTGGCCTCAAGGTGATTGCCCTTTGAAAGGTGGAAAATACCCTATTAATAAATCTCAGAAATAAAATCCCCCCCCCTTTAGGGCTTCACCATCTTTTGCACAAGAATCAAGTGCCCGTGCCATAAAGCCCAACTAGAAGGCCTATTTTTTGGCTTTGACTCACTTATGACTCATCACATTTTGATATTGCCAGGCTTGCCAATCGAGGCCACCAAATACCATAAAAATCATCTGATACTTTCCCTTGAGCAATTGCCCCAAACTTCGATCCACCGCATCTCCATGACAGAGCATCTGAATGACAAACTATCGCTTTCTGTCACTTCCACATGGGGTATGCCACCTTCTCAAACCAGATGGAATGCAAACCCGTATTGTCAGGTGCGCATAGACCCGGCCCTTGGCAAATCTTCAAATGGCCATAACGTGCAATCCAGAGCTTCGATCCACGATAGGAAAAGATGTGAATGCTCCATGATTCAAGCACTACGCGTTGTCAAAGTGTGCGTCTCTCCAGAGTCAATCGGGAAAGCATTGAGCTTCTTGCTGTAGACGGAGAAGCAGTCAAGATGAAAATCGAGGAAAAACATGAGGTTCAGGCTGCTTTAGTGTTAATAAGACAATAAAGAGATGCTTAGAGAGAATTGTAAGAGAATATATCAGAGTTCAAAGGCTAAAATTCAACTTGGAATAGAAATAAACACTTGATCAAGGCTGGCAAATAGAGGATGTTTCCATTAGTAAGATATCTGGAACCTTTGATACAAAACGATTGCATACTCCAAGATAATCCAAAACCCAATGAAAGCAGTACACAACCTATCACCCTGCTTATGCCTGCTCGTACCCTTCTTCTTCTTTTCGACTCCTTAGAAAAAACCCCCCCGTTTTCTCTCTGAAAAACTCTATATATAGTACTGCCTCAAACCTATCCTTTAAGACGCGTCCCCTCCCTATTTTTAGCCTCCTTTTCTTACTTATCTTTTTTTTCATAGCATGTGTAATTCTTGCTTTTCCCTATTTTTCAGACCCTAGATGCTATTATTAGCTTTCCTTAAGCTCCATGGCTCAACACTTAAGAGTCAGTACTAGGTTTCAGATTTTCAATGTTGTACTGGTACTGGACACTGTCTCTTGAGACTGGCTCTCGAGATACTCTGACGTTGGACAATGGAACTGGTAATACTGGCTCTCGAGACTGAATCTCGAGATACTCTCACATTGGACACTGGAACTAGTAGTATTGCCTCTCGAGACTCTGATGCTTGAGACACTCTAGCAGTGGCGCTGGACACTGGAACTAGTAATAATAGCTCTCAAGACTAGCCCTCGAGATACTCTGACAGTGGACACTGGAACTGTTAGTACTAGCTCTTGAGACTCTGACAATCGACACACTCTAGCACTGGCGTTGGACACTGGAACTGGTAATACTCGCTTTGGAGACTGGCTCTCAAGATACTCTAACACTGGACACTGGAGTTGACAGTACTTGCTTTCAAGACTTTGACGCTCGAGACACTCTGGCACTGGCATTGGAACTGGTAGTACTGGCTCTTGAGACTCTGACACTCTTGAAATACTCTGACACTGGACACTAGAACTGGCAGTACTGACTCTCGAGACTCTGACGCTCGAGACACTCTGGCACTAGCGCTGGACACTCTAAAATTGATAGTACTGGCTCTCAAGACTCTAACACTCGAGATAATGGCATTCAAAGTACTGGCTCTCAAGACTCTGACACTTGAGACACTCTGGCACTCACGCTGGACATTGGAATTGGTAATAGTGGCTCTCAAGACATGCTCTTGTGATAGTCTGACATTGGACAATGGAATTGGTAGTACTAGCTCTCTAGACTCTGATGCTCGAGACACTCTTGCATTGGTGTTGGACACTGGAACAGGTAATATTGGCTTTCAAGACTGGCTCTTGAGATACTTTGACATTGGACACTAGAACTAGAAGTACTGGCTCTCGAGATTCTGACGCTTGAGACACTCTAGCACTGGCGTTGAACACTAGAACTGGTAATACTGGCTCTTGAGATACTTTGACACTGGACATTGGAAAAAAGTAGTATTGGCTCTCGAGACTCTGACGCTCAAGACACTTTGGCACTGGTACTAGAACTGGCAGTACTCGCTCTCCAGACTCTAACGCTCTCAAGATACTTGTGACACTGGACACTGGAACTGGCAGTACAGGCTCTCGAGACTCTGACGCTCGAGACACTCTGGCATTGGTGATGGACACTAGAATTGGTAATACTGGCTCTTGAGACTCTAACGCTCAAGACACTGGCATTGGCACTACTAGCTCTTGAGAGTCTGACACTGGAGAACCTCTGGCATTGGTGTTGGACACTGAAACTGGTAATACTGGTTCTCGAGATACTCATACACTGGACACTGGCTATAAGTTTGTCAAAACCTCAAATTTGTATGCAGATTTGCATCTTCACCCCGTGCCCACAAAGTGGCACGACATCCATCCCCTCTAAACCTCCAAATCCACGGTATGTGCCAATCGTTAGAAATTCTCCATGGTGACTTCATCATCAGAAGATGCACATTCATCATTTAAATCTCTACCTTCAGACACATTGAAGTGTCCGTCTCCAATTTGAAGCTCTGCATCCCTTTTCTTATATATTTTGACGTGTTTTTCCGCAATTGGAACCTTTAACTCTGTATCGTCCATTTCACATAATTTTTAAGTAGCATTAGAAAAAACATGCTTGACCTTATAAGGGCCAAACCATCGCTTGATCATTTTGCACAAAGTGATTATCTAGAGTGCTATCATAAACAAGAACCCAATCCCCTTCTTGAATACCTCTCGGTCTTAGCATGTGTTGTTTGTCAAAAGCAGTCTTGTTCTTTAACCGAGCATCTCTCATTTTTTCCCTTGCAGTCTCCACATCCTCATTCCTCCTTTCCAGTTTTGCTGAACCACAAAGCAAGTAGATCTTCTCTGCTCATCTCCATACCCCAGGGCAATATACTCCATGTAGCTATTGTCTCCTCAAGAGGCATAACAGGTTTTTGGCCATACATCAACTCTGACAGCATGAACCCTGTAATAGTACTGTGTGCGGTACGATCAATCCATAAAGAATAGGGTAGCACCCGAGGCCAATCACCTATATTTCCTTTGCATGCTTTATCCAATGCCTTGATAATGGGGGGATGTCCCCTCTCACTTTTACCATTTCCTTCCGGGTTATAGGCCATAGTGAGAGATAACTTAATACCTAGACGAGCAAGGAGTTCTATTGCCTCATCAGCATCAAGTTCTCCTGTATCTGCAGTAATTTTCCCAACACATCCATATCTGCATATTAAATTTTCAAGTAAAAACTTGCATACCGCACTTGTAGCTTTGGTTCGCAAATCCCTCCCTTCAACCTGGTTTGTCAAATCTTCTCTGGCAAGCACAATATACCTCATTTGCCATAATCCCGTAGGCATTGTAATCAAATCGACTATCCATTTGAAATGCATACACAGTGGATATGTTGAATGTAACCCATCTTGGAGCTTTACATTTTGACTACATTTGACACACAATACAAGTTTCAACAAATTGTACCATATCTTTATGCATTCCCTTCCACCAATATTGATCTTTGATTTTAGCAAAAGTGACCCAAAATCCCTTGTGACCCGCCCACAATGACTCATGAAACTCTCTAAGTACTTGTAGTTGTGTTGCCCTATCACAAACCACTCGTTGAGGGGCTCCTCTTCACTTATTTGGATGTCTCCATAGAAGCCCATCCTATAAAAAATACCCATAAGCCTTCTTACGGATTCGTTTAAAATCTTGATCAGTCCATTCATCTTGCTTCTTTAGTGTACTCAAATATTCTCCAATCAGTAGCCATTCACCATCATAATTTTCCTTTGCAAAGGACTGTAGTGCATAAACCATAATTTTACATTCTCCATGCATTTTTGTAGAGGTAAAAAACCTTAATTCCACGTCTTCATTTTTAGAAATCATAGTCTCCTCATCCTCAAATCCCTGGACAACATGTCAGCTACCGGATTATCCTTTCCAGCAATATGATGAAAATCAGGATTTAATGACTTAATATATGCAATCCAACATAGCATAGCTATGTCTGGTGTAGAACAACTTGTGATCATCCCGAGTAATGGCGAGCAATCTGTCTCCACTATTACAGAACCACCAATAAAGTACTCCTTATCACACCTTAAGACAATTGCTACGTCCCAAAGTTCCTTTTTTACTTGAGGATATGCTCTTTGCTGAGCATATTTGCAAATCTGATAGCTTACCTTTTTCCATCCTCCTCATCTTGCCCAATAGCCCACCCAATACCGGTGGGACTCGTTTCAACCATCACAACAATTGGCTTCCCACTTTTGAAGCCTCTTATAAAGTCTCCTTCAGTTTTTGAATAGCCTTTGAGTGTTCTTCTTTCCAAACAAATTTTTGTCCCTTTTTGAGCAATTGGTATAACACCTCTGCTACATGTGAAAAATGTGGTAACCAAATTAGGTAAAAAACACACACACCTAAAAAATATTTGCACTTTTGTAATTGAATTGCATGTCTCTTTTATTCTTTGAATAGCATCCACATTGATAGGGTTGGGTCTTCTACTAGATGTCTACCGGCTACATATCCTGTATGAACCTCAATGTATCATTCGTTTTTGGAATCTAAACCACCTGTTAGAGTAAGGAGCACAAGAGGGCTCCAAAATGCCCATCTTAATCTTCTCATTCAGCAAGTCAACCAACTTAGGAAGATGAGCCTTTGGAACAGGAATCGGTCATAAATTCTACGGCAAGTGCGGAAAGGTAAATATCACCATGGGAGATACAACACTAGGATCAACACAACGGATCTCACCTGGTTGAAAAGCAAAAGCCTTTCCATGCTTATTTAACATTTCTTGAAAACATTCTATCTCTTCTTGATTTAGAAAATCCACATCACCAATCTTTAACTCCTGTAGAGTTTCTTCAGTAAATAAGTGCCCAATTTTACCTGGATCTTGGAGAATAGGTTGTTGATATGCTTTCTCCATAATTGTGTCACTCTCTTTTGGCAACAAAATGGCCACTGGTTTGACGTTCTTTGCCATTTTTTTGTATTTTGTATTCACTTGTACCTCTTCTGCATCCAACCCTTCTTTGAATTGAAAAATAAAATCATACATGTTAAGAGAGTTTACATTAACCATATTCATCCTAGCTTGATCATTAGATCATATGACTATATCCAATTCTCCCATCGTATCCACAAACGCGTATTCTTCAAAAATACCTAAAATTACTTCATTTGGGTCCAGTAATTCACATCCTTGAAGTATGCCTTGGACATTGCAAACACGTTTCCTCTTCCATCTGCACAAATCATCGAATTGTAGCATACCGAACCCTTTGAAGCCAATCCCAAAAATCCTGAAGAAAAAGTCTCTCTGTAAACATCTGCTATCAGTGAGAACTTTTCCTCCCAAGCACCATCGTAGTCCCGCTTTACAATGGCACTTGGAAAAAATATTGAAAACCCCTGTTCTCTTTGAACTTTTTCGTCAACTTCAGTAATGGATGATCTCTTAAGGTATCCATGTTCCTAGCATGATCCACAGAAGCAGATAGAAACTGAACTGCTTTCTTACCATCACAACTTCTCATTCTAGCATACGCAAATCCATCATCCAAAACCTTGGTTTCCATCCTCACCACTATAATGTATGGATGCCCTAAGATGACTGGATATGTAGAGTGATCCTGTACAAAAAAAATTTGTTCATCACTTTCATTGCATATGGTTATTTTAACATTAGGCATGCACCATGCAAATCCCCTGATTGTGCATTGGAAGCTTGGATACACCACCCATGTTCCACATCAATAGGTCACTTTCATTTCAAGAACAAGGTCTTTGACATAAGTTTACGTCTGATCCATGATCTACCAATGCAACAACCGGCTCTTCTGAATCACC
Organism: Adiantum capillus-veneris; assembly: GCF_014529385.1. Classification (NCBI taxonomy): domain Eukaryota; kingdom Viridiplantae; phylum Streptophyta; class Polypodiopsida; order Polypodiales; family Pteridaceae; genus Adiantum; species Adiantum capillus-veneris. The sequence continues at coordinate 24,470,876 of NC_140954.1, read as the reverse complement.
TACCTTTACCAAAGTTTCAGTAGTAGCCTTGGCCCAATGATTTCATGTAGAATGGTTGCAAAGTACATCTTATCCATACCCATCCTCATGAAATCTAACATGCTTTACCCATCTTGGAAGCTCATTGTTGTCCACTATGCTTCCCCATTCATCCTCAGCTAGTTCTTCTTCATTAACACTACCCATAATAGCTTCAATTTATTCATAAATTCTATGCACCCTTTGTTGTCTTGGTTGGGCCATTTTTGGGACCATACAATATTTGGTGCTTCCTCTTCATGAGATCAATAATATTGTCATGAAATTCCCACTTTGCAATACGTAGGATCTCACCCAATGTAAACTCCAACCTACTATTCAGAGTGCGTTCCTCAAGTACCTTTCTCACATTAGTAGCTTGTTCAATATCATATCTCAGCTTATATGAAGGGCCTCATGCTTTTCAGCCTTTTTTCTCCTTCTCGGCTTCATCCACTGAGATGTTGGGCAAAGTAGGAGGTGATCCCGAGCTAGAGTCCTTTCCCTTTGGTACCTCTGATCTTGTCGCTCTTTTTGAAGTTCTAGACAGATCCTCATCCCTCTCTTGCTTCTCTTCTACAAAAGTCTCATTGTGTTGAGATTTAGCTATGTATGCATATACTGAGAGGGAATCTACAGGGTCCTCCCACCCAATAGTCTTACCAATACAATTTCCCACTTGACACAACTGATGATACCCAACCTTTCCTTTTTTTTCTATTGTCATAGCATATGTCCAGAAGACCCCATTCCTACTAGAACCTTCAATTGGTTTTTCATGCCCTTTGTTCTCAATCTGCACACCGTAGGTCAGTGCTTCAGCTACACTTAAATGATGTTCCTGCAACATCTCTTCCATGCTTTTCTTCATACCACCTCTTCCATATTTGGTCTTTAGAGGCAACCCTATTTCACGCAAGTGTATCAAACCATCTTTCCAAAAAACCACATCTTTACGCTTGGCTTCAACAAACTCCTTGCACTCATTCCTGACATGGTCAAGACTGTCACACCACATACATTATTGACTCCCACTTCCTCTCTATGGACCGCCTTGTCTTGACCGGGAGGTTGAACCTTTCTCTTCAAGCTTCGCAGTTGCAAATTGATGTTCAATTCCTGGATCACCTTCACAAGATCATCCATGAACGACTCCTCTAGCTTTGATTCTTCTCCTTTATCGGCACAAGAACCTCTTCTTCCTTTTCTCCCGCCTCTGCATTTATCCCAACCAACTTATCCAATCTTTTTTGTCATTTCACCACCATATTAACTACTTCAATCAATTTTTTCCAATCCGATTTTAGCCCCAACTCCCCTGTGGAATCCTCACGGAGATCCACTAAGTTTTTTTTCAATTTCGGATTTGCAGCCTAAACAAAGAGTTCTACTTTCTCCAAATTAAGATTAGCCCATTCAATTGCAGACAATTGGGAAAATCCTTTTGTAAAATCTCTTAACAATTCAGGAGCAGGTAGCCCCTTATTATGCTGATACACCCACTTCAAAATACTCTTCTTGTAAAGCACTCCTTATCCTCAAGAAAATATTCATCCTTGAGAGCTTGTTAGAACTCCGCCTATGTAGCACCATGTGCAGTCCTCAGTTCCTCAATCCATGCACATAATTCAGGCACGACAACAAGTACAAAATTATCCACTGCAGCATGCTCCTCTACTCCCTTGTCTTCCATAACCTTCTCATAAACTTTGCAAAATCTAAAAATGTCACGACCTTCAAAGCGCCCCAATTTGTCTGTCACTGCTTATCTGGCTCACAAATCCGAGCTTCCATTACTCTTTCCAAACTTTGAGTATTGATGGTGCAAATGTTGTTGATGCATAAGTGCATCAAATTACTGCATTAACTGCTGCATACCATTATCTTGGCCTGCCGACATCACTACTTCCATCTACCCCGATCAATTTCACGTCAAGTTCACCAAATTTGTTAGAGTGTGCATCTCTCTAGAGTCGATCGGGAAAGCGTCGGGCTTCTCGCTGTAGACGGAGAAGTAGTCAAGATGGAAATCGAGGAAAACCAGTGTGATTGAGGTTGCTTTAGTGTTAATAAGATGATAAAGAGATGCTTAGCGAGAATTGTAAGAGAATATTACGAATCAGATCAAATTTTAAAGGCTTAGATTCAACTTAGAATAGAAATAAACACTTGATTAAGGCTGGAAAATAGAGGATGTTTCCATTAATTAGATATCTAGAACCTTTGATACAAAACGGTTTCATACTCCAACGTTGGTATGTCGGTCGCTTTGAAATCCCCCAATTAGAGAATCCAAAACCCAATGGAAGTAGTACATGCCCTGTCACCCTACCTATCCCTACTCGTACCCTTCTTCTTCTTCAACTCCTTTGTCTCCTCAGAAAAAAATCTCCCGTTTTCTCTTTGGAAAACTCTATATATACTGCCGCCTCAAACCTGTCCTTTAAGACACGTCCCCTTCCTATTTTTAGCCTCCCTTCCTTATTTAGCTTTTTTTTTGTAGCATGTGTAATTCTCGCTTTTCCCTATTTTTTGGACCCTAGATTCTATTATTAGATTTCCTTAAGCTCCATGACTCAACACTAAAGAGTCAATATTGGTTTCAGATTTTCAGTGTTGTACTGGCACTGGACACTGGCTCTCAAGATACTCTGCCGGTGGACATTGGAACTGGTAATACTGGCTCTCGAGACTTGGTCTCAAGATACTCAAGATACTCTCACACTGGACACTGGAACTGACTATATTGGCTCTCGAGACTCTGACTCTCTGGAACTAGAACTAGATAGTGCAGTTGGTAATACTGGCTCTTGAGACTATCTCTCAAGATACTCTGACACTGGACACTGGAATTGGCAGTACTAGCTCTCAAGACTTTGACGCTCAAGACACTCTCGCACTAGCGCTGGACAATGGAGCCAGTAGTACTAGCTCTCGAGACTGGCTCTCCAGATACTCTGACACTGGACACTAGACTTGACAGTACTGGCTCTTGAGACTCTAACGCTCGTGACACTGTGGCACTGGCACTAGAACTAGTAGTACTAGCTCTCCAGACTCTACCGCTCTCAAGATACTCTGACACTGGACATTGGAACTAGCAGTACTGGCTCTCAAGACTCTGACGCTTGAGACACTCTAGCACTAGCGCTGGACACTAGAAGTGATAATACTAGCTCTTGAGACTCTAATGCTCAAGACACTGGTGTTGGCAATATTGGCTCTCCAAACTCTGACCCTTGAGACACTCTTGCAGTGCTGGACACTGGAACTGGTAATACTGGCTCTCGGGACTAGCTCTCAAGATATTGTGACACTAGACATTGGAACTAGCAATATTGGCGCTCAAGACACTCGACATCAGATTCTCAAGGGCCAGACTGGCTCTCGGGACTAGCCAGAACTGGATAATATTAGCCCTTGAGAATCTGATGCTCAAGACACTGGCACTGGTAGTACTGGCTCTTGAGACTCTAATGCTTGAGACACTCTGGCACTGAGATTGGACACTGGAACTAGTAATAGTGGCTCTTGAGACTCGAGATACTCTGACACTGGACACTCGCTATAAGTTTATCAAAACCTTAAATTTGTATGAAAATTTGCACCTTTCACTCGTGCTCGGAAAGCGGCATGACAGTGTCTATCCGCTGAAATCCTCTCGGGCCACTTGTCCTAAGATGCACTATTTGTCTCAAATTTGCTAGACCTTTCAACTTTGAATTGCAATATCTTGCACACTGGGGCTTTGTTTGATAAGCAGTCTACACCGGCTTCTAGAGCACATCAAACTCCACATTCTAGACCACTGACTTAAAACTTTGGGCACCTTTACCTTCTATTGCAAATGAACCATTCTTGGAGCCTTTTAGGCCTAAAAAGCGGCATGAGGTATACATTTTCTCTCCCTTTTGACTGCCTAGGACCTTGATACCTGCTTAAACCCCTTGCCCTGCACTTGTGTGCACCCTTGGAAGTGCTTAGATGTACTTCTACCTTGACCAACTTTGTATGTACCATCATTTTTGGGGGCCCTTGTTGAACCATTCTTGGAGCCTTTTAGGCCTAAAAAGCGGCATGAGGTATACATTTTCTCTCTCTTTTGACTGCCCATGACCTTGATACCTGCTTAAACCCCTTGCCCTGCACTTGTGTGCACCCTTGGAAGTGCTTAGAAGTACTTCTAGCCTTGACCAACTTTGTATGTACCATCATTTCCGGGGCCCCTTGTCGAACATTTATGTTCGACCAAAAGAATATTTATAGAACTTTGAAATTGGCCCACAAAAATGAAAAATCAAAGCACTTGTAAAACCACAACCCTATGTACAAATTATGGACAAAATCTTCATCTCTTCTCGCACCCTGCATACTTTAGGTGGGTTGCCCACCCCTCTTGGCTATAATATGATGCACCTCAAGCACTAGAATTATTTTAAAATACAACTTGAGTAAACGGTGCACCTGAACGACATCCTGTGATAAGCAAAACAACCCCATGGAGATATGAACGTGGTCTTCAATTGGTCCTCAAGTGCAATTACTATCTGAAAATACCCCAAAATACCATCCATAATCGAGAATCTTTCATGCCCATCCACGTGGTTTAGGATCTCCTCTTGAAACAACAACGGGTAGTGATTTCTCTTGGTTTCCGCATTCAGTTGCTTGTAGTTTGACACATACTCTCCATTTATCGTTCTTCTTAGGGGTTATAATCACTGGTGAAACTCACTCTGACTCCTTCATAGGGTATATGATACTTGCATGTAGCAACTTTTTGATCTCCTACAAAAGGGACTCCTTTTTTATCTCCCCGAGTCTCCTCAGCTTTTGCGCTTTAGGTTTATGTCCCTCCTTGAGTACAATCTTGTGCTCTACCCCTTTTGCACCTTGCCAATCTTTGTATTCCATCGCATATAGGTTTGGATGGGATGCACACAGTTGAACATAATTCTCCCTCTCACCCTTGGTCAAATCCTCACTTAACATGCTTGAAACCTCCTCTACACTTAATTCACAAACTTCAGGTTGCATACCTTTCTCTTTAAGAGAGTCGTCTATGGTGACTCCAAACAAATCTACGTCTATCTTTAGCATTCGTCCTCGCTATTCTCTTCCTTTGTACTAGTATAGCTTTCATCATAGTCGTACTCGTAGCTTGTTGTGTCATCTTCATCTTTAGTTGCCATATGATGAGAACTGTTGGTCTTCAAATCTAGCACAATCTGTCGCCCTTTCCCTCTGTCAAGCAAAGTGAACACTTTGCTCTCCCAATCTTGCTTAGCACCTATTGCAAAATCCACAGCCTACCCAAAATGATTAGATAAGCATTATCACCTTCCTTCATCACAAAAAAGTATATTAGGCACTCTAAACACAAAAACAAGAAAAACCAAAAAAACTCTAGAACAAGGAAAACAAGAAAAGTAAGATCCATACTTCTAATGGATAGAGGGTGTAGGAGGACAAGTAGAGGGTGATGTTGTAGGAGGACAAATAGAGAATGATGTGTAGAAGGAAAAATAGAGAATGATGTTGTAGGAGGATGGATAGAGTGTGATGTTGAAGGAGGACGAATACAAGATGAGATAATAGAGTGAGAAAGAAAGATTAACAGAGTGGGAAAGAGAAAAAACTCATAATTTACAGAGTATATCTTAAGAACTAATAATTTTGAAATTTAAATAATAATTTAATTAAAATATAATAGCTATCATGACCAATACCTATCAGAAAAGAAGCTCTAGCAGGGCACCTAAATAAAAACTCCAAAGGGGTACCTAAGCCCCCAAGGGCAGCTACACAACCAAAAGAGATAGACTTGTTGCACTATGGCCTTAGGTCCATAGGGTGTCAAGAAAGAATCTCTAGCAGGACACCTGAATAAAAGCCCCCTAGGGCACCTACATGACCAAAAGAGACACATTGGTTGCACTAAACACCATATTCAATAAAATGGGAAAGTATCAATAAAATGGGAATCTTGAACTTCAACCCATGCCACTTAAAATGGGAAAATCCAATCTAATCTGGAAAAATCCAATTATGCCAAAATATAAAGACTATTTTACACCATGAGTTTGTTTAAGCATGAGGCCATCCCCTTCAATATGTGTTCCAATCACCTGTAGATTTTGTTTTAGTTTAGAAAACAGCCTTGTCTTAAGGGGTATGTGGTGTTGATAAACACCTTAGACATAACAAACATCAAGTGAGATAATGTGAAGGCACTTTTAATTCTTAATCTTTTTGATAGCTTTCTAAACATGGCATCTATGTCTTCATGTATGTGTCCCACTATTAAGGTAATTTGAAGGCACTATTAATTCTTAATCTTTTTGATAGCTTTCAAAACATGGAATCTATGTCTTGATGTGGGTGTCCCACCATTAAGAAACCCAACTCCACAATCTTAAAGACACCACGAGCTACAAGTAAAGATGGATATGCAAATAGATACCCGTTCTTATTTTCAACTACACAAATATCTAACTATTTTAGAAAGTTCTCAAGCAGTGTTTTGAAAGTTCTCCAAGTCTAGATGTCACCTTTATACTAGCTTCTTGTCAAATGATTTCCTTGATTAGGGATGTTGATACGTTTGCATGGGATGATATTTAGAAGTCTTCACTAACTGAAGATCTCAAAGCATTTTTGTGAAGCAAAGCATCAAACAAGCTATTATCACGAGTTTTCCCACAATATTACCCAAATCTCTTGTTTAATGTTTATCTCCCATTTCTAGGTTGTGCAAGCAAAGACAGAGAGATCCAATTGTTTCATCTGAATCAAAGGACCCCAAACCTATTAATGGAAAGTGTTCCCATCTACCATGACCATGCTCATGAGTTATTATGATTGTCAAAGACACTTATAGCTGCCATGAGTTCTTTGTGTCTTTTGCTTTAGTATACAATCAAGCTATTGATGTTTTTCTTTAAATCCATATTGTCATGGATGATGCATACATATAATGAGGGAACATCTCCAAGTCCTTGCACCACCCATAGTATAATTTTTTGCAAGTTTTCTTTTGTTATACGTGTTTTCTCCACTTGTCCATAATATTGTCATGCTCTTTTTGGGCTTTGTAGCACACAACTATGATTTAATCCCACTACACAAGATACATTTAGAAAATTCAATTTACTTTTGAGAATGAGACATGGGTGAACTCATAGTTTTGTATCTTACTAAATGCAGAAGAAGATAAGCCTTATATCATGTGACTATGAGTTTTGGATTGATCTCTTTAATGATATCAACTGAGAGGCGGAAGTGAAAAAATAGACCCGGTGGCCTCTACACCAAGACTATGCACAATGGCCTCATCATGGGGAATACACAATAGGGCACCACCTAGCAAGATATGCAGCTAGGACGCATACATATACACAATGAAACATGCCATGGAAAACAATTTCAAGATCCACGCCCAAATGTGGAATGGGGTAGTCAGAGAATAAGGTGAGAGGAGTGGTGAGTGAGTGAGAATGGGCTTGCTACTCGTGCATGTAGTAAGGAAGATAACGAGGTTAGGGATACATGCAAGTATGCTCACTTCTCATACAAGAGGTGGCGAATCCGCACACCTCAAGATGGAAGTAGCAAGATGATAGGAATATGAGAGGGAGAGAGAGTGTGTGTGTATGGTGGCGAATCCGCACACCTTAACATAAGCAGGAAAAAAAAAATAGCAAGGAGCAAGCATATACCATACTCACAATGAGATGTATCCAAAGAGACACAAAGTATGGCACCAAGATGGAGTGTGTTGATTGCTTGCAAAAGATGAATACAATATGTAGCGTATGGCAGGAAAATGAGAAGGGAACAAGATCGTAGGAGGCATAATGGAGAGATGGGAGTTGATGGCGAGGAATATCATGAGTGTGTCCACCCTTCTTCTTCTTGAAATTGTGCCTTCAACCCTTAATTACAAGTGGTGTGGAGGTGTGGTGCTCATCTTTTGTGCATGGTGATGGTGATGATGATGGTGTTGTGATTATGTGATTAGGGTTCATGCTACAAGCATGTAGCACAAGAGTGTGTATGGATAGGTGTGTGTGTGTCCCAAGTGAGCTCTCATGGCCTCCTTATATAGGGAAGGAGGAGAGGATTTAGCAATATTTCTAATTGAAGTGAGTGTCCCACTCTAGTGACTAGAAAAATGGGGTGCATGTGACTGTGGCTCCCATCTTGTCTCCTCATTATTTAAAATACCAGAGTCAATAGAGAGAGAAGAAGAGAGAATGTGGGTAGGATGTAGAGGATAGAAAATATTTACAATAGTCTAGCTTTGGCTAGACATAAGCTTATTAGGGAGAAAAGAGAGAGGTAAGAAATTTACAAGAGAGGTTGTCGAAGGTGGATAGTTGTTGATGAGGATGGATCCTCCAAAAATGGTGATAGAATCACTCTAGACTTACCAAGACCTCATTAAAAGAGCCTTGTCTCTTGTAATCATGCTTGAAGACTTGTAGAACCATAGCCATTCTAGAGGGAAGAAAATTGGGGATGGCCTGTGTCACCATTACACGAGAAAACTGGGGTCCAATACAAAAATCATAGCTCCGCGTTCATGACTCCAAAAATTCTGAAAAAAATTGAGCTAAAAGTTGAGATCACAAGCTACATCTTTCATGTTGAACGCTCCTTCAGATTCGGGGTTCTTCTCTACTTAAAAAATTCAGCCAAATAATGTATTATTTGTGGTTGCAAAGGTCTTTTGGTGGTCCCCTTTGAGTGGACTTTCCTCTTGCCTTCAAGTGTAAGCTCCTTCATGTGTTTGAAAACATGACCTAGAGTTTTGAAAATATTGGCAATCATCTAGATGGAGGTATTATTGAAATTTGAAAGTGGGGTTGAGATTTGAAAATTAAAACTAGTGAATAAAATATTTGGTAGGGTGGAATAATATATATACATGAAAAATATATTAGAAAATACTAAAATATATAATGTAATTTAGAATATATATATTTAAGGTCAAAAGAGAGATCAACAAAGAAAGCTTACTTATTTATGCTACATCGTGGTTGATTAGCATAAGTCTTATTTATTTAATAAAGGCTAAAAATTTTGTGAAAAAGGGAAGAAAAATCAAAAGTAACTTATGTAATAGGAAATATTTTGGTAAAAGGGCAAAGATATATGGGGGGCCTCCCATGCATGGAAAAGCTTGCCTCACAACCTAGCAGTCTGTCTTTGATATGATAAGGAAGGTTTCCCTGGTACCATTTGGTGCAGTCCTACAAGCATCTATCTTGAAATTTTTTTGACATAATCCTGACTAATAGTTTCTCTCATTGCATCATGGTCCCTTGACCTTCCCATATAGACAATGCTCCCATGCAAGAATACCCACACTCCTACTACAAATCATTTCTTGTATCTATAAAATGATATCTTTGAAATACCACACATCTCATAGAATCCCTTATAAAAAAAACTCACGTTCAATGAAAAAGTATTGTCAATGGTCCCTTAACCTTCCTATATAGCCAATGCTCCCATGCAAGAATAGATGCACTCCTACTACAAATTGTTTCTTTTACTTATAGAATGATATCTTTGGAATCCCACACATCTCATAGCATCCCTTGTAAAAATTCTCATTGTTAAATTTTATTGCATATTTCATGTGGACCAATACATTAAGCTATTCCCAATGTATCAGACACATAGTTCGTGTGAGCTTGTTAAAGCTGGTCCCAAATTTTTCTTCTAAGAGCCATTGGTAGCATTTTGTGATCTACTTCCTAACAACATTTCTTACCACAACAATCTAGAGTTTACACTTGTTGCAGAGACTCAATATACATATTTTTTGATGTTGTTGGTTCTCTAATCCAATCTTTTGGTTTCCTATTTCTCATACAATACTTTCGATTGTTGGATGGTACCACAAGTTTCTGGTCACCATATTATCCCAATTTTCCCATTTGACTCAAATTGCATAGCATCATCACCAAAAGTGATGTGACGTTGAGAAAATTGACCATTGTAATTGGCCATGCAACAAGCCTAATACTATCAACATCAACAAAGCATGGCTTGCTGCAAAATCACACATCCTCTCTACTACCATACTGACATTGTTTTCCCCAAGAAAACAATGGCATGAAATAAAGGACATTCCTTTGCCAATACACGTTGTCTTACCTTCATTTCACATCATGCATGAATGCTAGCTATTTTGGTTCACTGTTAGTATTAGTATTAGAAATGGGACTTATAGGGTTGCTGATTGGCTCAATCTTGCTACCATGTAATGACTCTCGACTCCACTTCACAACACTGTTAGTTGCATCACCTATGGTAGATGCATCTATGGTTAGAAAGGGAAATGGAATTTCATGACAAACCCAATCTTCTATTGCAATGAAGATGTTTCCATGACTAATGGTAGCTCCATGACACAGTCCATCAAAGTTAATGATGACTACAAACCCAACATATAATGAGTCCCTCCTTTGTGCCCAAAGAAAGGAACATTTTTGAACCATGCAAGAAAAGGTAGAGCATGTCAAAAAGGGCCAATGCAACCATTTCACTACCTAGATCCTCTTTCAATATAAATTGAAAGAGGATCAAGTCACATGAGGTTTGGTCAGCCATCCAAACCTTATGCATATAGTTAACTCCCAAGAATATTTTAGTCGGTCAAGGAACACAAACTATTAAATGTCAACACAAAGATCTCTTAACTACCAAGATTATTGATATTTGGATGGCTGGTAAAATCTTGTGCAACAAATTTTTATAAAAGCATCACACTTTGTGAGCTATTACATTATAGCTCAAATTGTTTCAAGTGCACATTCTAATATACTAAACATGGTGAAAAGCTAATATGTATAGTTATCTTGAACATAACCTAGTTCACTTGGACATCGAGATATGTTGAGATTTGGATGGATGGCCAAATCTTGTTGAGCTATTTTATATAGAAGCACAAAACTTTACGAACTTTTGTACGAGGTCAAGGAACTATCCATGGAATGCCTTGAACATTTGCAGGAAAACTTGACTAGCTGTAAAGTTCCATGAGATTTGGACAATCACCCTAATCTCATGGATAGATTTGACTTTGTACTCTCAATCCCCAACCTTTGTAGGAGTGTTAATGCATCTAGACTATTAAAAATTGGCACGGCACTATTTATACTTATGTTGAATAGACCATAGCTTACATGAACGCTTTAAGGGCCTCAACACAAGAGTTCACATTAATTTTAGTGCACATACTTGTAGTAAGTTCAAATGAATTTTAGTGTAGAGAAAGCTTGCCGCTAGCATAATTAGTCTTTGTAGAAACCTAAGATAATTGTCAAGTTCCCTAAGATATGGCCAGCCGTCCAAATGTCATGTATAGTTCTGACTCCATTCTATGAACCCTCATCTCTGGAAGAATTGTTAATGCATCCAAACCATTAGATATTGTCAAGAGACTATGTATACTTATGTTGAATGTACCATACTTTACATGAGATTTGGCCAATTGTTCGAACCTCACACATGAACATTACCATGTGCAATCAACCCTCATCCTTTTTAGGAGTGCATAGGCATCCATATCACTAAATATAATGCAAAACCAATAGAAAACTTATTCTAAAGCTAGTTAATTCTCTTTAAACATCAAGAAAAATAATATTTTTTTACATCCATTCAATTGTCTGGGTACCATAGTTTGATAGAATCACCATGGTTTATGAGACACTACATGAGTTCACATGTTCACTTATACAAGAATCTAGGCACTAACATATTCAATCTTTCTAAGAAAACTAAACTATCTATCAAGTTCCATGAAATTGGGCTAGCCCTTCAAATCTCATACATAATTCTGACTCTGTGCTATCTACCCTCAAATATAGCAAAAATTTTTAAGCATTCAAGCCACTAGACATTGGCAAGGACTATGTGTACATATGTTGAATTTACATTACTTTCCATGAGGGCATTAAGGGCTTCAACACACGAGTTCACATTATTTCTAGTTCACATATTTGTAACGTGATTGAAGCTATATGATAGCATCTTGAACCTTTCCAAGATAACTTAGAGAGCTATCTATGAATTCCCATGAGATTTGGCCAACGATCCAAATGTCACGCATAGACATTACCATGTGCTATCAATTATTATCGTTTTCAAGAGTTTCTAGGTATCCTTACCACTAGACATATTCGAAGATAAAAAAGAAAACTTATGTTGAAGCTAATTTTTTTTCCCAAATATCAAGACAGTCGAGATTACCGCCGTCCAATCTTTGTGGTTCACATCAGCTCCAATGAAAGGTGTTAGTGTATTTAGTCTTTCTATGCAACTAGATATCAAGCTCCATGAGATTTGGCCAGTTGTCCAAATCTCATGCATAGATATTACCATGTGCTATCAAGGAATTCCCATGCGATCTAGCCAACTATCCATATCTCATGCATAGAAATTACAATGTTCTATCAACTTAGAGATGTTTATTATCTTACTGACATGTATGTATACCAATACACAAACACGCAAATGCATATATGACCCATTTGACGTGGGATAAACCCTAATCCTGTTTGAGGTTTCGGCTTAGGGTTTGGCGGTCAAGGTTTGGGATTTAGGACCTGGGGGTTATGAAGTAGGGGTTAGGGCCCTAATTTTGGAGATTAGAGAAAACATTTATTGTTTAGGGTGTAGGGTTTGAAGTTTGAGGCTTAGAGTTTAGGGTTTTGGAGTTACAACTTATGGTTTAGGGTTTAGGTGTAAAGTATTGCATGTACGTATGTATGTGTATGCATGTAGCTATATTGGTTTGTATGTATGTATGTGTATAATATATGTATGTATGGATCATGGGTGTGCTCATGCTTGTGTGGAGGAAGGTCTCACCATCCTTGTAAGAGGTAGTGTCTAGTCCTTGTACATCCTTGGAGGATGGATTTGGCATACGTAACAAAGAACATGCCTTTTGATCGATAATGTTCACCATGAAAAAATCAAATGCATGTTTGTACAAATGCAAATGAGAAACATGTGTAAGCTTTGACCTTCCCAAAACACTTGGTAATCCTCTTAAAGTTTCGTTGTTGTCTCCACCTTGGAATCTACAATGGATGCACCAGTGCTTGTGAAAACTCTATCGTGGAGCCCTTGGGCAGCTGAAGATGCACACGAAGATCCTCTTAACCTTGGAGGAAAAGGACCTCAAATGCTCTCTGATGTTAATACCTGTGGGAAAAGGCTTTAAAAGACAACACTTGTCAAGTTCTAAACTCTATGAGAACTACAGCTGGAAGAGTCCTCTTGAGAATAATGGCAACGTGTGGCAGTGCTAGAATCAACGCTAACGAGGTAGATGACGGGCAATGAAGAGCATCAATCGGATGGTGTCGGTTGCGTGGGCAGGAGACCATTCGGGAAATTTCTAAGCCAAGGTGGGGATTGGAGCCAAGCTGAGAGAAAGGATGAGTAGCTTGAGTAGCACAAGGCCCTTCTACAGGTCAAAGCGCGGGCAAGAGGTATAGCATGTGGGACTCGGGAGCAGGCAAACTCTTGAGGCGTTGATGGTGATGATGACAAGGATAGTGGGCCAGCCAGTTGTGATTTTGTAGCTATTCAAAACCTTTCTAGAGTGAGATCACAGCTTCGACTAGTTTCCTACCTTTTATAATCCTTTTTTGCTCCTTTGAAATCCATTTCATTGATAGGAAAATGATCTTGTTAGCAACATATTTGGCATGGTGAGAGTGCACTAGTTAGACAATTTGTCCTTTGCTCCCTCGTTGTGGAGTAGCTTGATCACCCCGATATTGATCGAGCAGGAGGGAGCTTGGTGAGAAAGGGACTCTTCCGAGGCCTCTAGAAGATAGCCTCGTGCTAATACCTCCTTCAAAGTGGATAGAAACTCAGTAGGGAGTTCATCTAGACCAGGAGTTTTGTTAGGCTTCATACTCTTGATTTCTAGATGTATATTTGCTAACAAAGCATCATCTAGTTGAGCTGAGATGAATTTAGCTTGATGGGATAGAACATCAATGCATGCATCTACAACCTTGAGGCTCAGTTATTCCTTAGGGCTATACATCTTGCTAAAATATCTTCTTGCAAATTGTAGATTCTAGCTCCAGTCTTGATAGGGAGTCTACTTTAAAAAAACCGACGTCTCTTTCCTTGATGTTCTTCTTCCGAATAGATTTAAAGTTTTATCAACTTTTTTGGCTCTCAGTCTTGATAGGAGTCTACTTTTTAAAAAATGACTCTTTCTTTGATGTTCTTCTTTCGAATAGATTTAAAGTTCTGTCAACTTTTTTGGCCCACCACTGTTTAAAAAAAGAAGAGGAATGATTTAGCATGATGTCCTTTTCCACCTTGAGCTTAGATCTTAAGGAGAAAATCACTGCTTGTGATGGGGTAGTTTGCGGACCCGGTTCTAGCTTGACTAGCCCATCGTACACTCAATCCTTGCGCTTTTTTCTAATCAAGGTGACTTCTTTTCTTGTTTTGACTATAAAAACTTAAGTGCCTTTGATTGCCCGGCTCCAAGCTCTAGTAGGTGATTTATTCACATGGAATGCTTGCATCTAGATATTCACCATAGATTCTTGAACCACGGGGAGTCTGAATAGCACTAGAATTATGTGAGATTTGTGGTTCCTCATTTTCTCCCTATCTCATCTAATGTGATTGAGAGTGGGTAATGGTCAAAAAGATAAGAGGTAAACCGTGGTTTAGTCTTGACCCTATAGTGGGAGCTAATGAGAGAGAGAGAGAGATCCATGTAGCATTGTCCCATTTATAGTACTTCATCCAAGTGAACTCACATTCGGTACCTACATCCCAAGGACTCAACTTAGTTCTGAGAGCTTCCCATATTGCAAGCTCGACACCCTTTTACCACTGAACCTAGAGACAAAAATCAATCACTGGGGGATTCTACCATGTAGAAATCCCCTATTAGTATGATGGAACCTTGGAGTGATTGAAGCTCCTCCCACTACTTCGTACAATTTAAGACAAGACCACCTTCTAAATGCCCACTTGTCTAGCACTTGAGGGTTGAGGGAGTGCCATAGAGCACCAATTGTGGCCTACCTAGGATGATTGTAAACGGTCTTTATTACCTAAGGGGATACCGATCACACTACCCCCCAGAACAATGATGGTAGGAGTCCACAACCCATAGGTGATCCTTTGAGATAATCTGAAGAGATTTCTATCCACTTGGATAAATTTGGCCATTTGTTGGTAGGGTTTGTCTACAATTTCATCAGTGTCTCTTTCTCAAATACCCAAGAGAGCAAGGTTTTGACAATAAAGATTCAATCTCTCTCTCTCTCTCTCTCTCTCTCTCTCTCTCTCTCTCTCTCTCTCTCTCTCTCTCTCTCTCTCTCTCTCTCTCTCTCTCTCTCTCTCTCTCTCTCACACACACACACACACACACACATGCACCCGGTTCTATAAGACAACATTAGCAATTCTAAACTTAGCAACATAATCTAGTATCTATAAAACATTGGTGTACACCATATGATGGTGGCATCGAGTACTCCAAAGACTCCTCCTACTTTGGCAAAGACGGCTTGAATTCCTCCAAGGAATCAATGTGATTAGTGCCTAAACTTTGATCTGAAGTGACTAATCACATCCTTTTTCATGTGCTTAAACTAAATTTTGTATCTAAAACAAACTAATGATTCCATATTAGAAAAGATTCTATTCAACAAAGCTATTTCACATTGTTATAGATAGAGAAAAGTAGATGTACTTACATGTAGAAAACGGTGATTGACTTGCTCTCATGAAAGGTGTAGTCGATTGCTCGTTGTCTAGCAACGCTAATCCACAAAGTGCTCTCTTTCAATTTTTTGTGTATATATGCTTAAATGTAGAAGTAAGAAGAGTACGCTCTCCAATTTCCACTCTAATTACACATGTGTAACATTAGGAAATTTCGGAGGTCATTTGGAGGGCCTTCTTAGAAACATAGAATTTTGACTTTATCTGTCATAATAATCAATATCTAATTCTCCTAAATGATTTTCTCATGTTAAACTGATCATTTAATATGGGGAAGTGCTAGGGGAGAAAAAGTTAGAATATTGGTTAAGTTAGTAGACCGACCACAGTAGGGATCCAAAGGAGGGGGATCCAAAGGAGGGAAAGTAGGGATCCAAAGGGGGGGGCATTTGCAAAAGAGCTATGTGCAACAATGGGCTCCAAAGACCTTAGGGTTCAGCCCATTAAGACTTCCAAAATGCTAAAGTTCCAAAATTCAAAGGTTGTGTCCAAAGGTCAAAAGCCTAGGGAAATTGGATGCTTTGTGTGTGTCCCAAAAGTCTTCAACCATCCCTACATAGGAGGGGGCGAGCCCTAGAAGTACGAGATGAGAGACACACACACACACAAGCTCCCTTTACACAAAGGGAATGAGGGACACATGTCAGCTCCCTAGCCTAGATGCCCACAATGTGTATTCAATTCCTATTGGACGGCCTTGGAGGTGGACCAATGAGAATTAGGCTAGAGTAAATCTAGTTGAATTAATTTAAAAACACTTAATAAAAGAAACAATAATAATTAAGCTCTCTAGAAGACTACTGGATAGTCTCCCAAGGGATCCAATGAGCATTCAGTAGCCTAATGGCTTGCCTGATTCCTATTAGCCAGGAGACAAAGGGGGCCAATGAGAGTTTAGTTGAATTAAGTAATTACCTAAAGCTCTCACAAAAGGGGAAAGGGGGACACATGTCAGAAGACTATCACTTATGCTGCTTAATTTTCATTGGCTAGACCTGGGGAGGTCCAATGAGGTGTGAGGATGAGCAAATAGCAAGAGGGGTCGGCCAAGAGAGAGAGGGGGACTCATTTTTTCAAAGGATTATTCACTTACACACTCACACAATCAATGTGTGAAGCTAGAAGACTCTCTCTCTCCTTCTCAAGCTTTAATGGAAAGCTTACCACCTACTCCAAGCTTGTGAGAAGGGAGGTCTACACCAACAACTCTTGGCTTTGTGATGCAAATCCAACCAAGAGCCAGGCTTCAATGCTTGCTCATCTCATCTACCATGCTAATTACTAATCTAAGCTATGCTAATATGAGTGATTATGTGAGGAGGTGTACATCTTTCTCGTAATAATACTCCTTCTTCCTCTCAATCTACTCTCATACCCTGCTAGCTCTCACCATCTTCGAAGGTGTGTGAGGTCTTGGGTCTGAGATCGTGAGGGAATTGATGTTGTGTTTGATAAGTGTTTTGCTTAGTGGTTGAAGTTTCCATCTTAATTGCACTAGTTATTATTGAAGGAACACAAAGAATTGTATTGTAAAATGTCTCTCTTGATGGGAGAAACCATAATATGAAGCCTTTTGGAGGGGGGGACCGGCTCCATGCAAATCCAGTCCTTAACTGTTGTCAATTGCTTAATTTCTCTATCTTTTGAAGTATTGTGTATGCTATCTAACTAGGTGTTATGCTTTTTGTTGCTCTCTCCACCCAAGCACTCTTTTTATTCTCATTAGGAATCTATTCTAATGAAATGCTCACTATGTTCATGCTATTTTCCACTACACACAAGATGCTAGGCCAATAAATGTTACATTCTCTATCTAGAAAATAGGTGTGGTAAAATCAATTGTAACCTTGAAATAACCATTTGAAAAGTGCACTTACAAGTAGATTCTTGCCACAGTGTCATAACGGCCATGATGATTGAAGAATAAATCATTTTCAGTTGCATTTAATGAACGTTCTAGAATTGGAGGGAGTTTCAAGTATGTGGAATGTATGACTAAAGGAAATAGGAAGTATCCTTCCAAACCTACTCTCTCATTGTTTGTGCATTGACCTTAAAGAAATCATACCTTTCTTGCAATGTTGCATACATGGCTTCTTCTTCCACCCCCACAAATGTCCTCCTTAAAAGACCCTTCTATCATCTACACATTGACCTGGATCCCCAAGATATGCCATTGTGTAAGCAAGGCAAAACTAACATCAAAGTGACACCGATCATGACAGAGAGACTCAGAGCAGAGGGAGCAAAACACTTAGATATTTGGACAAAAGGCTCACTCTATCCACTGAATCCCATGACCAATGCTTTCCCTGCATTTTCAAATCCCACTAACTTATTGACCTTTGCAGGTAATGGAGAGAATGGATTGCTTGGCTACTGTAAAGCTCTAAACAACAAATCAAAAACTTATAAAGACATGGTGAAGCACCAAGCAAATGAGATTCAGAGACTTTCAAACTTGCATTATGAGGACCAAATGACTGTAATGTAGCACACACAAGAATCACAGGTCTTGCGAACAAAGGTACGGTCATTACAAAACAAAGAGACAATGTTAGGCACTCGTGTGCGAAAGAAGGAACTACGAAAACTTGAAACGTTGAAGGTAGGCTCTGGCGGCCTTAAGAAAAGAATCCAAGAATTGAGGTGAGCATTGTGAACTGTCTAATTAATTTAAACTAATCTAAGTTTTTGCTTATATTAGTTATGATTTCTTTGTAGAGATTCTATCTATCCAGACAAAGAAAACATAGACCCAAATGCCAATGTAGGAAAGCAGTTAAAGACATTGATAACTAGTGGTTTTGCAAAAGATATAATGCATGACAAAAAGTTGACGGTTTTGCCACGGGATATCATTGACAGATTCATTTCAAAGAATGCACTGCCTGCCAAGCATATACAGGGTACATTGGACTCCCTTGGAGTTAGTAAAAGAGGCTACTCAGCTATTCAATAGTCTATCTCTTCCATGTTTGTGAATAAGGGAATAAAGTCTAAGATTTTACCAACAACTGCAAGTGTTTGGAAGGAAAGATTACATCTCAATAATGAACAGACAGACTTCATTGGATATCCATTTCATTTTCAAGATATTTATAGCTCACATGGAACTACGGTCACTTATGATGAGTACAACAATATCTTCATGGACCTCACTTTGTTGCAAACTAAAATGCTAGAGTTTTACAATATCACATTCAAAGAGACAGGTGGCATTCTACATTTTGTTTCGAAGCTAGATGAGTGTGAGATTCTTAAAGAGAAGAAGCTAGAGAAAGTTACAATCACATTAATGAATAGGACTCTTTCCAAATGTCCCACTGATGACCCTTCATACTTCAATCTTCAATCAGAAACAAACATATGGTGGCTTGGTGCATTTCAGGTAATCCACTTGTCTCCAATTTTGCAGCTCTAGCAAGCCCTCTATTGTACCTAAATTTTAGATTTATTTTTTGTATCTCATAAGGATTAATCTTGCAGGTAAAGAAACAAGACCATGACATTTTATTTTGGGTGCTCCATCCGATACCTCTTCCAGATATCATTGATAGGCAAATGAATCAAGGAGAGGTATTGGTTGTAGATGGAAGAGGAGACTTTCAAGTTCAATGGCATCTTGCAGGTGACCTCAAAACACTAAAGAGTATGTATAATTGTGGAATGGGTGCCATGGAAAAGTCTCCATGCTTGTATTGCATGGAACCTGCAAAGGTGATGGACCCAAAGTGGTGGCGAAAGGCTCCTAATCGTCACAATCAAGACTCTAATTTCCAACCAGTTCTGGATATAACACTTGTTAATGTCCATATTTTTACAATGCATGGTCTCTGTCAAATTGTAGGAAGTTGGTATATCTGTACATTGGGTTTGCTTGGAAAATCAAAAAGTCAGATGAATGACAAGTTTCTCTAGAGGCTTTGAAACTAGTTTTGTCAGAGATTGGTCTACATGGGGGCAATGTGAAAATCTAGTGGGGCGAATAAAAGTCAACCAATGAGAAAGATGTACCCTTCAAACCATCCATAGGTGGGGTCAAGGCACGCCGTTTTCTATCTAAACCTCAAGGTATGAAAGATGTGAAGCTAACAAAGCAAGGGAGAGTATATCACTCTACGTACATTAGCAAAGTTGAGTATATGCACTTGAAAAAACTTCATTTAGCAGTGAAAGACGAAGAGCCAACAACTCACAATGCAAAGGGTGATGTGTGGTGTTCCATTGACACATTATTTCAAATGTGTGAGAATGATGATTGGTTGCAAGATAATCTCAGCAAGTTTAAATAGAACCTTCAGCTATTGAAAAAATCCTTCAAGACAGCATGGACTGACACTCAAATCACTCATTATTGGGAATCCAAGTATATGGAACACCGAGGGCCTGGAGAAGTCTCATTACATGGTTAGAAATGCCTACTTCATACACATACAGCATGGAGGCTCTCGAAATGCGGCAAACAGTCTAAAGGCCTTATTTCAGTGGTTTTATTGCAGAATCATTCATCGCATGCAACAAAAGAAAGTATTGGCCTCTTCAGTAACCGTACAAGAAATCAGACATGCAACTTCAGAAAAGAAAGCGAGCAGACGTGTTCAATAACTCAAGTGCTCTTGAAAGTCAAATGAGGTGGAGGGAGACAATGCAATATGCCAATCATCGGTGGAACAAGAGAGTTAGAGTTTAGATGATCGGATGTACCACACATGCCTGTAGAATTAAATTCAATATGTACCACAACTATTTCAACCTTTTGATGATTTGCAAATATCATTTGGAACCTCACCCTTGTATCTGATCATTAAATGTTTGCCATACTCTAAGAGTTCAGTAGGGTTTTCTTTCCCTAAAGATAATGCCATTGCTGTGTATGTGTAGTAATATGCTGCACGGTCCCCTAGTATTCTGGTGAGTAACCAAAACATTCTCTCCCAAAAACCTTGTCGACGAGGATAACTTTGTCAGCATGTTGTGGCAGCATTGGACCACCTAAGAAGCAAGATAATGTCTTGAAAGCATAGGTTGCAGTATTGCCCTCTTGTGACATTCCATTGTGGAAGATTAGGAGGGGTGCCTCACATAAACTAGGAAGATACTATCCTAGAGCTACATCCCTACCATGGAATTGTCTTCTTCGACGACGAAGAAAGTTGTCCTTTTCAGCAATCCACGACTGTAAGCAAAAGAAGTGTTTGTGTGTGTGTGTGTGTGTGTGTGTAAGAGAGAGAGAGAGAGAGAGAGAGAGAGAGAGAGAAAGATTGGGGGGGGGGGGGGGGGGGGGAGCAAGATTTTATACTATGAAACTCTCATCTTGCAAAAAAAGCTCATCCTTCCATAGGTTGACTGATCCGGTTGACTCCTAGGCTGGTCGCTTAAACCAATCTTCCATATCCTGTTTACTAGTTGATGGCTTAAGATTTTTTCGAATAGTTTGAAATGTGGCTTCATCAGGAAGGCTTTCTTTATGCTTTTCTGCCTTTTCAAAGCAAAGTTTAAGGCAGTCCAGTGGATTACTGGAGATCTCCATTTCCTTGTCATCACTACTGTCATCTGAAACAAATCCATTCCTCTCCTCCTGATACTTGGAGATAGTGGTGTCCAGTGCAAAGTCCTCCTGCAAACAAAAAAATACTTTGTATATCATGAAGGAAAATGTATGACCTATTACCAAATTTAAACTCTGGCACTCCTAGTAGCATTAAGGTGGCTTGCCATTAATTAAAATCTGACACATCTAGAGGTAGCTTGATATTGAGGTTTTCACTGAGAGAAAATTTCTTTGTTCCACCTCTTTTGCTTCTTCTTCAAGATCAATGGACTCTTCTATCTCCGTCACTTCAATATATTCCTCATTCTTTTCCTCTTTTTCATCTGCTGGTAAATCGTGTTCCTCCATGACCTCCTTAGGATCTTTCATAAGACTTGTAAATAATCCATTTAAAAATATCAGAAATCCAAAGGATTCTTGAACCATCTTGCACTCCCGTTCATGTAAGCTGCACCAATGGGGTCTGTACATAAGAGGAAGCTGATTATATTTCTTGTAAGACTGTCTTTTAGGATCACAATCTTTTATATGGACTACCACCATTTCATCAACATTAACCCTGCCCTCTTGAGTGTGAAGCTCAAACTTCTCTTGTTCTAGCTTCAAGTGTTCACTCTGTTCAGCTATAAACACATCAAGATTAAATAGAGCATTAAAAATGCAAGAGACCAAGTCAAACTTATCACCAACCCCAGACGAAACTGCAAAATCTAAAAGCCTTTCATCAATCACTGTAGGGTCTTCATAAATAACTACTTCTTTTTCTTTTTGATTGTTGCAACACATTGGGCACTCTGGAAAGTAGGTGCTGAAAAATCCACATCTCTTAAGTGAGTTCGGTAAACTAAATTTTGGAGTAGAAGGGGACTCCTTTTTGATAGATGGATCAGTATCAGGCTCCTCCAAACCTAGAGCAGGCTCCTCCAAACTCATGGTAGGCTCTGCACTAGATATATCAATGGATTTTGTGAAGTCTACATTCCTCTTTATTGAAGTTTTTAACAGCTCTCCTGCACTCTTCTCGGAACATTTTCTTGGTCAACGATGCGCTCGGGATCTATTTTCTGCCTCTTCCTCCTATGTGATCTTAATCTTGCCATTTATTTCATACTTACAAATATAAGTTTCATCAAACATAAATAAAAAGAAGAGCACCACATGATCATATAAGTTTTGAACAAACTATAGCTATGTATCTCGTAGTTATTCCCAGCATGGATAGAATACAAAACTGCTTTATAGTTGTGAAGAGCAAAAGCCATAAAAGTGGATCACGGCGTGCAGAGTGCATAAACCAAAATCCACAGAGCTATTGGTGCACCGTAATCCACTTGATGGGCTTTTATACAATGGAATAGCTACCAAAACATCAAAGAATATTATTCTCCAAAAAACCGTTTGTACAATTTCAAAAGTGGATCACGGTACGCGGAGTACGTAAACGAACGTCCACAACACTACTAGCACGCCATGATCCAATATTTTGTTAAATGGTCTTTTACATTTTGAAGCACGTTCCTAGATACAACTAAACTATGGACCAAATGAAAGTGAAGAGATTGAATTTACCTTTGCCAGGACAAGACATTCCTCTTGGAGTAGAGATGCAGGACTGGGAATGTTGTTGTTGGTCTTCAAGCTTCTGATCCTGCACCTTGAAGGAGGCAGAGGCCTTTTTAAGTCTCTCTCTCTCTCTAGCCTCTCTCTCTCTCTTGATGTCTGTATTTAGCTTTGCCAATATCATTTCTATTCTCCCCTTTACTAAGTTACTCTCTCTCTCTCTCTCTCTCTTCTCTTCCGTTTTCATACAATAATAGACATTACCAATAGCGCTTTTAACAAAGCAAGCCGAATATTTTTGTACACGTGTTAGACGGACATGCATTAAATGGGTGATACGACCACAATAAATATATTTTAACAACCGAAAAATACGTGTACTATTTATGGTAACAAATGAGCACTTGGATTCATGATGAGAGAGAGAGAGAGGGAGAGAGAGAGAGAGAGAGAGAGAGAGAGAGAGAGAGAGAGAGAGAGAGAGAGAGAGTTTCTGAGTGTCTGTTGGGTTTGAAAGAGGAAGACAAAGAGAGAGAGAGAGAGAGAGAGAGAGAGAGAGATAGTGTTTTTGATTGCTTGTTTGGTTTGAAAGAGGAAGATACAGAGAGAGAGAGAGAGAGAGAGAGAGAGAGAGAGAGAGAGAGATAAAGAGAGGGAATTCATGAATTGGAGCACGACGCGCGATGGACTGCTTTCTTTATTCAATTTTGAGCCCGCATGCCGTGATCCATAAAGAGAGAGAGAGAGAGAGAGAGATTGAATGGATTATCGTGGGAGGTCAGATATGACCTATGGGATCAAGAACAAAACACTACAACTGCTTCGTCAAGTTAAGAGTGTGGGATACATGTCAGTTAAGGACTAAGGGTCCGTCAAAGGATAAAAGAGAGAGAAAGAAAAGCAAAGAAAAAGGAAAGAGCCTAGGGAGGGTTAGGTGGGGAGGGGGCTGGTTTGGGAGATTGAAATTCTTGAATGTTGGATTTTCCACCTTGATAGACTGCCCATTTGCCTTCTTTACGAGCATCGTGCATCTGAGAGAGAGAGAGAGAGAGAGAGAGAGAGAGAGAGAGAGAGAGGTAGGGGGTAAAGTCTTAGACAATACGAAAAAACATTTCTCACCAGTCGACCTTGGAGTAGATAACAAAGCACTGAAACCAATGTCTAAAACTAGAGTAGGATGGTTAGACTGATAGTTAGGGTATCCATACAGGCGTCAGCCATTGTAGCCATGTGGAAGAGGTGGTGGGGAAAACACCAAATGAAAATTAAGGGGAGAGAGAGAGAGAGAGAGAGAGAGAGAGAGAGAGATAGGGATTTCAAGAATTGGTGCATGGCGCACAGTAGGCTATATTCTCCTCGCAATTTTCAGCCCGCGTGAAGTGATCCACACAAAGAGAGAGAGAGAGAGAGAGAGAGAGAGAGAGAGAGAGAGAGAGAGAGAGAGAGAGAGAGAGAGAGAGAGAGAGAGAGAGAGAGAGAGCTGATAGGTCAACCTTTCAACAACCCTTCCACCAAGATTCCATGAAGATTCCTCAAAGATTCTCTAAAGATTCCCAATAAAGATGTTGATGAAGTGATGAAGACGAAGATGGATGTTGTAATGTGAAGATACAAGTTCATGGACATCATCGAATATCCCGTTATTATTATTTTGAGCCATTACGGCCACTTTTGTAATGTTTACAGGAACTTCATATTTTAAGTCGGCAATTGTATTTTGGCCACAGATGCTTGTCGAATGAGCAAAGCCAGCTCACAATGTTGTAATTAAGCTCTATAGAAGCCTAGGGACAAATAAGGTCATTTTGGTCGGACATTAGGTTTTCTAAGGCTTAGTATATAATCCAAAACCTAAAGCTTTGTAAGGGGACTTCTAATAATCTAATCTACTGTCTGTGAGCGTACTATGTACGAGAGAGAGAGAGAGAGAGCTTCTTCTTGATGCTACATGCGTACCAGTGGTAGGAATTGAGTGCGGAGAAGTGTAGCGTGTTGCCCCCGATGAGAGCTACGCGCCAATACCTACATTGCGCGCGTACGGTCCGGTTTTGCAAGCTCCATCTACGAGCTTCATCTGGTGATTCGGTGAGCATGCGTTGTCCGTTTCTGCATATCAGCATATCCACGCGTTCGAATTGAGTAGAGCTACACATTAGGCACTTTAGTTTTTGGAAACGATGACCTGCAAATTTCGGCCAGACATCCTACGCGATTTTGCACCGAGTATTTTGGGTTGAGATTTTGGTTCATGGACCTTAGGGAGAGCGACCTATTGGTGTTAGTACGGTCTCCTTCAAGTTTTGTGGTGTTTCGAGACTGTTTGATGGGTGTTTGGCTCTTGTAAGCGTTGTAGGAAATCTCTTCTTAAGCACTCTTGAAGGCTGTAGCTTAGACATTGGGTAGAGACCTTTGTAGGAATTAGTCAAGAGTCGGTCGAGTGTAGATTGACACCCTATGCTTGCTTCCACGCGCCTGCGGGTGGAGCTCCATCCTCAGTTGACATTATATGTTAGGTGAGTTCTCGCTATGCTGATGTCTGTCACGGCGTATCCGTCCAACATTGGCACTGCCGTTGCCGGGGACGAGGGCCCTAAGTAGGTAACCGAGACTAGTCCTTGAGGATAGAGGTCCCTCTGGCTTGCCAGAGTACTATTTTACATTTAGATAGGATCAGAGGGTGGGGGACTCTCTAGGTCTTAGGAGGAGTCTAGGGAGCGTGTGTCTAGCCTAGATCTTTCGTCTTAGGTAGTAGTAGGTTGTGGTGTAGAGAGTAGGAGTTGGAGTGGTAGATGTGGTGGTAGGTTGACTTGAGAGTCCGTGTGAGGCCAGGAAGCAACCAAGATAGCAAAATCACCATCTCACATGATGAGTAGGATAAGGGTAAGTAGGATATCTTGATTGCTGATCTAGAGTACTTTATGCATGTCTTATTTGCTGTTAGGCTCATCAGAGAAGTGGAAAATGCTAAGTAGGAAAGACGGTAAATTGTGTTTGGAAGCTGATTTGAAGGCCAAAAGTTTCTGTGATTATTGTTGAGAGCTCTAGAGAGCATAGGGAGTACTACTACTAGAAAAAAATTGCATTTTAAGACAGTAGACATCCTGCGCGTAGGATGTCTCTAGGGCAGTTTTGGCAGGGAATTTGGGGAAACTAAGGTTACCAGTGGGTTAAGAGGGTAGGTTTTACCCTAGTAACATATTGACTTAAGTGTTTGTCTCTATTTTTGTTGACCAGAAGCCAAAAGGCGGAGTCAGAAAACATAAAATTTCAGAAAAGGCTTAAATTGAGTGATTTTTGCATTTTTTTGCAAATGTGAAGCATACTTGCACTTGCTGAGAGCATAAGGAAGCATCAGAGACACTTCAATCTGAAAAAATAAGCAGTAGACATCTTACGTGTAGGATGTCTACAGGGTGATCTGGGCACTTTTTGGAAAAACTGAGATTACCAGTGTGTTTAGAAGGTAGGTTCTACCCTATTTTCACCTAGAAAGTGGAAATTTGACTAAATTTTGACACATTAAAGCCAAAAGACGAGAATTGCCAGACATCCTACCCAAATTGTGTCCAAGGCCTAATTTTGAGACCAAACCATAGGATGACTCCATAGACATGTTCTAAATGTTGTATTGAGTGCATGTGATAAATTTCATCTCATTTGGGTCACTGAAAGTGAAGATTGAATAGACTTTAGCGTTTTTGGACAGACATAAGGCAAGAATAGCTAGTTTTGGGGTCTTTTGACATCCAAACTCAATTCTAAGCATACCATTGGGTTGCTGAGCACTAGGGGAATCTTTGGTCCAAGTTTGGGTTCATTCTGGGCAAAAAGACATCCTACACGTAGGATGTCTACTGCATGATTCTGAGATCAAAATTCTCCTGTGACCATAGCATGCTGTCATATATAGCCTTAGATAAGCCTCCTAGGCAAATTTGGTCCAATTTGGAGTTGATTTGACTTGGGAATTCATCAAAACAGACATCAGGCTTTTGGAACAGATTCTTGATCATTTGACCAACCTATAGGTGTCAGAATCAAAAAGTAAAAATAGCTATGAGTTTAGCACATCAAGGAGAAGCTACAGTGCAAGTTTGAGATGAAACAGAGCAAAAAGACATCCTACGCGTAATATGTCTCCAGGGTCATAAAAGTGGTCAAAATTCTATTGTAGCCATATAGGGAGGTTCTAAGTGTCTCAAGGATTCCAGATCTTTTTTTTTCAAAAGTGAATTTGGACCTTGTTTGGCCTATTTACCAAGCAAAGACAAGAATTGTCAGACATCCTACTCTTGGAGTGCACTAGAAGCTTATGCAGTCCAAATCTTGACCTGTTGGCATCCAAATTCAATTCTAAGCCTACCATTGGGTTGTTGAGAACTAGGAGAATCTTGGGATCAAGTATGGACAAAATCTGAGAAGTTAGACATCGTACGCGTAGGATGTCTCCAGCTTGATTTAGGACTCCAAACCAACCTATGAGCACACCACTGTGATCAGCACATCAAGGAGAAGCTGGGGTGAAAATTTCAAGTCATTCTGAGCAAAAAGACATCCTACGCGTAGGATGTCTCAAGGCCATTTTTAGGTCCAAATGAAATTCTGATCATACCATTGTGTTGCTGGACTTAAGGGGAGTCTCTGGACCAAATTTTGTTAAATTCTCTAGGCCAGTTTTAGGGTCCAACTGTAATTTTGACCATACAGGAGTGTTCACAGTGTCACAGAGATCCCAAATCTTCTTTTAAAATTGAATTTGGACTCATTTTGACCATTCTAAACTGCATTTCACTATTTTGGCCATAACTTTCACAAACGGTATTGGATCGGAAAAGTTTTTTTATCAAAACGTAGCCTGAGAGCGACTCTACATATCTTAGAGCAAAACTTGAACTAAATACATGCCGACGGCAACCAATTAGGTCAACTTTGAAAAAAAACATCGTTTAAGGCCTGAAAAATGCATCCGGAAGTCAGGAGTGTCTAAAACTGATAATTTGAAAGAATTGTGAGAAAACGATCACGGTATTGAAGACTGCTAAGTTAGC
The DNA here is from genome assembly GCF_014529385.1 of Adiantum capillus-veneris. Taxonomy (NCBI): domain Eukaryota; kingdom Viridiplantae; phylum Streptophyta; class Polypodiopsida; order Polypodiales; family Pteridaceae; genus Adiantum; species Adiantum capillus-veneris. Next base: position 24,442,901 of record NC_140954.1, on the reverse strand, counting down.
AGATTGAAATTATCTTTTTAGAAAACTAGTGGTCACCCGCGGAATGGTGTAAAAGTTAACTACGGCCTAGTGTACGTCCATACACAAATCTGGTAGCAGTAAGACCATACACAAGGACTCTTGATTTTGCAACAACAGTCGCAAGTTTTGGAGAACTTTAACACAAGATTAATCACTGCAACTTGTGCATAATTCTCTTGTGCTAGCTTAAGTTTAGTTCAGCTAAAAGTGAACTTAAAAGTCACTTCCGAGCCCACGGAACAAGTGTGGCCGTCAAAGGCACATCAATAATTTTTACATTCATTGTGAAAAAGTTTACCAGCTAAATAGAAATTTGCAAATTGTGTGCTAAAGTGAACGTAGGTTAGCTCGATTCAAGAATCGCTATGAAGGGAGCAGTCGTTGCAGTATAGTGGTAAGTTGTATAACTTATCACAGTGCTTCCAATAGATCGAGGCCTGCTAAAAAGCTCTAGGCAAAGCAAGCAGCCAGACAAGATAGTATCAGTCTTGGCAAGCAAGGGAGCTAAGAAGTTCAAGCAAAGCCCAGTTCAGAAAACTCAGAGATTAAGGCATCCACAAAAGCTGAAGGACCTCGAGCGAAAAAGACCGACACAAGGGTGCTAATAATTTTTATTATCTTTGAGGCAAGCTATAAGAGCTATCACTGAACAAGTACAACAAGGGAGTCAAGACGAAAGCAATGGCGTCTCAAAGGAACCAGACCAGCCGAGATGACGCTTCAAGTACATCCACAGAAATTACAAGAGAGCAAAGTGGGCTCTATTTAATTGGCCATTACAAAGGATTGCCATGCTATGAGGATATAAATCGGAATTTGTACATCAAGACAAAGAAAGATACAAAGGAAACTCGGACATCTCAATATGTGGAAGTTGAAACAGCGAAGAATGTACAATACCCACATCTAGATTTCATGGAAGACTGTCTGGGATCAATTTACATGAGGCACGGAAAATACATCGACAATGAGATAGAAGTGTTGCACAAGGATCAACTTACAGAACTCTACACATATCCTCCAAGTATTTTTTTGTACAAAGATCAAGATGGGAAACGGAAAATTGGTACCCTTTATGTAGATGAGGATGGTCGCTACTATAAAGCTACCACAAATCATGAAGTTCCTGCAGAGAGTAACCAATATTTTGCAGCTGAAATATTTGGATCAAGAGGGGAAGACTACAAATCTGAAGGTGGTAATTTGTATCATCTAGTCATGGCTTTACCTCTTGATACGCAGCTCGAAGAGTTAACAACTACAGTTGTCACTGCACAAATGGGTGGCACAACACAAGGCACAACATGGAAAGACACTGCACAAGTCTCGTGCACCGCACCAGCACAAGACAAAGCACAAACATACCAAATTGCACAAATAGGGAATACGCTGGAAGTACCAGCTATGAAGATAGCACATCTTCAAAAAGAGCTATCTCGGTCTCAAGAGCTACTTAATAGAGCACAACAAGTCATATCATCAGGCATTAAACAGATGCCAATATCAGATATGGAACCCTCTCGGATGGGGGGAGTTCAAACTCAACAAAGAGACCCTATATCTTCAAGAGCGGGATTAAGACGTCCAGCTTTACAAGAAGCAGTGTACTTTTCAGAAACCCAAGTGTAATTTCAAGAAGCATTGGAAGATGCCGAGCCGAAGGAGAAACCACTGGAAATTCACAATGCCCAATGTAGAAGGTCATGGCATTGTGGTCGACAAATACGATAGGCACTATGAAATAGCCGATGTGAAAAATATGGATGAGTTTAGCATTTGTGGGCAACCTGTAAGTCACATACTTGGACCCCGTCCAAAAGCACCATCCAGGGAAACGGAAAACAAAGATTCGGTTCGATCTTCACCCTCGGTGCAAACCTCACCAAAATCAACTCGGAAACATAGCCCTAAGACTATGCAGAAGCCCCACGACAAAGACCATATACTGATGGAAGAATTAGCATTACACATGCTAGAAAGCAAGGATAGTGATTTGATCTTGTATGCAAGCAATAATAGAAGCTATTTTCAGCTTCTCAAGGACAAGATGGTGAAGGATAAAGAGATGAAGCCAGTGTGGATACACCTAAGTCAGTCGTAATCTACAGGTTCATGCATGCAAAGAAGAGGTCATATCTGTATCTAGATACCACAGGAAACCATTATCAGCAGTATTATGGAGAGTTGCCTCGTCCAAAGGGTGCACATGTTGAGATAGCGACATGTTGCAACCAATGTGCCATTGGTCATTTAGTGAAGGACTGCCCAACAAAGCTCTACATGGAAAAGAAGAAGCAAAAGTCAAAAGCAAAGTTCTGACAGTGACAACAAGGGAACGAAAGCAAGAATCCCCAACGTGATCTCTTGAAAAGAAGCAGATCTTGTCGCAGAGCACAAAAGATAGGCTCAAGACACAGTTGCTTGAATTCAAGGGTGTCAACAACATTATCATAGAGAATCAGGCTTTCAAAAAAGATCAATTGAATCAGCTAATTCAAGATCGCTTAAAGAACCTCAATGAGGACAAGTCAAAGCATCCACAAGGTGATGAATATGAAGCTCGTAGTTCAAGGGTCGAGAGCAAAAGAAGCCAAGATTCTGACAATAGTGAGCCAACACAAGAAGAGGTGGCAGTGGTAACAAAAAATCTTAGTGCCATGTTACAAGTGGAAGACATGCAAATAGAATCAATGGATGAAGCTAAACGTCTACCAAATAAATTCTCTAATGTGGACTCTTCATTGGTGATTGAAAAAATCAAAGAGTATGAGAAGCTAAAAGAAGATGTAACTGAAGACATAGAATGCACAGAAGAACAGGAAATGACTGAGTCCAAGATTAACTACCAAGGACAAGCAATACAGGATATGAATGAATATTTGAGAAGAGACTCTACAAAAACCCATGGAACAATGGAAACCAAAGGCCACGGCGACCATTGCATTAGAAGAATAGAGTCAACCTCAACATCCTGCTACACAAACTTCAAAAGATTTCCAAGAAGAAAATTCACCATAGCACTTGAATTACCTTCAAGTGCTAGAAGCAGTAAATAGTGACAGAGAGCTTTTGAAATCAAGAGTCAAGGCATCACAATCAAAAACTAGCAATGAAGACCAACAAGCTGCTCAGGCTATAGACCTTCCCCAAAGCTATAGATCAAAAGATAGTAAGCACTTGGGACATTCTACAACCAATCAAATGATAAAGAAGTTCAACATACAAGAGGATGACAAAGCTTCCCAGGCACAAAAGTCCAAGAAAAGTACCAAAAGCAAAGAGGACATCAGTTACTTGGCAGCCAACAAGAAGATTAAGTTCTCGTTGGATGTGCATGAGAAACTGAAATTCAATTTTATAGCAGACATAGATTGCACTACCATGACTAATGTCATGTCTTATGGGTTGTGGTTACTTCTAGATAAACCAGAATTGTATGAAATTCAGGTACAGGTTCCTATATCACATGGAATAGCCGTCACAAGTTTAGGGATTGCAAAAGCTACCCTTACACTACGGTCAAAGGTAATCAAAGACAAATTCCTAGTGGTGGACTCTCAAAAAATGAGTACACACTTGATTTTGTCCAAGCAATGGGCGAAAATGTTTGAAGAAGCACCTGAATCTTCAAGAGTGGTTAAGCCTACGACAACTCAAAGATCTTCGGCCACTAGTGACAAAGGAAAAGCTAAAGCAAGTGAAACAGTGTTCTGCAACCCAAACCCTTCACTTCAGTCAAAGTCTTTAGCCCAGCCAATTCACGTACACGAAGAAGCCTCTACATCAAAAGCAAAACCCTCGACAACACAATGGAAACCAAAGCGCAAAGTCTATCAACCAAAGTTTCCATCGCAACAAAGCCTCCACAAAAGAAAGAAACAGGTCAACCATTTGTTAGTATTCAAGGAGTACATCTGTTAACCCTCACGGCTCACGGACACCCCATCACCTACGACGGACGTGTATTATGTATTTGGTAGAGTCAGGTACCGGGCTTGTCGTACCAATAGGAAAAGGGTAAGAGTGATCGCCGATGAGAGGCGCACTCTAACTGGGACATTCAAGGGATTAGTTGGCTAAGCATGGGCGCCCAAGTGTGAATGGGGTGAGCTCATATAAAAGCCAACTAAACCTAAAATTCACTCATTCTCTCATTTGTGCAATAGAAGAGTGCTCTCTTGCTCCATCTCCATCTCCATCTTCTTCTTCTTCAACTCCTTGTGTGTGTGTGTGTGTGTGTGTGTGTGTGTGTGTGTGTGTGTGTGTGTGTGTGTGTGTGTGTGTGTGTGTGTGTGTGAGAGAGAGAGAGAGAGTGATCGAGCATTTCTACGAAGGCACGACGGCGGTGAAGCGGTTGAGCGTGGCACGACTGCAGCTTCTTCTTCATCGCAGCGAGGAATCCACCACGAAGGCGGGCGTAGAGCGGTGAGTGACACACCCTTTGCTCTCTTGAGCTTGCTAGATTAGTCTTGTTGTGTGCTTGGAGCCATTTGTGGCTCGCACACGGTGTATCGGCAAGTCCCTTGCTTCGACAGTGCGGCAAGGAGCGCACATTTTTGGCGCCGTTGCCGGGGAAATGCCCTACATCAAGCTCGGTTAAGCACTTTACGCTTTCTTGTGATGCAATTTCAATTGAAGGATTTGTGAAGAAGGAAGGTGTGTGGTTGTGTGGAGAAGGGTTTTTGAAGAAGGAAGGTGTGTGGTTGTGTGGAGAAGATTTTTGTTACACTGTACTTTTTTGTTTTCTGTAAAGAAGGAGTTACAATTTTTTTGCAATGTACTGTTAGAATTAAGGTATTAGCTATGGAATGTTAGTTCTGTAAGGTTCAATGTTAGTTCTGTAAGGTTAGTTTTGTAGATCTATTAGCTACTGTAGTACTGTGTAATCAGTGTTAGAGTGTGTGTGGCAGTATCTCTATTAGCTGTAAGTAGATAAGTTAGGTGTAGGTTAAGTGTGTGTGTGCGCGCGTGCGGCGCAACCGCGACAACTTAAAAAAAATAAAAATGAATAAAAATAAATAAAAATAAAAAGAAGGATCGGGTTGGGGATCATTCCCCAAGCCCAAGCTCAAACCCAGACCTCAGTCCTCAGTTTTAAAATATAGTTTATACACCTTTTTATATTTAAAAACTATTTTTAGGATTTCGAGGACTATAAAGACTATTTTTAGGATTTCGAGGGCTTCACGTAGCCGAATAGGGAGCTGTAAAGCACGGCACGTTCCTTTAGCCAAAACGCTCGTCTTGAGCTATTACACGCCATATTTTGTGGCTCGATTACAAAAAATAACCAAGAATAACGAAAAACTTGGGTTATAAACACTTTTTTTTTTTTTAAAGAAAAAAAAAACTAAGTGACCGGCCTTCACGGGCACTCACCAACGCGCTTAGAGTGTGGAAGTCATATGAACCTATGCTCTGGACGAGTGTTAGAGCACCAGCATATTGGTAGTGCCTCCATTTACGCGGGCATCCATTATTCCTCCACCCTAGGTTCTGGACCTTCGATCGGGACTCAAGGTAGCGCGACCCAAGATCCTCATATCGCGTCTAGTGATTCTTCCTCTGACTACGAATTCATGGAGGGGTATCCTACACCAAACCCTGATAGTTCAAGTCAAGACATGCATGCCATGGGCCCACGGCCCGGGTCCAGCGTGTTTAGCCGCTTAAAAGAGACCCTTAGTAGAGCTACTTGCTCCGAACATGCGGTTAATGAAATAAATGAAGGGAGTGGGGAAGTAAATTCGTCATTCATGCCTAAAATAGACCCTATGCTTCTTGAGAGTGTGCATGTGAATGTTCCATCCACTGCACCCCCTGATCCTTTAGGACTATCTCCTTCTGAGGTTCTACTACCCGATGGTAGGAGTCTTGCCGAAGTACAAGAGATCGAACGCTATATGCAAGCAACAAGGGAGAGGGAAATTGAGAACCTACGAAGGCTAGAACAAAGTCGAGCCCTGAAAGCAAAGGCTCCTATGACAACAATCATGCCAGCCGAGCAACCGAGTGCTCCCAAGGTAGCAGTCACGGAGGGGCAAGCTATGGGGAGCAATAATGCTTCCACTTCAAGGGAAACCTCCAGCACGCCAGGCCTAGATGGGATATTCCTAAACGAAAATTGGGAGTATGACCTACAAGCAGAAGCTTTAACTGATCAGTACACAGGACACACCTACCATGTGGGTTGGTTAGATGTTCTACAATCCACATCGGGTGCTACTAGCATAGATGAGCAACAACAGAAAGTCTGTGATGTCCTCCATAGGATTGTCGAGTTAGAAAGACAGAACACAGGGATCAACATGCCTTCAACAGGCCTAATGAGATTCTTGGATACGGGAAAGGCCAACCAACCAACCCTATCACAAATGGAGACTCCCTCAGTGAGCCCCATTGATCCTCCATATGTTGTTTCGCCGGGAGCCTCGGTACAATCTGAGCCCACAAGTGGAAGCTTTACCTTCCCAGATCTAGCTCATCTTTTTCTTAATGACACTACGGCTACCATGCATATCCCAGTGGTGAGCATGACAAGAAATACACCATGGAGTTCATTTGGTAACACTGTGCCGATGCCTAGTAGCACAGTGCCCCCAACTATACCTACATGTATGTATCAATCATGTGCACCTGTCGTACCTCAGCCTCATGTAGCTCCTACACCTCCGATTATTCCAAGAGCTTACAATCCACAATGGAATTATCCAAGCTCTTATACAAGTGGAGCCATGCCATTTAATAATAACATGCCATATCAGGCACCCCCTATGCCTAGGGCCACGCCTGTAAACTTTGGACCACCGTCTGGTACACCACCATACAAAATATGGGACCCAAGAGCCTCGCGTATGCCAAGGCCAAGGCCAACTGCCATCTCACATGTGGTTCTAGGAGCACATACACCCATTATACCTGCTCAAATAGGAGATTTGGCAACATTTGCTCAAACTATCGGTCGCTCTATTGCGGAAAACATGCGTAGTGCACCTGATAGAGAGCCTAGAAGCAAGGCAGTTCAAGTAGCTAAGCTCACACAGAAATTCAGTGGAGACGGAGATGCTAGAAAGCATATGGAAGTCTTTGAACATGTGTGCGATTCCTTGAAGAGCACAATGAGCTACATAAGTGTAAGGCTTTGAGTTTGACCCTAAGCGGAAAGGCTGGAGATTGGTATAGAACCTTAAGAGTAGAAGAGAAAACGATCTACTCTACTCTTAGGAGACTGTTCTTAAAAGAATACATACGAGAGGGAGTACTTTGGGGTGTAGCCTCTCAGCTCTAGAAAGCCCAACGAGAAGAAGGTGAATCCGTGAGAGACTTCATTAGTCGCCTAAAGAATTTGAATTCTCGATGCAATCCAAACGAGCGATTCAACAACAACCAATTGCTCGATAGATTCATTAGGGGACTACGACATGAAAGTATCTATAATGGCCTAGTCATTAGAGGTATCACTACTTGGGAAGCAGTCACCATGAATGCAATCCAATTGGAGGATAATTTAATGATTGCAGGAGAAAGAGTGTCCGCCGAGCCGAAGTCTAGTAGCTCGCAAGCATCAGGGCATGAGCCAATGAAGATAAAGCCAATCGTGAAAGAGCAAACGATATCTGAGATGACTTTGGCAGATCTCACCAAGGCCATCCAAGAAAGCCTTAGGGGTAATCGTGCTCCACAAAACACTCATATGTATCCAAGAAGGGAGCAACAATGGTGCTCAATTTGCTTGGGCCCACATACTATGAGTGAATGCCCTACTTTCAGAGTAAAGTTTAATGGGACTTGTAACGCGTGTGGTAGGTATGGCCATCAAGCGAAGGATTGCCTAATGCTTAAACGCATCATGGAAAATAGACCACCTATAGCTTGGGCAGACTCACCTCGAGTTCCTGCATTGATGCCTACCCCACCCATGGAGCAACAGTTGCCATTACAGCACATGGTCCCTAGAACCCAAAATGTGGTCCAAACCACACCGTTGGACCGCAACCCCCTCATCCAAGAGTTACACCTATGAACCAAATAGGTTGCGAGTCATCTAGTACTTATGTAGATTGTGAAGAGGACATAGACTCTAGTATCACCTATGGAGTTGACATGCTTGAGGAGTGTCCCATGTACTATATGGAAGACCATTGGGGACAAATCAAACCGGTATATCAAGCTACTACGCTAGCAGCAAGAGGCCAAAACATTAATAGTTTTGCCAGGAGACCACCTCTTCAGTGCTACGAATGTGGTGGACCACATCGAGTAGCTGAGTGCCCCCTTAGAATGCAAAAGAATGCCGCACTAATGCAAACAAGTCAAGGGAGTGCATTGGCAATGCCAATACTCACTTGTAATCGTTGTGGCATAGATCATTTGATCGCACAGTGTCCTAACAATCCAAATGCACCGAAAATCACACCATTGAACATAATAGATATTGTTGATGGGACACCACCAACTATAAACATAGCACTAGTGAATGCACTCACATGGTCGATGCTCCAAAAGCAAAATTACATCCTCGAAGAGAGAGATGCTACATCCATTGGCCGAGCGAGAAAGAAGAAAACACGAAGAAAGAAATCCCTTATTGCTTCTAGCTCAAAACCTAGCTCAAAGACTAACATAGGGACAGGAGAGGATCCCGTGTATATGAATGACCCTGAGGATGACTCAGATTCGATAGAAACCACGGAGACCAAAACTGTTACTACAAAGGAAAAAGCCACTGAGGAGGATCACGAGAGGGAATTACGACGAAAACCAAAAGAGTATTCAAAGTTAAACCACCCAGTTGCGAACTCCCAAGATAAGCCACGAGAGACAAAAAATGAGGATTGCAAGAGAAAGATTGGAACCTATCCAAACCCAACAGTGGAAATTGAACGAGTCCAACAACTGAGGGGTTTGGTGGAAGAAACTCAACGAACATTAGAACCTGAACCCAAACATATCCAGATGTCGGACACAGTGTTTCCCACACAAGTTCAACCTCACAAGAACTACAGGCCGTTAGCTTTACCCAGTATCATTCGGGAAGAGAGTGAGGGTAGGACATCTGAAAGTGGACACATACCTTTCCTTCTAGAGAGAATGTTTGGTGAGGGAATGCCCGACCCCCTTGAGGAAGTGGAGATTCCATCTTCACCATTCTCTTGTCAGGGTCCTACGTCCCACAAGATGCCATTAAATGTTGCCAAATTGATGGATTTCATGTCTTCAGAAGTTAGAACCACCGTCATGTCCAAACTATATAAAGACCTCGAGCTAGTCTCAGCTCTTCGAGCCTTCCTCAATGGAGAATTACAGGCTGGATTACCACAATTTGCACATATGAACAAACCTGACTCGGTAATGAATGATGAGGAACAGTTAGCACCACCATCTGACCTAGCGGGACATGAATCTGTAATTGAAGTACCCGTTAACAAGTTGGGGCAATACTTTGAAGGTGATGAATCTAATGCTACTCTACCAATCACTACTAAAGGATTAACTGTAAAGGGGGTCCTTGACGGTGGTGCGGGAGTCAGCATGGTGACAAAGAGTTGTTGGGAGTCTATGGGACGACCTCACCTTGAAGCCACAAGCGTAGTGGTAAAAATGGCTAATGGATCTATTGTTACGCCTATTGGAATGCTAAAGGATCTCAGAATCAAGGTCTTGGGACACAAGGTAAGGCAGACTTTCATTGTTATGGATTTTTCCAAGCATCCTATGTCATTTGAGATGATCTAAGGGCGTCCATTCATGAGGGAAGCAAAAATGGTGCATGACTGGTCCAAAAACCACGTCTACTTACAGTTCCAAGACTCTGTCATTCGAGTTGATCTTTCAAGTGGTCGAACGCATCCTCTAGGAAATAAATTCATCATTGATAATCGATCAGACACAACAATTCACTCAGCTCCATTACAGTATTGTTACACATGTAACGAAGACACGGATATTGGGGAGAACCCTCCTTATATGGATATCCTACCTGGGATGACTGAGTCGGACAATGTGGATTGGGTCCACCTAGCAGCAACCATAGACACTTGGGGAAATAGGGGGACGACCTGGGTAACACCTGAGGGGGATGAAATGCCTGTACCCTTAAATATGCTACAAGCAATGCTTATAGCTTCTGACAAGACTCATCCTAATGTAACGAAGAAAACATACAAGTGGGTCCCTAAAGCTTCTTTAGTGACCATAGCTAGTGCTAAAAAACAGAAGCCTTGTAAGAAACGTACCACTCGCTCCAAGAAAAGTAAGAAATGTTGCGATGGATCCCTAAACGACTATTGGAAGCCCAAGGCTACTACCAAGGAAATGATCAAATCTGGGTGCCAAAACGTAGATTGTGCTCTTACCTATCACCTGACCCATGTGAGCCCAATCCCGTAGCTCCAAAACGAATCAATGATCGTGGAAAGAAAAAAATCACAGAATGCTACACACCCGCTCCAGATCTAGTTTGGGTACCAAAGAAAGAATGATTTGTTCCACCTAGCTCAGGAAGGGGGGAGTCCCATGAAGCTTCTAGCTCCTCATGTAATGCATCAGTAGAGGTAAAAGCTTCTACACAGCCTCCATCTATAGTAGTGGACCTCCATGAAGCTACAAAAGAATCCACACCTCCCAGTGTTCAAGAATCACCTGATGAACCACTTCAAGTTCGATCCTGGGAGAGTACCTTACCACCCTTGCAACTTGACGAGGCACCTAGGGCAATAGAAAACTACTAGCAAAAATCCTCACCTATTACCAACTGGAACAATTGGTTTCAAAGGGTGACGACATCATTTCAAACGGTATGATCTACCCAAGGAAGGGGGGAGTGTTTGTGGACATCCATTATTCACTTGCTTCCCTCTCAACCTTTCTCCCTGACCTCTTAATCTCCAATCTTAGGGAATGTATATATAAAGCCTTATACTCACAAAAACAACATAAAAAAGTAAAAGAGCAAGAGCCATAACACAAAATCATAAAAACAAATTATACACAAGAACACGACCCTTGTAATATTTGCACTCTAACCATCATCTATTTGCGTGTACAGATATGGCTAGTACGCTAGAGTCATCCACTCCTGCCTTGGGTGAGAGGTACCCTCGTTACTTTTCACAAATATTTCACATGGTCTTTCCAGTGCTTGCATGTGAATGGGATTTGATAGGTACGCTAGCATGTGAGAGGAATTTTGAGGAGTTAGAATGGCTGATACGTCTCTTGACCACGTCTGATCCATACTTAGTAGAGAGCGTTTCTCCCATTGCACAAGCCTACCCTTTTGACCAAGATGACTATAGGCGTCTCGTGACCTTCTTAGTAAACATGGGCACCTATGATGAAAAAGAAAATTTACAGGACTACACGGATGGCACATATGGTCTCATGGATGACTTTGTTTATCTCGACGACGAGGATAGGGGTTTAGCCTTAGGGTTTCCCCCCAACCTCTACAATATCCTATTCCCTGGACTCTCTAGGGGGAGTGCAAATAATTAGGTTAGGGTTCCTTATGTTTTTTGTTGTGTTCAATAAGTGTTGGTACCTTTTCCCACTAACGTGCCTCCTGGAGGTATTCCTTTTGTTTCCTAGTGTGTACAAGAGCGTGTTGCTATTGATAGGATTTGGACCTTCATGGAATCTTTATCGTGACTCACTCTTCAAATCAAGCGCGACCATCGACACAAACAGGTGTTTCTTGTCCATTAGCATTGCCCCTTATCTTTTTTGCATCTATGATTGTCTGCTTTAATTGTGATTGGTAGCCTAATATTCACCGCATTTGCTTAGTATCAAACATTTAATTCAATGTAATTTTTTGTCATAATCACTTGTCTAGGTTTAAAAATCAAGTAGTCCAACTAAGCTAGTTTGACCAAGTTAGGTGCTAGATATCTTCTCTTAATTCCATGGGGAATAACTTCCTAATATGGCTCACGGACACCCCATCACCTACGACGGACGTGTATTATGTATTTGGTAGAGTCAAGTACCGGGCTTGTCGGACCAATAGGAAAAGGGTAAGAGTGATCGCTGATGAGAGGCGCACTCTAACTGGGACATTCAAGGGATTAGTTGGCTAAGCATGGGCGCCCAAGTGTGAATGGGGTGAGCTCATATAAAAGCCAACTAAACCTAAAATTCACTCATTCTCTCATTTGTGCAATAGAAGAGTGCTCTTGCTCCATCTCCATCTCCATCTTCTTCTTCTTAACCTCCTTGTGTGTGTGTGTATGTGTGTGTGTGTGTGTGTGTGTGTGTGTGAGAGAGAGAGAGAGAGAGAGTGATCGAGCATTGCTACGAAGGCACGGCGGCGGTGAAGCGGTTGAGCGCGGCACGACTGTAGCTTCTTCTTCATCGCGGCGAGGAATCCACCACGAAGGCGAGCGTAGAGCGGTGAGTGACACACCCTTTGCTCTCTTGAGCTTGCTAGATTAGTCTTGTTGTGTGCTTGGAGCCATTTGTGGCTCGCACACGGTGTATCGGCAAGTCCCTTGCTTCGACAGTGCGGCAAGGAGTGCACAACATCAAGGACAAAGATCCAATTTGGGTACTAGCATCAAAAGAACCACGACAAGAAAAAGTCACAAGTTGGATAGCATCAAACAGTTCAATCACTGCTCAAGGCTACTATGATGAGAACATCAAAGTATGGGTCAAAAAACCAAAGGTACCAGCTTGGACATACCCAACATGTGGTATCTCTTCACAACAAGATCAACAGGGCATCAAGCGCAGGTCTAACTGTTCATATAGGAGTAAAAATAGGTACACGAAGAAGAAGCAAAGACCTTCCAAGCAACAAACATTGAAGCAGTTGTGGGTACCAAAGTCAGAGCTCTGCGGTGAAAATACCTCACAAAGTCAAGCTAAGGTCACACAGCAAGCAGTGCAACGAATGATCCCAGTCAAGCTACTGGAAGCACAAGGATACTATACAGGTAACACTCAAATTTGGTTGCCAAATATTAAAGCTTCCCCTGAGATCATGAAGAAAACTCATGTAGCACAACATGCCCAACAACGACAACCCAACTACACAACCATGAGTGCTACAACTCCAAGGTGGATCCCTCGTATTTTACTATAGGAGCAAGGCTTTTACAAAGGTAACAACAATATTTGGACACTGAAGCCAAAGGACCATCAAGTCAAACAAGCAACAAGGCAAGTGGAAAAGCAGGTCACACAAGGACCAAGGACAACTTGGATTCCAAAACCTATAGCCGGAACTCAACAACAGAGGCCCACAACTACTCTACATCCTCTTATCAACAAAGGTAAAGCAATGATACAAGAAGAAGTCATAGTTTTAAAGAACACAGTCTGGAAGAAGACTTCATCAACCATTGCTTCAACCTCAAAACCTATCTCACCACGCAACATCAGTGTGCTACCAAAGCATGAAGAGCAGGTATTTGTCAATGTATTTGACAAAATGGAATGACAAAACCAAACCAAAGAGAATGGCCTAAACCTCAATAGCATATGGAATTGGATTTCAGGACGTGATCAGGTAAGTCCAAGTCGCCATTAAAAATACATGGCACAAGAGTCTAGAGTCGGGCAGCTGAGCCACTAAATAAGCAAAGTGTCAGACCCAAGCTTCAAGTCTAATATTTTCTCTGTGGTCTATGATTCTAGCTAATAGATATAAGCTCAAGCTGGAGAGTTGAGCATACATAAAGTCATGTCACTCATGCTCGAAGAGGTGAGCATAAGAGTCAAAGTCTACTATTTTAAATGGTGGAGTGGCGGAGTAGTCCAGAAAACACTCAACGCACATGAACACAGTGAGGAGAGTGGAAAAAACCTCGTCGACCAAAACCCTCCTTGTGAATAACGGTAGCTCTTGAAGTCAAATATATTTTTGCTTCTCTAGCTACGTTCACTCCTGGAAGCACCCATTCAAACTCTTCTCGCACAACATATTGTTTCTCATGCATCTATCTGTGCAAGCATATACAATGTCCCATCATTGGACATTTGCATTTGACACGATTTGTGTTGCACCCATGCACTTACACAACAAAATGACGATGACGAAGCGGTAACATGTTTCATGAGCATTTTCTCAACAACAATGACTCTGACTTCAAGCTACTAACACTTATCCAATGTATATCCAGTCAATAATAGTAGCCATACGGCCATAAGTACTTTAACTCAACAAAACTCGGTTACATCAAAACATAAGTACATATAGCCTCACATTTAATTGTGACTAAAGGCATTTTTTTCCCACTGGGTTTTTCCCTTTAGTCCCATCCAGGTATCTAAGACCTTCATTTTGTAATATACGCCACATTTTATTTTTACTATTTTATTTTTCTTATAAAAACACAGAAAAGCAGACCAACGACATCCCCAAACAACTACATGCTCATCAACTAGAAGATCAAAGGGGAACGGACCAGAAAAAAATAAAAAAGGCTTCAAGATTACAGGTACACATGCAAGATGACACCCCAAGAACAAACAATACAGAGCTGCCAAGATAATGACTTGCTGCAACAACAAACCTCACTCAACCTATTCACGCTACAACAACCAATCGGAGGGGGAGAGCTATGGCTTCAACTACACTACATGTATAAGAAAAAGGTAACTCTACAACATACAAAGCATCTAATCGAAGCAACTGCAACAACAAAAGCTTCAACCAACACCACAACATGAAGCACTCGTCAAGGCCACTGCAGACATAGGGTCTTGTCGGGGATGACAAGACTTCGGAGGGGGAGAGTGTTGACATGTCAACCTTTCAACGACGCTTCCACAAAGATTCCATGAAGATTCCTCAAAGATTCTCTAAAGATACTGATCAAGTGATGAATATGAAGATGGATGTTGTAATGTGAAGATACAAGCTCATGGACATCATTGAATATCCCTTTATTATTATTTTGAGCTTGTACGGCCACTTTTGTAATGTTTACGGGAACTTCATATTTTAAGTCGGCAATTGTATTTTGGCCACAGATGCTTGTTGGATGAGCAAAGCCAGCTCACGGTGTTGTAATTAATCTCTATAGAAGCCTAGGGACAAATAATGTCATTTTGGTCGGACATTAGGTTTTCTAAGGCTTAGTATATAAGCCAAAACCTAAAGCTTTGTAACGGGACTTCTAATAATCTCATCTACTGTCTGTGAGTGAGCGTACTGTGTACGAGAGAGAGGGAGAGCTTCTTCTTGACGCTACATGTGTACCAGTGGTCAAAATCGAGTACAGAGAAGTGTAGCGTGTTGCCCCCGACAAGAGCTACGCGCCAATACCTACATTGCGTGCATACGGTCCGGTTTTGCGAGCTCCATCTACGAGCTTCATCTGGTGATTCGGTGAGCATGCGTTGTCCGTTTCTGCATATCAGCATATCCACGCGTTCGAATTGAGTAGAGCTACACATTAGGCACTTTAGTTTTTGGAAACGATGACCTGCAAATTTCGGCCAGACATCCTACGCGATTTTGCACCGAGTATTTTGGGTTGAGATTTTGGTTCATGGACCTTAGGGAGAGCGACCTATTGGTGTTAGTACGGTCTCCTTCAAGTTTTGTGGTGTTTCGAGACTGTTTGATGGGTGTTTGGCTCTTGTAAGCGTTGTAGGAAATCTCTTCTTAAGCACTCTTGAAGGCTGTAGCTTAGACATTGGGTAGAGACCTTTGTAGGAATTAGTCAAGAGTCGGTCGAGTGTAGATTGACACCCTATGCTTGCTTCCACGCGCCTGCGGGTGGAGCTCCATCCTCAGTTGACATTATATGTTAGGTGAGTTCTCGCTATGCTGACATTCGTCACAGCGTATCCGTCCAACACACACACACAAACACACAAACACATACACACACACATCCTTTGCATTTTTCTCTTACAGTGGAATGGAAAGAATAAAGGCAACAGCAAGGAAGGCAGGGAAAGGACCAGGGCTTGCGAAGAAAGCATGTGGAAGGTCCTTGTCCATTATTGTCACCCGGTGAGCTCAAGAGAGTATGTTGGATATACGATAAGCTCCTTATCCCTAATGAGTTATTGACCCTAAAATGAAGATATATTGCTTATACTACCAGGCCCATGGGATCATGGGGTTAAGAATCATGAGTTTACTCATGATGTGAACACCAGAGCTAGAGCTGAGCAAGAAGAAAGACATTTCAGTGGTGGAAGTTCAAATGTAAATTCCAATGAGGCAAATGTACAGCCTATGACGGTTTTCAAAAATATTGTGACAGATCAGCCTATTAATGATGCAGATGTACATGATGTACTTGATGAGAAAAGGTCTAAAAATGAGCAGGCTAGAGGTATGCCAAAATGGTTGGTGCATACATTGCATGACAGTAAATTGGATGCACCTTTGTCTAGTCGTACTTGTTAAGGCTCTTGCCATGCATCTTATGCATCCGATTTTTATGCTTTGGTTGTGTCTAGCTCACATGATGTTGAGGAACCTCTCTCTTTTGATGAAGCACATAATTCAAAAAATTGGATGGCTACCATGCAATCATAGTATGATCCACCTATAGAAAATGACACATGGACTTTATGTGATTTTCCTCTTGGAAAATCACAAGTTGAAATGCAAGCCGGATGGTGAGGTTGATCGCCATAAGGCTCGACATGTTGCAAAATGTTATGCATAGCAAAAAGGCATAGATTATGAAGAAACTTTTGCTCCCACTTGTCGTATGACTACTGCTCATTTTCTATGTGCATTGGCAGCTCATTTTGGTTGGGATGTACATCAATTAGACATTGTTACTGCTTTGTTGAATGGTGACATATTTGAGGAAGTTTATGTAACCCAACCTCGCGATTTTGTCATGAAAGGAAAAGAGGACAAAGTGTGCAGATGTTAGAAGGCTTTGTATGGGTTGAAGCAATCTCCTCGTGCTTGGTATGAGAAAGCTGACACTCATTTGGTCAAACGAGGCTTTTGCAACAGTCCAACAAAAAGCACATTGTATCTAAAGCATAAGGGTTATGTACTTCTCATTGTGGTTCTTTATGTAGATGATTTGCTGATCACTAGACCAAATGGTCATTGTGGTTCTCTATGTAGATGATCATTGTATCTAAAGCATAAGGGTGATGTACTTCTCATTGTGGTTCTTTATGTAGATGATTTGCTGATCACTGGACCAAATGAAAGACATATTGCTGAATTTAAGGCTGATTTGAATGCTACTTTCAAGATGAAAGATTTGGGGCTGTTGCATCATTACTTGGGTATACAATTTAAGCAGTGTGATGGTGGTATTTCCTTGTGTCAGAAAAGCTACATAGAGACATTGCTATGTAAGTTTGGACTTGAGGATTGCAAACCTATTGCACTCCCATCAAAATAGGCTTGAAATTGAGTCTTCATGATGTTGGTGATCATGCTGATGTCACTCTTTACCAAACTGCTGTTGGATGCCTCATTTATGTATGCAACACGAGGGTGGATATTCAGTTTGCAGTCTCACAGGTCAACAGATTTATGCATAGCCAAGGGTCTAAGCATTGGAAGACTGTCAAGAGGATTTTCTGCTACCCTAGTGGCACTTTACATCTTGGCTTGTTTTATCCCAAGGGGGGATCATTGCCGCCACACTTGCATGCTTTTTTGGACTCAGATTGGGCTGGTTGTTTTGACACACAAGTGTCCACAAGTGGGTTTTGTTTCATGCTTGGCAGTTCTTGTATATCATGGTTGAGCAAGAAGAAACCTATTGTGGCCACGTGGATTTGTGAGGCTGAGTAGAGGGCAATCTTCACAACTATGGTTGAGTGTGTATGGCTTAGACGCCTTATGGCTGATTTGAGTATTGGACAGGACATTGCCAACACTATCTACACTAACAGTGAGAGCCCATTGGTAGTTGTGAGGAACCCAGTTTTTCATGCTCGCATAAAGCACATTGAGGTGCATTACCACTATGTTACAGAGAGGATCTCAGAAGGAGAGACGAGCTTGGCTTATGTGCCAACATAGGACAACCTTGCGGAGCTTTTCACAAAGACATTGTCTCGTGACAAGTTTGAAGCTTTCCGCAAAGCTTCGGGCTTACTCCCCTTTGTGGACTAATCACGTCCTCAGGGCATGGCCCTTCCCTTTACTCATGTGCTAGCTCTTGTTCATCGCATCACTCCAGGTAGGATTTGTTACCATATACATGTGGTAGTGATGTGTGTGAACACACTAGGACTGTGGCATTTTTTACCTCTTTAGGAGGTTTTTCCCCCCGTGCATTATGTATACACCCATCACTCTAGGGCTATCTATCTTTCCATTGCACACTAAGTAATACACTCTCAGTTGTGTGCCTTGAGGTTCCTTTGTCTTCTCCAAGCTGTGTGTTTTCCTGCAACCCTAATTCCAACAACAGTGGTCAATTGCCCCATTATCTTAGTCATACTTTTCAATTCCTGTAGTTGCAAATTGTTGGTCTCCTCCTTTAGAGTAGTTATCTTTACCTGGGATTGCTTGTGTACAACAAAATCATTTTCCACCTCAAAGCCTTCAGTGAGGTATTTGTTGGTTGTCTCAATCTACTGATTTTATCTTCCTTGGCATACACTATAGCCTTCATTTTTTTAGCAATATGATGAGAAAATTTAGTGTATTATTTGATGTTTTGTAGGTTGAGCGGTTGAGATATAGATAGTTGTGAGACATGTTAAGTATGGAGCCTGATTTATCTTGTAATCTTCTGTGGTAAAAGCGCACATTTGTAAGGCCCCCATTATGAGGAGAAGCCATTGTGCGTGAAGGAAAATCACTCGCCGAAAACCAAAATTTTCACGGCCAAAAATCAGGGGCAACTTTTTTTCCCCTCGCCGGAATATTATGGCCGAACGGCGGCCTGAAAGTGGTCGGAAAACAACCGTTGGAATTCAATGGCCGGTGGCCGAATTCAAAAGTGAACTTGTCTTCTCAAGGGCGGCCACACATGGGCGGATTGGAGGGTCTGATTTGGACTTATCTACACAAGGGCGGCTACACATGGCTGCCTCTCATGAGAGAGGGCAACCCTTTTGGCCTATAAAAGGAGGCCATTTCTACACACATTTCATAGTGTGAAGTTGATGAAACAAGGTGAGTGTGAGGTGGTGAGAGTGAAGCAAGGCGGGAGCTCCATTAAGGGTATAATCCCTTTGTAAACTACTTCTTGTTTTGAAGTACTAAATCCATTGAGTGGCTACTTTCCCGTGGACGTAGCCCACATTGGGTGAACCACGTATATCGTGTGTACTCTCTCTCTCTCTCTCTCTCTCTCTCTCTCTCTCTCTCTACCCTATACTCTCATGTATGTAAATTTGTCTCTCTCCATTAAGTAATCTACTCAATTATCTATATAGCTACGTCTTATTTTCTAACAAGACATCCTCTACTTTTGGTTGCTCTTTATCTAGCGTATCTTGCTTCATCTACTTACTTTTCTTCTCTCCTTGCTCTTCAATAGAATGCGTGTCTTCCAAAGGTGCTTCTTTTCTCTCATTTGTCTGAGTGCCCTCTTGAGATGTAGGCTCTGGTTGGGCCCCATCTTTCTTCTAATCCTCTAGCTCATCCATTTCTGCCTATAGTTGAAGGAACCTTCTCTTGTTTAAGCTCAATAATTTCCACTTGAATAGCCTCTATAGCTTTAACCTCTTTCGTGGTAGGTTGAAGTAGTCTCAAGAGTAGTGGTTGGCAATGGCGGTACATCCTCTCATTGTGTTGTAGGCAAGTCAGAGGTTCCAACTTCCACTTGATCTATTGCCATCTCTTCTTCTTGATAAATGTTTGTGAGCTTTGCAAAAGGATCTCTTCCATAAAATGAGTTCTTGGGTTGGAGCTTGGTGCAAGGGTTAGTTTACCATAATTCCTCAAAATCCCTTGCAAACTCGAAGGCTTCTTCTTGGTGATCTAGCATGGTCTCTCTCTTTGATGGTTCTTCAATAATGACTGATGTCGACCAACGAGCTTGAGGGTCTTTCTTTCACTTTCTCTTTACCTTTAGCCCTTTTTCTCTATTCTTCCTCCAAATCTGGATTGCCTTCACTTTAATTAGATTTTTATCTGCTGGGACCTCCATAGTCCCTTCATCACACTCTTTCTTGATTTCCATGGAGTGTTTTATGGTTGTTCTCTTTTTTACCTTCAAAGAAGTGGAGGCGGCTCCTCTTCATATTCTTCCTCCATTTCTCACTCTTCAATTTTCAACCTTGTTGCTAGCCATAAATTTTGTTCTAGAGTTGGTAGAAACATGTCTACCATCCCCACCACATGATAATAAATTTTGGTGAAGACTTCTAGAGCTCCAAAATTTAATTCCTTTGGTCTTCTTTGTGTCTTTCAGTGCATTTAGCACATAGGATGCATGGTCGATGGGCATTGGCAGCCTAGAATTCAATGCAGTTGTAAAAGAGGATGCCATGACATGACTTAGGCATGTATATCCAGGTGGCCTCTTCATGGGGAAGTGGAAATGTTGGCGAAATAGCCTCGTAGGCTGCTGCACCGATTTTTGGATCATATCTTGGAATGTGAAGGTTGCAGTATTTGTGGTGAATACTCTCATCCTCTTCTCTTCCTTTGAATGCATCGACTCACCTTTTGTGGGTAGCTTCATTGCTTCTACTATTATCTCCTTAGAGATATTTACCTTAATGGGTTGTCCTACTGCATCTAAAATTTGGACTATGCCATCCTCCTTGATCGAGTTGAGTAACTCATATTCTATTTTTAAATCAACTCCACACGGCTCCATCTGATAAAAGTCTTAGAATCCAAGATTTTTGTGTGCAACCTACAGCTCTTGTGATTGAGCCACATTCTAGATTTCTTTTGAGAGAATTTGGAGCTCCATTGTTTGGTTGTTTGCAATCCGAATCTCCCTTGGAAGATTACAACATGATTTTTTTCTAACAATTCTCTAGCGAATGTCTTCTTGGCTTCTTGGATATACTCCTTCTCTAGAATATGTCTTCTTGGCCTCTTGGATAGACTCCTCCTCTAGCTGAAACTTTGTAAGATCCAACAGTCTTTGTCTCTGTGTCTTCTTCTTTGGGGAGGAGGTCTGATTTTTCATTGATCCTAGGCCAATCACATCATGTATAGGCATTAGGTGCATTTTAGAGTGGAAATTTTTCTTTTAAGCTAGATATGCATTGATCCTAGGCCAATCACATCATGTACAGGCATTAGGTGCATTTTAGAGTGGAAATTTTTCTTTTAAGCTGGAATTGAGACCTTGCAACCAAATTCACATTTAAGGAAAACCCATAAAAACAAAGTATGAACATAAAAAAGTGGTTTTGGCAAAAAATTTACATCCCAGATACTAAGCGTGCTTATTATCTATTATTTCATTTTGGCAGTATAACTTACTTTTGGCAGTGCACATGGGCTATAGGCAATGCAAAGAGATATTGAAGTAAGTCCAAAACTCTTCAAAGCTTAACCATCACAAGAATTTCCTAACTTAATTCACCCATCTTCTTTCATGCATTCAACTCATTCTAACCATTGTAAATATATCATTAGCATTTTAGTGATTACTAACACTAACTACTAACCTACGAGCATGAATATGATAATTTCCATTGACCTAATATTAAAAGGTACCTCACCTTAAGACATGTATGTATCGTAAAATTCTCTCTCTCAAACTCTCTCTTTCTCCTTAACTCTCTGGTTTCACCTTATCTACCATCAATAATGCTTTCTCTTGAGCCCACATCTATGACTCAAGCAGACAAAGAAGGCCCACAATAATTTGATTCACAATAATCATAATCTTAATTTTTTAACTTGTAAAATAGGATTACCAATAACCTTAATGAGGGGTCTCCAACCTCTAGATAGGCCCATCTCCTTCTTGTGAATAATCTTGGATCTGTCATCTTTGATCTGTAATCCCTAATCTTGCACATGCATGAGGAGATACTTAGGTGCAATCACCACTTGTGACCTTCACACTTTGATGCTACACATAGCAATTGAGAGAGTGTGAGTTCCAAAATCTCAAAACCACTAATGTACATCCTCCTCCACTATAAAAAAACTTGCCTTAAAGGCGTGTATTGGTTCTAGAATTATCATCCATCCACTTGTGCGATGTGGTTTGGTGAATGCAAGCGACTCGTATCTTTTATGTTCTGTCATTGGAGCTTGTTGGAGAAAGCCGTTTAGTGTGTCTTCATTGCCAATTTCTTGTCCATTGTAAGAGGGTATTCTGGTGAGAGGTTTCCCACACCCTAAGACATTGTGTGCGTGTTTGGAAACATTTAGCATTCACTAAGCATTGGTTTAGTTTTGTGCAAGATCCATGATAGCATCGTAACAAAAAACCTCCATTTGAAAGTTGCAAACCAAGTATCGCATAAAATCTATTCCTCTTTCTCTCCCCCTTTGCTCTACATCATTCTCGCTCCACTTAGTGTGTGACTTTGTGTGAGATTTATTGTGTGTGTTTTTGTGTCTCTTTTGGTTGTGAAAAAGCCTCTTGCATCATAATCTGCATCCACAACTAGGTGGAGCCCCATTTTTTGTTTGGGTTTGGCTGCGGGCTTGTTGTTGTCTTGTGTGCATGTGGTTGTCCCAACCCCAATTGAGTAGCACGAGAGCCTTGAGGAGTATTAGGAGTCATCTTCTCTTCTTGCCCGCCCGAAACGCCTTAGCACTTTGGTTCAGTCTTTAGGTTGAGCATCAAAATACATTGCAAGCTTGAAGCTACGTAGGAGTTTGGAACAAGATAATCTCTAGTCCCCTTTGAAGTTTGGATCAGTTAAACTCCCAAAAAAACATTGAATCCAATAGCATAGTTTAAAATTACATTTCTCGCAAAGTCACTTAGACGGTTAAGGAGATTCATCTAAAAACAAGACAAGGAGAGAGAAGACTTAGTACACATAAATACCAAAATTGATTCTATGCTTTTTATTCATCAAAATTTGATTTCTTACAATATTATGGATGCTATAGAGCTAGCTCTCTAAACACTTTTTTAACTCTTATAACTAGGTATTCTCTTAGACCTTTCATCTACACTGCGGTCTATAGTTATCCTCTAGCCTTTCCTTCCCTATTATGGTTGCAACTGCTTCAAACTTCTTGTCAACTTCAGTCATTCTAGGCATTTGTGAATGCATTTCCAAGTAGTTGTACATATCTCCTAGGCCTAACCACGTCCTAAATTGAAGTAGACTAAGGTTGGCAAACCAATCTCCTAGGCCTAACCACGTCCTAAATTGAAGTAGACTAAGGTTGGCAAACCAATCTCTTGGGCTATCATTAATGTATATAAAGAATTAGCAGAAGGGATCTTGGATGCAAGTAAGATAGCTATGGTAAATACTCTTCTAACAAGTCATAGTTTCTAGTGTTGTGAAGAATTTGGTCTTGATCTCTAGATAAAAGAGTTCCCTTTCATCACTTGGTAACTGTGCACCATATTGTTGAACACTATGGCCAAACCCTCATTCACTTTGCTAAAGAATTTAGAAGTCACCTTATGAGCCATTTGTTAACTACAAAACAAACATTCAAAGAAATCCTTAATACACTTGTATGACACTCCAATTAGTTTATTAAATCTCAATCCCACATAAATCCATAGAAGAAGTTAGTAAAAACAAGTATCACCAATCAAATATCACTCATAAATGCATCATGAATACAATATTATTTCTCAAATAGCATGCGTGCATGATGCATAAGTGACCCAAATGATATCAAGCTTTAGGCTCTAATACCAAGTGAGAGATACCCTTCCCCAAGGGTCTGTGCAAAAAATATACAATTTATACTTTTAAAAAATTTCAATATACATCAAATTTGCGAAAGCGTTTGTATAGGGGAGGATTTCTTATCGCCCGACCTGGCATAGAGTTTAAGCCATGAGCCAAAATGCATCTAGAGGCACTTGGCAACTAGTGCTACCTTTGAATGGGTGGTATGAGTGAAAGAATACTAAAAAATAGCAACGTTGAGGGTGAATAAATGTGTACAACACATTGCAAGGAGAGAGAGAGAGAGAGAGAGAGAGAGAGAGAGAGAGAGAGAGAGAGAGAGAGAGAAGAGAAAAATAGAGTGCACAAAGATACAAGAGAATGAAAAAAGAGAATCTTTGATTGCCCCATCTAAATAAAAGAGGCAACCATATATGAAATTTGGGTCTACCATATGTCATAATAATCAATATCTAATTCTCCTAAATGATTTTCTCATGTTAAACTGATCATTTAATATGGGGAAGTGGCAGGGGAGAAAAATCTAAAATATTGGTTAAGCTAGCAGACCGGCCATAGTAGGGATCCAAAGGGGGGGCCATTTTCAAAAGATCAATGTGCAAAAATGGGCTTAAAAGACCCTAAGGTTCAGCCCATTAAGACTTCCAAAATGCTAAGGTTCCAAAATTCAAGATTGTGTCCAAAGGTCAAAGCTTAGGAAATTTGGATGCTTTGTGTGTGTCCCAAAAAGTCTTCACAAGTCCCTACATAGGAGGGGGCGATCCCAAGAAGTAGGGGATGAGAGGAACACCCACACACACTCACAAGCTTCATTTGTACACAAGGGGAAAGAGGGACACATGTCAGCTCCCTAGGCCAAATGCCCACTAGGTGTACTCAAATCATATTGGATGGCCATGGAGGTGGACCAATGAGAATTAGGCTAGAGTAAATCTAGTTTAATTAGTTTAAAAACACTTAATAAAAGAACCATTAGGAATTAAACTCTCTAGAAGACTATTGGACAGTCTCCCAAGGGGACCAATGAGCATTCAGCATCCCAATGGCTTGCTTGATTCCTATTGGCCAGGAGACAAAGGGGTCCAATGAGAGTTTAGTTGCATTTATTAATTACGTAAAGCTCTCACAAAAAGGGAAAGGGGGACACATGTCAGAAGGCTATCACTTGTGCTGCTTAATTTCCATTGGCTAGGCCTGGGGAGGTCCAATAGGGTTGTAGCATGACTCGCAATTAGCAAGGGGGGTCGACCAAGAGAGAGAAGGGGCTGGTTTTTGCAAGGAATTATCATACACACACTCACACAATCCCATGTGTGAAGCAAAGAAGACTCTTCTTCTCAAGCTTTCATGGAAACCTTACCACCTACTCCAAGCTTATGAGAAGGGAGGCCTACATCAACAACTCTTGGCTTTGTGATGCAAATGCAAATTCAACCAAGAGTCAAGCTTCAATGCATGCTCATCTCCTCTACCATGCTAATTACTAAGCTAAGCTATGCTAATATGAGGAGATTTACATCTTTCTCGTAAGAATACTCCTTCTTCCTCTCAATCTACTCTAAAAACCTGCTAGCTCTCACCATCTTCGAAGGTGTGTGAGGTCTTGGGTCTGGACCATGAGGGAATTGATGTCGTGTTTGATAAGTTTTTTCCTTAGTGCATGAAGTTTCCATCTTCATTGCACTAGCTAGTATTGAAGGAACACAAAGAATTGTATTGTAAAATGTCTCTCTTGATGGGAGAAACCATAATACAAAGCCTTTTGGAGGGGGGACCGGCTCCATGCAAATCCAATCCTCAACTGTTGTCAATTGCTTAATTTCTCTCTGTTTTGAAGTATTGTTCATGCTATCTAACTAGGTGTTATACTTTTTGTTGCTCTCTCCATCCAAACACTCTTGTTAATCTCATTAGGAATCTATTCTAATGAAATGCTCACTATGTTCATGCTATTTTCCGCTACACACAAGTTACGAGGCCATTAAATGTTACATTGGTATCAGAGCACAAGGTTTTTCTTTTCTTGCTCACAAGAAGGGAGCTATTAATTGCATGTGAGTAAGTAGAATAGGGATTTTTCAGCCTTGTAGTGCGCCTACCTTTGTGCAGTTAATGGGGTATCACCGTCGAGAGCTATGGTCTTAATAGTGGAGTCCTATGGGGCTTGCCTACGGCTGAACCACTATTGAGCTATTAGAAGCTTGATAGGAGCCTGTGCTGTTTTGGTGTTAAACGACCCTCTCTTCTATTCCTTGCAATTAATGGTATTCGAGCCATGGGTGCAGTAGCTTGAGTGCTTTTTCTGAAGGGGTAAACAGGAGTAGCAACTAGGGCTTGAAGTGCCAAAGTGCACCTAAAACTTTTACACCTAAAAGTTGTTAGAATGGATGACAATAGTAAAGAGAGTGAAATTAATGTTGATAACTTTGATTTTTCTAATGAGCAAGCTACTAATGATGCCCCGATGCTTGCTAACTATCTTATTTCTAATCTTCAACAAGCCATGGACAATCCATCCCTCCAAAGTGAAGTGCAACGGAAGCTTCGTGCTCATGGGATTCTCCAAACTCCCCACCATGACGAGAGAGCACCTAGGAAGCCTCCTTGCGAGACTTCCAAAAGAGGTCGCTCTCTAGTTCAGGTGAAGACAAAGAAGATAAAGGAAAGAAAAAGGAAAGAGAGAGGTCACCCTCTTCTCCATCTTCCTCAAATTCTTCATCTTCTGAAGAAAGTGATGGTGCAATCTTTGAACCATAAAAAAGAAGAGGCCATAGGAATCCTATGCCGCGTGAAGAGGTCGTCCAAGCTCAAGAAATTCAACGAGGGAGGGAAGAGCATCTCTTTCCTTACCTATGATGGCACGTTTGGTGCTACGGACAAAGTCTTGGCCTTTATCCAACAATTCGATGGGGAGTTTGGAGACGAGGGCTTCACAGAATCCTCTAAGCTATGCCATGTAGCTATGCACTTTCAAAAGTCCACCAGGCAATGGTGGTCTAGCCTACGGGCCAACGGTGAAGCTCCATGAACATGGAAAGATTTAAGAGCTTCCATTATGAAGCAGTTTTTGGCCACTGATGCCAAAGACAGAGTACTCATCGAATGGCAAAGCTTCAAGCTCTCTCCTTACGAATCCATTCACAAATATGTAGACAAGGTTTGGGACCTACAACTCAAAGCCACTGTCTTTCAAAAGACGAATTTTGGAGAGAAAAAGCAACAATTTTGTGTGGGCTTAACTGAAGAAGTGGTGGAGTATATCAACTCCCAAAGGCCACGCACCATATCGACGGTTATACACCATACTATGGTGGCCTCTCGAATCAATTCCAAATGGGGGCTAAAAGAAATTCTAAGCCCACGGAAAACAAGGGTTCCAATGAGCCTAAGGGGAAGGACAATGTCCAAAAGTCTCTTAAGGGCAACTCCAACAAAGCTAAAGAGAAGGGAGTTTATAAAGGAAAAAATAAACTCTCTCCTAAAGAGCTTGAATGTTATCGCAAGGATAACCATTGCTTCAGGTGCGGTGAGCAAGGGCATGCGTACCACGCTTGTCCCCAAAAGAACGCCCGCCATGAACCTCCTAGAGCTACCTTGGTCGAAATCCAAGAGAAAGAAATTCACCACAAAGGATCTCCTCTATGCCATGCTTGGGGAAAGGTAAGAGAACATGATGCTTTTATTCTCTTTGACCCTGGTTCTACTCACAATTTTTTTTTTTTTGAGAAAAAGATCCTTCTATTAGTAGTTACTGAAACTGCCCATAGGGCTATAACCACCTCTTCAAGAGAGGGCTACAACAACCATGGTGGGAGACTCTCCCAATGAAAAAACCAGCATATGTACAATGGGCCTAAATCAAGAAATGGAGGGACGGAAAAGCCACATAGGTGGTCGGTAATGCCATCGGAGTACACCCTGGACCATGGTGTAGAAAGGCCCAGGACGCGAGAGTCGAAGGAAAGCCTCTCTGCGCTCCCGAATGCGGTCGGAGCTGCCCTATAGTCCCTCGAGTTGTCCTCTGAGAGTGTGGATCAGCTCTAGCCAAAAATCACGAACAGTCTCTGCTGGTGGCATGGGGCGAGCCTCAAAGATGCGGAAGCAACGGGCCCGCCAGATGAACCAAAGTGTCAGGCCACTGATGAGCTCCCAACACTCCTCTCTCTCACTGCACCACTTTTGTGGAGTAAGCTCTGTAGCAGGCTGGAATATAGGTCGCCCCTCCTGCATCACTATCATCCTGCTGGTGGAAGATAGCTCAAACTGAAGTGCCGAGCCTGATAGGGTGGACCAAGCCGCTACTCCCCAAGTGTACTATCGAGTTGTGGAGAGAGCAGGCATGAGCCGAAGAACTCGTAGCCACACCTGTTGGGCTGAGGGACAGTCCCAAAGACAGTGACGTTGACTCTCCACAAGGTGGTCACAAGCTGCACATGCGGCCGAAAGACCACTATGCACTAGCCAGCTCCCAACTGTTGTAGCTCTGTGTGCAACCATCCACTGAAACAAGGTGATTCGCCTTGGCTGTCTGGAGTCCCACAACATCTCCCAAAAAGATTCCAAGAACTCAGTTGTGAGACCCTCCTCCTGCTAATGAGGTGCTACAGCAGGGCGAGCCTCTCTCTTTGCTGCTAGTATATGACATCCCAGTCGAATAGTGTACTGAAAGAACAGGACTCCTGGGTGATCTACAGAAGAGAAGGGATCCCTCCATAGCCACTCACAAGGATCCCACTGTACTCGTGCCAGTGGACAACACTCCCAAGCCCACAGCCTCCAGTGTCCAGTCTCAAGAGCTACTGGGTCAGGGTCTATGACACAAGTCCTCCCAAAGATGCCCACTACTCGGATCCTCTGAAAACAGCACTATGCTACCTGCGGGGCCTCTACTGCAACTGGATGAAGGCATCCCCCACCTTGAAGCTCGAAGAAAAGGGATGGGACAGTCTCTGAGCAGGAGGCCCTGCTGACTGAGATGAGAACCTCTAGTCGTGTGAAAGCTCCCATCCACCGGGGTGCTACTGGCTCGAGGGGCGTGAGCCACTCAGCTGGATCTGACTCTAAGATGTCATGGCACATGCTCTGCACCCCTCTCATGCCCTATAGCTGAAGACCATGCACCTCCTCTACAAACTTGTGAACTCTAGCCAGTCACCTAAAGAGTGTGTTGGACCTATTGCCATCGGACCCCACGATTGGCTTCATCCACTTCTTGAGAGCGGGTTTCTGGTTGGCCAGTGATTTGGCTAAGATGATCGAGAATCAACCTATCCATTACGTCTTGGTCTTGTGTAGCATTCCCATTCTCATCTGTGAGCGAGTAAACGGAGCCGCGGCTCTTCTTGATTTTTAGGGGCCTATAAAAATGTCCTTGATTGGTGGCCTCTGGCTAGAACAAGGCCTCTCTGGATATCAGTCTTGTCCTCTTGACCTCCTCTAGCTGATGCTCATCAAGGTTGTCTTTTTCTTCCAGTCACCTTTTGTGTTCTTCTTCAGAGGCCATCCCAAAAGATTTTTTGGAAGTCTCATTAGCCACCTCCTCTTCAAGACGCTTCTAGTTCTCTTCTAGAGCTCTTCCCAAGCCTTTTTCAGCCAAGTGCCAGAGCCATTGAAGCACCTCAAAAAACATTAGACCCACGTCTCTATTCTTTGCTAATCAAAAATGAAAGTGAATGCTTTCCTTTGTAGCTACCGACTCCTCTTGGAGTCAATGTTGAAACAAGTAGCTAAAGAGGTGTCTACCCTTAGGCCATCCTCAGAAGATTCGTTCCCAAAAAAAACAAAACACAAGTAGCTAAAGAATTGAAATGGAAAGTCAATTTCGATCCTTTAGCTACTTGTTTTACCATCGACTCCAAAAGCACTAAGTGGGTACGATTTTGGGTGTATGTGTTTAAGGAGGGG
This sequence comes from Adiantum capillus-veneris, assembly GCF_014529385.1. Taxonomy (NCBI): domain Eukaryota; kingdom Viridiplantae; phylum Streptophyta; class Polypodiopsida; order Polypodiales; family Pteridaceae; genus Adiantum; species Adiantum capillus-veneris. The sequence continues at coordinate 24,413,264 of NC_140954.1, read as the reverse complement.
GTTTAATCATCGAGCAAAAAGAATCGAGCGAAGACAAATTCGAGTGAATTGACACAATAATAACAATGGTCAAAGAAAAAAAAAAGGCATGCACATTACTTTCACTACACAAATCTAACACTCAATCTACAAAAAATTATATTTTAGAACCAATATGAAAATTGAATACCCGAGGCACAAGCAATCTCTTCACACTTGAAACATATACAATTCAATTCCATGTGGCATACCTCCTCTCAAAAATAGGTTGTAAAAAATTTGGGAAGCTCCAATTTACTAATTACGAAAAGTTCAAGTCAAGACTTCTCGTCTCGCTTAATTTCGTTGGCAGCCTGTGCAACATTGGCTTCTAAGCTGTCTCTTAATTCTCTGAGCCCTCCTAATTGCAAATTTAAGGATAAAATAAAGCTTGAATAGGTGCCTTACAAGACCTCCAAAAGGCTGCTTTATCTCATCATTTTGCTTTTGGAGCCACTTCCCTTAAAGACAATTTCTTGCCTAACGAGTCTATTGTGAGATTAGTAGATAGAAACGATACGACCTAGAGCCAAATGAAGTTTTTCTACACAAGAAAGGTCTAAGTTGCATGTGCATTTGCATGTTGGATGCATGGATAAAGTCATGAAGCAATAATTCCTGCTCTCGCTGTTAAAAACACGCAAGGCCATGTCACAACTAGAGAATCATCTAATCCTAAGATATCCAGGCAAGATTGAAAGAATCTTTTAGTAATAGCTCATAGAACATGCCAATGTCTATGGTTACAATCCAAAATCCCTCCAATCTATTACAGTAGTGTGGTCTGTCACTTGAGATAAATATCAGAACGTCATTTACGCTATGGGGTATACCATGTTGGAATGAATTGAGAGTGTTGGTTCAAATCCTGACTTGTGTTAAACAGAGTTCATGCTCATTTCTAGCCCACCCTAGTTCAGATCTCGAGCTGTGTTGAAGAGAGTTCGTGCCCATTTGTAGCCTATGTTCAAACACCTTTGGTGGAACGAACTGCTGACTCGTTAATCTACTAAGCAGGTTGTCCCTGCGGCTACATGGCAGGTTCTCAAGGATCCCACATCCTTGAGAGTTTGATATTTAGCAAGAGCTGGATTTTGTGGGTGTGATTCTATGGGCAGGAAGCAGCAAATGGGAAAAATACAGAAATTGTAGGTGCAAGTGAGACAAACGACAACAAAAAATAAGTCATTCACAAAAGCTTGAAATCCAACACATTTTGACAAATGCTATTTTTTTCAAGGGAAAATTACCAAATGCGGAAATTTCCAAAATATCCCTCAAATTTTAGAAATTCCCAAAATACCCTTGTATCTATTTTGGTTGGATTCTTCAAGATTTTCTAATCTTGTTTTCTTTTTTAAAATTGAGATCCGTTTTTGAGTGTTTAGCATGTAATTTGTTACACATTACCTCACAAAAAGGGCAATTATGTTAAAAAATAATGAAGCAATTCGTCTCCAAAGCTTACATAACCAACTCAAATTCTAGTTTTAGCATCTTGTATTGATACACAATCAGTCTTCTTATAAAAAGCTACAAAAAAAAATTTCTACGGAGAAATTTTATCTCAAGACTGGGCGTATTTTGGGAATTTTCCATTTGGAGAAATTTTATCTCAAAACTGGGCGTATTTTGGGAATTTTGGAAAATCTATAGGGCATTTTGAAAATTTAGGACAAAATATAGGGGGTAATTTTCCTCTTTTGTAAATGACCCTACCGGCACTGGTTTGCTACTGCAACCACTCCGCGCCGGTGCGGAATGGTTGCAGTTGAATACCAGGGAGTCAGGGAGCGTGCCGTGCCACAGGCTTCTAGCAATCAAAGATGCTATGTCCATGCCATATAGCTCTTGGGTAAGCCAATTTTGTGGGCAAGAATTCAGCAGTTTGCAAGCATTGGGCAGACATCAAAATGCTCACAAGCGCGAACGTCAGATTGCAAAGGACGAGCCGGACGGGAAGGCCAATGGAGGAGCAGGTAGAGGCGAACACAAGGGGCTGAATTAAACCACAGAACCACCTCTCTCTCTCTCTCCACACACACACACACACACACACACTCTGGCTGAAGGCGAGCAGATGGTGTGGTGGGGAAGTAGTCTTTATTTGCATGTGACGCCGCGCCTGCTCCCATCTTGTCTGCTTGAAGTTTTTTTATAAAAAAAGGACCGTACCCGCATGAACCTACCCGGCCCTGGTTTGCTGCTGCAACCAGTCTACGCCGGTGTGGACTGGTTGGAGCAGCAAACCAGGGTCGCGTAGGTTCATACGGGTAATGATGAGCTTTAGTGATGAGACGGGTAGAGGCAGGTGCTTTTAATCCTTACCTTCCCTGAGCCTCCCTCAACGCTCATCCGAGACGGAGAAGGTGAAGAGAGGTAAACATGTGCCACTCTCAGGTGAGCGCTGCAGGCCGTGCCACCATCAGTGGCGAGAGAGAGAGAGAGGGACGAGGCCGCCTACAAGAGACATCGCGAGGGCGGGAGGCATATTCGAGCTTGAGGTTTTAGCCGTACAGGTCAGGCGCACACGATATGCCGGGCACCGAGCAACCCTTCTGATTCACCATGCACGGCTCCACCAGCAGCTTGGAAGTAGAGAGGGAGGCATCCACGTGCACTGTCTATGCAGCACGCTGTCAGGTATTTTTTGGTTTGATGTTTGCCAGCCCATGTATATATATATTGGCGTGCTTGATTTTCCCATTTTTGATGTGCTAAGGTTGCCTATACAATGCTCGGCAATGCCAGTCTTTGATACGTGCTGGAAGATGTGCCGCCAAAAGCATCTCAAAAAGTGACCCTGTCTTGAGCGTTGTTCCGAGTTCGCATTACTAGTGATATGATTTCTCACATGCGGAAATGGGCGAGCTGTGACGACCTAGCAAAGGAGAGCTTTTTGGTGATTGTGAGTGTGTGCTGCCAACTGTCGCGAGGGAGGAAACTTACGAGCCAAACGAGTAGGGGGGTATACTGAGAAAATTAGGTGCGCGCGTGAGCAGGAGACGAGCAAGGGGGAATACTGTGTTGTGCATTCAAGCAGGTATCACCATGCTGAAAACCTACTCGCAGGGGCTGTGTGTGTGTAATTGCGCAACAAGAGCCACTAGTAATTCGCGGTGTGTGTGCCCTCCTTGGATAGCCAGGCAGGCTGGGGGAGGTTCAGTTGTGGTGATCACTAGTGTCAGCAGGGGATCAGGTTGAGCCCTTGCCTTGGAGCTAGCACAAAGGGATATACTGTGGTGCGCATTCAAAAGGGCAGGAGGTATCGCCATGCTGGAAGCCTGCTTGCAGGACCTATGTGTGTGTGTAATTGCACAGCAAGAGCTTGCAATCAAAAGGTGTGCAGGCATTGAAAAGATCGTAGCTGGGGGGTAAGGGGTTCTGATGGCAAGCGGCACATTCTTGATATACAACGAGTGCAATTACATAAAGGGCTTCCTCTGTTTCTAGGCAGTGCTGATGATATCGCAGAGCTCCTTGATAATGTACAACAACTTGTGAATCCCGAGGCAAGGGCCAGAATTTGAGAAGTATTCAGCTAGATATGCCTACTCACTTCTTGTAGCAGATTTTCACAGGACAATTTTGTATGGTGGTATAGCCATGAACCCAAGAGTTCACCTGCGACTGGTGTATGAAGCAAATTTGTTGAGCCTTATTGCAGAGCAAGCTAGGGGGCTTGAGGAAGGTCTAGTCAAATAATTTCGTAGAACAACCTCAGCCGACAATCACATGGGATGGGGGGTGTTTGTGTGTGAGTGTGTGTAATGCTGAGTTCCGGGACTGTTCAAACTTCATCGACAAATCCCATGTTATTGGGGTTTTGGCTTGCAATGAAGTGCTGATCATTGGCTAGGAACGTTAACATGCAGACCCTCAATCCATTTAAAGTAGTAGCCGGTTTGGAGGGTGTCTTTAAAGTCGTGTGCAGGAGTTTTGAGTAGATAGGTTTGTTGTTCCAAATTGGCAGAGAGGCCAAGCTATAGAGGTGCCCCGCTCTGGCTTTCCTCTATCATGTTTTTCGTGCCCACCACACTTGTTTGAGTACCTTCAAATAGAGATTTGGGAGGTGGTTACATATTTAAAAGCGCAAAAGTTGATCAAAATTTCAAATGGATGCAAGTGAGGTCTATCATGTTTATTGCTTTTGTGGAAGGAAAGGTGAAGATGTACAGTCATGGGTGGCTTTGGTTGATGATTTACTTTTGGAGCTTGGCATGTATGATGATGAGGAAAGGGCTGACTTTATGTATGAGGGCTTGTGCGAAGATGCTTTGCAGTTTTACAAAAGTCTTCTTAGACATGTGCAATACAATTGGCAATTGATGAAGGTTGCTTTGCTAAAGTGTTATGTAGAGCTCGAGGTGCCGGCCATGCATTCTCGATACTTTTATGGTACAAATGAGGAATGCATAATGTCTTGGATTGCACAAGTGGAAGAAGAAATGACACATCTTGACATAGTAGATGATGAGGCAAGAGCAGATTTTTCTTCCCAGGGATTGTCTAGTGATGCTTTCATCTTTATCCATATGCTTTCCAATGATTGGTGCCATAATTGGTTGGCTTTGAAGTTTTCATTGCTAATGCGTTATTCGAGGCTGCCAAAGCACAAGGATCCAATAGAGAGTTCTCTTGTCACTACTTTTCAGTCATTGCAAAATGAATTTTGGGAAATGTTGTAGAGTCCATTTGATGTTGATGCATATTGTGATGACAATGCGTATCGTCTATCAGATTTGCATGTAGATAGAGGTTTACAAATGGTTGATGAGGCTTCAGTCAAGTTGTTTGATGGTGATGATTTATGTGAGAGTGACTATTGTAGCGATTTGGAATCTGATGATTATAGTGCAAGCTTGTTCTCTGCTCTGCTGCTGGCAAGTCTATGGATTGTATTTCAGTTGATCATTAGGTAAAATTTGGACTCACAAAAGGGTCCTTTAAGGAGTTTGACTTTCTCTCTTTCTACCAAAACGGGCGCATGGATAAATTTTTGCAAACAAACTCCAAGGTTGGCGGAGGTTTGACAGTTAGAATGTCCTTTTCAAGCTCTATCTACTGATATATAGCACGCCATGAGATTCCTCATATTTTAGAAGATTCAGTAGATAGAGCTTGAAAAAGACATTCTAACTGTCAAACCTCTGTTAACTTTGGAGTTTGTTTGCAAAAATTTATCCATGCGACTGTTTTGGTAGAGAGAGGTAAAGTCAAACTTCTTAAAGGGTCCCTTTGTGAGTCCAAATTTCACCTAATGGAAGCATTTACTGATGAGAGGTATTCTTGTGATGACTCTACGATATTTGACCTCTCTCCATACACGAGAAGCATCAAATCAGGATGTCCAGATGAGGCTCGTAATGCTAAGGAAGGGAATCAGGCTTTGGAATCCTTTGATGTGAGGGAAGATTCATGTAGGGAAACTTATCATAAATATAATGTATGCGACCCTTCCTGTAATGCTTGTCAGCTTACAAGTTCTTTTCCTCTTGCTACTGATGCTGATGACTGTGAGCAAAGCGATGATGCTCCTGATGCATACTCTAAGTACAATGTAGTGTTTGTAGATGATCAACCTTTGTCTCATGACAAAGAGGCTTCTGATCCAGGTTCTAGCCAGCCTGCTTTCACGTATAGAGATGTGGATATTCATGATGTGGGTTCATCTCAAACCCCTAGTGTGGATACATTTTCTGATGATAAAGCAGATTGGGGCTTTGATTTACCTGTTGTGGAAATGGATGCAAATATGACCAGCTATGTCGAGAAGGCTTCTGAGAGATTGCGAATTTTAAGAGGAATTGATCAGGCATATAATTGTGGGAGGCTGTATACACTGTTTTTCCATGAAGTTGAGGGTACTGGTAGCAATAAAGGAGACTCTAATGGTCAGCAAATTCCTGATGTATTTGGTAATGGGGTGTTCCCCAGTGAGGTGGATTCAGGTGCTGAATTTGGTCATGTAAGCGTCGACACGGTGAGCTGGTCTGAGGCTGATAGCGAGAGTAAAGAAAAGGGGCAGTCAAATTGGTCTACGAGTGTGACAGCACTTGAGGCTAAAGTCAATGCGATGTTACAAGAATTGCCAGATGTTTGTCAGCATCAATCGGCACTGGACGAAAAGTCTATCTACGAAGATTTTTGTCTTGCTTTGATTATGTGGGATTTGCCTACTTTTGTGTCGGATCCAGGTTGTGATGAGCATCTGCTGTTGTAACTGCTGAGCATGAATGCTCTAGCAGGCTAGGGGGGTTGGCAAACTATGTCGGGAGTTTTTTGGTTTCATGTTTGCCAGCCCATGTATATATGGAGTGCTTGATTTTCCCATTTTTGAGTGTGCTAAGGTTGCCTGTACAGTGCTCGGCAATGCTAGTCTTTGATACGTGCTGGAAGATGTGCCGCCAAAAGCATCTCAAAAAGTGACCCTGTCTTGAGTGTTCGCATTACTAGTGATATGGTTTCTCACATGCGGAAATGGGCAAGCTGTGACGACCTAGCAAAGGAGAGCTTTTTTAGTAATTGTGGGTGTGTTCTGCCAATTGTCGCGAGGGAGGAAACTTACGAGCTAGGCGAGTAGGGGGATATACTGAGAAAATTAGGTGCGCGCATGAGTAGGAGACGAGCAAGGGGCAATACTGTGCTGTGCATTCAAGCAGGTATCACCATGCTGAAAACCTACTCGCAGGGGCTGTGTGTGTGTGTAATTGTGCAACAAGAGCCAGTAGTCATTCGTGGTGTGTGTGCCCTCCTTGGATAGCCAGCCAGGCTGGGGGAGGTTCAGTTGTGGTGATCACTAGTGTCAGCAGGGGATCAGGTTGAGCCCTTGCCTTGGAGCTAGCACAAAGGGATATACTGTGGTGCGCATTCAAAAGGGCAGGAGGTATCGCCATGCTGGAAGCCTGCTTGTAGGACCTATGTGTGTGTGTAATTGCACAGCAAGAGCTTGCAATCAAAAGGTGTGCAGGCATTGAAAAGCTCGTAGCTGGGGGTAAGGGGTTCTGATGGCAAGCGGCACATTCTTGATATACGACGAGTGCAATTACATAAAGGGCTTCCTCTGTTTCTAGGCAGTTCTGATGATATCGAAGAGCTCCTGGATAATGTACAACAGCTTGTGAATGCGGAGGAAAGGGCCAGAATTCGAAGAAGTATTCAGCTAGATATGCCTACTCACTTCTTCTAGCAGATTTTCACAGGACAATTTTGTATGGTGGTATAGCCATGAGCCCAAGAGTTCACCTGCGACTGGTGTATGAAGCAAATTTGTTGAGCCTTATTGCAGAGCAAGCTAGGGGGCTTGAGGAAGCTCTAGTCAAATAATTTCGTAGAACAACCTCAGCCGACAATCACATGGGATGGGGGGGTGTTTGTGTGTGAGTGTGTGTAATGCTGAGTTCCGGGACTGTTCAAACTTCATCGACAAATCCCATGTTATTGGGGTTTTGGCTTGCAGTGAAGTGCTGATCATTGGCTAGGAACATGCAGACCCTCAATCCATTTAAAGTAGTAGCGGGTTTGGAGGGTGTCTTTAAAGTCGTGTGCAGGAGTTTTGAGTACATAGGTTTGTGGTTCTGAACTGGCAGAGAGGCCAAGCTATAGAGGTGCCCCGCTCTGGCTTTCCTCTGCCAACGCCTACTGCCAGCTCTTGTGTGCACTTCGCCAGTGGCAAGAGGTTGTCAGGCTAGGTGCTTCATTTGCCTGTACATTTCAGTTTTCCTTTGAGCAGGTTCTGGAGAGGACTTTGCGGAGTTGTAGGCCTTGCCAACCTCAGCGGGGGAGAGAGAGAGAGAGAGAGAGTTTCTACGAGTAGGTCCTTAGGTTCGAGGGACGAGGGGAGGGAAGAGATGACCGTGAGCAAAAACATGCAGGCCATTGGCAAAGGTGGTCAAGAGGAGATTCTTCATCTATTGTTGCGCAAGAGACAGTAGACTTGTCATTCAGCGTCATATTTGTAACTAGTCACTCAAGCCACATTTCATGTGACCCGAGAATAGCTATTGCTATTGCTACCCATGTGTAGATGAAATCCCAATGTGGATTCGCTTGGATGCGTCAGACAAGAACCTCACCCTCAGTGATCTCAAAATTTCATGTGACTCAAGAGTCGAGAATAGCTATTGCTACCAACAGTAATATGACATTGAGGTGGACATGGATCCTAAGAAGATGCTCAAACCAGAAGACCCAAACACATTCCAAGCGACCATCCGAAAAGCGAGGGATATTGGGTCACCATGCCCATGGGCAAAGGCATTTTTGCCGGCCCAAGACTTGGGCTTCTTGGGTGGCTTGGAGAAACTGCAGCAGCTATTCTATCCTGAACAAGAGGTTATAGTGTGTGTTGTGACTCGCGACAGCTTTGGTCGAGAGGTGCTCTTGCTTCTTACCTAACAAGCCATGTCCCCCACCCAAACCTCTTCGTAAGGAATTCGAGGGTGGTCGTAGGCCTCGCTCATCATCAAGGTATAGCTAAACTTAGGTGCCTTTCTGAACTTGTATATGGTTTCTTAAGATCCCTTTGTAACTTGATTAGAAATTTCACAACACAAAGATCAAAGTTGTCATTCTTACGGGTTTTTCATTTCTTGGATGATTTCAATAGAAATGTAAGGCAGATGTATGAGACATGTCTTATGCGAAAGAGAGAGAGAGAGAGAGAGAGAGAGAGAGAGAGAGAGAGATTGGGTGTGGGCCTCACGAGCATGAGCCTCTTCCTCACCCCTAAATACTATATTTCATATAGTTAGCTCTTTAAAATGTCCATAGTATGAATATTACTCCTTCACCAAGCCTATCCTATGTTGCTCTTCAACCCTGCCCTCACTGCCATGCAATCCCCTGACTAGGTAGGATCTTCTTCTACCCTGACTTGCAACCCTCCTTCACGTGCGGTTGGCAAAAACTCCTCCCATCAGTAATGCAGCAAGGCTGCTTGCAGAAACCTCTTATCCCTATCTGCTCTGTGGTGCTACAACATAGGAAGAGAGGCGAGCGCCACGAGAGAGAGAGAGAGAGAGAGAGAGAGAGAGAGAGAGAGAGAGAGAGTGCTATGCTCTATCGAGGGTGTTTAGAATAAAATGTCTTCACATTTGATCCAGTAAGGCGTGGTGGAATATTTGTATGTTAACTAAAGTGGGTATGGTTTATATTACTTTGCTCTTCAAGGCAGCCTAGTGTTTGGGAAAAAGCTTTAGCCTTGAGCCAATTGAAAAATCAAAACAACCTGTTGAAGGGAAGGGAAAAAGGAGGAAATCCACTAGAAAATGTCATTGATACTATAATAATGCAACTTCATCTTTGGTATATTCTCATAAGAATCAAGATATGTTATTATTTGGTTATCATGGCTTGCTCGTAGCTAGACTTTACCTCATGCTTGGTTTTCAACATAGAATGAGTGTGTTAAATGAGTATATTGATTACATGATAAATGTGTAAAATACGATCGTTAATAGTGATTGTGTAGTGGTTTAAGGGGTTGTTTTTTTTTTTTGAAAACTTGGGTGTGGTCCTACAAGTAGGAGAGTCTCTCAAAGAAAAAAAAGAGGGTCTCTGTCTCACAATCCTCTATGTGGTGATCAAGTGTGCTCCGTGTTAGTTACATAGGAATTTGATGACAATGATCTTCGTGGTGATGAGAGAGAGAGAGAGAGAGAGAGAGAGAGAGAGAGAGAGAGAGAGAGAGAGAGAGAGAGCAGAAACATTGGCTTGAGGTCATTGAATGAAGTAGATGTTTACATAGCTAGGAGGGAGGCAACCTTGAAATTGGCTCCAAGCTTGGTTCCATGGGATTAGTCATCATGGGATTTAAGTTTAATTGTGGAACTAGCTTCAACAATGGAAAACCCGCTTACACTTTTGCAATTTACTCTAAGTAATAAAGAATGTTTAAAGGTACTTGCTCAATTATTTTGCTGCTCGAAAATACTTGCTCGCCAATTTGTATAACCCTTTAAGGAGAATCTAGCAAGGTTCTAAGGGAAGGGATTTAGGGAAAGCAAACAAAAGGAAAAAGGCAATGCAAGGTGGCACATGGCAAGGATGGGAGACACAAGCACATGAACCTCGAGTTACGTACGCATCTAGATGAATAACAACAAGGATGAACAACAACAACGATAAAACCAAAGGGAAAGGATACAAAAGGTTTTTTAAAACCAAAGGTGTGGTGGACCGTGGACCTCAAGACAATGTGCCCATTGTGGTGGCATGGTTAGTAAAAGAACCAGTTTTCATTTGTGGCACTTATGTTTTTTTTCTTTTTTGCTCCCATTTCCTTGGTATTCGCACTAGTGTTTTTTGTTGTTTAAGTGAGCAAGCCTTTCTCTGCCTAAAACATTCCTAAGGTCTCAAATACTCGGATAATTTTATTAGCTAGGCCTAGTGGTCAAGTAAATGAGTTAACCTAAAGTCACTGTCTCCTAATCTCCAGGCTCATCCATAAGATTAAACTGGAGTTCAATCAACTAAAAAAATCAGCCACTTTTGTGGCTTTTTGAGACTTTTGTAAAAAAATTCTCAACACTATGTTAGTTATCTAAATAGAAAATGGTTTCCGAGAATTATGATCAACACTCAATATGAGTTGATAAAAAATAGTACAAAGCTAAATGAAGGTCTAAAGGTGTCTTTCCAGTACCATCTTCTACAACTAACTTGTGCGAATGGACAAAAATTTTCTATTTTCTTTTGAAAGTAAATCAAATGATTGTAAAGCAGGCCCAAAGTTCTTTGAAAAATCCCTCAATAGGTATGTGATAGATGTACCAAGCTTTTTAAACCCATATACAAAGACTACCGATATTTTTTACTTCTTCAAGTTAAGGTATGAAGTGCAGTTTTACGTAAAATTTACTAATTTTAGAGAAGTAATTTTTTTAATTTCTGAGCTTTTCATGTTAATTGTGGATTTTAGAAACCTTTTTCATATCTTGAACCCATAATTAAGAAGTTTGATGAAATTTTGATGTCATATACAAAAGTTATGTTCCATTTACTAGAATCCTGATGTGAGCCATTTTAACATTGACTCCAAAAGCAATAGGTAGCTATAAAGTGAAGCATTTATATCATAGCTACCCACTGCTTTTGGAGTCAATGTCAAAGCAAACAAGTACTATAGTACTTGCTCTTTTTCCATTTTATTAGGTGAAATCTTTTCAGATTCTTCCTCGGATGTATTCAGAGCAGCATATTGACCAAGCAAACCTCCACTTTATAATTCTAAGAGTCAAATTGTTAATGCCTCGTTGGAAGGTCCTTTTCAATGTTCAAAAAAAATGTGTCTCAGCTTAATATCGTGTCGTTTTCAATTTCAAAAATGCCGGTTGAGGGCAAGGGGAAAAGGAGAAATTCCGACCCAAAATAGTGTAAAAACCCAAAATAACAACCTAATGTTTTGGAATTTCCTCTTGACAAAATCAAGGAAAGGAATTTTGTATGTTTGGAAAAATGATTTTTCCCAACAGGACTAGTGTTAAAACAAGTACATGAATTTCAGTAGGTAGGTGTGGTATGGATGATTCACTTTTTGTACCTATTGTTGCTTTTGGAGTCAATGTTAAAACACTTTCACTTTAATTCTATTTCACTATCGATTCTTTTTTGGCCTTAGAAGGCCATAGGTTTCATTGTGCAAGGTTGTTGCAACACCATGGCCATTGGATTCTTTGGCAGAATCGATGAGCACCACATGGCAAGGGTCTTGTAAAATAACTTTGTTGTCCCTTCAATTGTTTCCTTACATCACTTTTTCATGGACATTATGCAAGTTTATTGTTTCCTTATAGTGATAGGATCTACCTTTTCATACAAACAATTTTAAAATTCTCTTGTCATTCATTTCATAGCATTACTAAGGCTTGACTTTCCATTCCTAATTCTTTTAGAATGCACATGTGAAGTTTCATGTTTTTTCTTACAATTCACATATAATGTCTTCTAAATCTTAGCAAATATAATCCTTGTTATGGTATTTAATTGGTGTTCTTGAGAGGTCTAACAAGAATCCTACATACAAAATCTTGAACTTTTCAAGAGAAAAACTAGGTTAAGTGAGGCTCTTATTTATAGAGTCATGGCCTATTAGCTTAAAGACCTCCAATAAAGTAAGTGTCTCTAATTGTCTCTTCGTGTATGAATGTATCTAAACTATCTCTCCTTAATTCGCTTAGGCTATTTAAGAATTACTTGGGATAATAATTAGTGATATTTATGAGAACTACAAATACTTTTTTTTACATTGCAAAACTGCACACTAAAAATTCTTGTTTAACATGCAATATAAGCTACTAAGATGAGCATGACTTCAAAAAGTTACATCGATCAATAAATCATAGCAAACTCCACAAGTAAAATCTTATTAAAGCACTTATATTCTCATTTACATGCTTATAGTCACAATTAAATTCATGTTTTGATAAGTTTTATTGAACCAAATCTCAAGATGCATAACAGTGTATACAATTTATGTAAAATTGAATCCCAAAATAGTTTGTATTAGATTGGTTTTAATCTATAAAATCACTTTAAAAACATACCTTTTAACTAAAATTACCACATTGATTCTTGTCTTTCTAAAAGAAGCCTTATACGAGAGTTGAGTTAGGCATACTTTTAATGTTTTTAGTGATGATTGAGATTTACCTTAAATGTTATTTAAATTTTATAATATTAAATGGATCTTTTTATTTTACCTTTCATTGGCATCCTCACATGGATTGACTTCTCTTGCATTCTCTTCTTTTAGAATGCTAAAGTGAAGCTTCACCTTACATAATTCTAGTAAACTCTATACACACATACAGATACATACATATATGTTGGACGGACGCCGCGAAGGACGTCAGCACAGCGATAACTCACCTAACATATAATGTCAGCTAAGGACGAAGCTCGATCCGCAGGTGCGTGGAAGCAAGCATAAGGTGTCAACCTACACTCGACCGACTCCTAACTAATTCCTACAGAGGTCTCTACCAATTGTCTAAGTCACAGCCTTCAAGAGTGCATAAGAGGAAACTTCCTACAACGCTTTCTAGAGCCGAACACCCATCAAAAAATCTCGAAACACCATAGAACTTGAAGGAGACCCTACTAATACCAATAGGTCGCTCTCCCTAAGGTCTATGAACCAAAAACTCAACCGAAAACACCCGGTGCAAAATCACTTAGGATGTCTTGCCGAAATTTGCAGGTCTTTGTTTCCGAAATCTAAAGTGCCTAATGTGTAGCTCTACTCAATGTGAACGAGTGGATAAGCTGCAATGCAAAATCGGACACCGAATCACCAGATGAATCTCGTAGAAGGAGCTCGCAAAACCGAATCACGAGATGAAGCTCGTAGAAGGAGCTTGCAAAACTGGATCGTACGCGTGCAATGTAGGTATCGACGCGTAGCTCTCGTTGGGGGCAACATGTTGCACTTCTCCGCACTCGAAACCGACCACCGGTGCACACGTTGCGTCAAGATGAAGCTCACACTCTTTCTCGTACACAATACGCTCACTCACAGACTTCAAAACTTCTCCTCAAAAATGACAAAAGGTCCTCTTCATTAAGGTAAAAAAGTGGTATATATACCTTACAATTCTCAAACCCTAAAGTTTCAAATCAACCATCTACTCAATCTAACCATCAAAACTGGGATACAATCTGGAAACTTCTGTAAGTCCCAATATTTACAAGGTGAAAACTCAGGTTTCCTCAATAAATGAAAAATTACAAAAAATGATAATCTTCCGAGTAGTCAGTTTCCATGGGGTGTGTCTAGCTTCTAACACTCCCCCCCTCCTTGCTCATGTCGTCCCCGACATGGCCGCTGAGCTGCTTCTTCATCGTATGGTTTCTCACATCTTGATCAATGATTCGTATCTTGCATGTAGATTCATCATTGTTGGGCCAAAAATATCAGTGTTTATTGTGAAGAAGCCGGTGTAGAACGCTTCTTCAAAGGTCTAGAGGTGATAGGATGGCAGAAACATTATCCTTTGATACAACGCATGTATCACCTCCTTGGAAGACTGACCAGACGGATCATAGGCACATCTGTAAGTATCTTGGAAGAAGAAGATACTGTCTGTCACCTGGCTATGCTTGAATGTCTCAAATACTGCTAGAAGAGTTTTGCAAATTTTCTTCATCATGATGCACGTAAGGTCAGGTGAGCCAGTGAACAATTTGATGGCGCTTGTTAGGGTTTTCACCATGTATTGGACACTTATTATCTCACTTGCCTTCAAGCCCGACAGCTTAGGATAATTCAGCCAAGTGGGTTGGCTCTTTTGTAATATCTCCTGGGCCTTCCACGTCCTGATCCTTGGTAGAGGACAAAAGCTGAGGTTGTCTCTGATGTTTTTCGGTGCCTCTACCAAATGTATTAGGTATTGTGGGTACTTTGTCAGCCAAGCCTTCCTCCATTTTGGCTGAGAGTCAACTATTAGCCTGGCTCCTTCTGGCTGAGAGATATCTGCGTTGTAGAGTGACACTGTTGGCTCTTCTCTAATCCTCTTATTGATGGTGGCGGCTTCATATTTTAGCAAAGGATAGGGGAGAGAGGGTGGAAGCCATTCGCGCCTGAGGTTGTTGGCGTCAATCTTTTGGATAGTCATGGACTTGAAAACCCTCTGCTCCCACTCCAAGGCTTCCTTTGTTGTCTCTCTGATCTCCACCTCTATTGCTTTACGCAGCTTTTCTTCCTCTTCCTGTGTCAGATCTTGTGGCTCTTGAGAGGGTCCTTCTAGGATTTCCTCTTGCATAGGTGTGTCCACAGGATCTGCCACATTTTCTAAATCTATGCCCTCATTGGCTGTTGGCCCTGTGGCTTCTTGCTCTTCGGCTTGCTGTCCTCTCAGCTCCTCAATCTGCTTTAGGAGTTTCTGTTTTTTTGTCTCAGCTTCTTCGCCCATATTCACGAGGAGGTCATTCAACTCGGCGTTTATCTTTTCCCCCTCCTCGAGCTTTCTTTTGATACTTTCTAATTCTTCTTGCAGGGCTTTTTGGTCTTCTTCCATTCATGTTTGCATAACAATTGACCCTTTTGCCATCATCAATCGTTGCTTTTTCTCTAGAGTCAGCTCCTTCTGAAGTTCTTGCATCTGTTCTTCATAAAGTTGGCTTTCTGTAGTGATGTGAGTCGAGCTAGTAGCTCTGACTTTGGCAGGAGGTGCCCGCAGCCTCTGGATGGTTTGATCTTTCACTTTGAGCTGGACCTTGAGCTCAAGGACCTCATCCTGGCTGGCTTCTTGATATATCTCTGCCTTTTCTTTGGCGTTTCGCATGGCTTCAACTTCTTTAGATTCCTCAGCCAGCTGTAGGGTCAAGTTATCCCTTTCCCTCTTGGCATCTATCAATGATTTGCTGAGTTGATTACATTCCTCTTCAATTCCTTGCATTCTTTGTGTTGTTGCCTGATTTTCTTTCTCCATTTCCTTGGAATCTTTGCAATGCCCTTGATAGGCTGGCGGCCTGTAGCTCCACTTCTCTCTCTTTCTGCCTTTGACTTTCTCCTTGCAAAGAGTCTACTTCCAGCTTTATCTTCACTTCAGTAGCCTTGAGAGCTGCCATCTCACTTTCTAAGGCCATGGACTACACTCTTAACCCAGTTAACTTTGTCATCACCACATCCCAATCGTTGGAGGGCGGGTGCAGGTCCACTATATCTGTGGCCATCTCTTTTAGTTCTACTAACCTCATGCTTTGCATTTGTTCCTTAGGCCCTGTGCTTGCCAAGTCGAATGTTACTATGGCAGCCTCTTCTTTTGTGTATCCTGCTTCTAGCAAGTCCAAAAATGTGTTATATGACTCATTTGGCTCTGGTTGCCCACTTCGAGGCTTAGCCTCTTCCTTTGGTTCCGGCTCTTGGCTCTGCTCTTGCTTGGCCTCTTCTTGTTCTGCTGGTTTGTCTTGTTCCTCTTTGTCTTCTTGTGGAGGGATGTGAGGAGGTGGTGAGGACGGTGGGCTGGCCGGTAGAGATGTAGGCTTTTTCTTTAAATCTCGGTCTGCCTTAGTCTTCCTTTCTCTCTCCTGGCTCTCCTGCTCATCCAGCAGTTTCTGTCGTACCTGCTCCACTTCCTCCTCTATAAAAGGTACATGTGGAATATTTTTTGATGCGGCATCAAGAATCTCAAAATTATTAATATAATCTTCGAATCTGTCCCTTTTTACCCTTCGGGATGATCTCGACATTGCTTCTAGAGACGGCTTCCAGAGTTCACTCAAATCGCCCTTAAGGGCCCTTTCTGCTCTGAAGCTCTCCATCAGCCGCTCTAGTCTTGCCGCTTTTTGTGACTTTGTCTCTTTTTCCGGCACTTGGGCAAATTCTTTCTTTCCCTTCTTTTGCTCTGGCTGCTCTTCTTGAACAGGCTCTAGCCGTCTTTTCAATCTGGTGGCGACCCTTGGTGCTTTTTGTGGCTCGTCTTCTTTGTCTTCTTTGAGCCTCAACCAATCATTTTGTGATGGGGGGTCAGGCCATCTCCCTTTTGCGTACAATGCCCCATAAATCACCTTAGTGATTAGTTCTCCTGGCACAATATATGTGCACTTCTTGTTACACATCTTCACTAGGTTGTCATGTATATATTCTGCATAATTGATTATCTTTGGAGTGCTCTTCATCATTGCCCAAGTGAATGTCGTGGCAATTGCTCCTGGCGGCATTCGGTACTTTTGTGGCCGCTTCGTACACATATGGAAGTATTGGTTGTACAACTGACTCATGATTGCCACTTTTGGGTTGGCAATATCTTCAAAAGTGTAGTTACCTTTCTTCTTAGTGTACACCTTGACATCATCTCTTCTTTTAGTTACACTATCCCCCTTGTTGGAGAGGTCTAGTGCATCTGCTACAACTTGCTCGGTGATGACTATTTCTGTTTCTAGCCTGCCTTGCAGATCGGTTACTCTGGCCACTCCATCTTCTTTGATGGTTGTCACAAACTCCCAGACTCTCTTTATGTCAACCCCTGCCGGCACAGCTTCAAAATAGTTGTGGAGATCAATCTTCTCCAAGTACCCAGCCATCTTGCTTCTTACGAACTCATTGAGTTCCTACGGTAGCATTGGTAGCTCGATCACATTCCCTTCAGTGTTTTTGAACACTCCTTGGTAGATCTTTAGGTCCTTGGACTCTAACAGATCTTCTTGGATCCATGTGCTGGTGGGCTTTAGTGTTCCTTCTTGTATGACGAAGGGCTCCACTTCTTCTAGGTAATCCTTAATGGTCATTCTTTTCTTCTTTGCCGGTGACTTCGCGGCTGCCATAGATCCTGTTGAACTCAGTAGTCCGAAGTTAGCGTTTTTTCCATATTAGCTGAGAAACCGAGTTTTAACTATCCAAATGACTTGAAAATTGAAAATAAAGCTTAAAAGGAACTTGTGAAACTGTGCATGTGCTCACAGTGCCATTCTGGCCAAAATTTTCCATTTAGACATCCTACGCGTAGGATGTCTTTTTCATCAGAATTGGGTGATACTTGACATGCTGGTAGTGCATGGCTTATGGAACATGGCTATGTGCTTGGATATGGATTTGGGCATCAAAAAGTGGATTTTTTGGGTTGATTCAGGCTTTAGGTCACAAATTGGGTAGAAAGTCCATAACAAGTAGCAAGTGATGTCCAAATGGGTTGAAAATTGGTATATGGGCTCATTGCACCATGGCATTGGCTCCCATGATGTCACTCTTTGCACATAAGGTCCAAATTATCTTGGAGACATCCTACGCGTAGGATGTCTATTTCATTAAAATGGCATGAGATTTGTTATGTGGGTGGTCCTTGGCCTATGGAACATGGCTATGCTCTTGGATTTGGATTTGGACAAGGATTGATGCTTGTAAGAGCCTGTGTAGTGTTTTTGGGCTCAAAAAGTGTAGCTTGAAGGTGTTGGGGGTCAAAATTGATTAGAATGGCTTCAAAATTGATATGTGAGCTCTTGATGATGAGGTGATTGGATCTGGAATGGACAAACATCCTCTGTAGGCCAAAAATGTCAAATAGACATCCTATGCGTAGGATGTCTACTTCATCAATTTTTGCTTCTGACCACACAGATTGGTTGGTGATGTGCTTGTGAAAGTGTTGTGCAAGTTTCATGTGATTTGGACAAGATTTGGGAGGTCTATGGTCCATTATTGCCTCTATGACCTAACTTTGTGTTTTTTCATGCGTATGAGGTCAATGTTGGTCCAAATGTGATAAAACTTGGTGGCTAGCATGTAAAGGTCATTCAAAAAATGTGTGATGAAAAATGTTGGGATCTGTGCCCAGAAAGGCCCTTGAGACATTCTACGCGTAGGATGTCTCCTGATGATTTTTTTATGGAATGTGCCACTAGTGCCTGCCCTTGGTCCCCCTGAGTCCCTTTTAAGCTTAATTTCAACAAAAAAGTCAAATGGATAGAAAGTAACTCCCTGTGTGGACTACAGAGCCTCCGAGCCGTTTTCTGACTTTTGGCGTGCTTTTTGGCAATGAAATTTCTTGATGTTGGTCTCCATAGCTTCCCGATCCCTTGGGGATCCTTGCCGTATGGTTTTTGTCGACTTTGGCTTCACTGGAGCTTCATTTGGCAATTTGTCGCTCTTGAAGCACCCGTGGTTACGTTTATCTGTCTTCGATGATTTGTGGTGGTCCACCACCATAGGACTTGGTTTTTGATGGTCTAGGAAAGCCGCTCGTGAAGTTTGGTGGCAAACGGGCATGCGGTTTGGCCGCGAGAACTATTTGACGCTTTGTGTGTCTGATGCCGTTTCTGAAGTTTAGTGCCGCTTTGGGTCACTTTTTGGTCATGTGGGTCACATAAACTTGTCGAGCATGTCGAGATGCTCCTACCCATGAATTTTGGTAGCATTTGGGCCTTTTCGCCGATTCCCCATTTGGTGGCCTCTTGCGGGATTCTAGGAATTAGGGTTTTTCCTGATGGTTTTCTACTGCCTTTGGACGTCCAAGACTGGTCTCCTATGCTAGGGTAAGCTACAGATGAAATTTCGTTGCTTTTGGGTTAGCCATTAGGTCGCTGCCTCTACTTGTAGGTCTCTACCTCCCGCTTTGTGTGTGAACCCTACGCTAGTTTTCGCGACAAAACGACAAACATGCGCGAAAAGCTCAAGGTGGTGATCCTACCTCTCATGTCTGAAGCCCGTCGGGTAGTCGTGTGCGTCGTAGAATCTGCTGGAAGGTCCGTCCGTTCTTGGTGGCAGAAGCTCTCTCCAAAAAGTCAATAGTGAAAATGAGCTAAAAATGAGGTAAAAATTTCTTATAATGGAGGTCCCCGAACCACTTTTCATGAAATTTGACATGTGCTCCCATCTTCTTGCAAGGTGCGGTTTAGGCTCAAAAATTTCTTGATTTGGACTCCATTTGCTCTGTTTACCAGAAATTTGGCATTTCGGTCAAAACCTAGCCAAAACACGGTTTCTGCTCCAGTCTCATAATTGCACCCCCACTGTACCATAGGTTGTCCTATAGTCACTGATCATCCCCATAAATTTTTTTTTCATTACGACTGTTTTTCACCTACTTTTTGTATTTTTGAAGTTTTTCTGCCGAAAATTAGCAAAATTAAAAAGGAAAATAGCAAATCAAACCCAGAAAATCCCCAAAACTCATAATAAATCACAAACATCACCGCAAAACATTATATATACTCACATGCAATTTTTATGGCTGGATTTCTTCGTTTTACCAATATTTTGCCCGAAAAATGACTATTTCTACTTATATACACACACCTACGGGCTTGATTTGGCATTTGGCCCCATATACCTATAGATACATGCTGTAAAAGGGCATATATACTAGGGTTAGTCCCAAAAATTTTGCAATCAAACAACAACTCTTAAAATAGTCAAAAATCATGCCCCTTTTTTGCTCTTTCTGCTATTGGTTCCGCATTTGACAATGCCTCCCCCCCTCCTAGCCAGAGTCCTCCCGGATGACAAGGTATCGCTTCGGAGTATGTGCCGTGCATAGGTTGAAAAATTTGTGCTAATGCTTGGCCGATTAATGTGGCCCTAATTTATGCATACTCGGTCAATGCATGGAAAAATTAATGCTGTGCGAGAGAAGGGAATAAGCAAGATGCTTGTTGGCATTCGCCGTGGAGGTTTCCTGTTTTCTTTGCAAGTAACAACTGTAACTCTACTTCTCTCTGTTTAATTGTTTTTTTTTGCAAAAGGCAGTCGCTTTGCCGCTACTGTTGATATAACCGTAGTTGTTTCTATGGAGAGGATTGGCTTGGCCGGAATGGCCGTGGGCCATATTTCTTTTGTTGTCCACTGGTAGCTTGCTTTTGCCGGTTTTTGTAGGTGTTTTGCTACTTCCTTGGTTGCCACTGTTTTGCTGCGGATTGGCATCCACATAAGTCGGTTGTCCTTTTTCAAATGCAGTTGTCTGCCTTCCGTTGTTGCTTGTACTGAAGGGAGTTCCTTTTGCTTTTGTTTCGGTATCCAAATGCGAGTCACATTTGGGTTATTGCTGAGCATTTTCTTTGGTATCCATATCTGTTTTATGCCCTTGGTTTTTGGTTGAACTATCTGCTTCGGTTGAATTCTTTCGTTGCATGGTTGTTTGTCTGCCATGTCATTTCTATCCTTCCGCATCCATACTTGTTTCGCTTGTTTTGGAACCTAGCTCTTTGCATTGCGGTCCGTGACTTCGTATGCATGTAGCTAGCATGGTTGGCTTTTACCTGTCTGTTGGCCTTGGGTATCATGTTGTTCTTTGGTGGCATTCTTGCTTTTGGCTCTTTTTCCAGTGATTGCATTGCTTGCAGCTGATTATTCCGGTATTGCTGAGCAAAGGCTATCACTTGTTGTTCCTGTGCATGCTGAATTTTGACTGCATTCACATTCTAATCTATCTGCACATTGTACTCTTTTTGCCAAGGTTGTCCCAACATCATTGGGTGTTGTGTGCTCTCATCCTCCACCACATAGAATTTGTGTGGGTAAATATATTGATGTACTTGTACATGCAATATAGTCCAGCCCAATGTTTTCAACGAGTGTGATGTACTACTTTCCAACACTTGAGGAGTAGGATGAAGTTGACCTGTGGATTTGAGCTATTGGTATAATCCGTATGATATCAAATTTGCTTGAGCTCCAGAATCAAGCAGTGCCGTTGATTCAACTTGATTGCTACCCACTTTGACTGCAATTATTGGCTCCACTGTGTCGTCATCCAACTTCGTTATCCGAATGGCATTGATTTGCAATGGTGCTCCACATTGTTGTTGTTGTCGCAGAAGTCTTCATTTTGCAATGCGTTCTTTTGCTTCTGCTTGAGCTTCTTCTCGTACTCTCTGTTTTTCCTTTATTCGTTGTTTTCCTTGATGAATTTGTTGGAGCATCTCCTGTGTCAGTGGTAGATGATATTTCCTCAGTCGACATCCACTAATCCAATTCGGCATTTATTCACCTGCTAAAGTAGCAAGCTTGACAGCTCCGCTTTGTGATAGATCACTAATCACAAAGGGTCCCATCCCTCGCTTTTTAAGTTTCTTGGCATGTTGCTTCAAAGTATAAACAAGTACATAATCACCTGTTTTGAACTTTTTAGTGCGCACATGCTTGTCAAAAAACTCTTTTTGTCTTCTCTTTTTAGCATAGATTGAAGCTACAGCTCTCAAGTGGAGTTCACCTAGCTTTTCAAGATCATCTATTCTTGAAGAGAGTTCATGCCCTGTCCATTCTAAGCGTTTCGCTACTCGTAGAGTTGGAATTAAAAACTCTATGGGTAGTATAGCATTTAGGCCAAACACCATGTTGTAATGTGTTGTTCCTATCGATGTTTTGTAAACTACCCTGTATGCCCATAGGGTTGAGTGTAGCTGCTAATCCTAATCTGTTATTGACTCTGACACTATTTTAGTGAGAACCGTTCATAGTGTTTTATTTGTTGCCTCAGCTTGTCCATTGGCCTGTGGATGGTATGGAGCAGATTTCCTATGTATGACCATGAATTCCGCTAGCAGATATTCAATGACTTCATTAAGAAAATGTTTCCCATGATCATTGACAATTTCTATTGGTAAACTGTATCGTACAAAAACTTTCTCATATAGAAATTGTGTAGTAGTTTGTGCATTTTCTTTTTGCGTTGCCTTGGGCTTCCGCCCATTTTGTGAGATAGTCCGTAGCCACAATGATATATTGGGTATGGGTGAGATATACAGGGGGTGAGATAGGTCCCACAAAATCAATGCCCCATTTTGCAAATGCTCTTGCTCCTATCATTGGCCGTAGTGGCATCTCATCTCTCTTTATCGGCACCTTGGTGTGCTGACATGCGTCACAACGCTTTACAAACTCTTCAGCATCCATGTGCAATGTAGGACACCATATACCTGTAGTTAAAGACAATTTTTGCCGTCTTATCACCCGAAAAATGGCCTCCACTTATCCCGCTATGTGCATGTTCTAGAATCAGCAGGTATTCGCTTTCACTTGCACAGATTCTAAGTTGATTGTCCTTTCCTCGCTTATAGAGTTGGTTCCCAATTATCTGAAAGTCGCGAGATTCCAGCTCTATAGCCCTTTTTTGTGCTCTTGTGATGTTCTCAGGAAACGTCCTGGTGGTTAAGAAATCAATGATATATTGACTCCATGCAGGTGCAATGTTTACCTGAAACAATGTCACGTGATCCACTGGTCATTTGGCACTACATATAGTACAATTGGTAACATAAGAATGTGTGTCCGCATACATAGTTGGTCAATAAACCCCTAATTGTTTCAGTCTTTGGTGTGTTTTCACTGTTGAACAATGAAAAGCACAATCTTGGATATGTGCTTCTTCAAGGTAGCACTCGAATTCTTCCGGATTTATACATAATCGTAGGATTTGGTCCGATCCTAGATGATACAGCCGTCCTCCTATCAACTGGAAGTTTTTTGTTTGTCGAATTGTTTGTTGTTTGGATCTGTACTCCATATTATCGAACCTACTTCCAAAGGAAAGAATGCTAACAACTTTCTGTGACCATTTGGGTATCATTTCAACATTGAAAAGATAAGCATCTGGTATTTCATCATCTACTCCTTCAGGAGCTTCCTCGTTGTGTATCCTTGAAAGATGATCCACTCGTAGATGGGTTTTATCCTTTTTGACCACCATTGTGAAGTCAAACTCTAGCAATATAATAAACCAGCGTAAAATTCTCCCTATATTGCATGGTTTATTTACCAGATAAAAAAGAGCTTGATGATCTGTAAATAACACAAATTTGTTTGCGCTCATGCCAAAATTTCTTTACAGCATAAATAATTTCTAACCCTTCTCGTTCGGTGGTTGTGTAGTTCTTTTCCACACTGTTTAATTGTCGGCTTGCATAACAAACTGGAAAATCCATTGTTCCGTCTCCAGGTTGAGCCAGAATACTTCCGATAGCATATGCAGAAGCATCAATGTGAACATGGAATATCTTTTCCCAATCTGGTGCTTTAAGCATGGGTGCTGATATAAGGTTTTCCTTCAGCTTTTGGAATGAAGTTTCACACTTCTCGGTCTAATCGAAATTGACTAGCAAACGATACAGAGGTTGTGCGATGACCGCATACATGTATATGAATCTTCGATAATATCCACAGTGTCCCATGAAGGATTGCACTTGTTTGGCATTAGTAGGCCTGGGTAGGTCTATTATGACTTTGACTTTGTCTAGGTCAGTGGTTATGCCATTTCTTGAGACAATGTGTCCTAAGATGCGGCCTTGCTTAACCATAAATATACACTTTTCCGGGTTAAGACAGATTTGATATGTCTTGCATTTTTCAAATACCTTTTGCAAATGGTCAATATGTTCCTCTCGTAGAAGGGATTGTACACAAAGATCATCCATGTATATTTCTAAGAATATTCTCAGATATTCTTTGAACGCGTGCGTCATTAACCTTTGGAAAGTAGATGGGGTATTAGTTAAGCCAAACGGCATAACTCGATACGCATAAATTCCCCATTTTATGGCAAACGCTGGTTTGTGTTGATCCTCCCTTGCAATTGGTAGTTTATTATATCCTGAAAACCCATCCAGAAAGGAATAAGCCCGTTTTTGAGCAACCCGCTCAAGTACATGTTTTGTGATTGGCAAGGGATAATTATCCCTTATGGTGGCTGCATTTACCTTTTTGAGGTTTACACACACTCTCAGTTTTTCGTTCTTTTTGGGAACTACCACAATGGGTGACACCCAATCTGTATGTTCGATTTCATAGATGAATTCAGCTTCCATCAGCTTGTCAATCTCCTCTTTGATTCGTTTAGCAAATGTATCATTGTATGTATAAGGATGTTGTTTGCTAGGTTTTGCATCCGATTTCAAAGGAATTGTATGTTGGCATATCAACGGATCAACTCCTTTGAGGTCTTTATAGGACCATGCAAACACATCTTTATATTTCTTAAGAAGTTGTGTTAGCCGTTCTTCTTCTTCAGGCTCTAAATCGTTTGCTATATAGACCGGCTGAGGCTTTTCACCTGGTTCCGCAAGGTCTATCCTTCTGGCATTTTCTGGCCCATCGTAAGATTCTTGGTTGGTTCTTTCCCTGACTGGTGGTGTCATGATGATTTTTCTGTCATCGATGGTAAATTTCCGATAGTGTGATGGTACATTCATGTTTCCTTTCTCTGACTCCTCTTTACCATCACTATCTTCTTCAGTAGTCCATATCTCACGTAAAGACTGTTTCAGTTCTTGGTATTTTTGTTTACGCTCCAGTTTGGTCCACTCTTGGTCTTTTGTTGTTTCTTTTTTTTATTTTTGAGATTTTTGTGATTTTGTTTCTGTTTTAGCTTTTCGTTCCTGTTTTATTTTCTCTCGCGTGCTTTCCCTTCGATCTTTTTAGAATCTTCCTGATATTTGATCTTTTACACAATCCTCTGCTTTTACAAGCATCAAATAGTGAGTTTTACCTTTTATTTTGCGCATCAGGTTCTTTCTTTCTTTGTTTCCTTCTCGTTTTCTCCTATAGCGCTCCTGGCGTCTAGGGTGCTGATTAGCAAAATCATAAAACTTGATATTCTCGGTTTCCCTTCCATGCTCACTTGAGGTGTCAGAACACTCAAAGTGTCATAAATGTCATGTGAGCTTACATTACTGTCTCTAATACATGACACCAAGGGCTGAACAGAATCTTCCACAACACTACATCCCATGAAACCAGAATACACTTTGTTTGTGGATGATACAATCTGTAACCTTTGCTTTCAGCACTATAACCAACAAAAATACATTTGACAACCTTATCATCCAATTTTCTACACTGTGTTTGTGGCACCAAAGCATATGCCAAACAGCCAAAAACACGCATGTGCTCAATAAAAGGCTTTCTATCATGCCATGCTTCATATGGAGTAATAGAGTGCAAAGCTTTTGTAAGACACCTGTTAAGTACATAAGTGGCACACATGATGGCCTCAAGCTAAAAAGAATGTGGCAAAGCTTGACATTTGACCATACGTTGTGCCATTTCTGTAAGTGACTTGTTTTTCCTCTCAGCTACACCATTTTGCTGAGGCATATAAGGTAGTATAAATTGGTGTTTTATCCCACAACTAGCCAAAAATTCATTAAATTCATGAGACATATACTCTCCCCCTCTATCGGAATGGAGGGTGCCCATAATACATTTCGAGACATTGTCAGCCATAGCCAAAAATTGTTTGAAGCACATAAAAACTTTGGACTTTGCCTTAAGCCCACGACACAAAAGGCCAGATGCAACAATTTCATCACCAAAATTGAGATCATGAATTGTACATCTGTCATCCACAAATTTTACTACAAGTCCAAGTCTAGCAAGTGCAGACACAGACAAAAGATTCTTCTTGATCCCAGGTACATAAAGTGCATCAACAAACGTGAAATAAATTCCATTTGCAGTAGTAAGCACAATATTTCCATCTCCCTCAACAGGATAAGAGGCATTCTTGGCACAAGTGACTGAATTCCCATGAGGGACAGACTCAAGAGAGGTGAACAATTCACGATGTGAGATAATGTGCTTTGTAGCATTGCTGTTGAAATACCACACATGTGAATCTGCAGCAACTTAAATGCATGCATCATGGACACCAAGATTACCACACATGTGAATCTGCAGCAACTTAAATGCATGCATCATGGACACCAAGATTGTAAGTGCACTCTGCACTAAAGCCCATTCTACATCAACATCAGCATCACAGTCTCCTTTCACAGAAGACTCAACAATGGCTACATTTATAGTGGAACCAGCATTTGTAGTGAACCACCCTCTTTCTTCTTAGCCTCTTTAGCCTTCAACTTAGGACACTGCTTGATGAAGTGATCATTACATTTACAATAATGGCAACGCATCTTCTTTTTGCCCTTATCACTGGAATTGCCATACGAACTGCTATCGGCAGAAGCATTGGGAACAGAAGTTTTGCTACTCACAGCAGAACCATAAGAAGTGTTTGCATTGCTTTTACCACCCTTTCTTTGAGAAGCAATAAAAGCCTGTTCAATTGCACGTTGTCTAGTCCTATTCTTTCTAGAAAGCGACTCTTGCAATAGCAATGTGCACAATGTATGAAACTTGACAACTTCAGGATTTCCTTGAGTGATAAGTGTCCAAGTACTAGCAAAAGTCTGGTAAGAATCTAGCAAGGCATGAAGAATAGTCTACACAAGGGAATTGTCTTAAATGACTTTATTTGCAAAAATACGTTGCTCATTGATATCCTTGACACCAGCAAGGAAAGTGTCCATATCATCTTCCTCATGCATAATCTTCGATTCCAACTCTTTACGCAGCAAAGCAATTTTTGCCTCATTGCGGATTGCATAAAGACCAGCCAGAATATCCCAAGCCTGTTTTGTAGATTTTTCTGAATGAATGTGAGGAGTAATGGTGCACTTTACAGACAATGCAATCAACACATGAGCCTGTGCATCCTTTACATCCCAAGGATCTTGTTCTACCATAGGCAAAACAACTCTAACGGCAGCAATCCTTGCAGCAAGACCTACAACATCCTCAATATCGCCTACATCCTCAGAACCAAGATGTACATCAGGGCCCTGCACAATATTCCATACGCCCTTTGACACAAGAACATGTTGCATCATGTAAGACCACATAGGGTAATTTTCCCCATCCAACCTATCCTCAACAACAAACAGCTTGAACAAAATCTGTGTTGTTGTTAGCCATGGAAAATGTATGCACCTGATGTGAAAACTGCCCGAAGTGAGGAGAAACTAGGTGAGACTAGCACGTGCCATATAGCACAACCCGCAATAGATTGTATGGGACCTGTTATGCAAAAAAAGACACTGACAAAAATTTTGCACTAAATGACAAAATAGCCTGTGTAGACCTGTCTATAGTGGAAACCCGTGACCGAAATGAGCCCGAAAAAAAAATCTGAGCAGACTCAACTCTACAAGAGCACCCAAAATTTTTGTCAACTTGGGAACGCTCGCCAAAGCTCACTGAAATTGGAGAAAGCCAGCAGGCGTGTGCTGGAACTGCTGGCGACTAAGCCCGAGAGGATGCAACCTGCTATGATACCAATCGGTGGAATTAGGGTTGCAAGAAAACACACACAGCTTGGAGAAGATGAAGGAATCTCAAGGAACACAACTCAGAGTGTATTAATTAGTGTGCAATGGAAAGATAGATAGCCCTAGAGTGATGGGTGTATCTATAATGCACGGGGGGAAAAACCTCCTAAAGAGGGAAAAAATCTCCTAAAGAGGGAAAAAATGCCTCGGAGGTCCTAGTGTGCTCACACACATCACTACCGCATGTATATGAGTGAATCTCAAGAGAAGAAGCTCCAAGAAGCCTAAGCCACCATATTGGATACAAAATCACATGCCTAGTGGCTGCAAACTCAATTGGAAGTTGACAATATTCAAGCCGCCCAAGCTAGGGCAAGGTTGAGAGACTAGAATGAAATCTTGCAAAAAATAAAAGATAATCTACAAGGTTTGATGTTTCAAGGATCTAGCCTTGCCTATCAAGCACTTGAGAAGCAGACAGAGGACCTAGGGATGGAGCTAAAACTAGGGCAGATGCAGTGGAGAGTGCTATCCTTCTCATTCATGAGAAAGAAAGAAAAATGCAAGAAGCAAGTGACTGAGTTGCAAGCAGCATTGGTAGCCACTCAAGAGGAGCTTAAGGGAAAGCAAAAGTTATAATAAGAAACAAAACTGGACATACTGCTAACAAAAGCTCATGCCCTAGATTTCTTGCAACTAGAATAATCAAGAGATCGAACTACAGTGGCCCCAAAATCCTCCACATTGGAGCTCAAAGTTGAGCAGGGGACGATAGATAATTTCACAACTAAGGCCAAAAATACCTTAAAGTCAACATTGAGACAAAACCATAGACATTTGGAAAGAATCCATGGTATGGGAACAGAGAGCTCTCCATTCGGACAATGTAGCCCAGCTCACTTCCAAGCAGATCATAAAAACATGGCACCAATAGTCTCTCCCATTTCCAATGACCAAATATGAAATCCTCAAGGCAAAGGAGAGACTCATCAAAGAACAAGTTGCAAACAATGTTGATTCACACCGAGCTTGGTAGATGTACTAGCTCAAACATCATCCTCTACACTCAGGCACCACTTAAAATCACAAAGGACCCTACTTTTGCCGAGTGCCAAGAGTGCGGAGTTGGGGCATCCACTGCGTGGGTTAGTCCTCCCAAAGGCCAAGGTACAGAGGATTACATGGTCCAAAACCTCTACAAAGAAGTTGAGATGTTCAAATGGATTCCAGATTTGGGATGTTTAATGTTTATAAAGATTGCAAAGATGCTTTTAACATGCATCCAGACCTTTCACCAAGCAAAGCAAACTAACATGCCATGGATAGATTTTCTCGAAGGCAATCAAGGGCTCTACTATGATCTATCACATCAACCACCACCGAATGAAGTAATTTATGGCTTTTATGCTAAAGTGATGTTCTTACCCTCCTACTACATGCAAACATTTGAGAAGGCATTCTACATGAGGTTTTTCACTTTTAGATTCAAGATCTTTGGCCCCGTAGTGGAAAATCTTCACACCAGGTTTGTAGGCTACACAAAATGGAGCTTAATAATCTAATTGACCTGCAGTACTTGAAGGAACTAGATAAGAAACTTAGCATAAAGAACTACAATGCTCTTGAAGCCCTCCAGAAGTAGAGGAAAGCCTGCAAGCCAGAACACTACCCAATCCCTTGAAGCTCTATCAAGGATGACCCAGTCTAAGAGGGGAGGAAATGTTAATACATAGCTAAACGCTAACCCTATTCATTGGATATAATGACTAGGATAAATTTTACATTGTGAGGATTGTAGATTAGTGACTTCCCAAATAGGTCAAGGAATAACTCCCATGGTATTGGACTACAGAAATGTCAGTCATTGTTTTTGCACTGTCGTCCCCATACATTAAACATAACAATGTCAAAGCATCCTATAGCCATTGCTAAAGGAAGTATGTTTCTGGCCATCCACATTTCTTTTGTCGGTCTTAGGCTAAGTTCATAAGAATTTTTGTACAATATTTGATTAGTGACTACAATCTCCATTCCCAACTTAGATTGTATCCACACGATACTCCCAACAGGCGAGGGTTTGTGCTGAGGTGGTCTAAACTCGGGGTTCCCTGCAGCATAATGATACCAATCTCTGAAAGTATTTGGTACAATGAAATCCGTAGACATCAATATTTTATTCTCTTCCCCGTTATACGTGGTAGTGACAAGTCTTGTACTTCCACTCGAGTTTGGAAATGCTCCATTTATAAGGCGAGAGAGTATATCCACCCATATCCCTCGAGGTAAATGTTTAGTCATCTACACACACCCCATCACTCATGTTAGTTAGAATGATGAAAACCACAATTCAAACTCAAATATTATATTCTCAAAACAATATTTGTTATATCAAAATCAAATTTTTATAACCGTAGAAGATCAAAAAGATACATAGTGTTTCTAGGGATCAGATACACAAATACGAAAGGGTCCTATGAACCAATTCTTGGTTCCTATAATTGTGGTTCTACTCTTACATTTGTTCACATCTCGGGTGTCAAAGTTTAACACTTCAACTTGTGCATTAAAAGTCATGTATTTCTTTCGTACCACTCTTCCTCCCGTGATACATCCTTGGGTGATAATCCAGTAAAGCAGTTTACATGAGAATGTCATTTGTTTACATCATTTCTGTAGAAGTATCTACTCGAGTTCACTGCTAATGGTTGTGCTTAGGAAAAGTCACTAATGCACCTTGGTTTCTTGTAGTCATCAAAGGTAATGGTAACATTGTGAGGGTTGTATTTGAGAAAAGGTCCATAGACTCTATTGAACCAATCATGGGGTACATAATAGAATTGGTTGCCGCCAGTTGACTTCTTCCATGCTCTGATTATGACCTTTTCACAAAAACCGTACCTTTCGTTTAGCATAGGGTCTTCTTACTAAGTATGAGATAACAACTTGGTATGTTAAAAAGAGAGCATAAGTTAAGGTAAAGAACATATCTTTGCACTTTAACATCGCTTCTTGGATCTTTTCCTTCACCCAAAGCCGTGGGTTGGTCATGAACCTATCAGGCACTTTTGTTCGATGTTTGGATTGAGCTTCAACATATAACTCCCATGGTGCGGAAGTGTTGGGTACAAGGTAATCTCTAGTCCCCTTTGAAACTTGAGCCAATTACCCAATGGAGACTGAACCCAACCTCATAATTGAAAAAGATTCTTTGTGAAAAATCACTCGGGAGTTCATCAAGGCAATTAAGAAGATCCATCTAAAACAAGACAATGAGAGCGAGAAAACTTAGTACACACGTGAACCAAAACTGAGTTACGCTTCTTTTATTCATCAAAATTTGATTTTTAAGATTTCATTACACTATTATGGGTGTCTTGGAGCTAATTCTTTGAATATTCTTTTAACTCTCATAACAGGGTATTCTCTGAGACCTCCCACGCGACAACATGGTCTGTAATTATCCTCTAGCTTTTCTCTTCCTATGACGGCTGTAAGAGCTTCAAACTTCTTAGCAACTTTAGCAATCCTTAACATTTGGGAACACATCGCCAAGTAGTAGAACATGTCTTTCTGAGTTGAAGGAGTTTGAGGTTGGCAAACATTTCTCTTGGACTGTCATCAACATAGATGAAGAATTGACGGAAGGGTTCTTGGTGACGGGTAAGGTAACTATGGTCAACACTCTTCCATCAGGTTGTGCTTCCGGGTATGCTAAAGACTTTAGTCTCGATTTCTAAGTAACAGAGTTCCCATTCATCCCTGGAAAACCGTGTCACCATATTGTTGAACACTACGGCCAAAACCTCATTCCCCTGGCTAAAGCATCAAGACGTCACTCTGGCAGCCATTTGTTACTACAAAACAAATTTTCAAAAAAATGACAACGCCATTATGACGTGTTTTGAAGAAATGGTGTGGACCACCCCAAAGTCATTGCGAGATGTTTTTTGGTACTCTTAGACCTCTTGGATTTAAATAAAGCATGCTTGTACAAAGTATACAAAGGCGGTGTGTGCCAGCTGTCTCTACGCATGCGGGCCAGTTGTGCGGGGTACATAGTTTTGTTGTTTTTGTACATAGAGATGTCAAGGCTTCAAGGAGTGAGTTAGCGCTTTAAAAATATGAGCAAAAAATGAACTTTTATCAACTTGGGTTCGTGAGTGAGTGGGAGTTTTCAGCTATGAAGAAGAAAGCCTCTGTTGCTGCAGTCTGCAGTGGTGCGTGGGGTTTGTGTAGTGGAGGTACACATGTGTGTGTGCGAGGGCCTACAACCTTGACTGGAGAGTGTGTCTCTCATCAAGAAGGCCATGAACATGGGTGGTGACCTGTGCATTTTCACCCCTCCTCTCTTTTTGGTGATGGAAGCAGCGTGAAGCGAGCTCTCTTGTACACGTGTGCCTGCTACTCAGGTTTGGCAGTGAAAGCCCCTTCTTATTGTTGTGAATGGGAGGTTGTTTCCCCATGTTTTCCATGGTTTTTTTTGAGTTTTTTGGTTGAACATAATTAGTTTTTGTATAACTCATGATTGGCATGGTTTTTGATGGGTTTGTGTGCATGGTTGGAAGCGACTATGGAGCCCCCTTCTTGTATATGCAAGGGTTGTTGAGATGGTGTGAGGGTATGGTGTTTATGAAAAAAAGTGCAAAGATTTTCCTTGGTTTTCATTGGTTTGTTTGCTTCCTTGACTGCAGTTGATCATATCTAGGGCTATGACAGTATAGACGGAAGCGAGTCGAGTGTAGGCGGGGTTTTGTGCATGCAAGGGTGAGTGTGTTTGTGAGTAGAGATTGGATCCTATCCTCTTGTGAAAGCTACTTTACTTTTCCTCATATATCTTGTGAGTATGGAGGTGTTATAGAGGCCACCCCCAAATCACTCACATAGATGCATCATGAATACAATAGCCTTTCTGTGAGGTCCCCACCCCGTCGTCTCAAATGACAGATCTGATGGTAAACCTGATGGCCACCAGATCTACAACGGAAAGAAACAACATGGTTTTGGGTTCAACTAGCGGACGATCTCTCATCACCAAGTGAATCGAGTTTGAGCCTACTAGCATCGAGATCTAGTTCCACCTCGCAGGGAAAGCGTGTCTAATCAATCATTGGTACTAAAACCCACCTTCCAAGAGGAGAGAATTCTTAGGTGCCTTTTTTCCCATAGCTTTCGGAGGCACATACACTTGAGACTTCGCCGCTCTTGGGGCAATGAGTAATACTAGCATCAATTTATAGTACTATGGGGACAGAGAGTTCCCGACCAATCGGGACCACCCTTCTCATAGGCATTGGCAACCCGAGCCAAGCCCCCACTTTCCACCCCATACTCACACTTCCTTTGTTACCTAATTACTACCACAATGGTTGTTCAACATATAAGTTCTTTGTTTATTTTTCTGATTTACAAGTTCTTTGATACAGCCTTCCAACCAGAATTGCAAAGCGGCAAAAAGACAGAAATTCTAGTAAAAATTCACTCAAAAACTCATTCATTTAAAGTTCCAATGCTCTGGAGGCACGAAATCCCCCAGCGAGTGTTTACTCCACCCGTTGTCGCCTAGTTGCCCATACAACTAGGTTGTCCACCCCTTAACCAGCAGTCATGGATTTCCACCGCTTAACCATCACTCATGGATATCCACCGCTTAACCAACAGTCGTGGATTCAAGAGCCCTTAACCAGGAACTCTGCCCCCTGTGGATCAGGAGGGGGTTCGGACTAGTATCAACATTGGAAATAGAAATCAGCAGGCCGAGCTAAATTTTCCCTAGCAAACATTCTTTCCTATCTCAAATAGTATATCCAACAATCATTCTTTCCTACTTGGAAAATAAAATATATTTCAATTCAAATGCCGTAATCTCTGTTGGATTTCTCCAACATGTTTAGGGATATGTTCTTTCCTAACTTATCGAATGCAATGTTAAATTAAGCAAAACTTGAATTAAAAATGTGACCTACCTGCACAATTTCCTCGTCATTACTCCGTGAGATGGCTAGTACTTGGTCGACCATGGGAGCTTTTCCCTTCCTATTTGTGTTGCTTGTCCCAGCATCACGGTCGTGAGAACCACCGAAACGAGTTCTCTTTACCGGGGCCATATTATACTCACTACTTAAATTGACAACTTCAAAAAATAAAGCTAATATTCGAGAGCTCATACGACCAAAATGACGGATTAGTTTCAATAAGCAAACTCCTTTACACGAGAGGTCTGATTACTTCAAGACATAGAGATTTCTGATAGCCCCTTACTTGTTCTATGGGAATTGTCCCTAAGGTTAATTATTTGGCCAAGATAATAAAGAATTTCAGATTTCTACTTGATCTATTTACTAGAGATGAATTAGGCATGCTTAATCACTTCCTAATGCAATTAGAGATTTGCAGATTTACCGCATGCATAGGGGAGAGGATTCATTTTTCCTAGTGGATTAATTGTGAAATTAATTACACTAATTACATCCTAGTATTTGAACAATTTGAATCTAAACATATCTATATAAACATTGTGTGATAATAGAATGAAATAGACTAACCTTATCACATTGCTGGCTTGATTCTATCATTCATTAACTATAATGACTTAGTGGATAATTCTCTTATTGCTAATCATACATTAATCTATGATTAGAAGAGGTTAATTGTTTGCATAATTGACAATTAGAATTAAGAATGTGCAATGGAATAATCATATAGCAATTTAGAGAGTGTCTAATGAGAAATTTAATTGTGATTATGCATACCAGCAACGAAATTATGAGAACCATAGAAGGAATTATAACATAACGTGAAATTAGCTTTATGTTATTGTAGTTTGGGATGAATTTGAATCAATTTTCTGATCCAATGGAGCTTCTTGTGGTGAGAATTGGGCAGCACTTCCATTTTTTGCTCCTTCGCCAAAGGTTATGTGTGTCGGTAGCACCTCCCCAAGGTGTGTGTGTATTTGTCTGTGTGTATACTAAATGTGTGTGTGAGCATATATGTGCTTGTGTGTGTGTGTGAGCATGCTCCTATATAGGCGCACAAGCTCAAAATTTTGAAATCACCTGCTATGTTGGTCTGGAGTCCACTCAAGCCTTCATGGGCATGGTTACTTGCATGGGGTGCATAGGCTACAAAGTGTCCCATTTGCTATTATAACTCACTCACTCACTATCTCTCAAGTTGGGAAAGTAGCCCACGAGCCCTATCTGTGTGTGAGGGTGCTCTTACTGCCACACTCACTCTGCAGTGGCTTGGAGCAAGTTCCCACACAGCCCCCGAGTCCCAGTGCCTCCCCGCACAACTTTAGGAAAATTTAATTTTAACCTAAGACGACCAATACGAATCAGAATTTAATGTCGAAACTTGCTTTACTAAGCTCTAACTAAGGTGTATTAACTTGGATACCTGCCATATTTAGCAGCCCCCGGCGTCCGAAAATGCATTTTTTTCAAATTTGGGGTACAGGTGCAGTTTTTCGAGATCAAAACTGACGGGTCGGGTGACCAAAAACTTACTATTTTTGGAAATTTTTCACAAAAAATATTTTTAATTCACTTTTGTAAGCTTTATGACATTCTTAATATCATGGCATCGACAGATTTTGGAAAACTGCTAAAAATAGTAACTTTTTCCATTATGATTGTTTCATGGTACAATGGTGTTCTAGTTTTAGCTTGGGGTCAGAGACCTTACATCCTCCCCAACATGAAAAATTTGAGATGTCCTCATCTCAAGAATACATCTGGATAAACTCTATGCTAACTACTTAGGTACATATATCCTTTGTCTAAAGTAAAGACATCCTTTGATAATAGAATAGTCTTTAGCTTTATGCGTCTTATTCTATTGAACTTTGATGAGATCCTGGTGCTTGAATTATTGCTCACTAGGATTAGCAGTTGCAGCATACAGAGCTGCTCTCTCATCAGCTTTGTCACCCACAGTTGGTTGTCTCACTACGGCATTAGCGAAAGCTCCGCTTCCTTGTTCTATGTTTCCTCTTTCTCGGCCTCCTCTTCCGTTTGGTTGACCTCGCCCGTCGACGTTCAGAGCAACATTATTAGCACCGGATGTTTGGGAAATACTTTTTGGACATCGGATTTTGTAATGTTGATACTCCTGGCACTCAAAGCATCTTATATTGGGAAACTCGGTAGCTATCGTAGTAGCTACTATCGGACGATGGTCGTATGTAGGTTGATTGGTATGTTACTCCAGTTGTCTGGCCTAGCCCTCTTTGACAAATAGTATTGACTATCTTGGGTAGTCCTCCGAATCTCTTTAAGCTAACGGTTTGGCCCTTAGCAAGGCATCTTGCAATGTTGCTTGACTGAGAGCTTCTAGTTGGTTGTTCAAGGGATCGATGAGTCCTTGGGAGAACCGTGCTACTTGCTGTTCCATTGTCATCGTAGGAGCATATCTCCGAAGTGTGAAGAACTTCGAGTAGTATTCTTCGACGGAAGAATTCAGTTGTCGAAGTGAGAAAAACTCATTCATCTTCAAGGCTTTGTGAGCGGGTGGTAAGTATCGCTCCATCACAACAGCCTTGCTATCTTCCCATGACTGGAAAGATCCCTTGATATCCAAGTCCCTACAATGTTGTTTCCACCAGATCTTGGCATCGCCAGACAAGCAGAACATTGCAAGCATGGTTTGGTTCTCGGGTTGAGTTCCCGCAGCTTCGAAATAGTCGTCCATTGCTTCCATCCATACTTCCGCCTCTCTCTCCACATTAACCCCTTCGCCTTTAAAGGTTGGAGGCTGAGCTTGCTTAAGGAGAAGCTTTTTCTCCTGAACGGCAGTATATAGTGCAGTAGACGGTACCTATCCAATGGTATAAAACTCATTACTATAGCACTCTTCTCAAATAAACCTAGGCTTTTCCATACTCAAGAAGAAATTTAACTTTTTGGGCTGAACCAGCCTACTTAATCTATACAGCTATCACAAAGGATTTAAGCATTCCACCATTAGTTTAAATTCCATTGAATACATCCGAAATTGTTCGATAAATAATGGTAAAAACTGTACTCCAGAGCTTTGATCCATACTTATAACTTTATGTGCATCAACAGGCTACCTGCCCGTAGCACTAGTCGCACCAACGACTTTCTCAAAAAACATCATGTGGGACCCACTGAATCCCAACAAGCTCAACGAGTAAAACTCTTTAACATCACTCAGGAGACAATCCACTAGACAAATCCAATGTCATTATTCTGGGAAACATCATGCTCAAGCTTTGAGTACGAGCTATCCTACTATTCCTTATTTTTTAAAATTTCAAACAACATCATTTTCCAGTTCGTAAACCTATAGCTCTAATACCAGGTGTGAGGTCCCCACCCCATCGTCTAAAACGACGTATCTGGTGGTAAACCTCATGGCTACTAGATCTACAAGGGAAACAAACAACGTGGTTTTGGGTTCAACTAGCGGACGATCTCTCATCACGAAGTGAATCGAGTTCGACCCTACTACCATCAAGATCTAGTTCACCTTGCAGGGGAAGCGTGTCAAATCAATTATCGGTCCTAAACCCTACCTTCCAAGAGGAGAGAATTCTTAGGTGCCTTTTTTCCCATATCTTTCGGAGGCACGTACACTTGAGACTTCGCCGCTCTTGGGGCAATGAGTAATACTAGCGTCAATTTATAGTACTATGGCGACGAAGAGTTCCTGACCAATCGGGACCATCCTTCTCATAGGCATTGGCAACCCGAGCCAAGCCCCCACTTTCCACCCCATACTCACACCTCCTTTGTTACCTAATTACTACCACAATGGTTGTTCAACATATAAGTTCTTTGTTTATTTTTCCGATTCACAAGTTCTTTGATACAGCCTTCCAACCAGTATTGCATAGCGGCAAAAAGACAGAAATTCTAGTAAAAATTCACTCAAAAACTCATTCATTTAAAGTTCCAATGCTCTGGAGGCACGATATCCCCCAGCGAGTGTTTACTCCACCCGTTGTCGCCTAGTTGCCCATACAACTAGGTTGTCCACCCCTTAACCAGCAGTCGTGGACTTCCACCGCTTAACCATCAGTCATGGATATCCACCGCTTAACCAGCAGTCGTGGATTCAAGAGCCCTTAACCATGAACTCTGCCCCCTGTGGATTAGGAGGGGGTTTGGACTAGTATCAACATTGGAAATAGAAATCAGCAGGACGAGCTAAATTTTCCCTAGCAAACATTCTTTCCTATCTCAAATAGTATATCCAACAATCATTCTTTCCTACTTGGAAAATAAAATATATTTCAATTCAAATGTCGTAATCTCCGTTGGATTTCTCCAACATGTTTAGGGATATATTCTTTCCTAAGTTATCGAATGCAATGTTAAATTAAGCAAAACTTGAATTAAAAATGTGACCTACCTGCACAATTTTCTCATCATTACTCCGTGAGATGGCCGGTACTTGGTCGACCATGGGAGATTTTCCCTTCCCATTTGTGTTGCTTGTCCCAGCCTCACGGTCGTGAGAACCACCGAAACGAGTTCTCTTTACCGGGGCCATATTATACTCACTACTTAAATTGACAACTTGGAAAAAGAAAGCTAATATTTGAGAGCTCATACAACCAAAATGATGGATTAGTTTCAATAAGCAAACTCCTTTACACGAGAGGTCTGATTACCTCAAGACATAGAGATTTCTGATAGCCCCTTACTTGTTCTATGGGAATTGTCCCTAAGGTTAATTATTTGGCCAAGATAATAAAGAATTTCAGATTTCTACTTGATCTATTTACTAGAGATGAATTAGGCATGCTTAATCACTTCCTAATGCAATTAGAGATTTGCAGATTTACCGCATGCATAGGTGAGAGGATTCCTTTTTCCTAGTGGATTAATTGTGAAATTAATTACACTAATTACATCCTAGTATTTGAACAATTTGAATCTAAACATATCTATATAAACATTGTGTGATAATAGAATGAAATAGACTAACCTTATCACATTGCTGGCTTGATTCTATCATTCATTAACTATAATGACTTAGTGGATAATTCTCTTATTGCTAATCATACATTAATCTATGATTAGAAGAGGTTAATTGTTTGCATAATTGACAATTAGAATTAAGAATGTGCAATGGAATAATCATATAGCAATTTAGAGAGTGTCTAATGAGAAATTTAACTATGATTATGCATACCAGCAACGGAATTATGAGAACCATAGAAGGAATTATGTTATAACGTGAAATTAGCTTTATGTTACTGTAGTTTGGGCTGAATTTGAATCAATTTTCTGATCCAATGGAGCTTCTTGTGGTGAGAATTGGGCAACACTTCCATATTTTGCTCCTTCTCCAAAGGCTATGTGTGTCGGTAGCACCTCCCCAAGGTGTGTGTGTATTTGTCTGTGTGTATAATAAATGTGTGTGTGAGCATATATGTGCTTGTGTGTGTGTGTGAGCATACTCTTATATAGGCTCACAAGCTCAAAATTCTGAAATCACCTGCTATGTTGGTCTGGAGTCCACTCAAGCCTTCATGGGCATGGTTACTTGAATGGGGTGCATAGGCTACAAAGTGTCCCATTTGCTACTATAACTCACTCACTCACTATCTCTCAAGCTGGGAAAGTATCCCACGAGCCCTATCTGTGTGTGAGGGCGCTCTCTTACTGCCACACTCAGTCTGCAGTGGCATGGAGCCAGTTCCCACACAGCCCCCGAGTCCCAGTGCCTCCCCGCACAACTTTAGGAAAATTTAATTTTAACCTAAGACGACCAATATGAATTAGAAATTAATGCCGGAACTTGCTTTACTAAGCTCTAACTAAGGTGTATTAACTTGGGTACCTGCCATATTTAGCAGCCCCCGACGTCTGAAAATGCACTTTTTTCAAATTTGGGGTACAGGTGCAGTTTTTCGAGATCAAAACTGACGGGTCGAGTGACCAAAAACATACTATTTTTGGAAATTTTCCACAAAAAATATTTTTAATTCACTTTTGTAAGCTTTATGACATTCTTAATATCATGGCATTGACAGATTTTGGAAAACTGCTAAAAATAGTAACTTTTTTTATTATGATTGTTTCATGGTACAATGGTGTTCTAGTTTTAGCTTGGGGTCGGAGACCTTACATCCTCCCCAACGTGAAAAATTTGAGATGTCCTCATCTCAGGAATACATCTGGATAAACTCTATGCTAACTACTTAGGTACATATATCCTTTGTCTAAAGTAAAGACATCCTTTGATAATAGAATAGTCTTTAGCTTTATGCGTCTTATTCTACTGAACTTTGATGAGATCCTGGTGCTTGAATTATTGCTCACTAGGATTAGCAGTTGCAGCATACATAGCTACTCTCTCATCAGCTTTGTCACCCACAGTTGGTTGTCTCACTACGGCATTAGCGAAAGCTCCGCTTCCTTGTTCTATGTTTCCTCTTTCTCGGCCTTCTCTTCCGTTTGGTTGACCTCGCCCGTCGACATTTAGAGGTACATTATTAGCACCGGATGTTTGGGAAATCCTTTTTGGACATCGGATTTTGTAATGTTGATACTCTTGGCACTCAAAGCATCTTATATTGGGAAACTCGGTAGCTATCGTAGTAGCTACTATCGGACGATGGTCGTATGTAGGGTTGATTGGTATGTTACTCCAGTTGTCTGGCCTGGCCCTCTTTGACAAATAGTATTGACTATCTTGGATAGTCCTCCGAATCTCTTTAGCTAACGGTTTGGCCCTTAGCAAGGCATCTTTCAATGTTGCTGGCCTGAGAGCTTCTAGTCGGTTGTTCAAGGGGTCGATGAGTCCTTGGCAGAACCGTGCTACTTGCTGCCGTGCTACTTGCTGTTCCAATGTCATCGTAGGAGCATATCTCCGAAGTGTGACGAACTTCGAGTAGTATTCTTCGACGGAAGAATTCAGTTGTCGAAGTGAGAAAAACTCATTCATCTTCAAGGCTTTGTGAGCGGGTGGTAAGTATCGCTCCATCACAACAGCCTTGCTATCTTCCCATAACTGGAAAGATCCCTTGATATCCAAGTCCCTGCAATGTTGTTTCCACCAGATCTTGGCATCGTCAGACAAGCAGAACATTGCAAGCATGGTTTGGTTCTCGGGTTGAGTTCCCACAGCTTCGAAATAGTCGTCCATTGCTTCCATCCATACTTCCGTCTCTCTCTCCACATTAACCCCTTCGCCTTTAAAGGTTGGAGGCTGAGCTTGCTTAAGGAGAAGCTTTTTCTCCTGAACGGCAGTATATAGTGCAGTAGACGGTACCTATCCAATGGTATAAAACTCATTACTATAGCACTCTTCTCAAATAAACCTAGGCTTTTCCATACTCAGGAAGAAATTTAACTTTTTGGGCTGAACCAGCCTACTTAATCTATACAGCTATCACAAAGGATTTAAGCAGTCCACCATTAGTTTAAATTCCATTGAATACATCCGAAATTGTTCGATAAATAATGGTAAAAACTTTACTCCAAAACTTTGATCCATACTTATAACTTGATGTGCATCAACAAGCTACCTGCCCGCAGCACTAGTCGCACCAACGACTTTCTCAAAAAACATCATGTGGGACCCACTGAATCCCAACAAGCTCAACGAGTAAAACTCTTTAACATCACTCAGGAGACAATCCACTAGACAAATCCAATGTCATTATTCTGGGAAACATCATGCTCAAGCTTTGAGTACGAGCTATCCTACTATCCCTTATTTTTTAAAATTTCAAACAACATCATTTTCCAGTTCGTAAACCTATATCTCTAATACAAGGTGTGAGGTCCCCACCCCGTCGTCTAAAACGACGTATCTGGTGGTAAACCTCATGGCCACTAGATCTACAAGGGAAACAACCAACGTGGTTTTGGGTTCAACTAGCGGACGATCTCTCATCACCAAGTGAATCGAGTTCGACCCTACTAGCTTCAAGATCTAGTTCACC
The DNA here is from genome assembly GCF_014529385.1 of Adiantum capillus-veneris. NCBI lineage: Eukaryota > Viridiplantae > Streptophyta > Polypodiopsida > Polypodiales > Pteridaceae > Adiantum > Adiantum capillus-veneris. The sequence goes on along the minus strand of NC_140954.1, from coordinate 24,371,788 downwards.
TCGCAGGGGAAGTGTGTCTAATCAATTATCGGTCCTAAAACCCACCTTCCAAGAGGAGAGAATTATTAGGTGCCTTCTTTCCCATATCTTTCGAAGGCACGTACACTTGAGACTTCACCGCTCTTGGGGCAATGAGTAATACTAGCGCCAATTTATAGTACTATGGGGACGGAGAGTTCCTGACATTTCGGGACCACCCTTCTCATAGGCATTGGCAACCCGAGCCAAGCCCCCACTTTCCACCCCATACTCACACCTCCTTTGTTACCTAATTACTACCACAATGGTTGTTCAACAGATAAGTTCTGTGTTTATTTTTTCGATTTATAAGTTCTTTGATACAGCCTTCCAACCAGTATTGCAAAGCAGCAAAAAGACAGAAATTCTAGTAAAAATTCACTCAAAAACTCATTCATTTAAAGTTCCAATGCTCTGGAGGGACGAAATCCCCCAGCGAGTGTTTACTCCACCCGTTGTCGCCTAGTTGCCCATACAACTAGGTTGTCCACCCCTTAACCAGTAGTCGTGGACTTCCACCGCTTAACCATCAGTCATGGATATCCACCGCTTAACCAACAGTCGTGGATTCAAGAGCCCTTAACCAGGAACTCTGCCCCCTGTGGATCAGGAGGGGGTTCGGACTAGTATCAACATTGGAAATAGAAATCAGCAGGCCGAGCTAAATTTTCCCTAGCAAACATTCTTTCCTATCTCAAATAGTATATCCAACAATCATTCTTTCCTACTCGGAAAATAAAATATATTTCAATTCAAATGCCGTAATCTCCGTTGGATTTCTCCAACATGTTTAGGGATATGTTCCTTCCTAACTTATCGAATGCAATGTTAAATTAAGCAAAACTTGAATTAAAAATGTGACCTACCTGCACAATTTCCTCGTCATTACTCCGTGAGATGGCCGGTACTTGGTCGACCATGGGAGATTTTCCCTTCCCATTTGTGTTGCTTGTCCCAGCCTCGTGGTCGTGAGAACCACCGAAACGAGTTCTCTTTACCGGGGCCATATTATACTCACTACTTAAATTGACAACTTGGAAAAAGAAATCTAATATTCGAGAGCTCATATGACCAAAATGACGGATTAGTTTCAATAAGCAAACTCCTTTACACGAGAGGTCTGATTACCTCAAGACATAGAGATTTCTGATAGCCCCTTACTTGTTCTATGGGAATTGGCCCTAAGGTTAATTATTTGGCCAAGATAATAAAGAATTTCAGATTTCTACTTGATCTATTTACTAGAGATGAATTAGGCATGCTTAATCACTTCCTAATGCAATTAGAGATTTGCAGATTTACCGTATGCATAGGTGAGAGGATTCCTTTTTCCTATTGGATTAATTGTGAAATTAATTACACTAATTACATCCTAGTATTTGAACAATTTGAATCTAAACATATCATATAAACATTGTGTGATAATAGAATGAAATAGACTAACCTTATCACATTGCTGGCTTGATTCTATCATTCATTAACTATAATGACTTAGTGGATAATTCTCTTATTGCTAATCATACATTAATCTATGATTAGAAGAGGTTAATTGTTTGCATAATTGACAATTAGAATTAAGAATGTGCAATGGAATAATCATATAGCAATTTAGAGAGTGTCTAATGAGAAATTTAACTATGATTATGCATACCAGCAACGGAATTATGAGAACCATAGAAGGAATTATGACATAACGTGAAATTGGCTTTATGTTACTGTAGTTTGGGCTGAATTTGAATCAATTTTCTGATCCAATGGAGCTTCTTGTGGTGAGAATTGGGCAACACTTCCATATTTTGCTCCTTCTCCAAAGGCTATGTGTGTCGGTAGCACCTCCCCAAGGTGTGTGTGTGTGTATACTAAATGTGTGTGTGAGCATATATGTGCTTGTGTGTGTGTGAGCATGCTGTTATATAGGCTCACAAGCTCAAAATTTTGAAATCACCTGCTATGCTGGTCTAGAGTCCACTTAAGCCTTCATGGGCAGGGTTACTTGCATGGGGTGCAGGGGCTGCAGAGTGTCCCATTTGCTATTTTAACTCACTCACTCACTATCTCTCAAGCTGGGAAAGTAGCCCACGAGCCCTATCTGTGTGTGAGGGCGCCCTCTTACTGCCAAACTCAGTATGCAGTGCCCTGCAGCCAGTTCCCACACAGCCCTCGAGTCTCGGTGCCTCCCCGCACAACTTTAGGAAAATCTAATTTTAACCTAAGACGGCCAATACGAATCAGAATTTATGTCGGAACTTGCTATACTAAGCTCTAACTAAGGTGTATTAACATGGGTACCTGCTATATTTAGCAGCCCCTGACGTCCGAAAATGCTTTTTTTTCAAATTTAAGGTACGGGTGCAGTTTTTCGAGACGATCAAAACTGACGGGTCGGGTGACCCAAAAATTACTATTTTTGGAAAATTTCCACAAAAATTAGTTTATGTTTTGGAAGCTTTATGAAATTCTAAATATCATGGCATCAACAGATGTTGGAAAACTACTAAAAATAGTAACTTTTTCCATTATGATTGTTTCATGGTACAATGGTGTTCTTTTAGCTCGGGGTCGGAGACGTTACACTTTCTCAAACAACATGCATTGACTGCGTGCATGATGCACAACTAGCCTGACTAGTATCAGGCTTTAGGCTATCTCCATAACCTTAAGAATTGGCTCTGATACCAGGTGAGAGATACCCCTCCCGAGAGGTCTATGCACAGAATATACAATTTTACACTTTTATACAATTTTCAATATACAACAGAGTTGCGGAAGCATTTGCATAGGGGAGGAGTTCTCAGCACCCAACCAAGCATGGAGTTTAGGCCATGAGCCAGACTGCATCCAGAGGTACCTAGTGACTAGTGCTACCCCTGAATGGGTGTTACGAATGAAATCGTACTCAAGAAAAATATAACAATGTGGAGGGTGAATATATGTGTACACCGCGTTGCGGGAAGAGAGAGAGAGAATATAGTGGAGGGTGAAATAGAGTGCACAGAGACATGATAAGATGAGAACAGAGAATCTTTAAATGCCCATCTAAATGGAACAGGCAACCATGTATTAATGCAATGACAAAATCTAGGTATACCATAACAAAAAAAAATTTATAACAAAACAACTAGAAAAGCACCGGACCCTGTGTAGGGATTGACTGGTCCACCCATCCACTTCTGCTCTACTACGGACAGAGAGATTTTCACTTCCCCAGGAGCGAGCCAGAACACCTTCAACCTACCAGAGCCAAACATAGGCTGAGGCGGCTTCACCTCCCTCCATGAACCCAAGCTCTGAAAGGATCCCAAATACCAGCAGGTGGTAGGATATCAACACCAACCATACTAGTTTAGGGGCCACGCCTCTTAGATACCCAACATTGGGTATTTAAGCAAAGCTAAGGCAAAATCCCCGACGGGCTATCCGTGTAGGTCATTCAACCCCCGACGCACTAACCGTGTAGATGAGCCTTACAAAAAGAAGAAGACTTAGGCAACACCCTGGATCCAACAAAGCCTCAGGTCAGCGACCCTTTAGTCTAAGGCTAGGTGATGTAGGTGATCCTAGCTAGTCTTGTAGCAACACTTCCATGAGAAACATAACACATGAGTTCAATCACAATAGCAATTCCCAGATACACAAACAATCTTTTCTAAGCAGCTAGACTATATAGGATCTCTACCCTTACACGTCTGCCAAAACCATCCAAATCACTTCATGATCCAATTCCAAAACCGTAAACCATAATCCAAGCACATCACATGGGCGAGCACTCCACCCGACTTGGGTGAGGCACAACCAATCCTGCATAACCACTTTAGGACATAACATGGCAACAAAAATTTCGGTAGCATTTTGGCAGCATAACCATATAAAAAAAAAAAACACATGAGCCACACCGGCTTACACCATAGAATATCAACCATAATCCATAAGGGAATCTCAACCCTTAACCATGAATCATAATCACACCAAACCAACTCCCACACTTGGAGTTTGACACATCCCCTGCAATCAATCGGAGTCTACACACACGTGACCCTTAAGAAGTGATTCTTTCATGCATAAAAAGAGTCCAACCAGTAACTAATCGTGATATAACCCAATTTTGACAACACCCAACCATGCAAAGTTGATGCATCACATATGCACTTCACCTCTCTAGCACATAGAGCTAGTTTTGACCTAGAAAGGTGGGAAGCAGTCATAACCATGCATATGAGGTATCCACATCAATCCATGAGTCCGTAGAAATCATATGATAACATTCCAACACCATAAACATGATGGAAAATAGCTCCGACCCTTAGGTCAACCATAAACCATAACTTCACACATATGCAAAAAACAAAGTTTTGGCATTTTTGGGAGTATGCAAAACATACAATTGAAAGTATTTAGCCTCAAACTAATGCATCAAGTTCAGCTCCATAATATAGACTATCACTCTACCACATCACTTTGACCATATGGTACTCACACAACAAACGGTAACCCCAAAAGAAAGCCATTTTATGCACATCTGTCTATGTGGTTCGGGATGTTTAACCATATACTCTCACATAAGTTTATGTCCATCTAATAATTGAAATAAACTCACCAAAAAAAACCATAAAACATATCAAAACGGCTCAGTTAACTCCCGACGTCATATGGTATCCCTCTGTGGTAGCACTCCTATGCGTGTAGGTAAAACCGGTTATAGAGCGATTAATAACTCGCGTTTCCGAAGTGGTAACGAAGACCTAAATTCTTTTATCATCAATTTTCATCAATATTTTCAATTGGTTAAGTGGTTTTGCCCGTCCGGTGAGTCTATATAGTGTTTCTCCAAGGAGCCTGGAGTCAAAAAATTTGGTTGTGTAGTGGGCAGCAAACTGCTTTTTGACCATATCTCTTAGCTCGTGTGTGTTTTTCACATGACACCAAGGAGATAAAATGTTTCAATTGATGTGTTTTATCTTTGGTATAAAGGGTTCGAGCTGATTCATAACGGTTTGTGATTTATGACCAAAACAATGTTCCTACCGCCTCTATGACGTGAAACAAAAAGCGCTTTCTATGCATGTACATGACAATAAACGCATCATGTGCATAAATCAGTGTGTTAAACATGATGAAATAATCATGAGACAAATTTTTATGTACTCGGTTGATCCATACATGTACGCGTATGCGAAAAATAAATCACCGAGAGGGTGACTACGCAGAAAAACAACATAGAGAGAGAGATGATGAGTATGGAATTTAGAGATTCTCACCGTGCTTTAAAATCAATTAGGGGCTGTCAAAAGGCTTCTTTCTTTGCTTCAATAGAGTGGTGATGAGAGCTACGTAGAGGTATCCACCACGAAAGCTTTCGGAGAGCGCGTACACCGTGAAACGAGAGAGAATATAATAAGCAAGTACAGAGAGAGTATCCTGAGAGAGAGAGAGAGAGAGAGAGAGAGAGAGAGAGAGAGAGAGAAAAGAGCTTATGAACATGGTGATTAAGAGCTTGCACCACTCCGTATACTAGATACTTATAGTTTTGCGGTAGTAGATGTAACAGACGGCAAAGAGAGATAAGTTCGTGCATGTTCACGGCTGTTTTTTTTTTTTTTTTTTTTTTTGGACACGGATTTCGATGCACGGTTTCGAGTCTCTGAAAAGAATCTTGGCTTCCAAGAAAAGAGATCTAAACTAAACTCCTCCTCTCTCTTTTCTAAAAAGACTCTTTCTTTCCTAAAAACAAGCCTTTGGTTTTGATGGTCAACTCCCGGGGGATTCACTGTGTTTTTTCGTACTGTACCACGTGAGTGTACAAGAGGGGGGGTTTTGGATTTTGTACATAAGCGTATACAATAGGGGTAGCCCCTCATTATTTCATACTCATATCGTATACATAGGGGGGGGGGGGGGAGGGAGGGGTATCACATAGTATGTGTGTGTGTGTAATATATATATACATACATACAATGTACATATACACACCATGTTTATAGATCACATCGTCCGCGGATAAGTTCGCATTCCGTGGATAAGTTCACATTTAGTTCACACTTAGTTAACATCGAGTTCACAACAAATTTGGTGTGGTGCACATACCCTCCCAAGTTCACATCTAGTTCACACCAAACTTAGTGTGGTGCACATGTTCACATTTAGTTCACACCTAGTTCAAAAAGTGATCGGATGGGCCAGACTGCCCCACGTGGGCCTTTGATCCCACCTCCTCAAAGAAGTAGGGATCGCTGAGAGTCATACATTGGAGAGCTCTCCCACCAAAAGCAGAGCAATGGCAATCCCAGAAGGAAGCACGAGCCTCATTTGCATCGCCAAGGCCTCTTACTCCACCCTTGCCCCTAACCAGGTTCACTCCTCCCCTGCTCCATCTCCTTCAGTGGCCCCGCCCCTGTTTCTGATTACTTCCGGCCCAGGATCACAGGTATTTCCCTATGCTCTCCCTCATTACACACAGCCCTATGCACATTTTTGATGCGTGCGGCATTTTTTTTCCGGCTTCAAACCCTTTCACTTTTATGGAAGATGTAAAGTCCTCATACTGGCCAAAACACTGCATTTGAGCTCTGAGTTTTGTATCCACTCATCGACTCAATTTTGAACATTACACTTTGCCTTCATCTTGCATTCAGGACACATGCCCTGAGCATCCTTCTACAAGGCATTGTCTATTTGTACAGAACGGTTCTGTCAGATGCACCTAGCAAGTAGCCAGTTGGTTCGTGGGCTCCTTCTCATTTGTTTGTGCTTTTGAATCTTAGATCCAAGTGTGGTAATGACTTCAAGTTTGCCAGACCTTACTCGCAAGTCATCTAGTCAAGCCTTCAAAGATAGTGGCAACATAGAACCATTTTTATGCACCTGCGTAAGATGGTGCCCGTGCTTCCAAAGGCTAATTTTTGAAGCTGCCAAGAAACAAAGAGGGATACTTTAGCTGCGTGGCCTACCTATGGTATCATTCTGGGGATTCTCCCAATATGTGTGTTGTTGGGGAAATTCACCAGATAGATGTATAATTGCCAAATTAGCTCCTAGACAAGTGAAAGAATTAGGCGTGAGCAGATCTTGAGGGATGGGAGCAAACCAAGACTGCAATTGTCTCTGAAGTGGCTCGCTTGAAGGGGAAAGGGGGGGTGCTGGACTTCAACAACCTTGGGCTAAGCAGAAAAATTAAGTCAAAGAATGTTTGCATTTTACCATGTAACAGTGTTCCACTTAGCTTCAAGCCTCCCTTGCAAACACACGGCAAGAGAGCACAAAAAGTGTGTGTGTGTGTGCACCTGAAGTGATAGAGAGAGAGAGAGAGAGAGAGAGAGAGAGAGAGAGAGAAACTTGTATGAGCATTGTGTGTGTGTTTTGAAGGATGGACGAGTTAACCAGGCTTTGGCTGCTATCCATGAGCTCAAGCAACATTTTAAACAGAGCATACATTTAGAAACTAATTAGGAGCATGTTGGCATGGCAGTAGCAAGAAAGGTAATGGCTGGCTGACGGAGCTTTTAGACTGCATCTAAGTCTTTTCACCATGTTTGTCTTGATTCTATTTACATAATGATTGTTCTAAATGTTGTCTTGTCAAAGTAAAGAAGCAGAAGTTCAGGCTCGGAGATTTAAGGTATGCTTACTAGAAGCCAGAACTCATGATCTGCAAGTAGTAGTAATGCACATCTCACCTGCATAAGATATGAGTTTGTATTATGTCAGTCAATGTGAACTGGTAAAGAATTATAAATATGTTGATGATTCCTTGCACTTTTGAAGATGATTTTGGGGGTGTGGGAGTGTGTGAAAGAGGGTGTGTTGGTCGGCAGTGCAGTAGCATCCAATGCTCAGCTCCAATAATCACTAGAGTTAGTCTAGGAATGGAGGTCTCTCACTTGCATTTCACATAGTCGCATCAGTTAACATGAAATGCATTGTCAAGACAAAGTTTTCCAGGTGTGGATATCATAGAGTCCTCTGAATATCAACTTGTCCAAGACAGTTTTTTAAAGCTTATATAGGTCTAAGTCCCATGTCTGCATTCTTAACAGTCTGCATTCTAAGTCCCAAGTCTGCATTCTTAACTCAGCAGGTCACTCGAGTGGGTCTCGAGTCCATGTTTTGTATGCCAGTTGAAGGGTGAGCCACAGTGCTCCGAACCCCCATCATTTGTATTGTAAAGCAGTGTTGGCTTATTGAGTCAAGGAGAGTCAGTCCCTCACTCGCTACCTAATTATTGTTTTTGGATCCATGGGTGTTGTCGGCCACTATAGACCTGGCCCTAGTTTGCTATTGGGCTCTTGTTGAGCCCGTGTTCAGTGTATTGCGCCCTCTTATGCTATGTATGCACTTGGGTCCTACCATTTGGTATCAGAGCTTGTCGAGATGGCCTCATTAAAGGCTTGGTTCAATGTGGAAGTTGCGTACTTATGCTTTGGAAGGGCGATGCACCGTTTAGTTGAACGCTATGATGGATGGAGCAAAGAAGAACCGGAATATGATTGGGATGCGGTGCAAGATGCTATGCATGCTTTGACTCAAACTCGCTTGAGGACTATGGACATTTACCACAAGGATGTAGATTCGATGCGGTTGGAAAGTAAGAGAACAAGGAAGGAACTTGAAGGAAAGAAAGCAATGTTGGAGGATGAGCTCTGCCGGCAAGAGCAAGGGATAACCTCGCTTTTTGAGAAGGTGGCTATGATGCAGGATAAGTGGGCCACTGAGGTAGCAGTTGCGAAGGAAGAGATGGATCAGCAAGAGCTGGTTAGAATGTAGGCCACAGATGGCCGTTGGATTCCCCTGCGACGAGGCGGATTACAAGAGGATACGAGGCGGGTAAAGTGTACTCGATATCATACCAGGCAGCCAGGAACACGATCAAATGGTCGGGGATGTACAACAATCATGGTATATCGGGCTGAGCCGGGGGGACCAGTGAACAACTAAGACGTGTGGTGAGATATGTCGGCATGAGTGGAACAGCATGTTGGGGCAGTCTATGGATGGCCGATGGGTTCCCCCTCGACAAAGCGGGCTGTCCACCGAGTGGGAGTGCAACATGATTGCGCATGAGAATAGCCTGGGTAGTAGAGACTAGATCACTACGACCGGGCGATGCAATGAAAGGGTGGCAGAATTTTCGGTGGTTTTTGCAAACCAAGTGCGGTGGCGCTCAAGAAGGCATGGAAGGAAGAGATGGAGAATGTGATACACACACCACATTGCGAGAGGGCGGGCTCCGGTGAGCACCAGCCCGCGTTTCATTCGAGTTGCTTTGCTTGGCGAGTAATTATGCACATGTTCCTACTCATTAGTTGTCAGGTACAACGGAATAAATGTTGTTCTTTCTCAAGATGAGTGATCCATATTTTGCTCAAGGTTCCTTTTTGTTCTTATGGAAGGGAGAGCCTTCCATTCTTTATGGAGAGTACTGTGATACGAACAAAGTGAGTGGATATTGTGCGTGCAAGTGTATGAGACTGAGAGAAAGAGAGAAAAGAGATACGACACCAGAGATGTTGTAAAACCCTCCTCCGAAGGCCCCACTCTCATCGGCGAGAGTGGTCTACTTATTGATTGCACAAAGGTGTACAATGATGATGCATGGACTGATGCAACTCATGACTATGTCGGTGACGACGATGATGACTTTAGGGCTGAAATCTGCCAAAACCTAGGGGCTGTTTGTGTGACTGAAAACGCAGGTTTGGCTGCGTTTTTAAGGCTGAAAATGACTGCTGTCCTTGACTCTGAAAACGCTGGTTTGATGCGGCGACTGAAGGCTGAAAACGTTGCCCAATTGTAGGTCTCTCGCTGCATTTTGTAGGCTGCTAACGCTAGCTGAAAATGCTGATATCTGCAGCCCTTTATTGCTGAAAACACTAGTTGGCTGCAGTCCCTTGAGGGCGATCCCAAAACGCTAGGGATTGGGGGTGGATGACGATAGCAAAAATGCTAGGTTGGGGATTGCTGCTTCTGTGTTGCTTGTGGAAATGCCAGGCTACAAGAGAGGATGGCGCCACAAAAACGCTGGGCTGAATGGGGAGGGGCTCACCAAGGAATGCTTGGAGAGGGTCTTGCTGAGAGAGGGGGAGTACCTGCTGCCTAGGGGCCTGTTGTGCTCCTTGCTCATCTGCCCAAGAGTGCTAACTTGGGTTTGCATATATATTTTCTTACCCAATTTGCCCTACCTACTTTTGTTGGGAAGTCACTTAAATTAATAAGTGAAAAATGTCAAAAATAGGGAAAATAGGATAAAATCACTCAAAAAATCGCCAAACTAACTCTGATGGAATCTGATGGAAATTCTTATGCTTATGCGGTGTGCAACCAGAGGATATGCATCTACACTAAGTGACTGGGCATGCACGGTCTACGAATAGACTCACAAAAGTGCCAGATCACTTCTAATCTAGACTGACTGGACTTGACGGAAACCCTGTTATGGTGTAGTTTGTCCACGGACACATAGGGTTGAATGTGTCACGTGACATTAGCCGATGCTGACTAAGATGGAATTACTAAACACCGGGCAGCGGGGCAGCAAATGAACGATATTCGTATAGCGACCAACAAGGCAGTGGGGCGAAGAGTCACTCTATAATGTGGGGATTGCAATCGAGTGACTTCAGTTGGCTGATTGCTTGGACTGAGTTTATGAGGTGGATACCTCCTCATCACAGAAGTTGTGAATGCACAAACAGGTGCAAAAGGCAGCCAAATCGACACCATGTTTTGGGAGGTGGTATGCATAGAGCTCGGCATTGATCCCACGGGGTCATACATTAGTGACGCTAACGTGTAGCTGGAGAGAGTGAATGTGTACTACAACAAGGCAAGTTGTGGGCGCTACGTGCCTGGCACCGTGCTCATGGATCTGGATTCAGGTACTATGGACAGTGTTCGAACGGGCCCCTATGGGTAGATCTTCCACCCAGATAACTTTGTCTTTGGCCAGTCCGGAGCTGGCAACAACAACTAGGCCAAGAGTCACTACACCGAAGGCGCGGAGTTCATTGATTATATCCTTGATGGTGTCCGCAAAGAGGCTGAAAACTGAAACTTCCATTAAGGTGAGTGCCTTTAAGATCTCATTCTATCGTTCTTTATTCTGTTTTATTATATGAAATGCTGTTTTGTCATGCCTTCTTTTCCATTTCTCCGATGTTACAGTTCCATTTATGTTTGTTATAATGATTCTGTTGTCAGCTTTGTTTATATTTGACAGTGTAGCTAGCATCTGCAATCGTCTTGTTTGAAAACAATGTTAATATCTGTCCTTAGTGAAGGTTTGAAAACAATAGTCAGATCTGTTCACCGCTGTTGTTCTAACTTCTCTAGCTTCCTAGTATCCCCTCTCACTTGGTAGACATTGGCTTTAGATCTACGCTCACCACTCCCAGCCAGTGCTAGATTCCAAATTTGTTTCAAGTTAGCAAGGCTTTGCCACAAACTCTTTCTTCAATTAATGTTGATCTGTAAAATGTATATTGTTTCTATGCTTGAGATGTTTGTCTATACACTATGATGCAAGCTTCTGTAGTGGCAGTATCTTCAACATTGTGTCATTAATCCTACCGAACTGGTTGATGGTGTCTTGTATACCTGGAACGGCGATTTTTTCTTTCTCCTATGGCTACATCTTATAAAAAAGCTCGCTTTTCTCTACTGATCAGTTAAATATGTGATTGCTTGCTTTGAGGCATTTGTTTTGTAGTTTTGAGCTCTGCCTCCCGCAGCAAGTTCGCGTTCTCAACGGCTTCCTTGGGCCTCATCTTATTAAGCTTCCTCTTTTCAGACTTCTTCGGCAAGGATGATGACGATGCGAGGAGGAGTTCGTGCTGACACTCATGATGGGAGGCCAACACCTTGCAAGCGAAGCGATTGCCAGATGTAGAATGAGTTCTCAGTTCACTTTAGTCATGACTTATTTTTTCCTGCTCAATGTCCTTAGGCTCTAGCTATGGCGTCCGAGTCTTTTGACCTGCTGATCAATGACACTTAGTCTTGACGTCCCGACCTGCTGGAGCTGGTGTTCGAGTCCCCACTTCTTCCATTGCAGCCACCAACGCTGTTGACTTCCTGAGCCTCTCGTTGTCTGTCCGATGCACTAAATTGACTTTTAGATCATAGTTTGAAGCATCTATCGGTAGTTACACTAAATCTTGTCACATTTTGTCAAATTTTTTCAAGGCAAGCTCGAAATCTAGCCTAGATTTTGCAAGTTAGTGATACTCGCAATTTTGGGTGGTAGTGTTGTATTAACTCAATAAAGAATGTACTTAATCTTAAACTGGATGTGTGACATCATAGCGTTAAATATTTTAAGATCGTTAGTTTCTTTTACATGTAGTTACAAATTCTATAGTCTCAATTTCTCACATGGTCATATGGCTTGACCGGGTGTGTTATCTTGAGCTATAGTTTCTTGTCAAGACACGTCTAGCATACCTTGGGTCTATGTGTCACACATACACAATGTTTTTATTTTGTATATAATTACAAATATAGACATGTCTAGCATACCTTGGGTCTATGTGTCACACATATACAATGTATTTATTTTGTATATAATTACAAATATAGTTTCAATTTGTCACATGGTCATATGGCTCGACCGGGTGTGCCATCTTGAGCTATCGAGTTTTACCTTCAGTTCTTTTCGCTATCCATATGGCTTGACCGGGTCTCTTCAGCTATCCATTCTTACCAAATGTGTAGTTGTGCATCTTTTTATGATAAAAAGCGTTAAAGATTTTAAGATCGTTAGTTTCTTTTACATGTAGTTACAAATTCTATAGTCTCAATCTCCCACATGGTCATATGGCTTGACCGGGTGTGTTATCTTGAGCTATAGTTTCTTGCCAAGACACGTCTAGCATACCTTGGGTCTATGTGTCATACCACCACTTTGAAGTTAGATTACTTTGACTCTATTGAAAATGTGTTTGATTTTAACGTGTAAGATAATCCTTAAATCCCAAGTGGGAGCCCAAGATGAGGTGGGGAGTTTTTTTGGAAAAAGAAATTATGTGATGAATATCCCATGTGGGAGCCCAAGAAAAGGGTATATTGATTTTTTTTTGAAAAAGAGGTCTCCGTACGAAGGAGACTCTGGCGAAATTTTTAAGATTTATATTTTATGTACAAACTCAAAATTAAATACAGATGGTGCTTTTTTAAAAGTTGCATTTTGCTTAAGCATAGATGTGCATTCATATCACATATAATTGTTTCTGTTCAAAAAGATTAATCTTTTAATGGATTGTTTTGTAATGTGTTTTGATTGGATGAGTGAAGTTTTTCATGGTTGTTTAAGAGTATGCATTATTTGTTATTTAAAGAACAATCTATTTCATATGTGTGCCTTAAATCCCATGTGGGAAGCCTACTAAGTAGGTGGTTAGTATCATATGTTTTGAGATTGAGATTTGTATCAGTTTACAAGGCAAATGCTATTTGTTTTTTGAAAAATTACATTGAAACGATTGATTTATTTCAATTTAGTATTCATTATATTTGTTGCCTTTCATGGTTTGTTCTCTTAACATCTATTGCAAATGAAAACACAGTACAATGTACACTTCTGTTCATTTGTAGTTCAACATGTATTTTTGCAAAAGCATGTGTTTATAAAATTGTTATGTTACTAGTATACATAAAATAGTGGGTCATTACATTCCGTACGAAATCCGTATGAGGGGGGATGGCTCATTGCGAAAACGTCTGTATCTTGTCCGTATGTAGGGGGGCAGGTTAGCAAGTAAGATACCGTACATAGGGGGGTTTCTCTAATTTTGATGCACGCATGTGACATCTCCCCATTACTAATAGTGAATCCCCCGGGGGTCAACTCTCCCACTTACCATTCAATTTTTACAACAAAATTGACCATCCGAGCAGTATCTGGCCAAGTAGTGGAAACCGGAGCTAGACTATGCCACACCGTATATCCCAACATAATTATGACTTTCTCGTACTGCCCTAGCATATTTATGGTATCGCTTTTTATAAAACATTTCTCGTGAAAATCTCATTTGGTTCCATTTTTGTTCCAGATGATCATTTTAAATTCGACAAAGACTAAAATTAATATTTTTATTTTTAGGTCATCATGAAAATCACATTTCTTTTCAAAAACTCCAAAAAAGCACGAAAAGCTAAAAATAGCAGATTTTTACAAACTGAACCAAACGTCCGTCTAACCTACTGGAATATGGAAACGACCTTGCTCTTCACTTTGGAACCTTCCAATACTATCAATCAAGCATCTTAAGTCAAAATTTGGAAAAATAGATATTGAAAGTTATTTTTCTTAGTTTTAGAAGAGACCCAAGAATTGGGGATCTTACACAAAGTTGAGCAACCATTGGTAGTGGAGTCGAGAGATAAGGACAAGCAACCCTTCCTTACAGCAGTTCAGCAATGGATACCAAAGAGCAATTCAAAGGGGATCACTTCTGCATCTATCCTACCCAAGGTAGTTATGGCCAACAAAGAGAAAATTCCACTGAATATGTCAAGGAAACCAACAAAGCAAAGGCAGTTGTCATAACCTGCAACAACAACATCACATAAGCAAGTCTAGATCAAGAAGGGTGATGTCGCCCAATTTAGGTAGACCATGCTCAAAGACACCTCTAAATTGACATATAATAAACCCAAAAAAATGAACCCATAGTATATCACAAAAGTATGGGTGCCAAAGAAGTTGATTGCAATCCAAGCCAATCGAGAACAACTCTGGATTTCAAAGAGATAGGGCAGGGAACTCCCTTCAGTACAAACACCTAAGGTCCAACAAAAATCAAATCCCAGACAACCAAAACACAATCCAAAAAAGATTTGTGTACCCAAGAGGTTATGGCAAGCTCAAAAGAGCCAGCCTCAGATTTGGATTCTTAATCTCAAGACCAAGCATACGACATCTTAGGTCTTTAAGTTTCACAAAAGCGTGCAACCACACGACGCAGGACGGCTCATAAATTCAAGAGCATCCAATGTCAATTAAACAAAGAGCGGCATACATAGAATTCTTATTATTTCATCGCTTAATACAGGTAATGCCAAACCAGGAAACCTCAGCATCAAATGCCAATAAACGTATTGCTTATACCCTCCTCTAGCATTGCATTAATTTTTTTTTCATGTATTGACTGAGTATGCATATAGGGATACACTACATGGCATGCATTAGCACAATGTTGATATTCATGCACAACACATACCCTCGGACGATATAATGTCATCCAGGAGACTCCAACTAGGAGAGGGGGAGGCATTGCCAATGTGAACCCACAACAAGCATAAAAGAGTGCAAAAAGGGCATTGTTTTCTATGTTTTTGTTTTTTTTTTGTGTTTGATTGCAAAAAAAATTATGACCCCAAGTACTCATGCCCTTATCTAACTTAATTCTAGATATATATGAGGACAAGCGCCAACAATGAGCCTCTAGGTGTGTGTATATATGTAAAAGCAACAATTTTTTGAGCTAAAATATGATAAAACAAAGCAACCTGGCCAAAAATATCATAAATAAATGTACATAGTGGCTTATAGTGTTGTTTTTGAATTATTTTGATTTATTGAATTTTTTAAATTAATTTGCTATTTTTCTTTTATTTTTGTAACTTTTTTGAAGAAAAATAGAAAAAGCACGTGAGATAGTGATGTAATGACAAACAAAAAATACAAGGGTGATTAGCAATTCAAGGGAAACATATGGTGAAGACGGGGTGCAATTATGAGAACATTGCAGAAAGTCCAATTCGACCAGTTTTTGGAAAAAATGACAATTTTTTTGAAAGCTAGACAAACGGAGTTTAAATTGAGAAATTTTTTAGTCTAAAGTGCATTTTGCGATGAGATAGAAGCACATGTCAAATTTCATAGCAAGTGGTTCCGAGACCCCCAATATAAGATATTTTGACCCCACTTACTAGCTCATTTTCATTATTCATACTTAGAGATAGCTTGAGAGACCTAGAGCGTGCAAAACTTCTATGGCTTTGAATGATGCCGACGACACACCGATTAGTGCCAGATATGAGAAGTAGGATCATTACCGTGCGCTCTTCATGTTCAATGCTAACTTCAACGCAAAAAACTAACAAAAGTGGCTACGTAGCATAGACGGATAGAGACCGAAACGGGACCATAACTTGATAACCACTAATCCAATATCTATAAGACTTGATAGGAGTTGATCCTAGGCTAGAAGACCATGCTTAAACCTTGCCATAATATTTTAAGTCATATAAAAACCCTAACTTCTCGGACCCTGCAGAAGTCAATCTGGAACAGGTCGTCAAAATGGCACGAAATTTCAAGGGTAGGTGCCTCTCAAGGTTGTCTACAAGCCCATGTAACTTCCTTGATAATCAATCTACCAAAAGGGGGTCAAAACATCGATCTAAGCTTCAGACATGCAAAGTCTCATTTAGGCTCTTACGGCTAGATGGAGCGTCTACTTGCCACAAAACTTCATGAGCAGCATCGACATGCCATCGACAATCAAGACATGTGGTCTAACATCAAGAAAAATCTTCGTCAGACCATCACCCAACTAAAGATGCTTTCAGAGCAACAAATCATCATAAAGGACAACTGTAAGTCGGAAAGCTACACCGACGACATGAAAAGGTGCTCCACAACATCTACAAGCTTAGATGATCAAGCTCAAGTGAAATCATCGCGGAAAGTTATCCTCAAGAGCAAAAATTGACTTCAGACTCCAAAGTAACAAGCAGGGAGTTTCTAGGCTAATCTACAAACTTGAATTGCAGCAAAAAGGGCTTAGGTCACTAGCACAGATCTTCCCCATGCATTAAAACCATAATTTTGCATTCCAAACATCATAAGCGTATGATGTTTGATGGGCCTTTTTACACATGCAGATGAAAATTTTTCCACACTAGCCTCTTTATCATGCTCATATAGCTCACATATCAAGTTTCATGCCATTTGGACCACATAAAGCCACCATTTGGTCAAAAACCACTAAGATGAAGTCCTCCAGCAAAACATGGTCTGATACATAGAAAGAATGCTCCAAACTAAAGGAAACTTGACACAAGGCATGCACATAGCATAAACATCCTGCCCCAATGCTCATAGATCAATTTTTGAAGAATAAACATCATACATGTATGATGTCTAGACCTATTAAATAAAGACTATGCCAAGAGAATTCAATATCATGTCATATACAGCCTTTACACCAAGTTTGGGCATGATTGAGAATGTTTTGGTCATTATACACTTCATTTTACAAATTCAAGTGCCAGAAACACCTTTTATGTCGTGGGGCATAGGAATACTTGTCCAAATTCAATTCTTGAACACATGAGAGTGATGCACACATCATAAGAAAGCTATATATCAAGTCTGAGCCAAAAAGCCAACCTAGACATCATAGGCATATGATGTATAGGCTCCTTATTTTTAAATACTGCAGTGTTCTTGAGACCTCCAGTGCCTTTATCACATCTTTATTAGCTTGCTAGCAAATTTTCATCATATTTGGATATCATTTGACCTATTTTTACATATATGGAAAAAATTTAAGTGTACAAATCCCATTCTTGGCTTTTGACCTCCATTTCAAAGCTCAAATTCAATTCTAATGCTATAGGAATTATATACATGTTGTGGACATCCTACCCTATGAGTTTCAAGCTATTTGGAGACAAATGACATCATACGTGTATGATGTCCCAAGGTGTCAACTTTGTCATCTAAAGTAGTTTGGACCTATCCTATGCTCTTATCATATGCCGATGAGTCCATACAACAAGCTTCAAGTCATTTGAACCTCATATACCCCAATTATAGTTATTCTACCGTTTGAGAGTTTGAAAAGAGCTTATAAGCCAATATCTTGCTCATTACATGTTCAAATCCCATTCCAGGCATATATGTGTGATATACATGTTGTGAGCTATGCATCAATGAGCTTTCACTTTATTCTAAGCACATAGACATCATACGCGTATGATGTCCCATAGCATAAGATCAGCATCCAAATGCACTTTTGTCAACTTGCATAGCATCCTTAGGCCCTAATTAGCTTGTGATTCAATTTTGAAATCATTTGGATAGCTAGAAGCTGATAAATTACCAGATTTAGCAAAAGATGATAATTTTTGAACTTGGAGTGTGCTCAGGATCAATGGAAGCCGGTAAATCACCAATAAACAAGAAAAGGCTCACCTCTTGAAAGACACCATTGCAGCACCGGACCCCTTCAAAATTCCCAATGAAATGTTGAAGCCAACAAAAGCATGGATGTACAAAGAAACTCTAGAGACGGAAGGCATAAAGTTGTACCAAGGGACCCGTTGAGATCCACAAGGCAATATAGTGGATGTATCGATGATTCCAAGGGAACTCATTGAATACACAAATAGAGAAGGCATCAAAAATCATCTAGAAAGGGTGGATCTACATGGATAGTTTACATATGTGCTGGGAGGTGTTGATTTCTAAAGATTCTATGAGCTGACTACTACAATCAAGAAAGATGAGGGGAAAAGTAAAGATGTGACAATTATACATCAGCTCATGGTAGATGCCTTGGAATTACACACTGAGGGCAGTTCAGTCGGGGAAAGAAGAGATGCGATGGAGGTGTACTCTCAAAATAAAACCAACCCAATTCTTGAAGACATGGTGGACCCAAGAGCTATTAGAATTTGTAAATTGTACAACCAATTCTTCCATATTTGCAACAAGAGGCCACAAAAGTACACTGCACCACCTCATGCCATTGCCACCACCTTCACTTGGGAACTGAGAAGTAGTGTGCCAAAGGATGTGAATTATACTCAATATATACATGAACAGGTAGTGGGCTTGAGAACTGATAAGCCCAAATACATTGGTGGAGTGGAAATATTAAACAAAACTATATATGAAGCTATCGGAGCAAGAGGACAATGGCCAAACCCACCAATTCAGAATGAGTGGCTAAGGCTTGAACAGGATGAGAGGATGAACCACCAGTGGCACCGCTTGTCTTAACAAGGCTCAAAAGAGAGTTGGAGACAATGCAAGAAGAAAAGACGAAAGAACCACCAAAGAAGAAAGGAAAGACTGTAATGACCAAGAAAGAGAAACCAAAAGGGACCACAAGTCAAAAGGAGGCCAGCATCCTCACGACCATTGCAAGATCAATTTCATCATTATATACGAGCATATGAAGAGTCAAAGAGGGTGATAGAACATCAAAATCTGGAGCCCTTCACCACTGAATAAGTTCAAGATATCAAGAGGAAGTTGCAAGAGTAGCTTGAATCATAGGGAGAACAAGAAAGAGAGTCTAAGGGGGAGGGGGTTAGCACAACACCACCATCAAGAATCCACCCAACAACCTCCTAGCCCAAAATCCTCAACATCTCAACAAAAGATTCACCAAAGAAGGCATCATCAGAGGCTGAGCCAATGCTGGAGGACAAGGAAAAGACCAAAAGATGCACCTATGATGATCTCATCAAAGTTGGATATACATTTATGAGGATGCTTCTGAGGTTGTATATGGCACCTCAATCCCACAATGAGCTGCAAAGAAAGAAGACAAAGCCGTGGAGAAGCCACAAGACAAAGATACTCAAAGAAGGGAATCAGAATTACATTTATCACCACCTAGAGTACCGAGATTAGTACCAATTCCACCAGTGCCAATATGGATACCATTAGAGAACCCATAACATCCTCCTCCAGTGGGAGTTCTACTAAGTATGGGCCACCATACTGTTCCCCTAGCTAGACCACTACCTAGGCCAGTGGCAAAAAGTGTGCTAGCAGAAAATGAAGAAGATGTGAGAGCTGCCCCAATACTAGATAGAATTGGAACAAGGTCTCTCACTACAATTGAGGAGAACAACATGCTCAGGACAAGAGATGAAACCTTAATAGGAGAGCATGAAAACCTCACCAGAACTACAAAAAGCTATTTAGAGAGCAAAAAGCACAGAGAGAGAGCAGGAATCACAAAGCAAAATCTTGAGAGAAGTTGAAGTTAAAAGGGATAATCTCACCCTCCAAATGGCTGAGGTATCTAAAGAGATTGCTAATCTACAAGAGGAGAAAGAGAAAACCAAAGATGAACTAGAGGAATCTCGTGATGAGCTGATAGGGCTTAAAGGAAAATAAGAGATCCAAGAATTGACCATACAAAGGCTAAGAGAAACCCCAAGGGCTGCAAAAGCAAGTGCGGGAGCGGACAGCAAGGCTGTACAAGCCTTGGAAGCTCACATGACAGGACTTCAGAAAGAGTGGAAGTTGGAGCAAAGACAAAGAGTCCAAATTGTAGAAGGCTCCTTCACAGTTGAAGAAAGACTCAAGGAAGAGTAGTAGGAGCTTCAAAAAGAGAACAACTAGATAAAGTGCCAATTAGAAACGCTGCTAGAGCTTTTAGTCAATAATGCAGAAGAAGCTACAAGAAGAGACGAGCTTGTACATCAACAATTAATGGAAATGAGGCAAGAAGTAGAGAGAGAAAGAGGCCAAGCCACAGATCTGGGTCTGAATGACTTAGGTGTCAATGCCCAACAAGAGCCAATGGAGATTCCAAATAGCTATGAGGAACCCATACTGGTGGAGATACTTCCACAAATTCAAGAAGATGGGCAGGAGCTAACAGCAAATGAAGGTGCGGTGGGAGCGTGCAAGGGTTGGAAGGAGATAAGGTGAAGGAGATGAGAGGAGGCACAATCTATCTTTGGTGGAGCTAGTGAGACTAAGAGTCTTACTCTCCTTATTGTTCATTATAACCAAATAATGCAATAAGTGGGCGGGCGCCCGGCCACGGGGCCTGAAACCCAACAATCTCCCACTTGAAGGCCAACGTGACCCAAGTGGCTAAATAATGTAGGGGCTTATATGTACAAATGTACAAAAATGTGAAGCATGAGTGTAGCTTCACCCTACACTTAGCATCTCTATGCAATGTGCGAACCACTCTGAGGCTAAGCTTGTTGTTATAGCATCCGCTGGGTTTTCATTAGTGTGAACTTTGACTAACTCAATGCGTTTGCTAGCCAAAATATCATGTACCACATGATACCTGACCTCTATGTGTTTTGACTTGGAGTGAATTACGGAGCTCTTTGCGAACACAATTGCACTCTGACTGTCACAATGTAGCATTGTAGTCTGGTGTATACCAAAATCTCCCACTAGACGAGATAACCACACAGCTTCTTTAATGGGACTAGAAACTGCAACATACTCTGCCTCAGTGGTGGAAGACAAAGTACAGTTTTGGATACATGATCTTTAAGTAATTACTGCTCCAACGAACAAGAAAACATAGCCAGATGTGGATTGTCTAGTGTCCACACAACCCGCATAATCTGAATCAGTGTATCCATCTATGGATGCATCATTGTTCTCAAAGCGTAAGCACTTGCTAGTTGATCCCTTGATGTATCTCAAGATGTGCTTCACTGCTTCCCAATGCTTTCTGCCTAGATTTTCCATAAACCTGTTGACCACTCCCACTGCATATGCAATTTCTATGTGTGTGCTAACCATGGCGAACATAAGACTTCCAACTGCCAAAGAATATGACACCTTTTCCATCTTTGCCTTTTCACCATCCAATTTGGGACAATCATGCTTGCTATGTTTTTTGTATGCTACCACTCGGGTACTCAATGCTTTCTTCCCTTGCATATTTAAACATTGCAAGACCTTGTGAATATACCCTTCCTACAAAATTTCAAGTATACCATGTTTCCAATCTCTCTTGATACGCATACCAAGAAAGTGATATGCATCACCCAAATCGTTCATAGACAATTGCTTACTTGACGCATCCTTGAGTAGTGCAATCTCATCTTTTGACTTTCCGGTTATGAGCGTGTCATCCACGTATAAAATCATAATGCTAAGGGGAACCATCATTCAACCTCTTTGTGTACAAGCAGTGATCCTCTTGACTCCATATGTAACCTTGGGACAGAATGTACTTATCAAACCATGAGCCTTTCATTAATCCATACAAAGCTTTCTTAAGTCTACACACAAGTTCTACCTGTGTTGGCTTCTTAGGCTTTATCGCAAAACCCTTTGGTTGTTTCGTATAAACATCCTCTTCTAGATCCTCATGAAGAAATGTTGTCTTCACATCCATTTGGACCAATTTCAAGTCCTCGATGGCTACTAGACCAAGCACAAGATGAAATGTAGTCATCTTGACCATTGGAGAAAATATTTCATCAAGATCTATGCCTTTCATTTGCTTGAACCCTTTTGCAAACAATCTAGCCTTATACTTAGGCTCGGGATCATATGTGATATACTTCTTCTTGTACACCCATTTGTATGGCAATGCCTGTTTACCCGCAGGTTACTCTGTCAATTCCCAAGTTTCATTTGCTAAAATCAAGTTATACTCAAATTTCATAGCCTCTTCCCACTTCATGCTATCATCCATTTGAATGGCCTCTTTGTAGCAAGTGGGTTCACCGCAATCAGTGACTAGTAAATAGACCAATCCTAGCTCAAAACACTCAGGTGCATGAGATGTACGAGTAGACCTCCAAAGTGCCTGACTGCTGGATTCCACTCTCTTTGGAGCAACATGTGTGTTTGTACTAGTGAAAGGTGTATCACTAGCACGTCCAACATTCTGTGTAACTGGCGGTGAGAAAACATCCTCAAACCGTACTTTGTGATACTCAATGTCTTTCACTAGCTTTTTATGCATTTGATACTCCTTGAATATCACCTGTGAGCTGCATATAACCTTCGGTTTTGGGTGCCAGAGACGATATCCCATCTCTCTGTCCACAACATATCCAATGAAAATGCACTTGTGTGATTTGGGGTCTAGCTTTTGTCCAAGTTCTTTTGGCACATGTGAGAAGGCCTCACACCCAAATACACGTAACTTGTCACATAAGTGAGCTCTTTGTCCATCCACATCTCCTGAGGAACCTTGTACTTTAGTGGTGTACTAGGTGACCAATTGATCAAGTAAGCAACTGTCGTAACAGCTTCTCCCCAAAATTCTTGAGGTAAGTTGGTTGTAGACAACATAGAAGTGACCTGTTCCTGAATGGTTCTAATCCTCAAACCGTACTTTGTGATACTCAATGTCTTTCACTAGCTTTTTATGCATTTGATACTCCTTGAATATCACCTGTGAGCTGCATATAACCTTAGGTTTTGGGTGCCAGAGACGATATCCCATCTCTCCGTCCACACCATATCCAATGAAAATGCACTTGTGTGATTTGGGGTCTAGCTTTTGTCCAAGTTCTTTTGGCACATGTGATAAGGCCTCACACCCAAATACACGTAACCTGTCACATAAGTGAGCTCTTTGTCCATCCACATCTCCTGAGGAACCTTGTACTTAAGTGGTGTTCTAGGTGACCAATTGATCAAGTAAGCAACTGTCGTAACAGCTTCTCCCCAAAATTCTTGAGGTAAGTTGGTTGTAGACAACATAGAAGTGACCCGTTCCTAAATGGTTCTATTCATTCTCTCAGCTAAACCGTTTTGGGTGGTGTGTAAGGCGTGGTAAACTATCTTCTAATGCCTCTTTTACTGCAAAATTCTTTGAACTCAAATAATATGTACTCGCCTCCATTGTCACTGCGCAAAGCTTTAAGCCTTCTACCGGATTGGTTCTCTATACCAATGCTAAAAACTTCTAAAAGAAACTAAAGACGTTGCTCTTCTGCTTCAAGAGATAAACCCACACCTTTCTAGTAGAGTCATCTATGAATGTTAGGAAGTATAATGCTTCCCCTAGAGACTTAACTGGCATAGGTCCATACAAGTCACTATGAATGAGATCTAGAGGACTCCCTAAATCCTTGTACAAAGGCATTGATGGCAACCTAGTATGTTTGCCATAGATACAATGCTCACATAAAGAGAATTAGAGTAATTTAACACAGGGATATAACCAAAATGCTGCAAGACTTTCATTCCCTTTTGACTCATATGTCCTAGTCGAGTATGCCACAACTCTGTAGACGGTAGCTTGGCTACACAAATAGAATTCTCTTTCACTAAAGAGACATAAAGTGAGTAAAATGAGTCAAAATTTTGGCCATTAAGCATGACCAGATTTCCCTTCTTGATAATCCAAGAACCATGAGAAAATATGGTAGTGTAACCCAAATCATCCAGCTATCCAACTGACATCAAACTCTTTGTCGACTTGGGTACATGTCTGACATTATGCAGCATAAACTCAATACCATTACGCATAGAAAACTTGATGTTTCTTACACCTCATATATCACGCTCATAAGAATTGCCTAGCTTTACTGTGCCATGTGTGGTAGTGTATGTAGAAAACCACTCCTTGTAGGGAGTCATCTAATGGAAATGGCCTATGAACTTAGCGGAATTAGGAGAAATAAAGAGACAAATTTTTGTGGGACTACTTTGAGAACATAGAGGTTGAACTTAATTAGCAGTATCAACATAACCATAGTACTTAATTAACTTGGCATGAATAATACTTTTGCAATAGAGAGAGTTTAGAGAACTTGACAACAGTTGAGGACCAGATTTATGTGGAGCCGGTCCCCCCTTAGATAGGCTTTTTATTATAGATTCTCCCATAAAGAGAGAATTGGTATAATACAATCTTTGTGCTCCTTGTGACCTTGGTGATGCTATGAATATGGAAAGCTTCATGCATCACGAGCATAACATAAACTTTGTAGAATCATTAACCATCTCTGGCCTCAGTCCAAAGGCCTCAAACACCTTCAAAGGTGGAGAGAGCTAGCGGGGAGTGAGGGTAGGGAGAGGAAGAAGAAACATTTATAGGAGAAAGAAATAGTTTCTCACTTATCATCACTCTTCTTGCTTAGCATAGCATAATAGCATAGTAATGAAGTTAGAGAAAATGGCAAGCTTAAGCATTGAAGCATGGCTCTTGGCTGGATTTGCATTCCATAGCCAAGAGTGTTGGTGTAGGCTCTCAACTTCTCAACAAGCTTGGAGAACGAGATGTAAGCCTAGCCAATCACATGCACAATGCATTTCAAGAAACATGGGTAGCATTAAGACAAGTGTCCTCCTTACCTCTTTGAGAGAGAGAGCTTGAAATATCTAGATATTTGTTGAATTGAACTAGAAGCTCAATGGACCCCTCTTTAGCCCAGCCAATAGGACTCAAGCACACCATGTGGCTAAGCATAGGGAGAGCCTGACATGTATCCATGTGCCCCTTGAAAAAGGGACTACCCTTTGGGTGAGTGGAAGGTTATGTCAAAGATTCCCCTAACTTAGGGGATTTCCCCCTCCTTTATAGGGTCTCTTTTTTACTCAAGCACCTTACCTCCAATCCATGGGAAGCTTCTCAAGCACCTTCCTCATCAAGCATGACAAGCACCTCAAGCACCTTAGTCATCAAGCACGACAAGCACCTCAAGCACCTTACTCATCAACCATGACAAGCACCTCAAGCACCTTAGTCACCAAGCATGACAAGCACCTCAAGCTTGGGCCGGGTTCCCACCTCAAGCACAACCCTAGCTTGTCTAAGGTCTAAGGACTTTTAACACTAACCTTTGGAGGTCTTTAATGAAGCTAACCCTAAGGTCTTTTACACTACAAGAGGTACTTAATATTAGCGACGCTCGCAATGCGACGCTCAAATGTGAAAACCCACTACGTCGCTATAGGCGTCGCTAAGTTACTTATAACTTAGCAATGCCGTCAGAGGTAAAAAAATAACCGAGAGCATCCAAAAACTCAGATCTCAGATCTGAGTTTTTGGCGTGCGCTCAAACAAGCAAAGGTAACGCGTGCTCTCCCTCTCTCTCTCTCTCTCTTTCTTCTCCACACACACACACACGAGGAGAGGAAGGAGAGCCAGGTATGCTCCTTCCCTCTCCTCACTCTCATGTTCCCTTCCACTTTCTCTCTCTCTCTCTCTCTCTCTCTCTCTCTCTCTCTCTCTCACACACACACACACACACACACACACACATTGTGTTTTTGAGAGAGAGAGAGAGAGAGAGAGAGAGAGCATGCATAAACAAAAAACGCACACACACACATGCATAAACAAAGAATGCACACACACATTGAGAGAGGAAAGAGAGAGAGAGAGAGCACATGCATAAACAAAAAACGCACACACACATGCATAAACAAAGAATGCACACACACATTGAGAGAGGAAAAGAGAGAGAGAGAGAGAGAGAGAGAGAGAGAGAGAGAGAGAAAGTATTAAAAAAAAAGAGAGAGAGAAAGTATTAAAAAAAAAGAGAGAGAGAAGAAGAAGCCTCTGAGTCAAGTTAAAACTTAATTTGAGCAAGATTTGTTCAAGTTATCAACAGTTTTCTGTCCGTAGACTCAGTTTTCAAGAATCTGGCTTAAGTCTGGATTTTGTGATCTAAATTTCATCAAAAAACTGATTTGTGTGGTCTACTTAGTATGCTTGACCTTGTGGTATACTTAAATGTGCAAGATTGTCAAATTTTGAAGCAGATGTAAATAATCGCGATTATTACTCCAGCTAAATTTTTGCAAGTTTTTGTCTCAATCTTGACACAGATCTGTTAAGGAACTCAACTTAAGGTCTCTAGCCAAGTTTCATCAAGTTTGGACAATTTTTGGTCAAATGGTCATCAGTTTTCTGTCCGCGGACTGACTTTGCAAATTTGGTCACAATTTTTAATCCAATGATCCAAATCTTACCAAATTTGGTTTGTGGGCTTATTACAACATGGTAAAACTAGTGGTATGCTAACTTAGTCAAAAAAGTTGAAAAATGGGGCAGATGTAAATAATCACGATCATTTACAACTGGCAACTTTTTGCATCTTTTTTGTGAAGTGATCATGTACACATGTTTCACATCAATATAAGCCTATAAATCAATATAAGCCTGAAAAATGGGGTAGATGTAAATAATCGCGATTATTTACAACTGGAAACTTTTTGCATCTTTTTGGTCAAGTGATCATGTACACATGTTTATCACATCAACATAAGCCTATAAATCAAATTTCATCAAGTTTGGACACAATTTACACTCAAGTTTCAAAAAGTCAGTACAAACTTTAGTTTTCACCTAGTTTTTTGCCAGTTTGGTGATCCAAATCTTTTGTGCCTTTACAAAAGTTTTTTGTACGCATGTAATGAGTCACTAGTATGAACCTTGGTCAAATTTGAGCTGAAAGTAAATAATCGCAATTATTTACTTTTGACCCAAAATGAACACTTTTTTGAACTTTTTCACTGGACAGTCTTTTCTAAGCCTATGAATCAAGTCAAAACTTAATTTGGCCTAAAATATCAAGAAAAAACAAATAATCTAAGTTTTGGCAAGCTCTTGAAAATTTTACCTTAAAGTGTCCTTGAGCTTACCCACTGGTTCAGACAAGTTTTAAGAGCATAATCTCCAGCCGGTTCAATGATTTTGGTGTTGTTTCAAGCTGTAGACCTGAAACTTTGCAACTTCACATAAACAACTCACAGATGATTCATTTGGAGTGAGCAATGTTTTGAGATCCCACCTCGGATTCTACTTACCCTACTCCTAGGTTCTACTACAATTGGGTTGTGGAAAGTGTCCACAAACACTTGTTTTCTTATTTTTTATGGTTTCTTGAGCATTGATCTTAAGACTTTCTCGCCTTTCAATCATTTTTCAAATCCTAATCTAAATCTACAATCCTACAATCCTAAAGGCACTCGACAAGTACGATTACTTCCAAGCTACCTCTACACAGCAAAAGACGACAATCTTAAGCTATGCGATTTCTAAAAAGAAAGTTTTACTCTAGCTGAACCTAGAGGAAGTTAATGGACAACTACACAAGATGCTCATGTTTTCCTTAGTTTAGGTCTACTCGTCCCCGGCAGCGGCGCCAAATGTGGGACGCATGTCTAACCTCACCATCCTATCTTATTGCAGTATTAGCGAGAACCACGATTAAATTGTCAATCCATGGGACGAAACTGACTCGACTAGTGTATAGAGGCTACAAGAGGTTGTCAATCTCTCTAAAAACAACTAACAATTCGCATCTAACTCAAGCTACACTCAAGTGACTAAAATCACCAAAAGCCAATCGCTCATCGGCAAACAAATCACATCCGTTACAGCATCAAATGACATCCAAACGTAACGAAACTTCTAGGTTATGTTTATAAGACCTAAGCACACATGCTTATGGTCTCAAACCCCACTTTTGGTCAAGTTTCAAAATCGCAATTATTAACAACAATAGATTTTTAACCTAGTCGTTTTCGACCCAGAATGTATCTAAATGCTTAGCAATGATGCCCCAATATCCCGCCTATACTTAGTCTTTGATTTAGGAGTGTAAATTCGTAGTTTGATGAAATTAGGTTGCGGGTCGGTGACACCAAAAACTACGAATTATTGTGATGTGTTTACGTCAATGCGTAGAGCTCTTACCTATGGTTGCAATGCAACAAACGCGACTGCAATGTGACAACCGGGGAGGGAGTAGGAAGCGCGAGAAGGAGAGGAGTGAGCGCCGTTAGCTCACGCTGTGTATTTCATTATCCAAAACTTGATTAAAACTTTACAAAATTGGCTTTTATACTTTAGCCAAGCTCTAAAATGTGTAATGTTCGGTGCCCAAGATCTTTGAGGCTCCACACTTATTGTATCTACAATGCAGGTATTCTAAGTTACCTATGCTCTACATCTTGGAACTCTTATTGAGCCCGTAATATGTTACAATTATCACAATGGCTAAATAAATTGGGAAATTACAATACATGGCCATTTTGGAAAAATGTGAAAAGTGTGTAACTCCAATCTTCACTGCTTCTTCATATTCATCTTCGATGTACATTCATAAGGCTTTGATCTTTAGCAGCTCATGTTAACTGACGTCGGCTCAGTTAACATGGTAGTTGTACGGACACCCATGCTTTGCGCTCACACTGTCACGTGGCAGATTATACCAACCTCCGCATTTCATGTTGGTGGCTACTCATATGGCAGGTGTACGAATTTCCTAAAATTGTGCTAAATGATTTTCAGCATGTGCTTTTGGGCCAGATGATTTTGAGTTTGAAAAATTTTCATGTGACTGCTTTTGAGAGGCCAAGGGCCTTTAAATATAACCCATGGGCTCTCACTCTGGCAGTCTAACCGCGGGGGATGCATAGTAGTCATGGGAGTTGTACTAAGTTCAAGCAATATAAAGAAATACTGTCATAAAATATAATAACTAACTTTACCAAATGATTTTCTCATATTAAACTAATTATTTAATATGGAAAGATAAAAGGGGAACAAGAGTTAGGATATAGATATGTGCTTCTAGACCTATCTCAATAGGGGACCAAAAGGAGAAATAGTTGCATCTCAATAGGGGTCCAAAAGGAGATGGTCTACCAAAGAGCAATGTGCAATAAGTGCTTCTAGATTTACCTCAACAAGGAACAAAGAGGAGAGATAGTTACATCTCAATAGGGGTCCAAAAGGAGGTAGTCTATCAAAAAGCAACGTGCATCTAATGGAGCTTAAAAGACCTTAGAGTTAGCTTCATTAAAGACCTCCAAAAGTTAGTGTTAAAAAGTCATTTGACCTTAGGCAAGCTAGGGCTGACTTAGAGGTGGGAATCCTACCCAAGCATGAGGTACTTGTTGCCTTGCTAACTAAAGTGCTTAAAGTGTTTGTGGGAGCCTTGCCCAAGCTTGAGGTGATTCTCATGCTTAAATGACTAAGGTTATTGAAGTGTTCAATTCAAACCAAATGACTCAAGAAGCATAAAAGACACATGTCAAAATCCTCCACATGTGGCCCTCATGATGTGCTTGAATCCTATTGGATAAGCTTTAAAGGGGTCCAATGAGAATTTAGATTCATAAAAATAAATAGTTAAGTTCTTTCTCTCAAAGTAGAAAAAGAGGACACATGTTCAAATGATATAATTAAATAATAAGAGAGAGAGAGAGAGAGAAAGAGAGAAAGAGAGGGGTGGACCAAGCTTGAAAGGGGTTTAACTCTCCCACACACACACACATTCTCTCATTGTGTGGAGTGCAAAGTGCAAGAACTCCATCTCCTCCTCCAAGCTTCTTGAGAAATTGAGAGCCTACACCAACAATCTTGGCTATGAAATGAAAATCCAACCAAGAGGCATGCTTCAATGCTTAAGCTTGCCATCTTCTTACTATGCTATTATGCTATGCTAAGCAAGAAAAGTGATAATAAGTGAGAAACTATTTCTTTTTCCTATGGATGATTCTTCTTCCTCTTTCCTACCCTCATTCCCCGCTAGCTCTCTCCACCTTCGAATGTGTTTGAGGCCTTGGGTCTGAGGCTTGGGATAGTTAATGCTTTTTGCAAAGTTTATGTTGTGTTCGTGATGCATAAAGCTTTCCATCTTCATAGCATCACCAAGGTCACAAGGAACACAAAGATTGTATTGTACTAAGTCTCTCTTGATGAGAGAATCTATAATACAAATGCCTTTTGGAGAGGGGACCAGCTCCAAGTACATCTGGTCTATCTTGGGTGTTTTGGCTCGTTGAACTAACATATCCTAGAGAGGGAGGTACATCAAGGTAGATAAAAGGGGCATAGAGGCAAAGGTAGATGGAGGAGGTGTAGAGAGAGGTATGTAGATTCCAAACAACCATCATTTCCTATTCCAAAGTCATAGCAAATACAAGGCTCCAAAAAATACGAAGACACCTCTAAAGTTCACAATGATAGATTGGGCAAGCATTTGGAAAAAGCACTACATCAGTCATCCACCCCTGTCTACTTCACCAAAAGGTATGTCAAGATACTCCACATATTTAAGACTTCCATATTGAACTGAAGTAAGAATAAACACTTCTTGATCCCATGTATATATTTAAAATTGTTGCTCACACCCTTTGGGACCACATTGCGAGCAAAAGAGATTCATTGGGGGTGAAGGAGGATGTGAGGGCCTTGAACCGTCTCCCCGCATCCATCACTCAATGTCGAGGCCCCAATGGAAAGATTGTTCTTCTCTTTGATCCCATGGATTCTAACCAAAGATGAGCCTTATCAAGTGAAGGGTTCAATTGCCTCTATTTGCACACCAACAAGATACATGAGACTACTAAAGTGAGCTTTCACAAAGGCAAAGAAATTTGGAAGCGTTCAATTGTATGGGTTGAAGTCTAATGATTGGCACAAGGTGTTACAGGTGATTCTTCAATTTTTATGTTGTGATCTCTCATTTAGTTTAGATATTGAATTTTGTTTATGTCTAAGATAATATCTTGTCTTAATCTTTTGACATTGTAGTTCGTTTTGCATGTGAGAGTATGTATATATGTGGGGACAAGAAAGTAAGGGAAGCTATCTTCAAACTCAGCAAGTTAGTAAAGTACATCATATCTCTATTCCACTACATTTTTCTATATACACTAAATCCTCAATGTGCACTTAATGTACTAGTGTATTTATCTTGTAGATTTGTAAACTCCAAAGAAATTGAAATAGATTTCATCCATGCTGCTCAAACGCTTGTCATGCAAACAGTGTGTGCCATTGAGGATGCATTTTCTCGATCTGTTCTTGTTAGTGAAGTCCACCTCCTGGTTCATGTGGTTGAGGAGATAGCTATATGTGAATTATTTAATGGATGTTCTTTTTAGAGAGGCTTTTAAAGACACTCACAAATTTTGTGTGACTACAGGTCCACCCACAAGCAGGCATAGATGGATCATGCAAGAGGCATTTGTATTTATTTCAGAGTATTTGACTTCTATTGATCCCTCTATGCTTCACATGTGGTCGGTTGAGGAGGATGCAAGGATGACTTCACACTTGTCAAGTATAAAGGAAAAATCAATTAACATGGATATGGATCTATGCCGAGTTGATCAAGGAATTCAACATACAAATGAAGTAACAAATGACAACATGAAGATGACGATATATAAATCCAACAAAATGAAGATGAAGAAGACGACGACGACAAAAAAAAATGATGATGACAATGAAATGAAGACAATTTTGAAGAGGACACACATGATGACCTCTTCACGCATGAATGAATGAATCAATTAGTTTGTACTACGCAAGACTACTAGTGAACCTACTAAGTCTCACTTGTGAACCATAGCGATGAATTCAATTGAGAACCACTATGATGTACATGGGACATTGAACCATTTGATGAATCAAACTGAAATGTCATCATGTATCAAGTAGATGAATCATGTTAGCTTAGGAGTACACCATGACATGAACTATATATGAAAAATCCAAAACACATGAAGTCTTTACAAAATCCCAATTTTGGCTTAAGGGGACGATTGTTAGGGTAAGACCAACTTGTGGCACCATATGGCAAAGCCCTCTAACCACCTCAGAAAGGATAGATTCTCACATGGTCCAATAGCAAGAGGATGCAACTTCTCTACCCAGTGATACGGTAAATCACAAATCCTATTCAAAAAGCTACTCTCTAATGAATCATTTGTACTTTGAGCTATCATCATTGTGTCTATACTCTCTAATGAAGCATTTGCACTTTGAGCTATTATTATTGTGTCTATACTCTCTCTCTATGCTCTTTCTCTTGGTGTAAACTAATCCTAATCTCCATGTCTCTGACCCTAACCCTAACACCATAGTCAAGCTAAGGCTTCATCCTCCACAGCCTAATGATACATCATTGGTGAGATTAGGAAACTTTTCTCCTTCCTTAGCATCTCTTCTCAGCAAGAGAGCTCACCATCACCACCACAGTGTAAAGCCTTTCAGAATATACCGTGACTTCAAGGATGTAGTCGCTTGGGTGAAATGCATGCGGTGTTTTGGAGAAGAGTGCGAGCCTCTTTTGTTTTGTGCTTTCATGCAAGGTTGTCCACAGCCACAATGTGTGTCCTACTTACGGACCATCATTCATGACGAAGCGGCCAGATGCCTTGCATAAGCTAATCTATCCAAATAACCATCGTTTCATGCCTCAATACCATTTTTTTGTCCATTTTTTATGAAAATATCATGTTCTTTTTTTCTGAAAAAATTTATGTGAAATAGAAGAAGTACCCAAATTTGAATATTTTAGCACCAAAAACAGAGGGCCGTAATGTTTGCAATAATGTTGGCGGTAATGTACATGGTAATAACAGCAATAGAAAGTGTAACGATACACGAGATAATCTTTAATTTAGAAAAACAACTTCTTTCTGTCCCCCTCTCTCCTCTTTGGCCACCCCATTTTGGACTCTCTCTCTCTCTCTCTCTCTCTCTCTCTCTCTCTCTCTCTCTCTACAAAACGCAGTAAATGACTGCGGTAAACTTTTTGAAATTTTTATAGTGAGAGAAAGAAAAAGTAGCATAGTAAAGCACAAAAGCATGATAGATATGGAGGCAAGACAATGAGAGAGGAGAGTGAGCCTTGGGAAATTGAAAAACCTTGCTCTTTGAAGCGTTGAGGTTGCACACCTTGTGCTCTGTAGTAATAACTTGCATTTTTTTTCCACTTTAGCTACTCAAGAATTTGTAGATGAAGTCATTTCTAGCTAAATTTTCCATCTGTTGTTTTTTCAAAACAACACACTAGGGGGCCCACGGGGGGAGGTGCTTATCCTACATATCTAAAAAATTATATGCCAAAAGGAGTCTCATAAAATCCCATCTTAAAATCCAACTACATTGGAGTTGTGTGTGGATATTTAAGAGTTCATCCGCCACACTTAGGATACTTCCCATACCCAATTTGGCTAGTTTGTCACACTCACAAAGGCAGAAGTGAACAGTTTTAGGTAGTATTTAATCCCTGAGATTTTTTATTAGAAACCCATTTTGGGTAATATTTAATCCCTTAAATGATTTATTAGAAACCCAAAATATGAGTCCCCTTAGCACTTTTCAAGTAGGATTACCCAAACAAAAAACAGACACAAGCATCATGTCCAATAAGGAGGGAAGAGAGATTAATTTTTCTTGTTTTGATTTTATCCATGTTGAGGCCATTTCTTCTGGAATACAGGCTATTAAATATGTGACTTATTGATTAGAAGAGGCCACAATAAATCTTTCTTCAAAATTTGTTCATGGGGTGTTCATGAGAGGTCTACAAGAAGGGAGACTTCTACAAGAGGAAACTCGGTGAATGAGCAAAAGTGGCACTCTCTTAAGACAGGAAGAGTCTTTCAGGGAAGGCGGACAGCGTCTCTTGTAAGCGAAGATGTTCTCTAGACTCTCCTTGTAAGCGTCTCTAGAGTGAGATCTCACAAGTATGGCATGAATCTTCTGATGACTCTACCAAGGTGATGCCATCCTACAAGGTCATCATGTCCTTCTAAAACATATAGGCCTCCTCTTCCTCCCAAGAAAACCAAAGAATCTAGCGTTGACTCTTCTCCTTATGCAAACCAAGACTTTTTTTTCTTTTTTGACACACCGGAGGGCCCACAGGGGGAGGTGCTTATCCCTTCCAAATATTAGCCGCTAGGGCCGCGTACCATTACTAAGTGACACGGGGGTCCACGTGGGGACGGGTAAGGGGATCGACTACGCAGGGAGGTCCATCCCTTTATCCCCTCACTCCCCCCCTCTTAAAAGCTCCGTGTCACTTAGTCATGAGGACCATCACCATGGCCACCTAATTGATGCACCACATATTGGGAACGACGGAGAGAACTAGTAGTAGAAACCAACTAGGAACCTCTCAAAAGTACAAAACTTTCTCGACCTATGATGGAACATTTGAAGCCGCTAAGGAGGTTTTGAGCTTCATCCAAAGATTCCATATTTCTTTTGGTGGCAAAAACTTTACGAAGTCATCAAAACTTTAACATCTTGGCATGCACTTTAACACCTAGGCAAGAAACGCATAATTTTGTGTGCCAAAAATCACAAAACATCAAAAATCTAGAGAGAGTGTGTTTCGAGAATTTACTAACCTATATCATAGACCAGTTCCATGAATTGAAACTTAATAAGCTAACAACAATAAACAGACATTGAAAGAAGGAAGATTGTAATCTTTGTAGAATTGTTGAGATGGAATGTAATGGCCCTCCAAATGGAACAATATTTGACTTCAAATCTCAGAATGAGTACCAACCGAAGTGAAGAAGCAATACATGCTGGCCGTAATCTCTAGAACGAACAGCATGGCATAACATTTAGTCACATAAACAGCCTCTTAGCTCAGGGTTTGGAAGGAGATCTAGTGTTGAAGGCTTGGACCACACAATGCCCAGTTTTGCTGTCATTTTTCAAACGTATTGGATTACTGTAAAGACATTTTTAAGTTAATCTCCATGTAATACGGTCTTCCACTTTGTATTAGTAGATAGATATTTTTTTCGACACACCAGAGGGCCCACAGGGAAGGTGCTTATTTCCTTCCAAATATTAGTCATGTTACATGGTCGGGCAAGGGCCGCGTACCATCGGGCAAGAGCCGCACATAGGCATCACCATGGCCACCTAATTGATGCACCAAGTGCTGGGAATGACGGAGAGAACTCGTAGCAACCACCTAGGAACCTCCTCCGTGGGTGACCCACCCAAGGAGGAGGATGCACTCGAGTGTCCCCTCTAGAGTGTGAGCCAACGGAGGATTTGAACCCACAACCTGTAGGTTGAGAGGCTAAAGCCTTCCCGTTTGACCAACTCTTTGGGGACATTAGTAGTTAGATTTTAGCACCACTGTTGTAGTAGATTTAGCTGGAGATTGACCCACATACATTTGATACCCTGAATGGGTATAAGGGTCATTTCAATAAGGTTTGAGAGCAGCCTCAAGCTCCTCTTTAGGCTTGGTCACATGCTCATTAATTAACAAGACTATTGAAATATGCACAACAGAGGCCACAATACAGACCATGAACCATAGCTCTATTGCTCACACAGAAATCTCATACACGATGCTCAGCTCCAGCTCAACACTACCAACCAAGAGAGATACAAAGGGGTGTAGAGGCTGCTTTGGCAAACCTATGCGCATGGGACCCAAGCACCATCAAATTGGGTTGAAAAGATTAGGGCAGAAAGAAGCATGCAATGGTAAGTGCAATGGAGCTCACAAGTGCTACTCAACCGAAAGCACAACATATAGATTCCAAGGTTGACTCAGGGACTCAAATTAGCATACAACTCAACATGAGCAAAGTAAAATACACACTGGGATCCTTCTTAGTCACAGATTATGGCTCCATATATACAATAAAGTCCACACAAAATATATGTGACAAGTGAGGTGGCTTTACCTTACGCTCAAACCAGCACAAGCTGAAAGTGACCATGATGATCCCAACCACAACCAAACCCACACCCTTTCCACCACCACTCTATCCCAAATACAAGGGAATAAACAGTAAAACAAGCAACGACGCAGCAAACACACATAGCCCCCACAAGCAAATAATCATACCACACAAGCAACAAACAGGAAAACCAAAGCAGACACAAAAACAAAAAGGCACAGGCAGACAAACAAGCAAGCAACAAAAAGAGATGTGCATTCAAAGAAAAAAATGGAAAGGAAACACACTACAAGCGACGAAAAATGTGCAATGAAGGAAAGAGGGAGGGGGAACAATGCTGATAAACAGTCACATCAGTAAAGGTGGATACACTCCAGAGGATGAGAACACATATAACTATAACTGAAGTTCAAAGTTATTTTGGTACATGCGTCATCTATCTCACCTGGATACCAGATTATGCACATGTAGCATACATACCCTCTTTCAAAACCATTAAGAAAGGATCAAAAGTCTCGATGTAAGGACAAGCATACAATCACCATAAGGAAGTCGCTAGAGTCCAATGTTGCAATGTCATACCCTATCTTAAGTTTAAGCATATGGCAAGATAAGTGTCAACGACCACTTACTAAGTGGCCTTCAAGCTCTCCGGGAGGAAGATCTCAGGTATATATTAGAAAGAAATGTACATGAGACCAAGTAGTAAATGGGCTTCAAACCCAGTGAACTTTGCTACAAAGCAATCATAAAGGCTTATCTACAATTGGATCAAGCAAGTCTCGCACAACTATTTATTTTCGGATGAAGCATTGCATTTGTCTTTCTTTCTTTTTCAACAAAACCAAAAAATTACAACCAGCAGCCATGCTCAATATGAGCCATGGCATCACCACACAACCTATCTTGAGATGAGATACATCAGCTAACACGGGGAGCCACCCCGATAAAACCAACAAGGAGAACAGCACTTACATCAGCATATTCAGGCTGAACAAGGAGCCACCCTCGACAAATCAGGAAGGAACACAAGCATCCAGTCACAAGAAGGGGGGAGCCCGAAGCTCCATCACCAGCCATGCAGGACCCGCCACCAAAAATAGGATCACTTTACAACAAGATCAGAACGAAGATGATCCTGAGCCAGCCAAGCATTGTATTTGTTTTATCACATTCTACCATAAGTGAGTACTTATATGATGGCCTACATCCAAACATGCATTTAATAGTTCTTGTGTTGGCCTTCCTCCCTGTAAACATCACTTCTAACAATGCCAAGAGTGTCACTATTGCACACCACATAAATTGAACATGCAAACTTTAATATTACATGATCTTTTCACAATGCTTTGAAGGACCAAGTTATTGGATACAGCCTAAAGTCCTTTCCAATGCAAGTAAAGGAGAGGTTTAGGGTTTGGTGTTTCATCAAGGCAAACAAAACACATCATCGGAGGACTTTGGCATGGTGACTATTGAAACTCACAATCAGCCACAAAAAACTTCAAATAGATACTATAGGTGGGAGTTGTGTTCTCTAATATATTTGTTACATTTGGTAAGGCCAGTTGTCAGCATATGGTCGTTAGGTGAAGTACATTACGGTTACGTATGATAAAATACATTGTATTTCAGATTATAACCTACAATTTGGATAAAAACGGTGTTTCCTAAAACAGCCTCCCAACACCATTAAAAATATCTACAAATTACTCCATGACTAAGGGCTATACCTGGGTCGGCTACAAGGCCTAAAAAATGACCTACCCCATGGATAAGGCAGTGCCCCCTACATATCATGACCCTTGAGACGGTGTCTAGCACCCCCTACAACTTTCATATCATGATCCCTGAGATGCCTCTCATGCTCGATTACCCCACCTCAAACAAAGAAACAAGAACCTCCTCACAAATTCTAGGAGACAATATAAAAAGGCCCTCATGCATTCTGGTCCTCATATGGTACCAAGCCAGCATATCCTGAACAAAATCATTGTACAAATAGCAAGCCAACGTATTGGCTTCAGCAAACCACACAAAAAAGTGCACATCTCTAATAGCAAGTCCATAGGTTAGCATGAGCTGGCTCCTGCTTCTCATCACGGACAGCACACAACATGAGCAAACCTGTCTAGACTAGCATTGACATTTTTACGTTGTATAAATACATCAGCAGCCAATTACAACATACAAAAAATAATCACCTTCTCAGGCTTTCCCTGGTTAATCAGTTACTTTCAAAGGGATACACAGCAAGCACTCAGCATGCCATGTGTAAACCCTCACAGCTGTGTTGACAAAGACTTGCCCTCATTGAAGGCAGAGCCTCATAATAATGTTGAGGCGTTTCCAGAATTTTATTTGATCCTCAGATTTATCATCATGACTTTGCTGGTTGAAAGAGACATTAAATCCTTCATATATCAATCGAGACGTTGAAGGAGATACTGAACTTGGACCTTTTTTGTCAGTGGCATTACCCATTTTCCATACAGGTGAGCCACTTGCGACGGCTCAATTTTGTAGTGAGGAGAGGGGTTGATTCCATTAGAGTCTACTTCCTGGCCATATGTTCTGGCTTTCTCCTCCACTCGCTTTTGAACCTTCTCTTCCACAGCCTCATAAGTAATTATGCGCATCAATGCTTCCTCGTCCTGTCAGACACAGCCTAGAATACTTACAAACACCCCTTCTTGGAGAACACCATTAGCTCTTTATTCACATAACGTACCTTCGCACGGATGGCTGATTCAAACAATTCTGGAGATTCTCGGAACTTAGCTTCAGCCACAAACTTTCCATAGTGGATTCTCTTTGACAGAGCCTAAAAGAACCACTTTATCCATTATTTCAAGATTGCACCATAACCCATATGATCAAACAAATGTATTGATCGAGGCTGTGCAACTGGTTGAACCATGATCGGGTTTTATAAGACAAAGGCATCACTTACTTGCAAGCACAGAACATCACAAACTGCTGTCGAACCATAATTTCCATCATCTCCTTTCGAAGAAAAACGAGGCAAAAGCTCGTCAAAATAAAGCTTCCAAATGAGAGGGTTGATATTGATAGTTGAAGCGCAATCATGCAAAACCTGGCCAACAATGTCAAATATGTTGACTGCTGTCATTATCATGAGCCAGAAGAATTTTGAGATCACTTGTGAAATACCACCATGAAAGTACAAAGAGAGAGAGAGAGAGAGAGAGAGAGAGAGAGAGAGAGAGAATCCAACAGTAGCAGTAGCCCCAGTTTGTAGAGTCAAGTGCATGGGACTAGGAGGTCCTGATGGCATAACTCCTTGGTTAGAAACATGCTAGAGAGTGCAAAAGCATTACACTTGAGAAAGAGACAGACCTTAGACAAAAAGAAGAAAGCCACTAAAGAAATCAGTAGTGTATGCAAGAACGTGAGTGATCCCTCTACATGGAACATCATACCCTTGATTGGCCAATGGCAAACCGACTATCATTAAATTCCAGTAAAATGCCTTTCTCCTTTTCTACTGCCTAATCAATGCACATTTCATAACAGCTAACACTCCTGCTACCTGGTAATGTCTGAATTCAAAAGGCCATTGAACAGGCCTCAACATTGCATCCATACCAAAGTATAAGCAACTTCATTGAATAATAGGCCTGATACTATCCCCCCCCCCCCCCCCCCCCCCCCCCCCCAAAAAAAAAACAAACAAAAAAACACCAAAGAAAAACATCTACACGAACCTGAGGATAATGCAAAGGAGGTAAAAGTGGGGCTGGAAGCAGATCAGGGAAAAATGGGTGCTCATCGGGACTTTGGAATCTCCGTACCTGCAAAAGAAGAAAAATCTCTCTCTCTCTCTCTCTCTCTCTCTCTCTCTCTCTCTCTCTCTCTCTCTCTCTCTCTCTCTCTCTTTTTTTGGAAAAATCAGGGCTATATATTACTGAGTACAATATGATCCCCAACGGATGCCAAAATAGCCTGTCACGTGGGGTGTACAAACTGAATGTAAGGGTGAGAGCCACTATAGTGACAACTCGGCTAGTACAATCTCATGGTGGTCTGTGTGATGAGTGGAGTAGAAACCACTGAGGGGGGGCATAATGCCATATAATCTGACCACATGTAAGTGTGAAAAAGAGTAGAAACCACTGAGGGGGGGCATAATGCCATATAATCTGACCACATGTAAGTGTGAAAAAAATGATACATGTGCACCGGTGGGGTTAGAGTGAGGCCAATGCCACTCTCCTGGGTCCCAATAACGCTGAGATAAGGCACGACCCTCCCACACCCAAAGCCTCCAAAGGGCGGCATCAGCGGATGCGAAACGGGGGTCAACACAACGACGCTTTCCGCAAGAGCCAACTACTCGTATGGCCTCCCATCGAGCGCCGGGGTGGACAAGGTGCAGAGAGGTGGTAGCAAATGTCAATCTAGCATGAATCCCCTGAGAGGAGTCTGAATCAACTGTGAACAGCATGGTGTCTAAACGAACTAATAAGAGAGTGCTCTGAGCAAAGAGACCTTCCCAACCACTATGTGGAGGCATCTGAACCGTGCCTCGCATGACTGCGTCCCACTGTGAAGGAATGGCGGAGTCAATCTCAAGAAGTCTGTCTGTCACCTCGCGACCAATGTCATAATGTTCTACTACAAAATCTGCATCCAGCATACGCGTCTCATGAAACAACCGCATAGAGGCAGCAGGGCCAGTGCCCCAAGCAGCCCAATCAATGTGAGTCCTCTCTCCAAGCTAACGGGGTGGGTTAACCGAAGAATCAAGAACTGCATCATTCCAAATGAGAGGCTGGCGCTCAATCTCCTCACGGCATGAGGGAGGTGAGCGTATGAGAGCTCGGCGCATGGAAACCCAAATCTGAAGGAGTGATCGGATGAAGGGTGAGAGAGTGCTGGTGGACAAGGGGGCATCCGTAAAGAGAAAACGATACCCTGTACGCCAAGTATGACCATCTCTAGTGCCGAGGCGTGGAGTTGCTGTGCAAATAGCGGCCTGAAGAAGCATCTTCCAAGGTTCTTGGCCGGAAAAAAGACCTCGAACAATAAGCTTGGTAAGAAGGGCGCGACTCTATAATTCTGGATCAATAATGCCAAGGCCGCCCTCTGACCGAGTTCGAATAATC
Organism: Adiantum capillus-veneris; assembly: GCF_014529385.1. NCBI lineage: Eukaryota > Viridiplantae > Streptophyta > Polypodiopsida > Polypodiales > Pteridaceae > Adiantum > Adiantum capillus-veneris. Next base: position 24,330,475 of record NC_140954.1, on the reverse strand, counting down.
GTGGACCAGCGAACTCGAGCACGAGTATCAGTAGTCCATCTGTGCCACCCCATAAAAAGTTCCGCACTAGTCTGCGGAGCTGAGCTATCACTCCAGAATGTAGCATCCAACAAGAGGCCGTGTACCATACTGTAGCCAGAATGACCTGGTTGACGACCAATGCACGGCCAGCCAACGACAGATAACGTGAAGACCAATGACATAGCTTCCTGCGAATAGACTGTAGAACGGGTGCAAACTGCTGCTGTGAGGAAACGTCAAATCCAACCTGAAAGCCCAGATATCTGCATGTCTGACCCGGCTGCAGCCATGTGAAACCATCAGCTACCCCCCAAGTAGGTATGTCATCACTGCCAACCAGTAACCCATAGGATTTATGCCAATTAATACGTGCACCACTGGCAATGCAAAAAACCGTCAAGGCCTCCCGCATGGCATCAAGAGCTGCTAGCAAATAGTGCAACATCAGCATAGTGTCATCAGCGAACTCCTGATCGATAAGGTCCGGAGCCGAATGTACTGGCATGGTCAAGCCACGAAATACATGACTCTGAGCACGAAGAAAATCTGACATAGTCTCTCCAACAAACAGATACAGATATGCTGCTAAAGGACATCCCTGTCGGACAGATCGAGAGAGCTCAAAACTGCGACTGACATGACCACCAATAGTAATAGCACTGCTGGCAGTCCTGAAGAGAGCGGAAATGCCTACGATCCATCGCGAGGGGAAACCCATCCTGGCTAATGATCCTTCGAGAAAGTCCCACTCAACACGGTCGTATGCTTTCTCAAAGTCAAGAATGAAAAAAGCGAGAGGTTCAGAAGATGATCTGGCCCACTCTACTGCCTCATAAAAAGTGAAGATATTATCCAGTATGCATCGATCCATGACAAAGCCTGTCTGAGAAGTATGAATAATATCTGGTAAGAACGGTCGCAAGCGATGGCTAATCAGTAACGCTAATATCTTATAGACCGAAGGGAGTAGGGTAATAGGTCTCCACTGGCGGGGCTGAGTTGTGTCACCCCCTTTCGGAATAAGAGATATGAGACCTGAGCAAAGATCCGGATGCATATATCCTAATGCAAAGATGTCCTGACAACCGCGAAGCAGTGGTATATGCAATACATCCCAATAAGTCAAAAAGAAAGCTCTAGTGAGGCCATCCTCTCCTGGGCAGGAGGATGGATCTAGATTCTCGATAGCAGCATGAAGCTCTGCAAGTGTGAAGGGTGCCAACAAGATCTCGTCCATAGTATCTGTACAACGGCGTCGAGTGTGATGCCAGATCTGCTCACGGGCAAGTAAAACCTCAATAGTGCATACATCAGCAATGAACAATGCCTCAAAATAATCTGCAGACATATCAAGAATAACATCAGGATGCATATGAAGTGTCCCCTGAGCATCGCACAAAGTCCCAAGGGTGGTGCCAGGAGGGCGCTCTTTATGCGCAGCGAAGAAGGCTTTATTCATTCGATCAGCTTTAGCTATCCAATGAGATACTGAAGCATGATGAGTGAACTCAGACCTAGCCTCCTGTACGCGTCGAATTTCCTCTGTGAGCTCTGTCAGTCTAGCAACGAGATAAGCATCCTGAGGCCACTCCTCAAGCAAGCGCTGTGTGGAACCAAGAGGAATGTGAAGATCAGACTCACGTACTCTCAACTGTCGATGAATAATAGCAGTCTGATCACGGCAGTAAATACTAGACTGAGTAATGCAATGAGCAAGGAACTCTCCAGGGGGACCACAATACGAAGCACCCGTGGACCATAAGTCACGAATCTGTTGCTGCAAAACTTCAGTGGTGAGAACACTGTCAGGTATGCGGCAGCCCCGTCTCTGTGCAGAGGATCTAGTGAAGGAGATAAACAATGAGATGGGTAAGTGATCTGAGAGGCTGGTCCCTCTCCAAATATTAGTAAATCCACCTAGAGCTACTGCCCAAGGGCCAATGTAAAAACGATCAAGTCACTCTAATAATCTCCCCTGCTGTCTCTGAAACCCCCACGAGTAATGAAGTGTAGCAGGGTGATGACCAAAAGAGGGTATGTGCCATGCATCAACACCTTCAATAGCTAGAAGAAATCGATCCCAATCAGACTGCTCATCGGAAGAGATGGATGATAGAACAGGAGGAGTGATGGATCGCCAATCAGAGTCGCTTTCGACATTGTTGAAGTCGCCTCCTACAACCCAAGAGTCTACAGCAGGTAGAACAATAGCCAAAGAGGCCCAAAAGGTAGCCCTCTCCCGAGGAGTAGTAGGTGCGTAGACTGACATAAAACCAATGATAGAGTCCTGAATCCGAAGAGACACGTAGATTGCTCTACCAGCAACAAGGGTGCCATGCTGCTGAACTGAGGCCAAGTAGCGTGGCCCCACTGAAATGCATACACCGCAACTCTGTCCATGAATGCCTAGAGCAGGCTAGAGGCTCTCTCTCTCTCTCTCTCTCTCTCTCTCTCTCTCTCTCTCTCTCTCTCTCTCTCTCTCTCTCTCTCTCTCTCTCTCTCTCTCTCTCTCTCTCTCTCTCTCTCTCTCCAAAAAAGTGGGTCTTGGTACCCCTTTTGTATTACGTAATCTAAATTACAACCCGAAGGCATTACATCAGCCCGTAGGCAACACACACAGCAGATCTGATAGTGATATTCAATGATTACAAACCATGGGGGAAAAACCGAGAGAGAGAGAGAGAGAGAGAGAGAGAGAGAGAGAGAGAGAGAGAGAGAGAGAGAGAGAGAGAGCCTCTAGCCATCCGAGGCGATGATCAATAGGGCTATGACATTCTTCAGCTTGCAAGCAGAAACAATATATGGTGCAAATCTGAAGACAAGGTAAGAACCACCCAACACACTCACCAGCCCACAAACACCAAACCAATTCCAAACCTAAATCACCCATCAAACAAGAGGAAAAACAAAGAAGAACAAGCAGTAAACAGGCAGCACGGGCATGCAGAACACTCACCCCAAGCACATGCAGATCCACAAGCACAAGCATCACACACAAAAGAAATATGGCGCATACAAGCAAGCAAGCAAAACAAACAGAAACCATGAGAAACAAAGAACAATACCTACGTAAGCACAACAAACGAAAGGCAAGGAAAGGAAAGAAACCATCACGAGCGACATAAGAGAGGAGCAGATATCTCGTGAAGGCGGCCAAGTAGAGCACATGCGGCTCTCTCTCTCTCTCTCTCTCTCTCTCTCTCTCTCTCTCTCTCTCTCTCTCTCTCTCTCTCTCTCTCTCTCTCTCTCTCTCTCTCTCTCTCTCTCTCGTCTAAACCTAAACTTTACACTACCCTTCTTGTCTCCCCTTGGGCGAGGGCAGCCGTGTGGGGGGTGTTAAGCCAAGGCAAAGCCCTGCCACCTGGTCCTCAGCAAAGCCTGCGTTTCTGCAGATCGGCAGAGCCTGCGTTTTTTGCTCCCGGCAGTTTCGTTTTCCTGCTCGTGTTGCACGCCAAAGCCTCGCCACCTGGTCCTCGGCAAAGCCTGCATTTTCTGCAGATCGGCAGAGCCTGCCCCGCCACCTAGTCCTCGTCTGCACACCCTCGTGGCCGTCGTGCTCTACACATCCCCTGCTCGTCGCCAATGGCTCTGCAAAAAAACCTCTTTTGGAACACGTTTACCTCAAAGTCATTTTGCCTGAGCGTTTGTTCACACTGTAGCTTGATTCACCTTCAAGCATGAATACCCCAAAGATCACCGCAAGGGTCCGGCCGAGCTTTGCGGTTGTCGTAGCGGCTCCTAGCAAGCTCACTCAGATCGGACAGCTTCAAGCACCCCTTGATCGGGTCATGGAGGAGAATCGCGACCTCAAAGCTCGCCTTAGCAAGCTTGAGGCAAGCTTTGACTCCATGCTTCATCTCGCCATTGACAAAGTAAAAGAAGTCGAAGCAAAGGTAACTCAAGCTCAATCGGCCACCTTTGCCAAAGTCCAGACTTGCGTTACAACGGAAAGACTCCAAGAAGAAAACGCCCTCAAGGTCCGCATTGGTGGGCTCCCCTCGCCATATGGTACACCGCCGAGGACACTCTCAAAGAAGCGACCAACAAGCTCAACGACATCCTTCAACCAATTAACATCAAACCTGAAATGGTTTCTTGGATCAACGACACACATAGGCAAGTGCCGCCTGAGCATTGCCTTCTCACTTTCAAGGACAAAGAGGATAAGATGCAATTGCTACGGCATGCAATTGCTGCGGCAATCTCGACTCCTCAAAGGGACAAAGATTTGGATCAATGAGGAGCTGACAACAAATCAACTAAAGCTAAAAAAGAGTGAGCTCAAGAAGATGCACGAAGCCCGCAAGCAAGATAAATGGGCAGTATATCGAGGTGGTAAAACCATCATCCAAGAGTTCCGAGGCCCCAAAAAGGCTCTACCCAACCCTCCTTAGGTCTTGTTTCCTTTTTCCTTTTTCCTTTTTCCTTTTTTACCCTGACGATTGGACCCTTAGTCCTTAACTAATATGTATTTGATGGCCTCACTAAGAAGCAACGAGTCGATGTAATGTTTTTGTGATGGTCCCATAGGTCATATCTGACCTCCGTGGACGATAAATATATGTCTATCTATCTATCTATCTCATAGTAATTGACAAACGCACCGCATGACGTTCCACGACCAATGGGACCAACCTAAAGCTTGCGGTATGGAATTGCAAAGGCTCGTTACGATTGGATGGCGGAGCCTTCGAGGATTCCATCAGAGGGAGGGACATCATTTTCTATTCAAAGATGTATCAGAGCCAAAAGAGCACACTCCAGAGGGTGCCTGGATACATATGGGAGAGCACATGTAGACCGGTGGCTCATAATGAGCAACAGTGGCATCCAGTCATAACCTTTTCCCTCAACGGTTGTGTAATGCACAACATGGTTTTTCTCATCAAGTAGCCATCCCGAATGGAATATCCTGCTACTGTCTCCCCATCCCGTATCCGTGTGAAAACGTCTGCAAAATCTGTATCTGTGGCATATTGGTCGACCATATCCTCGAAGCTCCTATGATGTATCGTGGAAATAGCCAGAACCAACGGCTTCCGGGACAAAGCATCTACCACCACATTCTTTTGTCCCTACACATGGACAATCTGGAAGTGAAACTGTGACAAGTTGTTCGCCCACAGCATCTCCTTTTCCAAAAGCTGCTTCTGTGACAAGAAGTAGCGCAAACTCTGGTGTTCTGTAAAGACAGTAAAATCCGCTCCGAGCAGGTAATGCCGCCACCGAGTAAGAGCATGGATAACCGCCAAAAGCTCTTTCTCATAGATCTGTGTTGTCATCTCCGGCCTTGAGAACAATCGGCTCTCGTAAGCAATGACATGGCCTTCTTGCATTAAGACCACACCCAAACTACGACCACAAGCATCACAATATACTTCAAATGACTTCTGCAAGTCCGACAAAGTCAAAACTGGTCCCACAGTCAATTTCTCTTTCAATGTCTGAAAGGCAGTCACCTCTGTGGGTCCCTACGAGAAAGGGACTCCTTTCTGTGTCAAGATATGCAAAGGGGAAGCACCTTTGCAAACTTTCGAATGAACCGCCTGTAGTACGAACACAGTCCCAAGAAGCTTCTAACTTCATGGACATTCTTTCAATCGGGCCAATCGCGGATAGTCTCTATCTTGGCCGGATCCATTTGCACTCCTGCTACTGAGACAATGTGTCCCAAAAAGTGTATCTCTGGTAGGAAAAATTCACTTTTCTTTGCAATAATCACTAACTTGTGATCTCGTAATGCCTGAAAGACCTGAAGCAGATGATCTCTATGTTTTGCCTCATTCTTGGAGAAAACAATGATGTCGTCAAAGAAAGTGCCTGTACTCGCGAAAAATCTTGTCCATCATCCGGGTAAATGTCGCAAGAGCATTGGTTAAGCCAAAAGGCATCACCAAAAACTCAAATAACCCAAAAGTCGTCCGAAAAGCTGTCTTCTAGACGTCTCTCGACGCGATCCTGATCTGATGATATCCACTCTTCAAATCAATCCTGCTAAAGCACGAGGATCCCTGTAATCTATCGAGTATATCATCGATCCTAGGAATCGGAAATTTGTTCTTGATGGGGATTTTGTTGAGAGCTCTATAATCGATGCACATTCTCCAAGATCCGTCTTTCTTCAAAACCAACAACACTGGAGAGCAATGCGGTGAAGTACTAGGCTGAACAAGACCCTTTTCCAAGAGGACTTTCACTTGGTTCATAATCTCTCCATTCTGTGCTCGGCTCACACAATAAGGTGGCCGGTTCGATGGTGTGCTTCCAGGTATCACATCAATGTATGATCTTCAGGACGAGCAGGTGGTAACTCGCCTAGTAGGCCCTCTGAGAAGCAATCGGCATGAGAGTGGAGAAAATCTTAGCGTTCTTTATCAAGTTTAGACATATTTGTCCTATCCTTATCGCTCAATTCTTTCATAAAGATCGAGTAAACAAACAGACTTGATTTCATTAATTTAGAAATGGCCGAAGCCGATACAACAGGGACACACTCGCCCTTCAGTGTAATATCAAGTACAATGGTTTTGCCCTTCTCTGTAGTTAATGTCGCTTTCCTCGCCCGATAATCGACCACGGCGTTGTTCTTGTGGTACTAGGGAATCCCTAAGAGAACATCACAACCCTCCAAAGGCATTATGAAAAAGTCCTCATGTCCCAATACCCCTCACAATGCAACCGAAGTTTGCCAATGACAGGTGTAATGGCTACGTCCCTGCTGGATGCCGCTAGAACTGCCTCCGCAAGTGGTCCCATCCGATCGGGAGTGATCTCGAGCCGCGCCGCCAATTCCAGTGAAATGAAGTTGGCCTTGGCTCCTCCATCAAAGAAGATCAAGGCCTCTTGATCTTTCACTTTGCCCCAAGCTAGGCAAAGTTCTGTACTCTCGTCCATGGTGTTGGGATCGGTACCCACACAATCTGGAACCAGTCATGTTTTCATCTTGCCTTTTCTTCCACGTTCCTCAGCTGCACTCAAACTCTCAGGCCTGTCGTCGTCCTGATCATTTTGTTCTTTCTGTGTGTAACTATGTCAGACTTTGTAAATAATTAATGTATTTACGAGAAAAGAATTATTTAATTAGTTGTGTACACATCAAAATAGATCTATCAATTCTAGGACCTCACGTGCGCCCGAGTTTGGGCCAGTGTACCTCAAGGAGACTCTAGCAGAAAAATACCTTGAAGACCTAGTGATTGGGAAATCGGTTCTTCAATGAAGGGGTAAGCAGTAGCCTCAGATTTCAGGCTCAGAAAATTACACGCGCTAGTGCAAGCACAGGAATGAGATGGGTCCTTAGAACAACAGTAATCCTAAGGCCTGAATTATTTTATGGCCTTAGGATAAGTCAAATTAAATTATTTTAAATTGTCTACGCTGGACCAAATGGCCGGACAAGTGCGAACAGGTAATGCCAGAGCAATGTTGTTAAGGCATTGCGCTGGGGAGCAGCTAACAATTTCATTAGTAGCATCTGTGTGTGCAGTTGTGAGTTAATTTGCACATTTCATTAATAGCCTAGGGACTTTTAAAAGTGAAAGTTGAAGGGTTTTTTAAGTTATTAAGTAAGTGTGCCAAGTGACACACTAACCAATGCAAAACTACCTCTCTCACTCTCTCTCACCCTCTCTCTCTTCCTAGCGCCCCCTCTCCCTGATGGCTATTTAGGAGCACCCCCTCTCCCATTTCTCAGTGTTGGCAGTGCTCCTACCCCCCCTATTGTGAGTATACTCTACGCATTGGAGCCCTACATGGAAGCTTGAGAGCAGCCCCTTGCGACATATGTGGTTGCCTCGTGCTCCCATTGTCTAGAACAAGGGTTCTCATAGCCATAGCCAGCTTTCGGTAAAGTTTCATCACGAGAAGTTACAGCGGGCACTCTCTTCGTAAAGTGTGGGGGCTGTAAATTCTCTGTTTTCAGCCCCTAATCATCTCTTTTAGGGTAAATTTCAACAAAATACACATAGAATCTAGTTTTTCTCTACCTACACTACACATACACAAAGTTTGGTGCGATTCCATCACTAAAAAGGTCTCTATTTCGGCTTTGGAAGGTGCTCAGGTAACATTTTCAGGTTATGTGCAGAAAATTACAGCAAGCATGTGTGCGTGCATTTTGCGTGTTTCTCCCTTGTTTTTGTTGCAGGAATGATTATGCAAAAAGGGACACAGTTAGCGAAAAGTAGCCTCTCATTTTCGAGAGCTTCCGTTGAGTTTTGGTGGAAGATAGACTCTCGTTTTCGAGAGCTTTCCAAAATCTCATAGCAGAGGGAAAATCCTCTTAGTATTCTGAGAGTAGCTTTCGCACTCTCTCAGTCAGAAGCAGAAAAGAAAGAATAGAGGACGGGCAATTGCCCCGTTCCTGTGCTTGTAAAGATTCTCCCTTAGTAATAAAGATAATCTCTTTATGGGAGGGACCAGCCCATCTTCTGGTCCCCAATGAAGTGTCAAGCTTTCTCTCTCTCTCTCTCTCTCTCTCTCTCTCTCTCTCTCTCTCTCTCTCTCTCTCTCTCTCTCTCTCTCTAATTCTCTTGAGTATTTGAAGTACAATTAAAAGTCAGTTTACGCTTCCGTATTTTTGTGACAGTGGTATCAAAGCAAGGTCATCTCTCTCTTCCTTAAGGGATTGACGACTCTTGGCAGACTGCAGAAATCAGAGGACGCGAGATAGAGTTCTCTCTCCTTCAACAGCAGGTGGTAGAGTTGCAAAAAACTCTCTCCCATCAAGAAGTCCAAAAGATTCTCCATACTCTTGAGAAAGGGAAGGAGAAAGTGCCGATGGGGTCGAGAGAAATCCCGCAGAACCCAAAGGCACCAGAACCAAGGAAAGATCCTTTAATTGGAACCTCCCGCATGCACGAGAGGCACAGGAAACCTCCAAAACGTCATGTGCGGTTTGATCCAAAGGTTCAAGAGCAGGATCCTCCTGATTCTCCTCAGTTTTCTTTCATGAAGGATCTGGATGACATAGTCGCTTCAAAAGACATGTTTCTTGACGATCCGTCGCAGCAAGAAGTGCATTCAAGGGAAAGGACTCCTGTCCACAAGGAGTCTAAGCATAGAAAGAAGGAGCACCATAAGAAGAAACACCACAGGCAGAAAACATTTAAGTCGGGAGACAAAGATGTGAAATTCGACACCTGCAATGGACGGCATGATAATGACAAAGCTTTGGCTTTCATCCGCCAATTTGAAGTTGCATTTGCATAAGGGAGTTTTAAAGAAAGATCCAAACTTCGCCATGTCAGTATGTACCTGAAAGGTACCGCCAGCAGTTGGTGGTTAACCCTGATCTTGGAAACTCGCAAACCCCAAGATTGGACTAATTTCAAGGAGTTCTACGCACAGTTCCTTCCTCCAGACTATGAGGAAGAGGTAAAGAAAGAATGGGATCGACTCTCACAGTCAAAGAACGAAACTGTTCCACGCTATGTGGATAGGTTTTGGGACGTTCTCTTGAAAGTCACTCCATTCAAGAAGATTGACGATTCGAAGAAGATACGCAAGTTTGAAGAAGGATTGCATGAAGCCTTGCAAAAGGCTATGAAGCTTTACCCTCGGGGTAACTTGCAGATACTTATGGAATCAACTCGCATAGCTGATGGACTACATGACAAGGGTACTCCTAGGAAGATGGAGCAAAGCACCTATCATGCCAAGCAGAAGGCTCTCCATGAGCAGCCTACCTCTACTTCTTCTTCTCAAAAGAAGAAAAGAACCGCCTCTGAAGTAGAAGCAAAGCCAAATCAGCCCAAGAAAGGGAGATATTTCTCTCCTAATGAATTGAGAACCTACATCAACGAAGGAAGATGCTTCAAGTGTGGACAAGTTGGACATATGAAGGGTGATTGTCCTACCAAAACACCGCAACCACCCTCTTCCAATGTAGTCCCAGATGTACAGGGAGGTACAACCAAGGATGGAAAAGAAAGAGCTCTTCTCAAAGCATGGGGTAGCATCAACAACCAACGGGCTCTTATTCTGTTTGACCCTAGCAGTACAGACAACTTCATCTCTACAAAGCTAGCCGATGACCTGAATTTACAGCCCAACCGTTTTGGAGTTTTTATTCAAGCACAATCGGCTTTTAAAGGGCAGAACTCTAACTCTACTCCAATCATAAGGAAGCTGAATTTTATAGGTCGACAACTACAAAGATCAAGAGTCTTTCTTACTAGCTTCACTTGAAGGATGCGATGTTATCTTAGGAATGCCTTGGCACTACAAGATGCATCCCATTCCTGACTATATTCAGAAAAAACTCATCCTTTGATCATAAAGGAAAGGAGTATCTTGTACTTGCAAATGCCGGTGATTGGCGTATCCCTATCGCCAATCACATTGCCATCAAGAAAATAATGAAAGTGTGTTTCAGCGTACTTGATTTTTGCAAGAGAGAGAGATGTGTCTGCTTCACAACTTTCTTCCTCTTTAGAGCAAAAAAGACTTAAGTTATTAGACAGTTTTAAAGATTGTTTCGCAGATGAACTTCCAAATGAACTCCCACCTTCTCGACCTGAGGATCATACAATTGATTTGATCCCAGGAAGTTCTCCTCCAAATCAGCCCCCTTATCGAGTTAGTCTAATGCAGCAAGAGGAAATTCTCAAGCAGGTTAACGAACTTTTGGAAAAGGGCTTAATAAGGCCTAGTACTTCTCCATATTGTTCACCTGTATTGCTAGTACAAAAAAAGGATGGCACATTCCGCATGTGCATAGACTATAGATCTCTAAACAAGATCACAATCAAGAATCGATTTCCAATCCCTCGGATTGACGACATTCTTGACAAGTTACAAGGAGCAAGTGTCTTTAGTCGTATAGACTTGAAGAGCGGCTATCATCAAATCTGCATAGCTCCTCAGGATGTGCATAAGACTTCATTTAGAACAACCTTCAGGTTGTATGAATTTCTAGTAATGCCTTTTGGACTCACTAATGTACCAGCCACATTCAACAGAATGATGGATAGAATCTTCCACTCATATAGAAGCTTTACAGGCGTTTTCTTCGATGACGTCTTAATCTTCTCAGAGACAGAAGACGAACAATATAAGCATCTCACATTAGTGTTTGAAGAACTACGCAAACACAAATTATTTGTGAATGCTAAGAAGAGCGAGTTCTTTCTAAAAGAAATCCACTATTTGGGCCATATAGTATCTCACAACCAGGTGAGAATGGACCCTGATAAGATTCAAGCAGTCGTAGAATGGCCTACGCCAACTACAGTACATGATGTACGAAGTTTCCTCGGCTTCTGTTCATATTATCGGCGTTTCATTCGAGCCTTTGCCGCTATAGCAGGTCCCCTCCATGACCTGACAAGAAAGCGGATTCCATTCCATTGGGGGTCTGGACAAAAACAGGCTTTTGAAAAGCTTAAGTATCTACTCAATCACGGACCTATTCTCACCGTCCCTGATCTTCGCAAACCTCTCGAGGTATACTGCGATGCATCTAGAGATTGTGTAGGAGCAGTTTTGAACCAAGAGGGTCACGCCATAGCCTACGAAAGTCGGTGCCTTAAAGATACAGAGTTCCATGTTTCCATATACGAGAAAGAGCTAATGGCAGTAATTCATGCTCTTTCCATTTGGGAAGACTATCTGTTAGGAGTTGATTTTATTATCAAGACAGATCATCAAAGTCTTCGCTACTTTCTCACACAGAGAAATTTATCAGAAAAGAAGATGAGATGGGCCAACTTTCTTTCAATGTTCCATTTTCAAATTTTACACACTTCTGGAATAAAGAATGCAATTGCAGTTGCTCTCTCCAGGCGTCCAAAGATCAATGCACTGACAACAATTTATCATGAGGAACTAGAATCTCTCAGTGACATGTATCCTCAAGATCCCGACTTCGCTACAATTTGGGTAGATCTTCAAGCTGGTCACTCAAGGCCACCTTATGCCATTAGGAATACGCTCTATCGTCAACAAGCAATATGCATAGCTCAGCCCTTACGACAGAAGGTGATGGATCAAGCACATAATTCTCCTTATGCCGAGCATCGGAGAATTGCTACTACCACTAGTGCCCTCGAAAGGTATTTCTTTTGGCCAACACTCTGTGCGGACATTGAAAAACATGTACGTGAGTGTTTACTCTGCCAAAAAGTACAATATGACAGACATAAAGTTTATGGCAAGCTTCAACCACTCCCTGTTCCTAACACGCCATGGGAAAGTATTGCCATGGATTTTATTACAGATCTTCCTAGATCCAAGAATGGAAATGATGCAATCTAGACTATAGTAGACAGATTCAATAAGCAAGCACATTTCCTTCCAGTAAAGAAGACGATCAAAGCTGATCACATGGCTAGAATATTTCTAACCCAGATTTTTAAACACCGTGGGGATTGCCAAATGCCTGAAAGACTTGAAGCAGATGATCTCTGTGTTCTGCCTCATTCTTAGAGAAAACAATGATGTCGTCAAAGAAAGTGCCAACAAATAGCCTGTACTCTCGAAAAATCCTATACATCATCCGGTTAAATGTCGTAGGAGCATTGGTTAAGCTTAAAGGCATCACCAAAAACTCAAATAACCCAAAAGTCGTCCGAAAAGCTGTCTTGTAGACATCTCCTGGCGATATCCTGATCTGATGATATCCACTCTTCAAGTCAATCCTGCTAAAGCACGAGGATCCCTGTAACCTGTCGAGTATATCATCGATCCTAGGAATCGAAAATCTGTTCTTGATGGTGATTTCGTTGAGAGTGCTATAATCGATGCACATTCTCCAAGATCCGTCTTTCTTCAAAACCAACAACACTAGAGAGCAATATGGTGAAGTACTAGGCTGGACAAGACCCTTTTCCAAGAGGTCTTTCACTGGGTTCATAATCTTTTCATTCTGTACTCGGCTCACACGGTAAGGTGGCCGATTCGGTGGCGTGCTTCCAGGTATCAGATCAATGGTTTGATCTTCATGCCCTTTGAAAAGCAATCGGCATGAGTGTGGAGAAAAATCTTGGCGTTCTTTTGATCAGGTCAAAACAAATTCAACCTTTATCCATCATTCAGTTCTCTCCCAAAAGAATGAGTAAGAAACTGAAGTTCATCAAGTACAATCTCTAAGCCCTTCATTTATCAAAGTCGCTTTCTCGGCAAAGTAGTCAACCACGGCGTAGTTCTTGTGGTACCAAGGGATCCTGAGTAGAACGTCACTCGCGTGCCATGAACACCCCTGTTAATTGCAAACGAAGTTTGCGATGCTCGGTGTAATGGCAACATCCCATCCGGGTGCCAATCGAACTACCTCCGTCTGTGGCGTCAGTCTGTCGGACGTAATTCCCTGCCCTCGCCGCCCGCACCTGCTGCGCGTACGCCAGCGCGCTGCCCAACCTGCCCGCAGCCCTATGCCCGCCATGCCCACCTGCTCGCCGACTTTCCCCCACTCCCGCCTGCCGCCCCGTTTTCTGCCTCAGCCCCCCAACCCCACCTCCCAATCCTACCTCACGACGGCCATCCTGCTTGTCGGGCCTCGCCAGTACCAGTGACGGGTTCGGTCCTGCAAAAGCTTCGTTTTTCGACTACGTTTCTCCGTCCCTCCCCTACAGCAACAGACACAAATGGAGGCTCCAGCTTCGCCACAGAGGGACTCTGATGAAGCCCCCTCGCCCGACCCTGCTGAGCCCACCATTCGACTTGCTCTCTCGCCTACAGAGCAAGCGAGCCTTGCCGCAGAGGTAGAGAGATTGCAGGCGACTTCGGTCATCTGCAAGGTTCTCGGCACTCGACCTAGCAGAGGAGGGCTGCGAGACCTTCTCCAGGCCCGCCTTCTCTCAGAGGTGGGCAAGATCTTGGATGTCCAGATTCTCGGACGGGGGTACTACCAGATTGAGTTCGAGACTTCGGAGATGGCTTCCAAGGTCATTGCTATGAGTCCACTGGCCATCCGAGCATCACGCGCCCACTTTCGACAGTGGCGACATGGTTTTGACCCGACTTCGGATGTGCTAGTAGAGGAGGCAGACATCCCCATCTCAGTCTGCTTTCCGGGTTTACGGAGGGAGTACCTTCCACTTCTCTCCAGGATTGGCTCCGCCATCGGGACAGTCTTGGAGACACCTCGTACGGCAGCATCAATAGCTGCCAAGGCGGCTGGCATCCCTTCAGTTCGAGTTTTGGTCAGAGATACCCACACGCTCCCGAAGGTCATCCTTTTGTCTCGGGTGAGTGGGGGTTGGTTTCGACAGAGTGTGGAGTACTCGGGTCTCCCGAACCAGTGCTTCATTTGCAGACAGATGGGCCACCTAGCGAAGGCCTGTCCACGGAGGAGACCACGACCCGCACCCTAGCCTCAGCCCCAACCTGCCAAGGCTGGGCCGCAGCCACAGCCAGCGACACAGAGCACAGATTCAGCGCCACCCTCCGAGCCTGGGGCTCCAGCGGAGGAGGGGTGGCAGCAGGCCCGTGGCCGTCGACGCCAAGGGCCACAGCGTCAGCCTGGCACTCAGAGTGGCCCCCAGGTGCCTACTCAGCAGCAATGGGTTCCCACGGGGAACCGCTTTGGGCCTCTTGAGCAAGAGGAGCCTCCTTCGCCCTCGCCAGCCGCTCCGCCTTCCGATCTTCCCTCCTCCTCCTCATGCCCTCCCCCGCCCTCTGCTACCGCTCACCCCCCACCTCGCCCCCCCCCCCCCCATGTCTCTGCCGCCCCACCCCGCTTCTCCTCTCCCCCGCCCCCCCCAGCCCCTTCTCCCCCTCCTCCTGCTTTAGTACCTCAGTCGGCTCAAGAGACTGGACCCTCGCCGGCGGCTAGGAGATCTCTTGGCAGCGCCTTTGCCACGAGTCGCCTAGCGAGAGAGGGTCAGCCCTTCATGCGGCCCCCTCTGCAGATTCAGACATCTTCTCTTGCAGCTATCCCGCGTGGTTTGACGAGCATTGACCTCCGACGCCGCTGGGATTTCTTCGATTACGGGTTTACTCGTTTTCTTGGCGACTCCGCAGCAGACCACGAGGCAGCCTGCTTCAGAGTCCACGCTTTGTTCCTCGCCGCTAGGGGGACAAAGGCCTTGGACTCAGCAGTTGGTTTCTCCTTCCCCCTCTGTGGCAGGACTGAGACAGAGTGGTCCCTCGACTCAGTGGTGGGATGGTTGCATACACAGGTTCTCGAGTTCTCTCACCACATGGGAGAACTTCGCGTTACAGATTTGCTGCAGACGTTGTGGCCACTGGCCAAGTTTGCGGTGACACCCCCAGACTCGGCAGGATGTAGACACATTGTGGTGTACTTTTTTGCTGATACGCAGTGTTTGCCTTGCTATGTATTCATTCATGAGGACTCCTGGACAGAGGAGGTTGCTTTACGCACGGCTCGCTCTGCTTGGGCTTGGACCAGGCACTCACTGCAGTCTCGCCTATCTAGAGGACGCTCGGATGCGGATTACTCCCCATCCAAGCCTGCTTCGAAGATAGCTCGTCTTGCTGCTGCGGCAGCATCTGTTCTCTCTCGCTCCCCATGAGGATCGTCTCGTGGAACGTGCAGGGACTAGGTGGGCCCCAGTTTCAGCGACAGCGGGGCCGATTGCGTCAGGAGCTTTAGCGTTGCCTTGTGGGAGGAGAGATTGATCTCCTTATGCTTCAGGAGCACCATTTGTCTGAGAGCCGCATTCGGCGATGTGGTCAGATTTTGCGTGGACGCTATGATACCTTTTGGTCAGCTGCTTTTGGACCTGGAGGCATCCAGGGTGGGGTATGTATGACTATTGCGGACTCACTACAGCAGGCCATTGTGGGCAGAGGGATTATTGTACCAGGCAGGGCTCAGTGGATTACTATGCAGGTTCAGGGTAGCCTTGTGGGTTTCCTGAACATCTATGCGCCCAATGTGGCGAGTGCTCGTGCAGAGTTTTGGTTACAGATTGTTGAGTCTTTGCCACAGGTTGACCAGTGGTGTGTAGGAGGGGACTTCAACATGTTGGAGGACCCTTCTGACAGGATCGGAGGCAACCATGCTACTGTGCATGGAGTCGAGTTAGCAGCTTGGGAGAGGTTTTGTATGACGCTGAGGGTCTCGGATACATGGCAGCACTCTGGCTTTGTGAGGCCTCCAGAGAGTCTTGCCTTCTCTAGATCGGACCGCAGAGTGGGAGGAGTGAATCTATCGCGCATAGATCGCTTCTACACTAGTGACCACTTCAGTGACTTGGGGGGATCAGTGGGCATCCTGGCAGGGACATCCTTCTCGGACCATGCACCAGTGATTCTCACAGTGGCAGATAGGCAGAGGAGTGGGAGCACGATGCTTCGCATCCCAGAGCGGGTCTTGTTGGACTCAGCACTCAGAGAGAGGGTCGAGGCTCTATGGACAGAGGGCATGGACAGCCAGGCTCCACCTGCAGACAGAGTGGCCTCAGGCCTAGCTCAGCTTAGCCACTTCTTTCTCCAGGAGTCTCTGGCTCGACGGGCTGCAGCGAGAGAGGAGGAGCAGCGTCTCAGACGAGGCATTGCTTCACTACAGAGGATGCAGGAGCAGCATCCAGACAGTCCATGGTTGGAGGAGCAGTTACAGCAGGCTCGACAGGAGCTTGCTTGCACAGAGGAGAGGCGCCATGAGTTTGCCTTTCATCGACAGGCATCTCAATGGACTCAGGTGGGTGACAGGGTGACAGGTGGTTTTTTTGAGACAGTGGGACCTCGGCACTCGCATGCCAAGGTCAATCAGTTGAGGAGACCCGATGGGTCAGTTGTTTGTGAGCCTGAGGATATGCGTGCAGTCGCTACTCACTTTTACCGTGAGCTATTGTCGGCTGAGCCCGAGTCAGAGAGACAGGATGTATGCAGGGAGCAGGTTTGGGCACAGATGCCCTGTCTTGTGTCTCAGGAGATGCGGCAGAGGCTTGAGTTACCTCTTCAGCTTGAGGAGCTGCACACGGCTCTTAGGGCCCTCCCTCGTGGTAGCTGTCCAGGTGAGGATGGGCTGACTCCCAGCTTCTTCTTGGAGTACTGGGACCTGCTTGGCCCAGATCTTTGTAGTGCCTTTCAGTACATTCTGCACACTGGAGTGATGCCGGATAGCATGAGTGAGGGCCTGATTTACCTCATTCCAAAGGAGGGTGGCTCCTTGGATGAGATTCGACAGTGGCGCCCCATCACCATTCTCAACTCATCCTACAAAATTCTTGCCAAGGCTTTGAGTTTGAGGATTCAGCCACTTTTGGAGAGCCTTATACATGGGACTCAGACGGGTTTTGTCAAGGAACGCAGTATCCTTGACAACATCTTCACTTTTTGGGAGGCTTCTGCCCTTGCACGGCTCCGTGGGGAGGACCTTGTGATTCTTCTTCTCGATTTTGAGAAGGCATACGACAGAGTCGACTGGGACTTTCTAGAGGGCACGCTACGCAGGATGGGCTTCTCAGAGGCTTGGATCAGAGGGGTGTCAGCTTTGTACAGACAGGCTCACAGTCAGGTGCTTTTGGCAGGAGGTAGAGGTGAGCGCTTCATGCTCACACGATCGGTCAGACAGGGTTGTCCTCTTGCCCCCTTTCTCTTTCTGTTCTATGCGGAGGCGATGAGCAGATTTTTAGTGTCACAGCAGGTTGGTTTGAGGGGCTTAGCACTCCCTCTACGGGGAGATGAGCTTCTGGACGCTGAATTTGCCGACGACTCAGCCTTGTACTTAGAGGGCCAGGAGGCCAATTTACACAGATGTGGGCAGGCTTTGGAGACCTTCTGCTGTGCATCGGGCGCACTGATCAACTGGAGAAAGACGGTGGCTTTCTCGGTTGGTAGTGCTCATGTGCCAGATTGGATGCCAGGAGAGGGTTTCAGGTGGATTCCTCCAAGGACTGCAGTTCGGTACTTGGGTTGTCAGGTTGGTTTGGATTTGTCCCCCAAGCAGCAGATTGCTCCTCTTCTCCTGTCCATCAGGAGAAAGCTGTTACACTGGAGCTCAACCCGACTTTCGCTGGCTGGTAGAGTAGTAGTTGCCAACCAGGTGTTGTTGGCGACTATGTGGTACATCACTTCTTGCTGGATCTTCTCGAGTTCTTGCATCAGCCAGGTACAGAGGCTGATCAGGAACTTCCTTTGGTCAGGTCGCGACACTCAGATTGCCCGAGCCAAGGTGGCTTGGTCGGTCATCACACTTCCTTGTTCTCAGGGAGGGCTTGGGATCATTGATCCAGCACAGCAGAGCAGAGCCCTTCTTGGGAAGTTCGTCGTCAGAGGACTTCTTCCAGGCGAGGAGCCCTGGAAGGAGTTCTTGTTGCAGAGGCTTCGTGCCAGGGTGCCTCAGTCAGGAGGCCCTTGGCAACCTTCGACCAGATGGATCTTTACAGAGTTGCGTCGAGTTGGTTTGAGCAGGAGACTGGAGGACCGATTCGCTGTGAGTCTACTTCGTTCTTGGGAGCTATTACGACGTGGCCTAGAGCAGAGACAGCCGACGTGCACGGAGGAGCGCCTACGGCAGTCCCTCGTCTGGAACCCCATGGTTAGCACTCAGCGAGGCCACTTGGTTGGGAGTAGGCCTCATGTTTCTTGGGGTCCCATGGCAGCAGGTCCAGCGCGCTCTCTAGGTGACTGGCTAGAGTTCACAGGTTTGTCAGAGGAGGTGCAGGTTGTCCAGCTACAGGGCATGAGAGGGGTTCAGAGCATGTGTCAGGACATCTCAGGCTGACTGGCTCACGCCTCTCGAGCCAGTGGCACCCCGGTGGATGAGAGCCTTCACACGACTGGAGGTTCTCATTTCAGTCAGGGCTTGCTGAGAGACTGTCCCAACCCTGTTCTTCGAGCTTCAGGGTGGGGGACGACTACAGAGAGTTGCAATAGAGGCCCCGCAGGTAGCAGAGTGTTGTTTCCAGAGGATCCGAGTTGTGGGCATCTGTGGGAGGACTTGCGTCATAGACCCTGACCCAGCAGCTCTTGAGACAGGACACTGGAGGCTATGGGCTTGGGAGTGCTATCCACTGGCACGAGTACAGTGGGATCCTGGTGAGTGGCTATGGAGGGACCCATTCTCTTCTGCAGACCGCCCAGGAGTCCCTTTCTTTCAGTACACTGTTCGGCTTGGACGTCATATACTGGCAGCACAGAGTGAGGCCCACCCCGCTGCAGCACGTCATTGGCAGGAGGAGGGTCTCATAGTTGAGTTCTTGGCAGCTTTTTGGCAGAGGCTGTGGGACTCCAGACAGCCGAGGCGCGTCACCTTGTTCCAGTGGTTGGCAACGTTGCACACAGAGCCACAGCAGTAGGGAGCTGGCTTGTACATAGTGGTCTCTCGGCCGCATGTACAGCCTGTGACCAGTTGGTGGAGAGTCAGCGTCACTGTTTTTGGGACTGTCCCTCGGCCCAGCAGGTGTGGCTACGAGTTCTTCGGCTGATGCCTGCCCTCTCCACGGCTCGACAGTACACTTGGGGGGCAGCGGCTTGGTCCACCCTCACGGGCCCGGCACTTCAGTTTGAGCTATCTTCCACCAGCAGGATGATAGTGATACGGGGGGGTCGACCTACACTCCAGCCTGCTACAGACCTTACTCCACAGGAGGCCTAGCTCTCTGGTTCATCTGGCGGGCCCGTTGTTTCTGCATCTTTGAGGCTCGCCTTGTACCACCAGCAGAGACTGTTCGTGACTTTTGGCTAGAGCTGATCCATACTCTCAGAGGACAGCTTGAGGGACTACAGGGCAGCTCCGACCGCATGCGAGAGCGCCGCGAGGCTTTCCTTCGACTCTGGCGCCCTGGGCCGTTCTACTCCATGGTCCAGGGGGTGCTCAGATGGCACTACTGTCCACCTGTGTGGCTTTTCCCTCCTCCCATCTCTTGATTTAGCCCCATTGTACATATGCTGTTTTTTCATTGGGAGAGTCTCCCCACCATGCTTGTTGTAGCCCTCTCTTGCAGAGGTGGATGTAGCCCTATGGGCAGTTTTCATTAACTAATAGAAGGATCTTTTTCTAAATTAAAAAAAAAGTCTGTTCGGCTCGTTGTGTCATGGCCTCATCTGTGGGGTAGGTCAGACTGCCAGAGTGAATGGCAAAGCCCCGCTTCGCATGACTCATCAACTCCTGAATAGAAGCTGACTTCTGTTCCAAGCAGTGATCTTGGATCTCTATAGGTAGACCCAAGGTAAACCGCTCAATCTGTTCTCTGAACGAGTTCTTCTTGAATGAAGAGGCGGGTAGAAAAGAGCTCCAGAATCTTTCACAATAAGCATTGATTGTATCTTTCTTGGTCATCCGAAGATGGTTCCAAGCAGCTCGTATATCTCTTTCATATTCTTGCGTCAACCAAGAAGAAATAAAAAGCTTCTTAAATTTCAACCATTTAACTGGCGCAGTCTTGTTAAAAGAAGCGTGGACCACCAAGTACGAGCATTCCCCTTAAGGTAGCTCTCCGAATCTTGGAGTGCTCTGAATAGCGTCCTCCCGCGAAAGCAATGTCAAACTGCTGTATAAAAGACAAAGCCTTCGAAGCATCTGAGTATCCTGAAAAGTATCAAACTTGATCGAGTGGCCACCTTCCTTAAACTCTCGGACTTTCTTGCTTTTATCTTCCAGAAAGTCATACTGGTTGGCTTTGTAAAAATTCTTCTTGTTCGCATAAAACTTTCCGTCATCGGAATTTGAGTTGTCTGTAGACGAGTCCTCAGTAGAACTGTCAGTCTCTGGGCGAGATGTAGCCTTCTTTGCCTTTTTCTTGCCCTTTCCGAAGCTTTGTTACTTGCTTCGCTTTTTACCTTTTCTGTCTTCTTCGCTCGAATCCGAGGAGCTAGAAGAACTATCAGAAGAAGAAGAAGAAGAAGAAGAAGAAGAACTGGGTACTCCTTCATATCGAACACGCTTCTTTTGTTTCTTTGCCTTGTCAAAAGTCGACTGACGACCCAAATAACCTGGAAAGTCATTGCTTTTCTTCTGCTTTTTGCCGTGCTTTTTGGCTTTCTTTTGCGCGTCAAAAAGCTGAGCAATCCGTGCATCAACCACATTCTCCAGTTCCTTCTCCGTATATTTTCTTGGAGGCAGAAGGTTTCTTGAGAGCGGGTTTCGGGAGTGGTGTTGTGGTTCTCTGCCACTCTGTCTGTACCTCTTCCAAAGAGGTCTGGTTCATATATTTTGCCATCTTCGGGTCCTTGGCAAAATTGAGCATCATCTTTGTTGCATCGCCGATCAACTGGCGACGCTCCATCTCTCGCCGCTCTGCCTAAGTAGGCCAAGGCGGGCCATACTCTGTCGGAATCTTCGTTGTGATCCCTGCCCGTATCTCCAGATGCAGAGGGAGTCGACTGATCATTGCCTGAAGCCATAGGTGCCGCGGAAAAAAAAAATCGGGGATCAGATTTCCCGTAGAAGAGAAATCGGCCGTGCTCTTATACAATTGTAACAGACTTGGACACTCCAAGTCAAGAATCAACCACGACAGCACCAAATAACCACTTCAAAACAAGTCACAGATCACAATAGATGTACACTGGCCCGGTGGAGTTCCGTGCCTAGAGATATTGGCCCCAAAGACTGGCGCCCCTTTCGGTATTTCTTTTTATATTAATCAAATCAAAGTACAAGAGAGTGGCTAGGGTTTCACTCTCAGACTCTGCGTCCAGATGCTCTGAGAAGTGAGGCCCTCACCACTAATTTAAAGGTTACAAGGGATGCCCAAAAGCAGAGCCCCAAAAGCTTCAAATCAAAAGCAATTGCTCTCTCTCTCTCACAGAGAGTCAAAACTTAAAAGCAAAAGCATTCTCTCTCTCTTTCTCATTAGGTAGAGAAAAAGCAAAATTTACGTCGCTCATCTTTCTATAAAATAAAAATAAAAATTAACCTCCGTGATTTCCGAAAATTAGGGTTTTTGGCAAAAATTAGGATTTCTGCTGTCCACGTCATCACTTTGTGACAGCACTCCATAGCTCTTAACCTGTGACAAAATCTGAAAATGAGCTCACAGCTGAAAATCACGTTTTTGCCTTCTCTATAAGTAATAAACTGGCCTCAAAGTGCCAAGTGTCACTCATTTGTGCATTTTCCCGCTTTAGACCCTCGGGTCTAAAAATATCTCACCTGCAGCCTCTGTTGACTTGGCCACAGAGTAACAAAATGATCCCCATGTCAAACTGCACGTAATGACGCGAAGACATTTTCAGGTCTCAAAATAGCAATTCCCTAAATTTTAGGAGATGTTGCCATTGTATCTTTCTAGGTCATCCGACCCTCTTTGTACACTACAGCCACACCCAGAACTGAAATGTAGCCTTTGTAACAAAGGATTCCAGTTTGGCTAGTCAATGACCCCACTTGGCTAACCATAGTCCTTGTCCAACCTTAGTGCTCTCTTGCCCTGAGGCCTGGACTCCCACTGAACAGTTCCACACTAGCTATGCAATGCAGGGCAGTTAGATTTCCCGAGGGGCATTTTCCAAAAAGTGGAAATAAATAAATAATAGGAAAGAAATCAACAAAAAGGATAGATAGTAGTCACACGCTGGTGACATAGACTCGTTTTCGAGAGCTTCCCAAAATCTCATAGCAGAGGGGAAATCCTCTTAGTATTCTAAGAGTAGCTTTCGCACTCTCTCAGTCAGAAGCAGAAAAGAAAGAATAGAGGACGGGCAATTGCCTCGTTCCTGTGCTTGTAAAGATTCTCCCTTAGTAATAAAGATAATCTCTTTATGGGGGGGGACCAGCCCATCTTTGGTCCCCAATGAAGTGTCAAAGTTTCTCTCTCTCTCTCTCTCTCTCTCTCTCTCTCTCTCTCTCTCTCTCTCTCTCTCTCTCTCTCTCTCTCTCTCTCTCTCTCTCTCTCTCTCTCTCTCTCTCTCTCTCTCTCTCTCTCTCTCTAATTCTCTTGAGTATTTGAAGTACAATTAAAAGTCAGTTTACGCTTCCGTATTTTTGTGACATTGTGCCTTTTTAGGGCACTTCCCGGAGATATGTCCATGTTCCCTGCATCCAAAGCACTTCCCCTCTCTGATGAAGCGAGCTCGCTCCTGAGGAGTAAGCTTGGGCTGTGCATCCTTCTTCTCTGGGTTGCTCTTTCTCTTTCTACTTTCATTCCCAGAAGTCGATTCGGCTCATTGTGTCATGACCTCATCAGTGGGGTAGGTCAGACTGCCAGAGTGAATGGCAAAGCCCCGCTTTGCATGACTCATCAACTCCTGAATAGAAGCTAACATTTGTTCCAAGCAATGATCTGGGATCTCTGTAGGTAGACCCAAGGTGAACCGCTCAATCTGTTCTCTGAACGAGATCTTCTTGAATGAAGAGGCGGGTAGAAAAGAGCTCCAAAATCTCTCACAGTAAGCATTCACTGTATCTCTCTTGGTCATCCGAAGATGGTTCCAAGCAGCTCATAAATCGCGTTCATACTCTTGCGTCAACCAAGAAGAAATAAAAAGCTTCTTAAATTTCAGCCATTTAACTGGCGGAGTCTTGTTTAAAAGAAGCGTGGACCACCAAGTTCGAGCATTCATCTTAAAGTAAGAGGCAGCTCCCGCTTTTCTTGGTGCTGCCAGCCGGGGTGTGTGTATCTGCTACCCACTCAAAGTGTGTCCAAGGGCCAGCCACGTCACTAGTTTGTGACATAACCCACCTCTTGAAAGCATTGTAATCGCCCTCGGTTATGCCTGCAAAACAGAGAGGCCAGAAATTGTCTTAGCAGACACTCATTGTTAGTACCGACGCACTAGGAACAACACATCTAGCACATGTACGAATCGACAGTCACATCACAGGACATCACTTGACATCACATGACAAATCACATTCAACAATCATTCCAATCTCAGATCATGATTAATCGGCAACGTATTTAGCAGTCGCATCTAGATCCAGTCGGGACCTCTCAGATACCCAATTGACTAATCCTTATTGCAATCATGTCTATAGAGATTTATCAGACCGAAATGCTGCAGTTATTTTGTCTATCAGTTCCTGCACTCAAACAAGTCAAGTACAAATCAGTATCATATTATCAGGAATTCTAGTTCATAAAGTCATACAGCAGAATATTGTTAGCTCAACAGTATCCCTAAAACCCAAAGGGACATCAGTGACTCTATATCAAATTAAGGTATCGGGACAATCTGTCGACAAAGAAGTGGAGTGACTCCCCTCTTGTGCATACCCACTGCACTAGATTCGCCCATGCTGAAATCGGGGCTCTATCGGAGTAGACTATGCTAAACCGAACGCTTCAAGGTAAAGGTTCGCAATTTGAGGAGTATCTGCCAGGTCCTCCTCCTCCATCCACTTCGCATCCAATGCAGGATAGTTCTTGAATATAACCAAGAACCGCCTTATCGCTTTACCTTTTATCTTTCTATCTTTATGTGTCAATATTTGTTCTGGAACGATTTTCCTCCACTTCGGGTTGCTCATCTGCCCATCATCGGGCAAATCGCCTTTAAAAGGCTTCAGGAGACTCACATGAAAAGCATTGTGAATTCTCCAAGTATCGGGCAGCTTCAGCCTAAAGGAGACATCATTTATCTTTTCTTTTATCTGGAAAGGTCCATAGCATCTCATGCTAAGCTTTGGAAAAATCCGCTCCTTTCCCTTTTTCTTTCTTAGGCGTGCCTTCTCAAAACGTAAGAGCACCCAATCGTTCTCCTTTAATTTCAAATCGCAACGATGTCGATTTGCTGCCTTTTTATGTCTTTCTTGAGATTTCTGCAAAGCCTCCCGGACCTTGGCAAAAGCAGTGTCCAAGTCCCTTGTGTGTGTACTGGTCGGCTTCAAAAATCTTATCTTTCATGCTTAGGAAGGGTGGAACCTTCGTAGCACCTTCAATAATCTCAAATGGCGCCTTCCCCGTCGAAGAGTGTATCGTGTTATTGTAGGCAAATTTCACCAAGGGCAAATACTTTTCCCATTGAGTCTTCTAATCCGAAAGGTAGAACTTCAATAAATCCCGTACGACTGAATTTGCAATCTCAGATTGCCCATCTGTCTGCGGGTGGAAAGATGACGAGAACTGCAATCGCTGCCAATGTTCTCTCAAATAGCCTTCCAAAACAAACTCGTGAATCGGGGATCTCTATCAGAGACAATTGTCTCAGGCATGCCATGTAATCTGAATGTCTGGGCAATGAACAGTCTCGCTAAGTGATCCGGCTTGACTGTCTTCTTCATTGGAATGAAATGAGCTTGCTTGCTAAATCTGTCAATAACAGTCCAGATACCATCGTACCCGCTCTGTGTTTTCGGGAGATAAAAAATGAAATCCATTGCAGGGGCGGGTGGGTATGGGTAAAGGCTGTTACAATCCATGTGCTTTATGCCTATCAAACTTGACCTTCTAGCATACCAAGCAACTGCGTACAAAATTGTCCACATCCTTCTTGAGTCTCGGCCAAAAGAAGTATTTCTCCACACCTTTCAAGGTGGTATCAATGCCGCGGTGACCTGTAAATTGTGGACAGTGGCATTCGGTTAAAACCTTTTCCCTCAACGGCTATGTAACCATCGTTTTCTTCATCAAGTAGCCATCCCGAATGGAATATCCCGCTACTACCTCCTCATTCTGTATTCGACTAAAAATATCTGAAAAATCTGTCTGTGGCATACTGATCGACCATATCCTCGAAGCTTCTATTGTGTATCGCGGAAATAGCCAAAACCAACGACTTCCGGGACAAAGCATCTGCCACCGAGTTCTTCTGTCCCTACACATGGACAATCTGGAAGTGAAACAGTGACAAGATGTTCGCCCACCGCATCTGCTTTTCTGATAGTTGCTTTCGTGACAAGAAGTAGCGTAAACTCTAGTGATCTGTGAAGACCGTAAAATCGGCTCCGAGTAGGTAATGTCTCCACTGAGTAAGAGCATGGATAACCGCCAAAAGCTCTTTCTCATATATTTGTGCTGTCAATTCCAGCCTTGAGAACAATCGGCTCTCATAGGCAATGACATGGCCTTCTTGCATTAAGACCGCACCCAGGCTACGACCAAAAGCATCACAATATACTTCGAATGACTTTTGCAAATCCGCCAAAGTCAATACTGGTCTTGTAGTCAATGTCTCTATCAATGTCTGAAAGGCAGTCACCTCTGTGGGTCCCCACGAGAAAGGGACTTCTTTCTGCGTCAAGATATGCAAAGGGGAAGCAACGTCCAGAAACTTTCTAATGAACCACCGATAGTAAGAACATAAGCCCAAGAAGCTTCTAACTTCATGGACATTCTTGAAATCGGGCCCATCACGAATAGTCTCAATCTTGGCCAGGTCACTGCACTCCTGCTGCTGCTGAGACGATGTGTCCCAAAAAGTGTTATCTCTGGTAGGAAAAATTCACTCTTCTTTGCATTAATCACCAACTTGTGATTTCGCAATGCCTGAAAGACCTGTAGTGTCAGGTGACACATCCAGCCCTATGTGTCCGTGGAAAAGCTACAGCATGACCAAGGTTCAATCAGTTCAGTGAGTCTAAATTAGAAGTGATCTGGCACTTTTGTGAGTCTATTCGTAGACCGTGCATGCCCAGTCACTTGGTATAGATGCATATCCTCCGGTTGCACACAGCATGATCATCAGTATTCCCTTCAGAATCCATTAGATTCAGTCAAGGGAATTTTCCAGTGCATTTAGCCTATTTTCCCTATTTTTGACATTTTTCACTTATTATTTTTAAGTGACTTTCCAACAAAAGTAGGTAGGGCAATTTTGCTAAGTTAATATATACGCAAACCCAAGTTAGCACTTTCTGGCAAAAGAGGCAGCAGGAGCTTCCCACTCAACAGGCACCTTCTCAGCAAGAACCCTTCAAGCACCTTCCCGCACCAACACCTAGCCCTAGCGTTTTGGTTTCCTCTCAGCCCTGGCGTTTTTGCATAGCCTCAGCACCTCCACAAGCCTGGCCTTTCCAGCTTTCCCATGATCGCCACAGGACCAGATCCTTAGCGGTTGCATCAACATTCACTAACGCCAGCAGCAATCCCAGATTTGCATAGCATTTTTACTAACGCTACAAGGCAGCCCAGCGTTTTTGGTTTTCAGCCCTTTTGCAACAGAAGACTCAACGTTTTCAGCATGCATTAGAAGCAGCAGATTTAGCCCTAGTTGGTTGCAGAAGATCCCCATTTTCAGCCCTCGAAAACGCAGCCAAAACAGTCATTTTCAGCCACCGAAACAGTCCCAAAATTCAGCAGATAGAAGACCACAGATTTCAACCCTAAAGTCGTCGTCGTCATCGGCATAGTCCCAAGTTGCATCAGTCCATTGCATCCGCATTGTACCACTTTGTGCAATCACAAGTAGACCACTCTCGCCGACGAGACTGGGGCCTGCGGAGGAGGGTTTTACAACGTCTCTGGTGTCGTATCTCTCTTCTCTCTCTATCTCTCAATCTCATACACTTGCACGCACAGTGTCCATTCACTTTGTTGTGATCATAGCACTTTCCATTAAGAAACGGAAGGCTCTCCCTTTCATAAGAACTAAAAGGAACCTTGAGCACAGTTCGGAGCACTCATCTTGAGCAAAGCGCAAACAATCATTCCGCTGCACCTAACATTGGTATCAGAGCTTTGGCAGTGTTCTGTATCACTCAAGGAAAGAACCACAAGAATTTATTTTTTTTGCTTGTTGAGGTCGCACGAACCCAAGTTCGCTTGGGCGTGTCGATTCCTAATCGTGTTTTGTTGAAGAGTGACAGGAATCCCAAGAAAGAAGGGCTTATCCAACCTCCCCTTGTGTCTCTTTTCACTCACTGAGAGCGGACCGTGCACTTAGCGGCCGGCCAATCGACGTGAGGTGAGAAAAAGCAACCTTGGTGTGAGCGCAAGGCCGCCAAGGGGTGCGCCCGCAGAAAAGAGTAGAACTCGGGTGAAGAGAAGATCCTTCTCAAACGCGATTTGCAAGCGAAAGAAAACCTCAAGACCCTCAAGAACCTCAAGATCCTTAAGAACCCAAGAACCCAAGACCCTCAAGAACCAAAGATCATAGTGCATGGTAGTCACCCGAAGCGGAATGGATACTTCGCATACAGGTGATGAGCATGAGAGAGGCGACGAAGAAATTTCCCCACCAGGAGACTTTTTCGACCCTCCCCCTTCGCCATCTACGCCACGAGTTGTACTAACTCCTATGGAGATGATAGTCAAGCAGATGATGGCCATGATGGACAAACAAGAAGCAAATCGCCTTGCTAGGGACCGTGAGCAAGAAGCAAATCGCCTTGCTAAGGAACGTGAGCGCGACGAAAGAGACGCAAGACTTGCCGCACAACAAGAAGACAATCACCTTGCTTTAGAACGCGAGCGCGACGCACGCAAAGAACGAAAACAACAAAGAAAGGCGGAAGAGACGGCAAGAAGCGCGGCCTTGGAGGCCGAGCGTACAACTCAAAGATTGGCTTGGGAGACCGAGCGTGAAGCTCAGAGAGTGGCTTTGGAGATCGAGCGTGAGGCTCAACAAGAACTACGGACTCAAGAATTGCTTCGACAAGTACTTGCCTCGAAATCCAAACCACCCAAGGATCGTGGGAGTTCCTCAAGTGATGCAAGCCACGATGCAGATTCCAACCATCCAATCATAGAGAAGTTGACCTTCAGTAAGTATGACGGTAAGATGGATGCTACGGTTATTCATTCTTGGTTGCATCAATTTAATGCTTATTTTGCGACAACTAAGAAGACAGAAAATAGCAAAGTTTTGACGACAGCTATGTACCTTGCCGGTGATGCCATCAATTGGTACAACGCATGGCAAGAGGCACAGCTAGCCGCGCACCTAGAGGAAGCCGATGAATTCACGCCCCTTTCCTTCAATTGGGCTGATTTCCAAGACAAGCTCAAGGAGCGGTTTATGCCACCTCTGTACCTCGCACGATTGAAGGACAATTGGCACGCTCTCAAGCAAAATGGTATGCCAGTTATGTCTTTTTCTAATCGTGTTTTGCAGCTAGGTACCCAATTACGAAAATCGGATGATGAGCGCAAAGAGGCTTTTCTCTTTGGATTGGACGAGTATATCAAGTACGATGTCGAGGTTCTCGATGCAATCGATCTCAACAAGGCGGTAGCGATTGCTCTCGCACAGGAGATGAAGCACAACAAGGGAAAGCCTAAGGAGAACAAGACTTCCACAAGTACCTGGAAGACTTCTCAAAACGGTAAGAACGGTAAGCATGGTAAGAATGGTAACTCTTCTAACCAATCTTCCAACAGTCTCTCAGAAAAGAATTCTTCCAATGAATCTAAGGGTAAGGCTAACACAATTGCTAAACCTAAGCTTACTCCAGATGAAAAGGTAGCACAAGGAATTGTAGGAGGATACATCACGTAGAAAGAGCAAAGCACTTATTCTAAGGAAGGCCGTTGCTTTCATTGTCACATTAAGAGTCACATAAAAAGAACATGTCCTAAGCTTGAATCGAATGAATCTAAAGAATCCACAGAACCCGCTTTCTCTGTCAATGCAATGAATGATAACACGAGTGTGCCCCACGTTTCTCCTGACCCTCCCATTGATGATTCTCTCATTAAATGTTATGGTCGTACGTCGGGGCAGCGTTTTGTCAG
Source organism: Adiantum capillus-veneris (assembly GCF_014529385.1). Lineage (NCBI taxonomy): Eukaryota > Viridiplantae > Streptophyta > Polypodiopsida > Polypodiales > Pteridaceae > Adiantum > Adiantum capillus-veneris. The sequence continues at coordinate 24,300,989 of NC_140954.1, read as the reverse complement.
ATTGTTTGACCCAGTTAGTATGCATGATGTGATCAATCCCTCTCTTGTTGAGAAAGCCCGCCTCGAAGTTAGTCCGAGATCTCCTATCGAGGTCTCTCGCTTTCGTCCCGGTATGGACGTTCTCATCACGGAGGAGTGCCTTGATGTGTTGTTTGAAATTCCACAAGCTGCCTTCACTAGAAGATTTGTTGTTTCTCCTCTCTCAGGATGTGATGATTTTGGGCATTCGATGGTTTCGTGATAATGACACTCTCATGAATTTTGTGGCTAACACTCTAACACTCTAATTCTCCTATTGTCATTCATGGAGAGGACATTGTTCATTCTCCATCTCTTATTGCTAATATGCAGGATAAGATTGAAAGGATTCAGGAGAAGGAGACTTTCTCAAGTCTCTTTTTCTCCACAACATGACACACAAAATTTGCATGATTATGAGAAGCATGATGATTTGAATGATAATGATTTACATGATGATTTGGATGATAAAGGCAAGCATGATGAGTTGCATGAAGAAGATGTGATTGTTCACCAGGATGATGTGTTAGTTGATGCTTTTTCTAGCGAAGCTAACCTCGTTGCAGATTCGATCAATCACGAAGGATCGATCTTGGCTCTCGAGCCTAGGTTTCAAGAACCCTCACAGGAAGTATTATGTGTTCGCATGATTGATACGCACGCATTGTTCAAGAGTTTCATTCGTGATCGTTTCCTATATTTTAGATCCCTTTTCCTAGGCATGACATATTGTATGTTGAGCACGTTTCTCTTATGGATGAGCACGAATGTATGCAGATTTTTCATGAAAAGCTGAAAAGTATGTATGTAAGGAAGTCACATTCTATGTCTCTTCCTTGGCATGACAGTTTCCGAACGAGCACATGAAAGTATGAGCACCAAGCATGGGTATTTCCGTTGTGATTTGCCACAGTTGATTGATTTCGATCAAACAGAAAAGATTCGATCTTATTGTTTACATGTGTTTCATGAACGGATTGTCACTCCGTCTCTATGTTCATCTACATTGAATACACAGTCTTTAGAGAAGACAATATTTTTTTCCTTCACTTTACATGGAATGGGTATGTTCATGGTTTTGTGTTGAAAATGGTTTCAGGAATTTTCAGCCATGGAGATTCTTGAAGACGAAAGAAGCAGGTCTCTAGACGAAGTTGAAGCAAGGAAGGAGCCACAGAAGACTTTGTGTCGCTTTCGGCGCAGCCCAAAGAAGCAAGCGTTCCAGACCTTTATGAAGTTCAAGTACCGCACGACCCACACATTAGAGTGGGCCGGCGAAGAGTCCCTTCCAGGATTCCAGATGCTATTGGCGATCTCCCTCGACGCCATACAGTTTGGTACCAGTACCTCACTTTGAAAAGGAGGGGATGTCACGTGACACATCCAGCCCTATGTGTCCGTGGACAAGCTACAGCATGACCAGGGTTCAGTCAATTCAATCAGTCTAGATTAGAAGTGATCTGGCACTTTTGTGAGTCTATTCGTAGACCGTGCATGCCCAGTCACTTGGTATAGATGCATATCCTCCAGTTGCACACAGCATGATCATCAGTATTCCCTTCAGAATCCATCAGATTCAGTCAGGGGAATTTTCCAGTGCATTTAGCCTATTTTCCCTATTTTTGACATTTTTCACTTATTATTTTTAAGTGACTTTCCAACAAAAGTAGGTAGGGCAATTTTGCTAAGTTAATATATAAGTAAACCCAAGTTAGCAGAAGAGGTAGCAGGAGCTTCCCGCTCAACAGACACCTTCTCAACAAGAACCCCTCAAGCACCTTCCCGCACCAACACCTAGCCCTAGCGTTTTGGTTTCCTCTTAGCCCTACCGTTTTTGCATAGCCTCAGCACCTCCACAAGCCTCACGTTTCCAGCTTTCCCATGATTGCCACAGTGCCTGATCCTTAGCGGTTGCATCAACATTCACTAACGCTGTGAGCGGGATGAAAACACACACAGCGCCTCTATAACGACCCGACACACTCTTGGAATGATACACACACACTATGGGGCACCACTCGGCTTACACAACACACCTGGCCGAGACAAGGAACACACCTCTGGAGTGAGAGGAGAGAGACTATCCACTTGCCCACTCCACACAGACACACACACACACACACCCAAAACACTCAGTTGAAAAGAGGAGAATTTCTGATGTTTAGATACAATTGAGCTTAGGCCAACACCAATGGGACAAATAGCTCACACAATATGGGTAAAAGATACCAGATACAATCACAAATTGGAGCAGAAGCTTTGCTCATAGGAGAAACTTAAACAACCAAAATAGCAGAAAAAGAGTGAGGAATTTGGCAAAATAGACAGCGCCATCGCGTCCGGAACGGCCCAAAACCCCAGTCTACAATGTCAAAGTGCTCAAATCCGACCTCGGCCAAAACACGCTCCAAAAACCCCAAACACACACCTGCGGCTGTTCCTCCTCTCTTCTCCACGTTTTTTCTGGTCTTCTCTCTGTTTCTCCAGTTCCCACACTTAGCTTTATTAGTTGGGCACCCTTGGCCTTTTAGATGACCTCAAACGGACCCCGAACAGGCCAAAAACTGACCTCGCAGTGAATACTTATCACCTTTTTGCATCATCCGCACACCTGGCACTCATTTCTTTTCAATAATGCGTCTCGCAACCACGTGAAGTGGCCCCAAAAAGTGGTCCTAATGATGACCTTTCTGCATAACTATCACAAGAAAACATCCACGTTGTGTCCGTACTTCTCCACGTGCAAGTATTGACCCCATTCGCCGTCCTGACGCCACTAGATGCCATCTGACGCACCTGCTTACCTCATGTCGTCGGCCCGCAGATAGCTTCTTCGAGAAGTTTTACGCGCTACCAACTCCTTATTGTAGAAAAAACACACTGGTACTGGTAATAGTGAAAATCGTTGCACTATGTACACCCTGTCCTACCTGTACACATGTGGGCCCCACGTAACCACCTGGCTCTGAAAAATGGGCAATTCTTTATTTGATGCACCATGCATGTATATGTACATATGCGCAATCCCTTGCTCCAAAAAACTCCTGACAATGCCAGCCGCAGTCCCAGATTTGCATAGTGTTTTTACTAACGCTACAAGGCAGCCCAGCGTTTTTGGTTTTCAACCCTTTTGCGGGAGAAGACTCGGCGTTTTCAGCATGCATTAGAAGCAGCAGATTTAGCCCTAGTTGGTTGCAGAAGATCCCCATTTTTAGCCCTCGAAAACGCAGCCAAAACAGTCATTTTCAGCCACCGAAACAGTCCCAAAATTCAGCAAATAGAAGACCACAAATTTCAGCCCTAAAGTCGTCATCCCCATCGTCGTCGTCGGCATAGTCCCAAGTTGCATCAGTCCATTGCATCCGCATTGTACCACTTTGTGCAATCATAAGTAGACCTCTCTAGCCGACAAGAGTGGGGCCTTCGGAGGAAGGTTTTACGTCTTTGGTGTCGTATCTCTCTTCTCTCTCTATCTCTCATCTCATACACTTGCACGCACAGTGTCCATTCACTTTGTTGTGATCATAGCACTTTCCATTAAAAAACGGAAGGCTCTCCCTTCCATAAGAACTAAAAGGAACCTTGAGCACAGTTCGGAGCACTCATCTTGAGCAAAGCGCAAACAATCATTCCGCTGCACCTAACATGTAGTAGATGTTCTCTATGGTTTGCCTCATCCTTGGAGAAGACAATCATGTCATCAAAGAAAGTGCCCACAAAATATCTGTACTCTCTGAAAATCTTGTTCATCATTGGGTTAAAAGTCGTTGGAGCATTGGTAAGCCCAAAAGGCATCACCAAAAATTCGAATAAACCGAAGGTCGTCCGAAAAGCTGTCTTGTAGACATCTCCTGACGCGATTCGGATTTGATGATATCCGCTCTTCAAAGTGATCCTGCTGAAACAAGAGGATCCCTGTAGTCGGTCTAGAATATCATCGATCCTAGGAATCGGAAATCTGTTCTTGATGGTGATTTTGTTGAGAGCTTTGTAATCAATGCACATTCTCCAAGATCCGTCTTTCTTCAAAACCAACAACACCGGAGAGCAGTAAGGTGAAGTACTCGGCTGGATAAAAGGTGGCCGGTTCGGTGGTGTACTTCTAGGTATAAATCAATGGTATAATCCTCAAGACGAGCTGGTGCGGGCCCTCAGAGAAGCAATTGGCATGAGTGTGGAGAAAATCTTGGCGTTCTTTATCAAGGTCAGATATATTTGTCCTATGTTCATCATTCAACTCTTTCAAAAAGATCGAGTAAACAAATAGATTGGATTTCATTAATTTCGAAACGGCCGAAGCCGATACAATAGGGACAGACTCGCCCTTAAGTTTCACATCAAGTACAATGATTCGGCCCTTTTCAATAGTCAGTGTCGCTTTCTTCGCCCGATAATCGACCACGACGTTGTTCCTATTGTTGCTAAACTGGCTTTATTTGACAAGAAAACAATTCTAAATGAATTATTGGATTTATAAGTGAGAGGGTTTTCTCGCTTGGAACAACAGGAAAAATATTTCTAAATGAATTATTGGAATTTTAAGTGAGAGGGTTTTTCTCACTGGAGACATCCGAGTACAGAGTATTCCTAGTGCGTCGTTTAAAGTAATGACGGAAGCACTGAGAACGGGAATATCTGTAAGGCCACCAGGAACGGGTACTTCTGATGCGTCACATCGGATGGGTGACAGGGAGCATCGGAAAGAAGTATCCGACCATCCAGGAACGGACATCTCTGATGCGTCGTAGGATGGGTGACATAGAGCATCGTGAAGGAGATTGTACCGTAAGTTCGGTAGGAAAGGACTAGGTGATGAGTATTCCTGATGCGTCACAAGGTGGGTGACGGGTGCATCGAAAAGGGAATATCCATAGTCGGGAGGAAATTCCGAACTGTGTTAGAATTGTGCACAAGGAAAAAGCAAGCACTTGAATGAAGATGGGTTCAAAGGAAACTTTGAGGAAAAACAGATGCTTTCTGAGAAAGCGGGATTGCCTTTCCGGAAAGCAGATGCTTTCTCGCGAGGAAGTCTATGTCTGCATTGCAACTGTGCATGTGATTGCATCCAGGGACGCCTAGGAAGTGCTGTGAAAGCATTGTTTTTAACTTATAAGGTTTTATTGAGTTTTGGGCAGGTTCAGACTATTTTTAAAATACGTTGGCCGCCCACTTAATAAGTGGGCAGCCATCTGATAAATAAGGCAACAGATCAGCCAACGTTTTCTCTCTCTCTTTTTCTGGCAAAACAGAAAAAAAAATTGAAAAAAAAAAAAAAAACCCGGCCGCAATCTCGACGCGAGCAGCTATTCGTGCCCGTGGCTAGGAGCTATAAAAGCATCACATGCCCTCACTCAGAGAGGAGGACCAATCGTTGCAAGGAGGAGATGCTGCTGCAGATTTCAGCCGTAAAGAAGACGTTGCCGGTGATGCCCATGGCTGCCCCAAGTGTACCAGATGTCGCCAAGACCCAGTGCACGAGTTCCCTCGCGAAGAAGTGCCTACGAATCGTGTTTCCATCACGACAAGTTGCTGTTTTTCTCTGTTTTCAGCCCATAAACGTCGTAGACGGGGCTGATTTACGAGAAGGAACCCGAGAACACACCTCTTTTGTGTGTAGGATTGGAAGAGAGGATTTTCTATGGAGAGATCTCTTCCGGGGAATTGCTTTTTCGAGAACGGAGTTGCGTTTCGAGCGTCGAGACTTTGAAGGTAACGATTTTCATGTTCTAATCTTTGAGTATTTGATTGCAGGTGTACTTCCTCTTCGTGAGGGAGTAGGAGCAGAGGAAGGCATGAGCCTCTGCAGGAGAAAAGCGCTCTGAGGAACTAGAGCCAGATCAACCCAAGGGTTTCGTACCCGAGTTTGGGAAGTAGATCCACGGATCGGAGAGAGGTAATCTCTCAAGTTGTGATCCAGAAGTTGGGATTCCCAAGTAAGGACTTCGTGTCCGGGAAAGCAGAGTTGTTCTGCGGGAAGAGGACTCTAGAAAGAGAGTAGAAAAGAGTTGCAGGGATGTCACGCCCTGAGTTTGGAAGGTGAGATCCAGAGGCGAGAACCTTGGTTCTCAAGGATTTGGAATAAGGAACGGAAGTTCCTTGGAATAGGGTTTTGCCCTAGGAATCGGAAGCTAAGGCTTCCAGGAACCATCAAGTCTTATTCTAGAACGAACGTGGTAATACGTTCGGTTCAAGTGCTTGTATAGACTTCTCCTCAGTAATAAAGATACTATTACGGGGGGGGACCAACCCATCTTCTGGTCCCCAGTACTGTGTCGATCTTCTCACTCTCTATCTCTCTCTCTATTTATTTCTCTCTATATCCTCTGGCTTCAGTAATAAGTGATAAATCCTATTTATCCGAATGTATTTTATATTGTTATGCGCTCTCGTTTGTGACACCTATGGTACCAAGGTTCTCCCAGGAGAACATCACAACCTTCCAAGGGCATTATGTCAAAGTCCTCGTGCCCCAAATACCCCTAACAATGCAACCGAAGTTTGCCAATGACAGGTGTAATGGCCTGTCCTTGTCGGGTGCCGCTAGAACTGCCTTTGCTTGTGGTCCCATCCGATCGGGTGTAATCTCGAGCCGCGCCGCCAATTCAGGTGAAATGAAGTTGGCCTTGGCTCCTCCATCAAAGAAAATCAGGGCTTCTTGATCTTTCACTTTGCCCCAAGCTCGGCAAAGTTCTGTACTCTCATCAATCGTGCTTGGGTCAGTATCCATGCAATCTAGAACCAGTCTTACTTTCATCTTGCCTTTCATCCACGTTCCTTAGCTGCCAGAGAGTTTAGGGCACTTCGTGGAGATGTGCCCAAGTTCCCCGCATCCAAAACACTTCCCCTCTTTGATGTAGTTGGCTCTCTCCCGAAGAGTGAGCAGGGGTCGTGCATCCTTATCTTTCTGTTCTTGGGGGCTCTTCTTCTTTCTGCTTTCATTTTTAGAAGTCTGTTCGGTTCTCTGCGTCATGATCTTATCTGTGGGGTAAGTCAGACTGCTTGAATGTATGGCAAAACCCCATTTCGCATGACTCATTAGTTCTTCAATAGAATCTAACTTTTATTCTAAGCAGTGATCTCGGATCTCTGTAGGAAGTCCGCAGCTAAACCGCTCAATCTGTTCTTTAAACGAGATCTCCTTAAATAAAGAAGCAAGTAGAAAAGAGCTCCAGAATCTCTGGCATAAGAAGAAATAAAAGCCTTTCATGTTCGAGCATTTCCCTTGAAGTAAGAGATAGCCCTCCGAATCTTGGAGTGCTCTGAGTAATGCCTTCCAAAGAAAGCTATATCAAACTGTTGTATGAAGGCCAAAGCCGTCGAAGCATCTCGGAATCCAGAAAAAGTGTCAAATTTAATTGATTGTCCACCTTCTTTAAATTCTCGAACTTTCTTGCTTTTATCCTCGAGAGAGTCATACTCGTTGGCTTTGTAGAAGTGTTTCTTCTTTGAATAAAATCTGTGATCATCGGAGTCCGAACTATTTGAAGACGAGTCCTCTGTAGAACTGTCAGAAACTCGGCGAAACTTAGGCTTCTTTGCCTTTTTCTTGTCCTTTCCGAAGCTTTGCTTTTTGCTTCGCTTTTTCCCTTTCCTGTCTTCTTTGCTCGAGTCAAAAGAGCTAGAAGAACTATCAGAAGAAGAAGAAGAAGAAGAACTGGATACTCCTTCAAATCGCACATGCTTCTTCTGCTTTCTTGCCGAAGCAAAAGTAGATTGATGACCCAAATAACCCGGTGTAAGGTGCAACGGAATGAATGTTGAACTTTGCTCAAGATGAGTGCACCGAACTGTGCTCAAGGTTCCTTTTACTTACGGAAGGGAGAGCCTTCCGTTCCTTTAGTGAGAGAGTGCAATGGACAAACAAAGTGGATAAACACTGTGAATGAAGGTGTTGAGATTGAGAGATAGAGAGAGAAGAATACGACACCAGAATGTTGTCAAAACCCTCCTCGGAAGGCCCCACTCTCTATGGCAAGGGCGGTCTACTTATGATTGCACAAATCTCTACAATGCAATGGACTTGCCGACGATGTCGACGACGATGAGGACGACGATGAGACGGGCTGAAATCTGAAAATGCTAATGGCTGAAATTTGCAAATCTTTATCTGCTGAATTCTGACTCTATGTCGGTGATGATGCCGATGACGACGACGCGCTGAAAACGCAGATGCTGAAATCTGCGTTTTCCGGGCTGAAACTGCAAACTTCGCGGGATCTGGCGGTGCGGCAAGGATCCGCTGCGGGGAGGTGAGATCTGCGAGGTTTGGGACTTGTTCTGCTGTGTCTAAAGGCTGAAAACTGAAAACGCTGGTTCTATGGCTGAATCTGTCGCGATAATCTGCAAAAACGCTGAGGTGTCCTGCAGATGAAAAAACGCTAGGGCTGAAAATGGTCTTGCTGTGGGGAATCTGCTAACACTCGGGCATCTACTTGGTCTGCTGTTGCCAGGAATCTGCAAGAGCAAAAAGCTGGCTGATCTGGTCCAAAAACGCTAGCCTTCTGCTGTGATGCAAAAAAGCTAGGCCTCTTGGGGGTTCTGCTGAGAAGTTGCATGTTGAGCGAGTGCTCCTGCTCCCTCATCTGCCAGAAAGTGCTAGCTCTAGTTTGTTGTCCCAAAGTGATGACGTGGCTACTCTGCAGAAACCCTAAAACCTGCAAACCCTAATTTCTGTCAGAATCCCTAATTTTGGAAACCCTAACCCTAACTGCTACTGAAACCCTAACTGTGGCTGAAACCCTAATTTTGGTGGTAGAAATGCCACGTGGCAACAGTACGGACTTCCGAGATTTGTGCCGGATTTTACGACGGATTTTCAGCTTTTTGCGTCAGATTTTGGCTACGCAATGAGAGAGAGAGAGAGAGAGAGAGAGAGAGAGAGAGAGAATTGCATTGCTTTATTTTTAATAAAGCCCTAGAGAGAGCTTGTGAGGGAAACAGAGTTTGCTTTTGATTGGAAGCTTTTGGGGCTCTGCTTTTGGCATCCCTTGTAAACTTTAAATAAGCGGTTTGGACACACACTCTGCAGAGCATCTGGACGCAGAGTCTGAGAGTGAAACCCTAACCGCTCTCTTGTACTTTGAACATTGATTAATACATAAAGAAATACCGAAAGGGGCGCCAGTCTTTGGGGCCAATATCTCTAGGCACGGAACTCCGCCGGGCCAGTGCAAATCTATTGTGATCTGTGAATTGTTTTGAAGTGGTTATTTGGTGCCGTCGTGATTGATTCTTGCTTGAAGTGTCCAAGTCTATTACAGTGGTATCAGAGCACAACCGATTTCTCTTCTACGGGAAATCCGATCCCCAAATTTTTTTCCGCGGCACCTATGGCTTCATGCAAGGATCAGTCGACTCCCTCTACATCCGAAGATGCGGGCAAGGATCACAACGAAGATTCCAGCAGAGAGTATGGCCCGCCTCGGCCTACTCAAGCGGAGTAAAGAGATATGAAGCGTCGTCAACTGATCGACGACGCAAAAAAGATGATGCTCAGTTTTACGAAGGATCCGAAATTGGCAAAATATATGAGCGAGACTTCTTTTCAGGAAGTGCATGCGCAGTGGCAAAAAACCACCACACCACCCCCAAAACCTGCTCTCAAGAAACCTTCTCATCACAAGCAATATTCAGAGAAGGAATTAGAAGAGGTGGTTGATGCACGGATTGCTCAACTTTTTGACGCACAGAAGAAAGCCAAAAAGCACGGCAAAAAGCAGAAGAAAGGCACTGACCTCCCAGGTTATTTGGGTCGTTAGTCGACATTTGACAAAGCAAAGAAACAGAAGAAGCGTGTTCGATTTGAAGAAGTACCCAGTTCTTCTTCTTCTTCTTCTTCTTCTTCTTCTGACAGTTCTTCTAGCTCTTCAGATTCGAGCAAAGAAGACAGAAAAGGCAAAAAGCGAAGCAAGAAACAACGCTTCGGTAAGGGCAAGAAAAAGGCAAAGAAGTTCGCCCAGTGAGTGACAGTTCTACAGAGGACTGGTCTACAGACAGTTCAGACTCCGATGACGGAAAATTTTATGCGAACAAGAAGAATTTTTATAAAGCCAACCAGTATGACTTTCTGGAAGATAAAAGCAAGAAAGTCCAAGAGTTTAAGGAAGGTGGACAGTCGATCAAATTTGACAATTTTTCAGGATACAAAGATGCTTCGAAGGCTTTGTCTTTTATACAGCAGTTTGACATCACTTTCGCGGGAGGACGTTGCGGGCAGCTGTACAGAAAGTTGCTTTTTGTGCAGCTGAAATTCTACGCAAGCTAATTGCATAGCTTTTGGAACAGTTGCTTTATTTTAATAAGCTTTTAAGTTGAAAGCTTTTGGGGCTCTACTTTTGGGCATCCCTTGTAACCTTTAATTGTGTGGGCAGGGCTCTCACAACTCAGAGCATCTGGACGCAGAGTCCGAGAGTGAGAACCCTCCCACTCTCTTGTACTTTGAACATAGATTAATACAAAAGAAATACCGAAAGGGACGCTAGTCTTTGGGGCCAACATCTCTAGGCACGGAACTCCGCCGGGCCGTGTCGAATCAATTGTAAACTGTGAACTGTTTTGAGGTGAATCTCTGCTGTGTCGCGGCAAAATCTTGACTTGGAGTGTCCAAGTTTGTTACAGATTTGGAATGAATTTTTGAATGTGATTTGACATGTGATGTCAAGTGATGTCCTGTGATGTGACTGTCGATTGGTACATGTGCTAGATGTGTTGTTCCTAGTGCGTTAGTACTAACATTCAGTGTCTGCTAAGACAGTTTATGGCCTCTGTCTGTTTTGCAGGCGTAATCGAGGGCGATTACAATGCTTTCAAGGAGGGAGTATGTCACAAACTGGTGACGTGGCAGCAGGCCCCCAGACACACTCACACAAGCTGGCAGGCAGGGTACAGGCCCGCAAAACGTGGCGGCAAGTTGACGTGGCAGGTTGTACGCACTGCTCCAAATTTTGTGGCGTGAAAAAAGCTGACAGTGCTGACGTGGCCTGTCGTACAGAAATCTTGCTTTACGGTGGCTGAAGTTCACTTGCTGAATTGGCAGCTTTTGGATAATTGCTTTCTTTTAAAAGCTTTTAAAAGATGAATGCTTTTGGGGCTCTGCTCTTGGGCATCCCTTGTACCAATAAATAAGTGGGCACGGCCTCACTTCTCAGAGCATCTGGATGCAGAGTCTAAGAGTGAGCACTTGCCCGCTCTCTTGTACTTTGAACACAGATTAATACAAAAAGAAATACCGAAAGGGGGGCCATTCTTTGGGGCCAATATCTCTAGGCACGGAACTACGTCGGGCCGTGTCGACACAAGTGTGAATTGTGAATTGTTTGAAGTGAATTCTGTTGTGTCGCGGTAGAATCTTGACTTGGAGAGTCCAGGTTTGTTACAACGCCTAGTCATTCACTGCGTGGGAAGAAAAGAGAAAGGGTCGTCGCCTGCAAAAGCTACAAGCAGGCTGATGTGGGAAACATGCAGCACCTTCCAGCCTGCACATAGTGCGTGAGTAAGCCGTCAGCTGGCAACCATCGCTGCTCATGTGTGCAAGGTGACAACCGGTAGGATGTGTTCATGATGCCACCGGACGCATGACTGATTATTTCATGTGCGCACTACATCTGACACCATGTCAGTGTGCATTCAAAAGTGTGCCCGTGAGCACAGGAAGAAAGAGAGGTGGCACCATGGCAGGATAGAGAGAAAACATGAGACGAGACAATATGTGCAGGCTACATGACAGAGTTTGCACCACGTGTGCCACAATGAACTGGAGTGCAACTAGACAGGCAACAAAATGAGCAAGATGAAGTACATAGCACCAAACTGAAGAGAAGTTCCAATTTCTTAACTTGTCTCAATTTCAAAGCCTACCTGTTAAGGTTGATTGCACTAAAGAAAAAGGTCATGCCCTAGGGACACATAAGGAACATAAATTCCCCTCAATGAAGAGAGCCGCCAAGTCATGTCACAAACCTTCAAAATCCAAACTAATGTACAAATCTTTACCAAAAAAGGACCACTCACGATGAAAGGGGCAGGGCACAACTTTCATTCTAATAAATTTTGCACACATAGAACAAATTCTCCACTATGCTTCAAAATGGAACTCAAATTGTTTGTGTAATAGATAATTTTCACATACTTTCCTAAGATCAAAATTTTGAACAATACTTTGTAGCTCGTCAAAGTAGTACTGTGAAATTAGACATATATTCAAGCAAACATCAGTTCCATTAAATTAGTGCTCTCAATTGAAATTGTACACTGCATCAGCGTAGAGTTTACTATTCAATTCTATGTAGAACCAAAAATTAAGTTCAGAGTGTAAAGTGAATTATTTAAATCTTTGAACATAAATGTTCTCTTGTTACATTTTTGTCAGGTCGTTTTGTACCTAAATCACCTACAGATTTAACTCTAATATAAACCTACCCTGATGGTCACAAAAAAGGGAATACATAGATGTGTACAGTAGAAAGCGTAAGGGAAATGTAGCCACAGAGAGTGGAAAAAAATTTCAAGCCTCCCTAGCTTCAGTTTTAATCATACTATTGTACAGACGGGATATTCATGCAAAAAGACCAATTCTGATGGGTCATAAATTGCAAGACCAATTCTGAAGGGTCATAAATTGCATCCACACTCATCACTACATACGACAACTTCTATCTTCAAAGAAGCTCCTCACAAAAGTACTACAGTCAATGTCACTAAATCGACAGCTGCTAGTGCTCATTGCCTATTATAAAGATCACTATTGCAGCATCCTCTGACATTTAAAAATGCCGAACAACTTCTGAAAGTAAAGGCCAACCAAGCATTGATAATTTTCAGATCTGAAAACGCACCTTGGCATGAAGGCTTTCAGTCTCTTTAAGCATGTACTCTACAAGAGATCCCTCAAATCCAGGAATAGAGAATCTGTTGGCGTCATAGGTGCGGTTGTTAATTTTGTACTGAGCTCTTTCAATGAGGCTGAAGATGATGCTATCCTCTTGGCGTATGAGAGAGTCTCGAATGGTTGCAAGGGTCAAAGTGTCACTCTCATCCATAGCAGTGGCAACTTGGCTGCAATTAAGAGCAGAATAACATTAACTGGCCTAAGAACCAGCCGCTTCGAGACATGCGTTAGAAAATGCAAATCTACGCATGACAAAAGCCTCCAGCGCTCTCGTTGAAACTGAGAAAATTGTGTGTGACGCGTGCATACCCTAAACGTGTGTGTGTGTGTGTGTGTGTGTGTGTGTGTGTGTGTGTGGGGGGGGGGGGGGGGGCCGCCATGCAAACGCAAAGGACCATAATATTCACCGTGCATAATGCAGTTTCAAGGAAAAACCCTGAGGGCAAAAGCAAAAGATATTCACCGTGCATAATGTAGTTTCAAGGAAAAACCCTGAGTGCAAAAGCAAAAGGAAACGCAAAAGCCATAGCTATACCCTGATGCAGCACCAATGCTGGAAGAAGGCGTTTGCGATGGCTTCGCCAGGATGGGAGCCCATGCAAGAGCAGTATATTCGTGCTTGAAGGATGCCATTGAAGCAGCCAAGCGAGTACAAGAGGAGGAAGAAGAGGCAGGGGCTGGTGATGACTGTAGATGTGTAGAGATAGAGGGAAGAGGGGGGAATCTCAGAGCCATAAATGAGTAATTGGTGTCGGAGGATCTGTGAGCAAACGCTTCAGGTCGGGGTCCGTGCTGCGTTTCTGCGCATTGCCGTGTTCAAGGTTGCGCGTTGCTTTAAGAAACAATGTGGTAGGCTAGACCAGTCGCCAGTGTACTAGTGCTGGTTTGAAAATGCGATAAATGGCTTCGTGTCACACGTGAAACTGTCCTCCAAAAGCAATGAGCACTGAGCACCAACTTTTATTGCCAAAGCCACATGTTAGCTCCTCAACTCCAATGAGGCCCGGGGATGTGTGTAGGCCTATGCTTTGTGCATCTGTGACAGGCTACTACTTGAAGAAGCATTAGAATTTAGCGATAGCAACACTACAGTATTCTTCAGCCACAATTTTTTGTTTAGCAACATGTTGCGTTGCCCTTTGAGGTTGGGTCTCTTCTTGCAACAATACAGAGACAAGAGCTTTTCCATACCTTATAACCCCCTGATATTAATTGTTGCTCAATTTCTCGTAGGTGTTTCGGTCTTCCAATCGGTCAGACCATCAAACTTCACATGATCACATTTCTTGTTTGTCACAAGGGTCTAAGAAGAGTCAAAAGTCCAATAAGGCAATGCATCAAGAATTGTGTGCACAAGGGAACCAATGGCAATTAAATGCTCCTTGAGATCTTTAATCTTCTCAAGAAAGAAATTTATACCATCCTCCCCGTGACTCTGACTCCTAACTTTGATAAGAAAATTTTGTATGATTAGGCCCTCCATACAAAGGCGCCCACCTATCCCATGCCTATTTTTCTATTTTGTTAAGCATGTGTGTGGAATAATGGAATACCTAATAGAAAGCACAATTTAGACATAAGCCCATGCATCTTTAGCATCCCAATATGTCTGCTCATCAGTAGATGCAAAAAAACTAGCATTAGAATTACTAGAGTGTGCATCATCATCCATTATCATCATCATTTAAACCTTTACCAAGAGAACTTGGTCTCATATCACAACCTTGCACAATGTTCCAAATGCCCTTTGCAAACAAGAACATGTTGCATGATGTATACCCAAAGTGGGTACTACCTCTCACAGGTTCTTAAAAAATTTCATAGTTGTCCCCATTCAGTTTGTCCTCAGAGAGTCGACATGTGGAAACATCAGTGTTGTCAGCCATGGTGGGTGATTACACCTAATGCAATAGTTGTTACTGTCCCAACACACGGCAAACACAATGTTTACAAAGACTAGTGCCTTTACAGAATGGAGCCTGGTAGGTATACTCCACAGTTGATTCTCATGGTGTAGCTAGAGGCATACATCCTAAAGGCTATGTTGCGCATTGATTATTGAAGAATCTTGTGAGACAAGAGCAAAAGTTTAAGCGCCATCTTTGTTATTCATTCTTATGATGCTAGGGAAACTCAAAAGCATGGAGGATAGGTCACAGCTTCCATATGCAAAAGTTGATTTCAAATACCCTTAGGAAAAGAAGGCGCAAATGAACTCTTAGAGTATGGCAAACACGTGATGTTAAGATACAAGGGATGTCATGTTTCCATCAACCATTGACTATTGTCAATCGTTACATGCATGTCGGTGACAAGCCCTATCATACGGTGTTGAGGATGTGCTTCTACGGTGGTGATGTTTCCTATACCAATGTCATTGTCGTGATAGCCACTACTTTTCCATTACTAGGGCCGATGTCGCAATATCGAATGCCCATGACGGCCCCACTGTATGATATGTCATCCATTAAGGAGCATTGTTGTAAATCTTTACCGGCTGGAAGAAAAGGTAGTAGATGTGCGTTTGTTGATGCTAAGAACTATTGTAGGAGTTGTCAATTATTGTTGAGACCATGCTAGCAATGTTACAAAATATCGTGCTACCAATATGTAAGCCTTTGGTAGCTCCAAGTTATCTACGGCCGTGATAGGCCATAAACAATTACAATTGAAAATGATTTTGAGCCTTACCAACCATTAAGTAGCTACTATATAAGTAGACCAGGTCCATTATATGTACATGTTTGACAAGGTTGATTCTCTTTACCATGCGATTTGTACGACAGCAGAAGTATTTGTTGGCTGTGAGCACAACAATATGTATAGGAAACAAAGCTTCGAGTTGGGGCATATTGAATAATGGATTCCAAAGTTTGGAATATGCTATTAGCATACAAACTTGGGAAGACTTCGCAATGTGTCTGCAAGCAATATGTTACTTTACTGAGTGTTGGCATGAACCACACTTAGGGGGTTTACGACAACTCTACATTCAAAATCCGAGGTTATGAGCCAGATCAATGCCAGACAGTGAACTAAAATACACTCTCAAGCAAACTAATATTTCTTGAGTTCAAGAAAATTGATAACATCGGGGCGATCAAGTTAGACAATTTCAAGTTCTACTATTTCTATGTATTTAAACCTTTAGTTTTTGAAAAGGATTTTCTGTTGTACAAAGCAAAGTGCTTTGACAGTATTCATGCAAAGCCAATATCTTGTTGTTGACTTTGACTCAACGACGTTGGCACACAGTTGTGGAGATTTGGCAAAGTGAGGATATAAGCTCACAATTTACGCCTGACAACCACGAATTGCGATGTATCCATAGCCGATTGTGCAAGGCACTTATGGTATCAGCTCAATCTGTAGGGGCCGTCATTGTCGCCGAGGGCTTTCACCTCTGCATGCACGACATGCTAGTGAGGTAGACATAATTACATCTCATTATTTACTCTGTCAAGGACGAAATAATTTATTGATGTTTTAAAACATTTTGTATTTATGTTTTTCATGTGGTTGTCAACAAACAACAACCCTACAAGGAACCTAAATCAGGAACTTAATTTACAGGCAAAGTACCATACTTAAGTCACCCTAGTACAGTCACGACCACATACAAGGTAGGTGGATCAGGATGTGACTTATGTTACCTCTCTCTACGAGAGTGTCATATAAGTAGATTGTGGTATGCTTACAGGATAAGCTACCAACCAAGGATACAATGCACAACATCATACGCAAAGGGTACACACAATTATAACTTAAGGAATGTTCCTCAGCCAACATTCTCTTCATCTTTTCTCTCTCTCTCAAAAACTAATGATAACCTTCTAAGTAGGACTTTGATGCATGTTTTGGTTGTGTGTAGTCATGAGCTAGGGTGCTCTGACTCTCAACAAGAAGGTGGCAATGTCAATAGACTGAATACTAATTTCAAATTGAAGGGCTACAAGCTATCTATTTAGGAATGGTATTCGGTCTATTGACCAATGAATACTCACTTCAAAAAACAATCCCTGATGGATTACAAGAAAATGGCTCTTAGCCATTTCAAAATAGATAGCTTGTAGCCCTTTAAAAATAGATGGCTATTGACAAAGGCTAAGAGCCATCTATTTTCGAAGGGCTATTAGCTATCTATTTTAAAATGGCTAAGAGCCATCTGCTTGTAATCCATCAGGGATTGTTCTAAAGATTGACTAGATCTACCCATTTGAATTTACAACACTTTCTAATGGACAGGCAAGGATGGCATGGGTGTCACTTTTGCACCACGTACTTTAAGTACAAAGATCAAGCTGAGTTTTTGATGATGTAAAATTCGTATAGGCTTCTCTATACCACGGTGTATGGATGCGATAAGTGTTTCAAACAATATGGCTATCCACAAGAACCCAAGGGTATACACTTTTATGTCTAGTACATATCCAATTGTGAATACAATTCCAACTTGAAAGGATCTCGTGTTTCTAGGCACTGGATTTATTTATAGGGGCACAGTTTATAGGGGTATGACCCCACTTGTGATGTATAAATCACTTTATATGTGTTGTTGGTCATTTATTGGCCTCTTTACAACTATAATTTCAAGAGAAGGCGTTTAAAATCTTCCAAGGGGTAGTCATAAGTTCCTTCCAGACCCTCATCCAGGGATTTGGATTGCCAGGATCAAACCAAGGGGTTCGGATTGCCGAGGAAACACCCATTTCTATATCTTCACTAATCTCTATTTTTAGTGTTTACAAGTCAAAGGAATTTTGGTCATATAGCTTTCCAGTGGAAAGATGCCCTGGCCATCTAGTTACACTCAATCTCATCATAAGCATCTGATTTGGTTAAGTTTGGTTACACTCTACAAGTGGGATGTATTTGCTCTTCAATCACATGACAAGGTCATGTAAGAGCATAGCATTTTGGGAAAGTAGTGTGACTTTCTCTCTTACATGTTCATCAGGATATCATGACGAGTTCGTCTCCTATTGCAACAATTACAGATCTACACGGTAGCATTCTGTTTGGCACATGTTGTCAGTGTGACAAGGTGTGCAACATGGTCCAAGAACTCATGGAGTTCGGTTTAGCTAGTGTGAAGCAAAGTATATGAGGGTCCCTCTTGCTCATGTCATTGAGTCTTTGTAATCATCTCCACACACAAGTACATTTCGTACTTGCTAGATGTCACTTTTCTTGACATCATCTTCTGAGACATATTCCACACGTGGAGAGATATGAGTCTCTGGGACTGACATTGGCACTTGTTTCCTAATGATGTGTTGCGACAGAGTCCCTAGGTGCTGGTCACATCCATTGGTTTGACCATTTTGAGCACACAGTATCAAGAACAATTTCAATGGCCAAAAATTGTCGGGTACTAAGTATAGAATTGTTGAGGTTATACGTAACCCAAGGGGGGTCATGGACCCAGGCCAAGGGCCGGCTGCTAGGTGCGGACAAGGGATTCTAAGTATGGATGGCCAAGGGCCTATATTATGGGTGGTAGGGCGGAGAATTCTTTACGGAAGTTCCCTTAGTCTTACACCGGTAAGTTCCCTCAGTCTCACACTATGTTGGATTTAAGCCAGTTACATCAACAATTGCACAGGGACAACAATGTGGAAAATCAAGATGTTCCTCTTGTTTCATTGAACCTCTTACTGAACTATGTACTGGTCACTGGAATAGCTAGACCGAAGGTGCCATTGTGGAAAAATTTAGTGTTCTTGAGAAGAACTTACCACTTTTGTTTTCGAGGATGAAAACGCTTCTCCAAGGGGGGAGTAATGTAATACCAAGAGTATGTAATACCAAGGGGGGGGTCACGGACCCATGCCAAGGGCCAGCTGCTAGGTGCAGACAGGGATTCTAAGTATGGATGGCCAAGGGCATATATTATGGGTAGTAGGGTGGAGAATCCTTTATGGCATTTCCCTCAGTCTTACATTGGTAAGTTCCCTGAGTCTCACACAAGGCCGTACACGGAAGCGAATGGAGGTAGTGTCCTAGAGAAATCAGAGATGATGCGATGGCAAGAACTCTCAAACCTAGCATAGCATTGCAAAATTCCAAGATTGTTGTGGCGAGTAAACCAAGCTTGTAACATCTACTCGATCGTATTTGCGATTCAATTTTTGTAATTTTTGAAAAATTTATCATGATATAATGGGTTCCAACCCCAAAATGGTTGCATTGTACTATCATTACATCTTGGGATGTAATTGTAATCTGTGGCCTCTTTGAATGTCATTCAATTCCCTTGGGCATGCCAATATCTTATAGGCTATACATGGGGGGGGGGGGGGGGGGGGGGGGGGGGGAGGGGGGGAGGAATCCGGTCTCATGTCATAACCCTACACAATGTTTGAAATGCCC
Organism: Adiantum capillus-veneris; assembly: GCF_014529385.1. Classification (NCBI taxonomy): domain Eukaryota; kingdom Viridiplantae; phylum Streptophyta; class Polypodiopsida; order Polypodiales; family Pteridaceae; genus Adiantum; species Adiantum capillus-veneris. The sequence continues at coordinate 24,281,713 of NC_140954.1, read as the reverse complement.
CTTGCAACAAGAATATTTTACATGATGTATACCCAAAGTGGGTAGTTGGACATAATTCAGTTTGTCCTCAAAGAGAAAACATGCAGAAACATCATTGTTGTCAGCCATGGTGGGTGATTGCACCTCATGAACTACTTGCACACTCCTATTGTAGTGAAAAAATCAAAGTTCTAATGATACCACTAGGTTCTATGAGTTGACACGGAGGATGCATTTCCTTGAAAATGCTCACCAATTATCACCTCAATCTAAGAAAGTGAGCCAAGAGGGTGATGAAAACATGTCTTGGAATTTTGAATCTTTCTTTCATACCAATTCTCACAAATACAACTATAGTTTTGCATGCAAAGATCGAGAAGATGAAGGAAAATCTCAAAGGCACACACATCAAAAGTAGTATTATTAAGTATGCTAATGCAAAGATAAGGTTTTTGTTATATGGGGGGAGACTTCACAAGTCGTGCACAAGTGGAAGCAATGGTGATTCCAAGAGTTGTGTCATGCTTCTATGTGAAGGGGGCTTATCTCTCACAATGTATTGGGGGCCAGTCAATCAATAATACATTTATGGTATGGGATGTATGGATCTCTCTCTCTCTCTCTCTCTCTCTCTCTCTCTCTCATATGTACAATATTCTCTCAATTATAGGGTACACATGGTGGGAGAGTCCAAGAGTCATGCATGAGTGGAAGCGAGGGCAATCAATTACTAATACAATGCTAGAAATGGATGTATGAATCTCTATCTCTCCCCCTCCCCCTCCCCCCCCCCCCCCCCCCCCCCCCCCTCTCTCTCTCTCTCTCTCTCTCTCTCTCTCTCTCTCTCTCTCTCTCTCTCTCTCTGGCAACAGTCCCAACACATGTCAACCACTGTTGAGCCAGCAGAGGATCACACCCACATTTTTGCTCACACTCATCATTTTTGTAACCATTGATTGTAATAAATGTCTTTCCGACATTGATTTTGAATTGAGCCATTCATTAAGTAATGGGACTCAATTGAGTTTCCAGCTTGTAATCCCGAAGTAATTTCACTCGCTGATGTAATTAGTTAGAGATGTTCTCACCTCCAAGGCTGAGGTATATAAGCCAAAGTTTTTGTAACCTAAAAGAGGATTCAATTTTATTAATCAAAGTGAGTTTTTGGAGCGCCGTGACTGTGTCTGAGAGAGAGAGAGAGAGAGAGAGAGAGAGAGAGAGAGAGAGAGAGAGAGAGAGTCTTATCTACTTGCTACGCGAGCTACGGAGCCGCCATTGGAGAAGCGACACCGCCATTGTGTTAGCAACGGCGAGAGCTACGCACAGATACCAAGAGTGCGCGCTATCGGCTTCTATGTGTGGTAAGTTCCTACGAGCTTCGGTGTGAGTTTTCTTCCAACTCGTGTGTCGGAATGGAGCGTGCAGCATATCTATAGAACCACAACGAGTAGAGCTACGCATTAGTACCATCGGGGTCAAGTTTCGGTCACCTGTATTTTTCGGCCTGTCTTCATACGCGTTTACCACACGGAGTGATTATAGGTTGATTTTGCTGTTCAAGTCTTTAGGGTGTTGTTCTTACCTAGTGTATAGACTTCCCCTTGAGTTTGAGATCGATTCAATGATTCTAGATCCTGTTTCGTATAGCATTCGTTCGTAGTACGGATTTCAGTCACTTGCGTATTTTAGAACTTAGATTTGATTTCCTTAGTAGTGATTGTCATTAGAAGGTCGAGTAGGTGATTTGACACCCACCTAGTTGTTTCCATGCACCTGCGGGTCAAGCTCCGTCCTCGTCTGACAAATTCTGTTGTTGGTTGAGTTCTCGCTATTTAGCTTCCGCTAGCGGCGTAACCGCCTTAACATTTGGCGCCGCTGCCGGGGACGAGAGCCCTAAGTAGGTGACCTTACACTAATCCTACGAGGTGAGTCGTATAAACTACTTTGTATACTTTAGTTAGAAAAGATCTAGGAGTGGTGGACTCCGAAGATCTCGAGAGATACTAGGAAGTGGGGTATTCCTGGGTCTTCCGTGTTGACAGTATTTTTAGATTAGCTTAGATGTGTTTGTTGTTTTGTTGGTGTTGAGTAGTTGTTGATAGAAGAAGAATTTGCTAGTCCGTGAGTGGTAGTGGATCTCTTTAAAATCACAATTACCAAACCCATTTTATGATTAGGAATAGCTTAGGTAGGACTTCATTTGATCCTGATCTAGGGCTAGCAATCATTGGAGTATTTGCTTGATATGGTTGATTGCATGTTAGATCACTAAACCGTCGAGTAAGTAGTGAAACTTGCAATAAACAAAAGTCAGAGAAATTTTTTGTGTATCTGGGAGTTGCTGAGCACTAGAGGAAGCTTTAGGAAGGATTCTGTGCCAAAAAACTGGAAATCTGCAACTTTAGACATCATACGCGTATGATGTCTAAATGACCAAACATAGACCAAAACAGAAATTTTGACTTTACCAGAGTGTTCAAAAGGGGGGTTATACCCTAATTTCAACTTAAAACAAGAGCATTAACACTCAAAGAAACCCAAAAAGACAAGTCGGAGCCCAAGAAACGCAAAGAACAAAAAATTTTGGATTCAGATCTTGTTTTTATATTCAAACCTGACAAAAACACTTGAAACTCAATTATAAACATTGGAGAAGGCTTAAAACCAAGAATAGTCAAAATCTGGGACAAAAGACATCATACGCGTATAATGTCTTTTAGCACATCCACTGCTTATTTTTGATATCTGACCTGACAAGATTGTTACAAACACTGTAGAAAGCATAAATATCAAGTCTTGACCCAAATTGATGAAAAAGACATCATACGCGTATGATGTCTTTGACCTAATTTTGGACATATTTTGATACTTTGCCAACACAGATCCATTGTAATAGCTGTCTAGAGGTTATATTTCAAGTTTCATCCCATTTGGATCACAATTGACCCAAAACAAGTCAAAAGCGGAAAATTGCCAAGAAAAGCCTAAATTAGCCATAACTTGCTCAAACAGAGTTCAAACTGAATTTTGTGAGTGGAAAGAGCATAAGGGGGCTACTGAGAGTGAGCATAACCAAAATAGTCTAAATCTGTGAAAAAAGACATCATACGCGTATAATGTCTTTTTCAGCATAACTGCAACAAAATTCTCACTTGATGAAACAGAAGTTGTCCAACTGACAAGATTAAACAATTGACCAAGTATCAATCAGTTTGGATCAATTCTGACCACAAAAACTTGGGAAAACAAATTGCCGAGACGGAAAAGTTAAAGTCCTTTAGGGGAATTGATGAATTTGAGATCGGGCAGGAACCTCCAGAATAACCAACCAAAACAAGGGGAACAAGCAAGTGTCATATCAACCGAGGGAAGTGTAAACCAAAGTTGGGTGCAACCATTAGAGCCGATCTTTGAAGGAAGTGTTTCTGATACTTCTTCGGAGAGATCTTACGAGATTTTCACCGAACACTTGGAACACTTGAACCTGAACAACAGAGAAAATATGGCAGCAGGATCATCAAACCCTTCCGCCACAATGAAGCTATTGTTCATAAAATACCAGTACGACAATGAGCAAGGTGCCAAGATCTACAAAGATGGAATGGACCGCTATTGTGTAAAGATAGAGGAGAGACCTAGTGAGTTCAAGGACTTAGTGCCTGTGAGCTATAGCGGAGATAGATATCTAGATGACGAGGGTACCATGTACTTGGTAGTCCTAAACCCTAACATTGTGGACAAGTGGGGATTGATGGGCACCAAAGCCAAAGTAGATGAAGAACTCGAGGAGAAAGCACCAATAATGAACTTCCCTGATGCGAGGTTAAGAAGAGAGAATGAAACTACAAGGATCAACACTGATAACATCTATGTGGGGCTATACAAATATAATAATGGGGAGCAAGATCTCTATTATAGATGTGAAGAACCCTACACCGGAGAGTTGACAGACCAAAAAAGACTTTATGTCTTTACCTACACAGAGGGATCGGAAGTGAAAATTGTCGCTTACGACAAGTATGGGAGGCAATACTCAACAATGGGCAAGAAAGAATTAGAAGGATATACATACTTTGGGGGACCACTACATCAGTATTATGTTACTTCTAGCTCACAAAGACCAGCACCAACAAATGGAGGCAAAACCCAATGACGACAGGAGGACAAAGAACTCAGGCTGCTGACTCTTTCAGTCAACCTCAGTACTCGAAGCCCGGACCAATGGGATCATTACATTCCAGAGAGTCAATGGATACGAATCGAGGTAGTGCAGTTCCAATCCCCACATATACCACTCCAGGTCCAAGGTTCGAAGCGGAACCATCACATTTACCTCCTAGTAGTAGATTCAGGGCAGGGGAACCGACAAGGGTAACCCATGAAGTCCATGATGCTAGAGAAAGCTTTAGCCGAGACACAGGAGCAATGAGATTGGTAGCAGACCATAGACGTATGAGACCATCTCAAGTAGCGAAGTGTATGCCAAAGAAGTATGGTGGTTCAGGAGATCCGTATGCACATGTGTCACTCTTTAAGCAAGTCTTAAGAGCTGAGCAGATAACAGATTTCCATACACAATACGAGGGATTTGGTCTTACTCTAGAAGGTACGGCATTGACATGGTTTCAACCACTGAACATAGGGGGATTCCATGACATTGACCATTTGCTAAGAGAGTTTGCTGAGGAATTCTCAAAACGAGGGATTAAGCACAATACGGTCTCACAAATATATGCTTTTAAACAGAGAGAACACGAAAAAGTGAAGGAAGCTTCACTTCGCTTCAAACAATACATTGAGAGATGTCCAGTACGTGAACGACCACAAGATGACAGACTATCTGTTCTCTTTATTGAGGGACTGAGAAACGACACTCTCAAGAAGGACTTGCACTTGAAAGCTTGTACAAGTTTCGAGCAAGTAACGAGAGAGGCATTGTACTTAGTGGATAACTGTACGGTTTATGGAGAGGTGTCAGCGGATACAGATTTTGCATCCAGTAGCTCCTCCTCCGTAGCGAGCGAGACTACCACTAAAAAGAATGTTCAAACAACAACCATGCCAAATGTAGAGCAAATGATAGAAGATGCTCTAAAAAGGATGGCACCATACCAAAAACCATTGCCAAAAACACTGAAATGGTGTGCTATTGAACAAAAATGGACAAACCATCCAACAGAGGAGTGCTATTACAACAAAGGGTATGTAAGGGAGCGTCAGTATGCACCTCCTGCTCAATTAGCACCACCTCAAGTACATCCAGTACCTCGATACCCAACGGGAAATGTACCAGGACCTATGGGGATAGAAAGACCGCAACCGGTATTGGGACAACAACCACCTTTACCAGGAGCAAGACCAGTGGGCATTAGATATGCACCAACCTTAGAGAATCAGGAAGAACAAGCCTTAGTGCCTGTTCAAGCCTATTATGAAGAATCTGGTGCACACATGTCTCCAACTGTGTATTACCCACCAGAAGAACCCAAACAACCAGAACCATGGGGCATGATTGGGAATGTTGGAATACCAACAGTTATAAGTGCTTCTGATGAAGAGAGATACAATTTGGACGCAAGAACATTGATGTTCATAGCTCATGGAGGGTTAACAGGACAAAGACCATCCTATCCACAAAGGACGAATCAAGTGGGACCAAGACCAGCACTAGGACCCTGTTACAAGTGTGGAGGTGACCATCTGATGAATGTTTGTCCACATACGGAAATCATTAGAATTAACGCTTATTGCACTGAGTGTGGGGTTACTCACTTCATTGAGGATTGTTCAAAGAATCCAAACAAAGTGCAAAAGACGACATTGAATATGCTAGAAACTATTCCTACCAGCAGTGGGTCTGAAAATGAAACTCTGATACCAACGCAAGTTGTTACTAGAGCTCAAGCTAAGAAAACCACTAGAGAACCTGAGAATGGAAAGTTAGCGACTGAAATGGTTAGTCAAGGACCGCGGAGTCAGAAAAACACATGGAAAGCTAGAAAAGCACGCATGAAGTTGAGAAAAGAACGTGAAGACGCTATTCTAGCTGAGGAACTAAAGCGAACTAAAGATAGATTAGAAAAACTTGAGAGTCAAAACGGGAAACGAGAGATGAGCCCGGAAAGAACGAAACAAAAGAGTATCAAAGAAACAACGAGCTTAAGCTCAGGGGGATCAGTGCTAGTCGACAAAGTACACGAACCATTGGACGCACTGATGAGAGCTTACGAAGCTAGGTTAAAGAACAACCAAACACAAGAACAGAGGTGGATGACATACCCAAACGCGGAATTGGAAAAGCAGAGACTTGAAATGTGCCAGAGAATGATCGAGACTGCACAAGCCTTATTAGAACCACCAAAAGAAACAATGAATTGTGGAACGGAAAACCCAATTCAGCAAGAGACTATCGTTTCACGGGTAGCTGAAAAGACTCCCAGTGCACAAAAGCCTGAAAATACACACCAGGATGACCGCATAGTATTGAACACAACCGATCAGGAGATAGAGAGTTTTCATCCAGTCATACAGAGGTCTTACGTAAGAGATGAGGATTACAATGAATTTTGGAAACAAGTGAGAGAGGCAAACTTTGCAAACGAGCTAAGTTGCCAAGCTAATCAGACAAATTGGGAAAAGGACATCAGGAATCCTCCCATAGTGGAATTTGAGGCAGGATCTCAAGTGGACTTGGATCTGCAATCTTACTGGGGAGATGAGGGCTCTGTTAGAACAATGGCGAGCAAACCTCACTCACTGAATACCTTACCTTCATACTTAGGAGAGTATGAAGCAAAATCCGAGACTGGAGCACTTCCCTCACGAAGAATCTCATCAGAAAAAGTCATGGACTTGCAAGGATTGATAGAGATCTTGTCAACACTAGTGACATGCACTATCACTCTAGTTGAGCTTTTGAGGCTAAGACCACATATGTGGACCACTGTAGGAAAATGCTTGGAGAAATTTGGGATAGTATTGCGAAGGTGAAGAGGGGAATACAACCTTACCAGTTGAATTCCAAGGAGTAAACACGATGGCAATACTGGACAGCGGAGCTGGGGTAGCCATTGCTACAAAAGAAATCTGGAAAAAATGGGGGAAACCAGCAATAAGGAAGACTAAGTTGAAACTCCAATTAGCAGATGGACACATGGAGAAACCTATGGGGTTATTAGAGAAAGTCGTAGTGACTTCTTGCAGCATTGAATACGAACATACTTTTACTATTGTCGATTTTGGCAAGGAGAATAACTATGATATCATATTTGGAAGGCCATTCATGAGACAGTTGAAAATGGTCCAAGATTGGGGCTACGATCACATATACCTGAGAAATATGGAAACCACTACACGTGTGAACCTGAGAGACCATAGCTACAAAGATGTGAACCAAACACCGGTAGAGGAGTTTGATTCAGCTACTTTGGCGGGATCCGAATTTCCAGCTTGGTTAGGTAAGCCCAAGGAGTTATGGATGTGTGGAGCCTCGAAATGTGGAAGTCTGAGGCGAGAAGAATATGTTTTAGAAAGGGCCATCGAAGACGAAACTTATATAGGAGAACCCTTTCCAGAGGACACACTTGAACCATTAGAATGGACACACATTCTAGCAACCCTAGATGTTTGTGCAATTCGGATGGTCCCACAACGAAATTTTGCGACAAGGACGGGTACGACGTGGTTCCGTACTTCATGTTGAGAACTGTACTCGAAAAAGAAACTGAAAAGAACGATACACTGGAAAAGGAAGATGAAGAAGAGGTGTTTCACGACATTCCCGATCATCCAGAGTGGGGAAATGAAGCAGACAACGAGTCAACGGACAATTCAAGCGAAACGAAGAAACTATAACGGATGTCCGATTTTATGATTTTCCGAACCAAACTAAACAACGCCAGAAACGCTATAGAGCAAAGAAAAAAACAAAGGGGGTTAGAACCAATCCGATGCCTAGAATAAGAGGAAAAAATCAATTCCTAATGCTAGTAAAGGCGGAAGATTGTGTTAAGGACAAGATTTCTGGAAGAATGAGAGGCAATGATCAAAAGAGCTTACGAAAAACAAAAGAGGCTCAAGAAATCAAGTTCAAAGGAATGGAACGAAAACTGAAACTGAAAAATCAGAAAAGAACAAGCGCAACAGAGAACACACGGAGTCCAAGCTAGAACGTAGAAACAAGTACAGAGAGCTCAAGAAAACTCTGAAAGAAGTTTGGACGACAGAAATTGAGAGTGGAGAGGACGAAAACGCCAAAATCAAGGAAAACATGGATGTTCCCTCTCACTATAGGAAATTCACAATAGAGGATAGGAAGGTGGTATTAACCCCACCTATTCGAGAGAGAAAGGAGAACGAATCTTATGACGGACCGGAGGATGCAAAAAAAGTTGATTTAGCAGCTCCAGGTGAGCCACCTAGACCGGTGTACATAGCCACAGATTTGTCTCCAGGCGAGGAAGAGAGACTTTTGAGTCTTCTCAGAGAGTATAGGGATGTGTTTGCATGGTCTTATAAGGACTTAAAGGGAGTTGACCCATCGATATGCCAACACACAATCCCACTAAAACAAGACGCAAAGCCTAGCAGACAGAGACCATACACATATAATGATACATTTGCTAAGCGAATCAAAGAAGAGATAGATAAGCTAATGGAAGCTGAATTCATATACGAGATTGAACACACCGATTGGGTATCTCCGATTGTGGTAGTACCCAAGAAGAACGGAAAACTCCGAGTGTGTGTCAACTTAAAGAAAGTGAATGCTGCAACAATCAGGGACAATTATCCCCTGCCGATAACTGATCATGTTCTAGAGCGTGTATCAGGGAAAACAGCATACTCTTTTCTTGATGGTTTTTCAGGATATAACCAGCTAGCCATAGCACTGGAAGATCAACATAAAACAGCTTTTGCAACGGAGTGGGGAATTTATGCTTATCGGGTTATGCCTTTTGGTCTAACCAATGCTCCCGCAACCTTCCAGAGGCTGATGACGCATGCTTTCAAAGAATACTTAAGGTTGTTTCTAGAAATATACATGGATGACTTATGTGTACATTCTCTTCTGAGAGATGAGCATCTAGAACACCTAAGAAAAGTATTTGAGAAATGTAGGACATATCGCATTTGTCTCAATCCTGAGAAATGTGTGTTTATGGTCCGACAGGGCAGAATTCTGGGACATATTGTCTCACAAAACGGAATATCCACGGATTTAGAGAAGATAAAAGTTATAGTGGATATGCCTAGACCAACCAATGCGAAACAAGTACAGAGCTTTATGGGACATTGCGGATATTATAGACGATTCATTTACATGTACGCTATAATAGGCCAACCACTTTACAGGCTAATAGTGAACTTTGAATGGACAGAGGAGTGTGAGGAATCGTTCAAGAAATTGAAAGAGGCACTCATTACTGCTCCAGTCTTGAAATCACCAGATTGGGAGAAGATATTCCATGTGCATATAGATGCTTCGGCATATGCAATAGGATGCATTCTGGCTCAGCCAGAAGAAGGAAACATGGATTTTCCTATCTGTTACGCCAGTCGACAGCTCAACAATGCAGAGAAGAATTACACCACAACAGAGCGAGAAGGATTAGGAATGATATATGCTGTGAAGAAATTTCGGCATTATCTTCTAGCCAACAAGTTTGTGTTTTTTACGGATCACCAAGCCTTGCTCTACCTAGTGAATAAACCATGCAATACCGGGAGAATAGTGAGATGGTTCATTATCTTACTGGAATTCGACTTCACGGTAGTAGTAAAGAAAGGAAAAACACATCTTAGAGCTGATCATCTTTCGCGATTGACGAATGGAGAAGACCCTATAGGAGTAGATGACGACATGCCAGACGCGTACTTGTTCAACATAGAAATGATACCGAAGTGGTCTCAAAATGTCGTTAACCTATTAACCTATGGAGGAGAGTTCGATAGAAGAGAATACAACCAGAAACATATTGCTATTCAGCAATCCAAGAATCTTCAATTGGTTGCAGGAAGGTTGTATCAATTGGGAAATGATCATGTTTTACGACTATGCATCAATCCTGAGGAATATAATATATATCTGCGCGAAGCACATGTTCAGGAATGTGCATTTCATTGTTCAAGAAGGAACACATATAGGAATTTGTTACAATTGGGAGTCTATTGGCCAGGAATGAAAGAAAGCGTACATGAATATGTCACTGTATGTATTGTATGTTCATCAAAACCGCCAGCAGAGTATTCGACATTATATCAGATAATGATCGCTCCAGAATGGAGTCAGTATATTGTTGAATATCTCACAAATAGAACTTTCCCAGAAGGAACGTCAAAAGCTCGTCAGAAATCTGTAGAGACAGAAGCTAGAGATTACGCTTTAATAGGAGATCAACTCTATAAGAGAGGTAAAGACAACCAGCTTAGGATTTGCGCATCAGAGTCTGAGTATGTGATAATCCTAGAGCAAGCTCATGGAGGAGTAGGTGGAGGCCATTTCTCAGGTGATAAGACAACAAAACTTGTCTTAGCCGCAGGAATATGGTGGCCAACATTACATATGGACGCTGAGGAATACGTTAAACGGTGTGATGACTGTCAGCGGACCAAAGTACCACTTAAAAGAGATGATATGCCGCTTAGACCAATGATGGGGGCAAGAGCTTTTGCAAAATGGGGGATTGATTATGTCGGACCCATTTCACCTCCTGCATATAAGACTCATGCACAATACATCATTGTGGCTACAGACTATCTAACAAAGTGGGTCGAAGCAAAGGCAACTCAAAAAGCAGATGCCAGGACCACGACACAATTTCTATATGAATACGTCTTTGTACGATATGGATTGCCAATAGAAATTGTGAGTGATCGAGGCACACATTTTATAAATGAAGTGATAGAGATCCTTCTAGATGAATTCATGGTAATCCATAGGAAATCAGCCCCGTATCATCCACAAGCAAACGGACAAGCTGAAGCAACAAACAAAACCATATGCACGGTCCTCACGAAGATTGTATCTGAGTCGAGAACTGACTGGGACCATAAGTTGCATTCAACATTATGGGCATATAGGGTAGCATATAAAACATCAATAGGAACGACCCCATATAACATGGTTTTTGGGCTAAATGCTATCTTACCAATAGAATTCTTGATTTCAACCTTAAGGGTGGCTAAGGATCTAGAGTGGACAGGGCACGAGCTTTCTGATAGAATAGATGACCTGGAAAAGCTAGACGAGCTTCGCCTAAAAGCAGTAGCTTCTATCTACGCTCAAAAAAGGCGACAAAAGGAATTTTTTGATAAGCATGTGCGGACTAAAGAGTTTAAGGTTGGGGACTATGTCCTAGTTTACACTCTGAAACAGCATGCTAAGAAGCTTAAAAAGCGAGGGATGGGACCTCTGGTGATTAAAGATCTATCACCAAGTGGAGCCGTCAAGCTTGCTACATTAGACGGAGAAGAAATGCCCAATTGGATTAGTGGATGCAGAGTGAAAAAGTATCTTTTGCCGCTAACCCAAGACATGCTTCTCAAAATACATCAAGAAAAGCTGCGTGTCCAGAAAAAGAAAAAGATTGTGGAGGAAGCGCAAGCCGAGGCGAAGGAAAGAATGGAGAAAAGAAGACTACTGCGTCAGAAACAGCGCAATGAAGGAGCAATACGAATAAACGCAGTCAGTATAACAGAAATGGATAATGACAAAGAAGAACCCATCATTGAATGCAAAGTAGGAACCAACCAAATCAAAGCCAGAGCACTATTGGATTTAGGAGCTCAAGCTAACCTACTTTCACTCAGTTTGTATAGACAATTGACAAATGACACTAAACTACAAACCGCCAAGCAAGAGTTAAAGAGTTACTTTGAGAATTCAATCAAAACTGTCGGATGCACAGTTTTACATATACAGATTAACCATTATGTGTATCCTCATATGTTTTACGTGGTTGAAGACCAAGCTACACAACATCCATTATTGCTAGGACAACCATGGCAGAAGCAATACAATGCAATGATTGACTGGAGTTCTAAATCAGTGCTTATCAAATACGAAGGTGAAAGTCAATCAGTTAAGTTCACCAAAGGAGAAGAGCCAACTCCAAAGGACAAATCCAAAGACAAAGGTAAACAACAACCAGAGAAAAAGAAGAAGCAATGGCAACCAAAAGTTTCTATACAACTGGATTGCTCTTCGACGAGGAACTCTCAACAGTGGATAAGGAAGACAAGCAATAATATAAAAACTCAACCTTGGGAAAAAACGGAGTCAAAGTTGGTATGGAGACCAAAAAAGGTTGTGCCAGAGAACACAAAGGTGGAAAACAGAGTCTTCAATACCAGACAACAGAGTGGTTCCAGACAATCAAGGACAGTGAAACAGATCTGGATTCCAAAGAAGTTCATGACGGCACAAAGCTATAGCAAGCAAATTTGGATCCCAAAGAATTGTAAACAGGAACTCCCTTCAGTACAATCCACGGAAACTCCTAGGTATTTCAAGGCGAGGAAATCAACACAAAGAACAAAGCAGGTTTGGGTCGCAAAGAGTTTGTGGCAAGCACAAGCGAAGCGGAAGCAGATTTGGATTCTGAAAAAGAACAACAAGGTAAAGAAGAATCCATCTACTGATTCTACTACTGCAGTGCCAAAACCAACCCAAAACCCGACCACCAATCCTTCAATCAAACAAAGAGCAGCTTTATTGGAAAGACTGTTGTATCATCGCTCTACAATTGCATTGGGAACTTATGACCAAAACAACTACAATGCTTCGCCCACAGATACTTCATAGTCGTCCGGGAGGACTCAGACTAGGAGGGGGGGAGGTATACAGGTATACAGGAGCTACAAAGCAGCTACAAGCGACAAAAACAAAGAAAAACAAAAATTATATTACAAGGGCAGTGTCTTACATGATTTTGTAATTTTTATGTTTGATTGCGGATATTGATAATATTTATGCCCTTATATACCTTGTTTTGCAACAAGAAGAGATCAAATGATGAATTTGGGTCTCTAAACGTGTAAATATCACTAAATAAGAAAAAAGTGGTAATCCAAGTCCAGAAATCACAAATAAGTGTATATTCATATACACAGGGTTACCAGCTATTTATTGTGTATGTTTGGAATTTTTTGGCTTCAATTTGCTATTTTTCTTTATTTTTTATGATTTTCTTAATAAAAGTAAAAGAAAAATAAAAAAAGCAAGTGAAACGAGATCAGAAAAAAGAAAAGAATAGATGGTGATGATCCTAATGACAAGGGCAACCCATGGTAAAAATTGAGTACAATTCGGGAAAAGTTGCGGGAAGCCCGAAATGACAGAATTTTGGCAAAGTGGACAGATTTCTCAGAAACAAGTCAAACGGAGTCCAAATTGAGAAATTTCAAATCCTAAAGTGCATTTCACGACAAGATAGGAGCACATGTCAAATTTGGTAACAAGTGATCCGGGAAGTCCGAAGTTAAGTATTTTTCACTTCACTTTCAAGCTCATTTCCACTATTACCTTCTTGGAGAGAGCAAAGAGCACACAGGAGCATCCAACCTTCTACAGCCTTCTACGACTGCTACGAGAGCTCAGAGGACACCAGACATGAGAGGTAGACTCGTTGCCATAAGCTTTTGATGCGTATCATTAACTTTTGTCGCGAAAACTGACCAAAACCAAGAAACAAGAGTAGACGGGGAATGCGGTAGAATGCTAGGTAGTGGCACAACCGCCTAATCAAACCTTGCAAGAACTTATAGGTGGGTTACCCTAGTATAGAAGATGGGTTTCTAACACTCAAAGCTCGAGAAAGAACGACTGGAAAAACCCTAGGTCAACAGAGCCTGCAAGAGGCAAACAGGAAAAAGTTGTCGAAACGACACAAAACTTCTCAGGAAGCTTAACCACATCGAGGGCAATGCAACCATGGAGTATCCCCAGGTTTGGACCACCAAAAGTAGGTCGGAACAACCGATTCGGCTGCGGACACACAAAACGTCATTTTGGCATAACGGCTGAAATTGACGACCGAATGAAATGAAACTTCACAAGCAGCTTCAAATATACATGGATGACTTATGTTTGCAAGCAAAACCCAAAAAAAATCTGATTCACTTACCAATGGTGAAAAAGACGCTTTCGGGCAACCAAATGGAGAAAGATGGAGAACGGGGAGCCAAAGTCAAGTTCAACCAAATAGGTGGCTTCACAACATATCCAATGAGCTGGAAATGCAACTCTCAAGAAGAAAAGTTGAAGAAATTCAACCCCACGGCAAAGAGACGACTTCGGAGACTGAAATGCCTATAAAGGGGCTTTTTAGCTAAACTGATGACTTTTTAAGTTGAAAACTAGTTAGCAGGGCTTAGGGCACTAGCACAAAGCATTCTTTGCACAAAAAGACCAACATTTCAAGAAAAGACATCATACGCGTATGATGTCTCACACCATGAATTTCACATCCATTTCAACATTTGAGTGCATAGCCTCATTCCACATGTTAATCACATCCTATGAACCAAGTATCATGAGAATTGGAGTTAGAAAACCCAAGGAAAACCAAAAAGACGCAAAGTAGGCCATAAAATTGATTTTTGGTCCTAATTTTGTCAAAATAACTCCAAACTCATTGAAACTTTGTAGGATTGTTGATTAACACATCTACAAGCTATCTGGAACCAAAAAGCACCATTTTGACACAAAAGACATCATACGCGTATGATGTCTATTTGCACTTACAGAGCCAAAACTGCTCATTTGACATCATACATCCATTATATATATCTAATACATGCTACATATGAAGTTTGGAACCATTTGGTCAAGTGGATCACCCCATTAGCTCAATTGAGGAAAAATCCTTCACCTAAAGCCTATTTTTGGCCCAAATCCAACATACTCAAGTCCAAACCAAGATTTGAGTAGATATAGTCCTTCACTAGTACATGGGGAGTCCACAGAATCAATCCCATGCAAAATTGACACAAAAGACATCATACGCGTATAATGTCTCCAGAGCCATTTTTAGCCCAAAATCTATCCAAACTTCATAAATCCACTGAATAAGCCTATCTAAAGCCAAATCCAAGCTTATAGAGAAATTTGGTCCAAAATTACACTAAAAGACATCATACGCGTATGATGTCTCACTATGTGATTTTGGCACCTCAGGGCTTCAACCACCAAACAGAAGTGATCTACATGCCATTTGAAGGTGAACCACCAAGTTTTATCCAATTTGGATCATAAAATCCAATTCCCTTTCAAAATTTTGCCAAGAGCCTGAACTGGACTAAACTGGCCAAAACTTGACCAAATGGGATCCAAACTCAAATCCAAGCATATGATACTCATGTATACACTATCAGCTACAAGCACAACCAATATGAAGTCATTTTGACACAAAAGACATCATACGCGTATGATGTCTCCAGCATGATTTTGAGCCCAGTTTGCATATTTTTTCACCTACCCTGCATCCTTAGGCCCTGAATAGCTCATGTTTCAATTTTCAAGTCATTTGAATAGTTAAAAGCTTCATTTCGGCTTTCAGTACTAAAAAGACGCTAACTTCTGAAATTGGAGTTACAGGATCCATCGATTCCGCCAAGTCATCAGCAACAAAGAGAAAAAGACCGACAATCAAAGATGCTCTTGCAGAAGCAGAACCCTTTGACATTCCAACAGAAACCCTCAAGCCAACCAAAACTTGGGTGGAGGAAGCAGTATTGGAGAAAGAGGGAATAAAGATCTACCAGGGGACTTTCAGAGACCCTCAAGGGCAAGCGGTGGATGTACCGATGATCCCACAGGAATTGGTAGATTATAGCAGGTCAGAAGACATCAGCAGGTACCTGGAAAGGGCAGACTTGCACAATTTCTTCACCTCGAGACCATCAGGTGTGGATACAAGAAGAGTGTACGAGTTGGCAACATCCATTCAGAAGGATGGGAAAGCCACATTGACAGCCATGGATGGAGAGAAAGTAGAAGTACAGATCACTCCACAGCTCATTGCAGACGCATTGAAGCTGCACAACAAAGGGAGCTCTGTCAGGGAAAGAAGGGAGGCCATAGAGGTCTATGGATCCAAGAAACAGAATGCAACCTATGGAGATATAGCGGACCAAAGAGCGGCAACCCTTTGCCGACTGTACAACCAGTTTCTCCATGTTTGCAGTAAAAGATCGCAAAAGTATACGACACCGCCCCATGCCATTGCGACCACCATCACATGGGCATTAAAGAGCAATATGCCAAAAGAGGTGAATTACAATCAACACATCCACGAGCAAGTAATTGCCATGCACAACGAGAAGCCAAAGTACATAGGAGGAGCGGAAATTCTGACAAGAATAGCTTATGAAGCTATTGGAGCTAGAGATCAGTGGCCAAAGGCTCCCTCCCAGAATGAGTGGCTTAGAGAAGCCGACAAGGAGGAAGAACAGCCCGAAGTATCCAAGAGGGCGTCCACAAGAGCACGCCGGAAACTAAAAATAGTTTTAGAACCTGAAGAGGAGGTGGACGAGCCGCTTATGAAGAAAGTAAAGAAGAAGGTTGCTCCCAAGCAAACCAAAAGTCAGAAAGCGGCAAGAATGGAAAGACTGGTGGAGCAGTTTAGAGCAGAAAGAGCTCTAAGGGGTGACTTTGAAGAAAAGTGGGTGCCAGACCCCACCAAAGTCGGAACTAGCTCAACCAGGCCACATGTTGATCAATACGATCAATATATTAAAGCTTATGAGGAGTCAGAGGCTATACTGGAGCAGCAACCTGTCGAGCCATACACTGAAGAGGAGGTACAGCTTTTAAAAGCTGAGCTGAAAAAGGACGACAAGGGGAAAGGGAAAGTAGATGAGTCTACTAAAGCTCAAGAGAAAGACGGACAAGCCGACAAGGGGAAAGCCAAGGAAGCTGAAGACAGATACCCCTCTATGACTGATGTACCAAGCCCGAAGAAGACGAAAAATATCGTGGAAGAGACCACAATAGAGATGGACACAGATGATTTGGAGAGGCCGAAGGCTGAGACCAAAGAAAAGGAGATAGATCCAGTTCAGCAAAAGAGAAGTGATTATGAGGATCTGGTAGCGATAGGATACACTGAAGCAGAGGCCCTTGAGGCAGTTTATGGGATCACCCTACAAAAACAAGATGATCGGAGAGGGACGGAGGAAAAAACAAAGAGTACAAAAGAAAGTGAAGAGAAACTGGACGAACAGAACGTACTAGAAGAGCCGAAGCCAGTGGAGGTGGTGGCAGAAAGAGCTTTAGAGTTGACAGATGAAGATGAAAAAGACATGCACATGGTGCATGAACTGCTAGGCAAGATCAAAGAAAGATCCAGGGCAAAGGAAGTAGAGATTGAGACAGCCAAACAAAGGGAAGCAGAGTTGCAGAGGAAATTAGAGAATGCTATGACTGAATCTGAAAGTCATAAAGCATCACTCTACAACGCGAAAAACGAGAGAGACGGCTTGATACTCCAGCTAGCCGAGGCTTCAAGAGAAGTAACAAGTGCACAGGAAGCAAGGGAGCGGATGGAAGACGACTTGGAGGCGGCTAAAGATGAGCTCATTGAGCTAAGGGAAAGAGTCGAGCTCCAAGAAAGAACAATCACTAGACTCAGGACTACCCCTAGAGCTAGCAAAGCAGGAACCGAACAAGAGGGAGCTCTTGTACCAGCTCTGGAAGACCAGGTCCGAAGCTTACAAAGAGAGCTAAGATTAGAGCAAGTGCAAAGGTTGCACATTGCGGAGGGATCATTGGCAGCAGAGGAGAGGCTCACTTTAGAAAATCAAACACTAAGAACAGAGAATGAGACCCTCCGCAAACAGCTCCAAGATCTACAAGAGCAACAAAGAAGAGAGACAGAGACACCACACGAAGAATCAGGTGGAGCAGCCATAGAGCTACCAGAAACTGGAGAGGCAACCACAATTGAAGATCCAGCCCCAGCTCACGAAGTGGCCTCGACTTCAATAATCTCTGAAGAAGAAGAACAAAGGCTCCATGACCAAATAGAAAAGTCAGCAGAGGAGAGTGCCAAGGCGGAAATGGAATGGGAGAGGAGACTCCTAATCTCCATTAAACTTCAGGGACTTGACACAAAAGGGCTCCATGAACAGTGGATGCAACCCAGCCTGCCTTTCCCTTTGATGAAATTTGAAGTGCTAAAGACGAAAAAGAGAATAGAGGAGGAGCAGTATGTCGCTCTTTACGAAGGTGACATCACAAAGGAGGAACAATCAAAGAAGATAGTAGATTCACAACCTAGATGGAGGAAAGGTTGGCTGAACAAATACCTAGCCTACCTCATCTACTTGGTGGAGGCACCAAAGGAGATTCGGGAGAATGCAACCTTCTGCCCGGTGCCAAGAGTCAGAAACTGGAAAGAGCATGGCAAGATTGCAGAAAAGAAGCCAAATTGGGTTAATTATCCCAGGATGCCAGGACCAAAGGCATGAGAGAGAATAGGTAAAGCCTACATGGCGAAAACCCTAACGGGCACCATCAAGCTCTTTACTGGCTCTCCTGACCTTTCGTGTCAGATGCTCAAGAAAATCTGCAGGACTCTCTTAGCTTGCATTGAAGTGTTCGCGCCAGAAAAAGCCACGACCTCGAGTCTGCTATCGACGGCCGACACAGTGACTGATATGATGTACGATCTTTCATTGCAGCCTTCTCCAAAAGTGTTACACCTCCTATACCAAAGGATTATGTTTTTGCCTAGCTTCCACATGCAAACATTCGAAGAAGCTTTCTACACCGGCTTTTTCACCCACGAAAGTAAAATATTCGGCCCAACCTTGACCATCGGCAACCTATGATACGAATCACATTTGCAGATGCTCAAGACGACAGGACTTTATTGACCAAGCATAAAAGTCATGTCACGGACGACATGAACGTGGAGGGGGGGGAGTGTTGAGCCAGCAGAGGATCACACCCACATTTTTGCTCACACTCATCATTTTTGTAACCATTGATTGTAATAAATGTCTTTCCGACATTGATTTTGAATTGAGCCATTCATTAAGTAACGGGACTCAATTGAGTTTCCAGCTTGTAATCCCGAAGTAATTTCACTCGCTGATGTAATTAGTTAGAGATGTTCTCACCTCCAAGGCTGAGGTATATAAGCCAAAGTTTTTGTAACTTAAAAGAGGATTCAGTTTTATTAATCAAAGTGAGTTTTTGGAGCGCCGTGACTGTGTCTGAGAGAGAGAGAGAGAGAGAGAGAGAGAGAGAGAGAGAGAGAGAGAGAGAGAGAGTCTTATCTACTTGCTACGCGAGCTACGGAGCCGCCATTGGAGAAGCGACACCGCCATTGTGTTAGCAACGGTGAGAGCTACGCACAGATACCAAGAGTGCGCGCTATCGGCTTCTATGTGTGGTAAGTTCCTACGAGCTTCGGTGTGAGTTTTCTTCCAACTCGTGTGTCGGAATGGAGCGTGCAGCATATCTATAGAACCACAACGAGTAGAGCTACGCATTAGTACCATCGGGGTCAAGTTTCGGTCACCTGTATTTTTCGGCCTGTCTTCATACGCGTTTACCACACGGAGTGATTATAGGTTGATTTTGCAGTTCAAGTCTTTAGGGTGTTGTTCTTACCTAGTGTATAGACTTCCCCTTGAGTTTGAGATCGATTCAATGATTCTAGATCCTGTTTCGTATAGCATTCGTTCGTAGTACGGATTTCAGTCACTTGCGTATTTTAGAACTTAGATTTGATTTCCTTAGTAGTGATTGTCATTAGAAGGTCGAGTAGGTGATTTGACACCCACCTAGTTGTTTCCATGCACCTGCGGGTCAAGCTCCGTCCTCGTCTGACAAATTCTGTTGTTGGTTGAGTTCTCGCTATTTAGCTTCCGCTAGCGGCGTAACCGCCTTAACAACCACAATGTTTACAAAGACTCGTGCCTTTGGAGATGGAGCCCAGTAGGTATACTCCACAATTGTTGATTGTCATGTGCACCCAGAGGCATACATGTTAAAGGCTATGTTGCACACTGATTATTGGAGAATATTGCAAGACAGGGGAAAAAGTTCAAGCTCCACTTCGCTATTCATTGTTATGATACTAGGGAAACTCAAAATCACGGAGGATAGGTCACAACATCCATATCATTGTGGTGTCTCCAATAGTTGATTTCAAATGTGGTCATCATCTTGTGATGTTGCCATCATGTTGCCATCAATCAATCACTATTGACAATCGTTACATGCATGCAAGTACCAAGCCCTATCATGTGCTGGTGAGGATTTGCCTCTACGATAATGAAGTTTCTTATGCCAATGTCATTGCCATAATAGATGCTAATTTGCCATTGCTAGTGCCGATGTCATAACAGTAGTTTCCCATGTTGGCCCCACTCTGTGATACATCAACCATTAAGGATCACAGTTGTAAACCTTTGTCGACCGTGATGCTGTAGGAGTTGTCAATTGTTGATGAGACCATGCCATCAATGTTGTATAATATCGTGTTACCAATATGTAAACCTTTGGTAGCTCAAAGTTATCTACATCCATGACATACCATAAACAATTACAATTAGAAATAAATTTGAACCTCACTAACCATTAAGGATCACAGTTGTAAACCTTTGTCGACCGTGATGCTGTAGGAGTTGTCAATTGTTGATGAGACCATGCCATCAATGTTGTATAATATCGTGTTACCAATATGTAAACCTTTGGTAGCTCAAAGTTATCTACATCCATGACATACCATAAACAATTACAATTAGAAATAAATTTGAACCTCACTAACCATTAAGTAGCCGTGCCTTTCCTACATACCACTCTTGGATCCCTTATTAATGATGATGCTAGTGCTCATTAGCTAGTTCGAGATGGAAGGGTGATGTGAAGATGCTTACTGAAGAGGAAGTTGTACCAGACAAGGTCATGGGCAAAAGCCAATGGAGGTAGTGTTCATGAGAGATTTATAGATGTTGGAATGACAAGAACTCTCAAACCTAGCATAGCATTGAGAAATCACAAGCTTGTTGTGGTGAGTAAACCGAGATTGAAACATCTTCCCAACCGTCTTTGAGATGCCATTTTGTAATTTCCAAAAAAAAAAAAAAGTGATGTAAAGGATTTCAACTTCAAAATGGTTGCAGTATACTATCATTACATCTTGGGATGCACTTGTAATCGCTGGCCTCTTTGAATGGCATTCAATTCCCTTGGGTGTGCCAATATGTTATAGGTTACACGTCGGGGGAGAATCCAAGAGTCAAGCAAGAGTGGAAGCAAGGGAGATTTCATGATTAGAACCTCTAAGAGTTGTGTCACTTTTCTATATGAACGAGGGACTTATCCCTTGTAATGTATAGGGGAGAATCTCTCTCTCTCTCTCTCTCTCTCTCTCTCTCTCTTTATCCTTCTAGAAAATATAAGACTCTACATCCATAGGTTTATCCGATGGTTTGCTTTCACCTTTAGGAATCATTGACTGAGACAATTGATTCACCTGCTTGTAATCCTGCTCTCAATATACCATCCAACCATGGCAATTGGTGGTTTTAGGTGGGAAAAGCCACTTGGATGTAGTTGCCTTGTAAATTCCTTTTTTTACTATAACTTTACATCATTTAAACTGGCCAGGCATGATGGGTAGTCTTGAATGCCATAATGAATGAGAATGAGGGGTTCTTCTCAAATCTGACGTGCGCTACTTTTGGGCATTCTCTAAGCTGTATCACCGCCCGGATTCATGGGGGTTTGGTGGAGTTTGATGAGGGCTCTCCTGCGGTGAATCCTCTTTCCTGGTTAGCTGCTTTCATGGTGGGCTCCGCGGCCAGCTGGGGGTGGCTCTAGGATGAATGGAATCTTCTGCAATCTATACATAAGGTGAGCACTTGCTCACTTAGTTTTCATTCAGAATTTTTTCTTTGTTTTCTCCTTGGTCGTATCTGTTGATCTGTTTCGGCTCCCTGCCCCTATCAAGTGCACTCAAGCTTTATGGCTCCCAGCAAAAAAGCCATTGCTGAATCATCTGAGGTAGCATTATACTCGGTTATTGGTTTTTTCAAAATTGTCATTATAATTTGCCTCTTGGAAATTTCTATAGGACTTATGATGGTCTTGTTGTTTCTGGATGTTTAAACCATACTGTTGTAGTAAAGAAAGAAACTCTGTCTCTGCTGCTCTTTTTGAGGTTTTGGTTTTGAAAGAAGAAGATGTTACAGTAATGGTTTTTGTTAAAATCGTACTGGCCGATTGGTCCTTAGACAAAAGCTAGCTCAAATCTCTTACTAATGTTACTTTGGTTCTGATTATTTTCGGCCGGTTGAAGGTGACTGGTGTTCTTTGTTGGCAGCTAGTTCTCACTTTACGTTTGATATCTTGATGATTCCGCACTGATGATTCCACACTGTTTTACCGTATCATGGTAATGATGGTACCACTGTTTTATGGCTACAACAAGAGCCGGTAGTATTAGGGATGAATGGAATTAAGAAAATAGATTTAGGAAATGAGTGATATTAATTTCATACTGCTGCTTTTTAAGCTCTTTTCCATGAAAATAAGTTGCATGGAGGGGTTGAGTTGGGGTTTTCTTGCTAACAGATCTATTGCCTATTAACTTGGGAGTATCTAACTGGTTACTAATTTGTTGGGATTTTTTCGTCTCTGGTGATTCTTAGAGATAATGCGAGATGGCTCACATGCTATAGTTACTATTGATAAAACATGTCATCTAGGAATGGATGGATATGGATATAATATGGCAGCTGGAGCTGTGTATAACAAATTATGTTTGGTTATTGGCATTGATCTCTTTTGCTGGTGCTATTTTTGAGGTTTCGGTTAGGGCTTGACCTACTGTTCAAAGCAGTGAGACCGATGTCGGTTAAATATCTCACCTATGCTCTTTTTATACTAGCCTTCTTGGAATTCTGGAGGTAAGTATACTTGCTGTTTTTTGGTGGCTGACAAAAATGTGTTCCAGTTGGTAATACCCATTACTGACCTGATATTGGTGGCCTTTGAATATGGGTATTGGGTGGAGTAGTATTGGGAATTATGATATATTGGATAGGGCTTTATTGTTGCTGTTCAGGGACTGGGAACTAGCATCATTTGCTGTTGCCTCACTTGAGAAGGATGATACATCTGGTACTTAGATACGGTATTCGACCGAAATCTGAGAGGGGATTAACCTTGTATCTAGCCATGTTGGGTAGATTTGACACGCCCATTATGCAGTTATGCTCCTACTTTTGGCTTACAGGTGCTTGGGTGTACCGGTTCTACACTCCTTTAAATATGGTAAAATAATTGGGTTGGGGTTTGTTATACCTCCTGCTTGGTATATAAGCAACTTAAATACTTTGTTGTTGATGCTACAACTGGTAGTGATTTTTTATTGGATGTATATGGTTAGATTGGGTCACTTTTTGCAAATATCTACCACCTATATGTATTTACATCTCCTGGTTATGGGCTATATGGGCTCGTAATCAATCTAGTGTGTAATTTGAAACTTGTGTTAATGAACTACTCTCTGTTGGTTCACCTGGCTTGGAATACCAGGGAAGTATTACTCATATGTATTGGTTTGCAGGTTGGTGGGAAACCTTACTCACAACTCAGATCGAAGTGAATCTCTTTTATTTCTTATCTAGGAGATATTCTCTTTACTGCTGATGATACAACTGTTTGTTTACTAGATATATATGGTTTGGTTCGGTCACTTTTCGTAAATATCTATCGCCTATATGTATTTACATCTAATTGGCTACTAATTAGTGTGGCTTTTTTCGTCTTTGGTGCTATTTAGAGGTAATGTGAGCTGGCTCACAAGCTATAGTTACTATTGGTAAAACAGGTTGATTAGGAAATGGATGGCTATGGATATAATATGACAGCTAGAGCTGTATATTACAAATTGTGTTTTGATTATTGGCATTGATCTCTTTTACTGGTGCTCTTTTTGAGGTATCGATTAGGGCTTGACCTACTGTTCAAAGTATTGACTGATGACGGTGAAAACTCTCACCTAAGCTCTTTTTATACTAGCCTTCTCGGAACTTTAAAGGTAAGTATACTGGCTGCTCTTTGGTGACTGACAAAAATGTGTTCCAGTTAGTAAATACCAATTAATGACCTGATATTGGTGGCCCTTCAGCATGGGTATTGGGTGGTGTGATATTGGGAACTATGGTATGTTGAATAAGGCTTTATTGTTGCTGTTCAGATATCGGCAAATAACATTATTTGTTGTTGCCTCACGTGAGAGGGGTGATACATTTGGTACTTAGATACGGTATTCAGCCTGAATTAGAGAGGGGATTGAACTTGTATCCAACCATGTTGGGTAGATTTGACCCGCCTATTGTGCAGTTCTGCTATTTTAGGCCTATTATCGGACATCACCGGTTCTGACCCAATTGACATCTTGAGGATAATTGTCTGATGGTAAAATACAAAATGCCTAAAATTTGAAAGATTATTATCCTATTAGAATAAGGAAGATTTTGACTTCAAAAACTGCATTAACTCACTTTCAAAAAAAAGTTTTTAAGGGAGAATGAGCTCTTTTATAAGATGGAATGTAAGGAGCAATTGAAAAATAATCCTTTTTGGCCTTATTTCACAGTGAAGTAACAAACTTTATACTGGGAATTAAAATATATGTTTCAAAATTTTGAGCTAACACTTTGATTATATCTGGTTCTTTAAAATCAAAGAAAATTTACACATCATTATGATTTGCACAGCATGGTTTTCTTCTTAGGATAGTACCAGGGTGACATGGATGACAACTAGGTCACCCCAGTTACCTGTTATGCGGTTTGAAAACTAACGAACAATTTGTTTTCTTAGTTTGGATGCACGTAAGGGTGTCCTTTCCTTGGCTGCTATTTGAGGGGATGTTATGCTGTACACTGATACTGTAACACTAATCAGGACCTTCTTTCCCTAATATGGCATGATACTATGATGTATTGTTTTTGATATTCAGTCGAAAGGAATACATGATTTGTACTATATACTGTAGACATAGGTCTTTGAAGTTTGTCTCATGTGTTATGTATATTGTAAATAGTTTAAACTCTCTCTCCCTAAACACATGGGTGCTTTGGGTTTTAGACCTATGGCACCAAGACCTTGTCTACGGGATTGTTATCCTTAGGAGGTACGACTTGAAACTAGATCTTCTAGGATAAGGGGGTTTCCTCACAACCATTATGACCTGGGTCTTGGTTGGTTTTAGGATGGAATACCTGCCAGTTCCTCTTTTTTGGATCTTACTGACTTTTTGATGTTTTACTTCAGATTGTCGCTATCTCTGCTGCTCTTGACCTTTCCACCTTTCCCTTTTCCCTGGCTTCCCTGCTTGTGATTAAACTTATCCAGGACCTTTGGCAATTTCTTTACTAAACCAATTCTCAAAGGTTACAGAAACCCATGACTCTATCACGAATCTATTAACCTTTAATGACTGGGTTCTTATCCTCGCCAATCTGGTGGCTGAGACGAAGGAAGGAGTTCTTCACCTTCAAAAGTTGGCTTCTAACCTTGCTGCAATTGAAGCAAGTCATAAATCCGATCTTCTTCAGTTCTCGGCTAATGGGGCCGACCTTTCTAACTTTATCAGGAAACTTTGTGGCCTAGCATCTTGTTTTGCCACTACTAAATCTTTTGATCCTGCCAAGGCTCCAAAAGGCCTCTTTTGTAGGGATGATGCTGCTCTTGAAGTAGTTAAAAGCTTTCAGCAAGGACTCAGATCGTCTAGTGAAACTTCTTTACTAGATATGGTTCCAAAAGTCTCAAAGTGTTTTCCCTTCTTACCTCCGAGACAGATTGCTATTGAAGGAATAGAGCTTGACCATCAGCTTTGGGAGCTCCAAAACAAAGCGTTTGTGGCACCCATCTCAATTGAGACTTGGGTTTTTCTTGCCGCCTTACCTGCCTCCACAAGTGAAGACTGTCCGACTGGAGACCCTCAAGGGAGTTCAGTTCTTGGATAAAGGTGATGTCATTAAAGCACCTTTTACTATGCATTTCTTGGATTCGAGGAAATACCCTATCTTGTCTGGCATCTATGTCAGAACCAAGGGAACAATGACCTTTTCTAATCAGAGCAGTGAATTCTATTTTGAATCAATCTGGAACATCTACCGTCCCTACATCAAATGTGCTTGCAAAGCTTTGGATGCAAAAGCTGACTGTGAAAGTAACATCCTGTGGTTTGATCATGCTATTTGGTTCCTCCTCAACCATCTAGAGGATCTCTTCCCATCACACACAGAAGAGCATTTTCTACCTATTATTTGTTCTTGTCTTTGAGATCAGGCTAAGGAAGCTGTGCGAGCCCATATCGCTTACCTTCACTTCAGAAACTTCATGTACGAGGCTCTGAAAGAACTAAAGTTAGACACCCCAAGTCATCTGCTCTATAATTTAAGTGCTTCTAAAGGCATCAAACATATCCTATCCCTTCTCAAACCTTCTCTAGATGCAGAGGAAACCCCTAACCTCAAAAGGCCTTTATTAACTAGTTCTGCTTCTCACTCAATCACATCGTTTTTATCCCCTACTTCTACACCAGGGTCCTCTGAAGGATGAAATAAAGCTAGAAGCTATGTCAAAGGTAGGGGGAAGAATCTCCCTATCAAGAAAATGTTTAACTCTTGATTGTATTGCTCTTTCATATCAATCGGATTGCTTCTGGAAAGTTGTTTTTATGCAAGGGAGAGAATCAAAGGAAGCAAATTGTTCATTGTCATTTTGCGAATCGGATCTTTGATTTGTTTACTCCAAAGAGTTTGATACAATATGCATTTTTACATGTGTTTAAAAACACCGACATGGTGGATGAACTAACCTTTGGTTGGACCTTTGATCCTCCCTTGAAAAACTTTGTGTATTCCACTGAATTTCTCACTGCAGGTGAACAACCATCTTGTATATGCTCTATGTTTAGAAGATTTTTGTTCTGATTTCCAAGAGTTCGGACAACACGTGTGTACTACGGATCTGTCTCTTATTAACTCAAAGGATATCAAGGACTTATTATGCAAAGGTTTGAATCATATCCCACTGCAACCACTAAATTCACACTTGGCTTTTGCCGCATTGCTTACTTGCGTGACTAACATAGTCAGGTTACTGAATTTAGACAGTCTACAACATGCTAGACTTACTGATTCTATATCTACTCGCTTTCAAACGTGTATTGAGTCAATCCCTCCTGCATGGATTAGTCGAAAAGGAACATGGCTTTCCTCCTCACTATCCTCTCTGATTCATAAACTCAAAAATGATTGGTTTGTGGTAGGACTTGACAAAGCCCCTCATATACCTACTATTGTCTGTAAACACTTAGCCTGGGTGATGGCTCAGTCAAGGCTTGCAGGACCGGAATTTTTTATTTCTGAAAGGAGTCCTGAAGAAGCCATTCATTATCTAGATTCCTCCCTGAGGTACTTTAAATTAGATACTTAGAGTTCGAAACTACCTGTACTTTTTCCCACTTACAAAAGCTACAAGCATAAGTTCGGATGGATTTCAGATGCCTCCAACTGTATAATGTTACAGGCCACGAATGTGATCACTGCTTGTCTTAATCTTATTCTAACTGACTTTAATACCATTTGTGAGGAAAAGTTTCTAGCGGTGAAAACCTTCACTGGACTTATGATTAATAACTTATGGCTAGTGAAGAACTCTTCAGAGGTTTTCATTAATCTTCCGCAAAACATTATTTTAATGTTCTCAGCTGATATCACACAATGCTATGAAAACATATCCCTCCTTGGGCCTTCTCGGCTTTTGTTTGTTCTACAACAGATCGGCAAAATGGTTTTCGCAAGGAGGAAAGAGATGGGACACCAAACGATTTCACTGGCTAGAAGCCCAAGATGGGTAAAAAACATACAGAAAGGACCACCCACCCATTATAATCTCTTTAATCTAATGGAGATTATTGAATGGATTTTTCGGAATTGCTTTGTTAGGCTAGGAGAGCAATGCTTTCAACAAATACATGGTATCCCGATGGGCTTCTCATGTTCACCAGTCATGTGCAATCTTTACCTGGCTTTCTTTGAGTATAAATGGATACTTAAGCAGTTAGAAACAACTGTTACTACCATAGATCTTACACAATTTCAACACACTTATAGATATATGGATGATCTTCTTAGCTTAAACAATCCCAGCTTTGCAGAATGCTTACCGTTAATCTACCCTGATACTCTTAAGATTGAACCCACCTTCATGGAATACCTTAGTATTCACGACAAAATTGTTGTTACTAAAACTGTATTTTTGAATCTGGAGTTAACACTCTATTCCCCGTTTACTGGGAGATATATCACGGAATTCTCTTGGAAGAGAGACAAACTACAACTAGGCCTGATTGAATTTGTTAGGAAAAAGAGTAATCGTCCGCAAAAGATAGCAATCAAAACTTGTCTGGGCATGATATATCTCATTATGTATTCATCCTCAGATTCTTTCATTGCATTTCAAGCAATATGTCATCTTATGAAGAAGTTTGTAGCAAATGGGTTTGCTATGAAGGAGCTGCTTGGCACTATTAGGAACTTTCTTAATAAAAACTCTTGGCCTTTGTGCTTAGCTAAAAAAGAGATGGTGATTGAACTTATGGAACTTATTCACTGATACACTAGTTGTAGGGGAGGTCTCACCACCTGGTGATGACCCTCCTCACCATGTGGTGGACCTTTCCCTGGGTAAGGGTGGGTCTCTCTCTCTCTCTCTCTCTCTCTCTCTCTCTCTCTCTCTCTCTCTCTCTCTCTCTCTCTCTTTATGCTTCTAGAAAATATAAGACTCTACATCCATAGGTTTATTCGATGGTTTGCTTTCACCTTTAGGAATCATTGACGGAGAGAATTGATTCACCTGCTTGTAATCCTGCTCTCAATATACCATCCAACCATGGCAATTGGTGGTTTTAGGTGGGAAAATGACTCGCGCTACTTTTGGGCATTCTCTAAGCTGTATCACCGCCCGGATTCATGGGGGTTTGGTGGAGTTTGATGAGGGCTCTCCTGCGGTGAATCCTCTTTCCTGGTTAGTTGCTTTCATGGTGGGCTCCGCGGCCAGCTGGGGGTGGCTCTAGGATGAATGGAATCTTCTGCAATCTATACATAAGGTGAGCACTTGCTCACTTAGTTTTCATTCAGAATTTTTTCTTTGTTTTCTCCTTGGTAGTATCTGTTGATCTGTTTCGGCTCCCTGCCCCTATCAAGTGTTGGGGTTAAGGCCTATGTGCCTTGACCGATCGCCCAGGTCATGGGCGCCCGCCCACTGTTACCCTATACTTATAGTGAGTATACTGTATAGGGGGAGCTGCCACTTCACAGTCTCCCCACTCACATCGTGTGTGTGTCTCCTTCTCTCTCTCTCTCACTCTGTGTCTGTGGTGCTCCCCGATCCCCTTCAATCACTACAACAAAAGAAGGTGTTATCGACGCATATATTGACAATGCCCGTCGCTATGAGCGTCGCTATACGTGTCGCTATTAGCGACGCTGATAGCCACACGTATAGCGATGCATATAGCGACGACCATAGCAGAAAAAAATTTTCTTGGGCAGAGGGCAGGTAGCCTGGCCTGTGCCCAGTTAAAAGATGGACACAGCCA
This sequence comes from Adiantum capillus-veneris, assembly GCF_014529385.1. Lineage (NCBI taxonomy): Eukaryota > Viridiplantae > Streptophyta > Polypodiopsida > Polypodiales > Pteridaceae > Adiantum > Adiantum capillus-veneris. Next base: position 24,252,092 of record NC_140954.1, on the reverse strand, counting down.
CAGCCAGACTTCCTGCCCTCTGCCCAAGAAAGCGAGCAGCACCAAAATATCAACCATGCTCCCGCGCGCAGAAATTTCGGCAGAGTTCCCTTTGGTTTTACATAAACTTTTCAAAAAAAACCATATCATGTATACGCCTCCTACATGCTATCCATGTAGGATCTCACATGAGATTTAAGGCCAATGAAAGACAACCGTACCAACTGAAAAGCATAGCCATAACTTAAAAGCATAACCATAACTTAAAACCATAACCGGCTATAATCACTTTGATCAAAACCATAATGCAGATAACCAAAACCATAAACAAAATTAACAATAACCATAAGCATAACTAGAAAGAGAAACAATAACTGTCTATACAATGACAATGACAATAATCATAACCATAAGGGAAACAATAACTGTCTGAACACTAACTGTTTGTACAAAAAAGAGACACAGAAGCGTGTCTCTGTCTCACAAAGCATATAGATGAAATCTGGTCCACTAATGACTAGGCGTCGCAACCTGCACATAGGACAACTCACAAAATTAGTATTGATATTACTTCACATATACTGACTTAATTAAATCAACTCACACATATTAACGTCTCACCTCAAGCGATCAGTGAGACTGTAAGGCCTCCCAGTCTACAGTCTCTCCTGAAGCTTCAAGATCATTCAGTACTTCATAGATACCTCTGCGATATCCATTTGACTCCTCCTCGCGTGATGGAGCTCGATGCATCGCAAGATTCTGCGTTTATACAAAAATCAAAGTAATAAGAATACATGATTCATCGCGTTTTAAAAAACGCCATAGTTAAGATTGGATTAGAAACTCACAAACTCATAGCGAAAGGTGTCGAAGCCTCCGCTGCCAAGATGAGATGTCCCCCTGTTAACCCTCACGGCACACGGACACCCTATGATCTATAAACGTTGTATTATTTAGAGTCAGGTACCGGGCTTGTCGGACCAATAGGAACAGGTTAAGGGTGATCGCCGATGACATGCGCACTCTAACTGGAATATTCAAGGAGTTAGTTGGCTAAGCATGGGCGCCCAAGTGTGAATGGGGTGAGCTCATATAAAAGCCAACTAAACCTAAAATTCACTCATTCTCTCATTTGTGCAATAGGAGAGTGCTCTTTCTCCATCTCCATCTTCTTCTTCTTCACCTCCTTGTGTGTGTGTGTGTGTGAGAGAGAGAGAGAGAGAGAGAGGGAGAGTGTGTGTGCGATCGAGCATTACGAAGGCACGACGGCGGCGAAGCGGTTGAGCGCAGCACGACTGCAGCTTCTTCTTCATCGCGGCGAGGAATCCACCACGAAGGCGAGCGTAGAGCGGTGAGTGACACACCCTTTGCTCTCTTGAGCTTGCTAGTTTAGGCTTGTTGTGTGCTTGGAGCCATTTGTGGCTCGCACACGGTGTATTGGCAAGTCCCTTGCTTCGACAGTGCGGCAAGGAGCGCACACCCCCTAGTCATCTATCGTACCTGCGCGGCCTCACGCTGCTGTCTGAACCGCGTGGCCGTTGTCCGCTCATCCTCCCTGATCTGCAGCCATGTCTCGTGTGGGATGCCCGAAGGCTTCGGCAAGCCGGTCCTGAAAGCCTTCCGAGCTACATCTCGTCGATGTTTGATGGTGTCCCGTGCAACACCCTTGATCCACCGTGCCGAAACAATGGAAGAACCCGGAGCAGGCTGGTACTCTCTTAGGATGGTCTCCACTATGTAAGTGACTTTTTTCTTTTCTTTCTGATCCCAAGACGTCAGAATGCTGGTCAAAAACTGCAGCTCCACGAGCTGGCGAATCCACTGTTGCACCTCAATCCCGACTCTATCCATGTCAACAGAACCATCTCCCCGTACAGTATAGAGCTTGGAGGCACTAGGATCGTGTGCCCCCCAAGGTGTCCGAGGTGTGCCAAGAGGTGTGTCGAGAGGTGTGCCTGGGTAAGACGGGGGTTGTGAGCGAGGAGGGGTCGAAGCATCTGTGGACCCTCCTCCATAGCAACCACCCCCTCCACTTGACGATCGCCGAGATCGGCGAGTGTGCCCGTGTTGCGGAGATGAGGATGTACCCGCCTCTGCCCCACCCCTAGGTGTCGAAGCAGCCGTGATGGGAGAAGAAGGCGTCGTACCCATAGGCGTCTTGAACCCCGTAGGCGTCCCCCCCCTAGGCGTCGGTCCCTCGGGTGTGAAGCCTGGAGGCGTAGTACCCGTGCCTCTGGCTACCCAGTACTGAGAAGCCTCTGCCATCTGAGCAGGCGTCATCCGTGTAACGAAGCCCATGAATGCATCTGCACTCATGGAAGCGGGATCTGGAATCTCGTCTGCCATACTAAAGTCCTGCACAAAGAAAGTAAAATAAAGCATCAGAACACAGTTGTTTAAATTAACTTTAAGCTTAATTTTAAATCAAAGTCTTCACACAAACACTTACAGGCCTAGGCCTCGATGAGTGAGGCATCATCGATAAGATCTTGCACCGTATCATTGTCTATCTCTAATTGCAAACATAACTCTGCCCCAACTCGTTTTGCCAGATTGTCTTCATCCATTGCATCTTCATCTACAAGTGTCAATTCTGGCTTGTCTGCGTCATCCCTCGTATATTTGTCAGCTTCCTCTGCCATACCTTCGTCCATCTCATCTAATGTCACAGTAGTATGGACGTCGTCTGACTGACTTTCCTCCAGGAGATCTTGCCCTTCAAATGCTTGTTTATTTCTTAGAGCAACCTGAACCAAAAACCTCCATTGTCGCTCTCGAGGGTCCGATACAAAGACCACTTGCTCGCAATGTTCGGGGAGAGCAAATGTGTCGCTCGCATCTGTCCAAGTCTTTGTAGAATCTATTTGCACAAGTTTGTTTCCATCTCTGCGTATCGTTGCATTGCGACCATAAGTAATCACCTTGAACTACTTCACATCCAACAAAAACATCTCAAACCGCCTGAAGCTTACTTTCAGGATATCTGACACCAGACCACAGTAATCCAGGTTGCTAGTGCTCTCATTCGTGTCTCTAGCACTGGCCCTGCTCTTTTGCATGAAACTAACCATTACCCCACTGTCAAACGTGTTTCTTCTACTGTCAATTTGTTGTGTTCTGAAATGCTTTCCATGCGACCACAGTGCCATGTATGTATGATACTTCCAGTCACATCCAATAGCCAGCTCTTCCTCTTCTAGAGATATGGGTTCTCTGATCTGTCGAGCTGCTCTCACTATCTTGTCCAACCATGCCATTGTAGGGAATTCAGGTAGAGGAGCGAGATAGTATGGCAAGGGTAAGCCTCTAGTCGTTCGACTTCGCCTGAAATCCTGTCGCTCTAGATTGCGTCTCTCTTTCTGTTCTTCGTACCTTTCAAGCCATTTTTGCATCGGCGCTAAATTTAGTATACAGAACTTCATGATCTTTTCTCGCATGGCTAGGTTCATTTTCTTCGGCACCCCTTGCCCTTGCGGCTCCTCTCCCACCAGTCTTGCATCCTCCTCATCGCTCCACAGTCGAGGCATTTCTGGGTCAGAAACGGATAGAAATTCGGTCGTCAATACAAGAGACTCTTGCACCAGCCATCCTTCTGCCATGCTCCCCTTTGGACGCGCTTTTTGGCGAACAAAACCCTTAAGTGTTTTCATGAACCGCTCTAGAAAGAACATCCAACGGCTGTGGACTGTGCCTGCCATTGCAACCTCATCTACTACATGGACGAGCGAGTGCATTTGAATAGTTAGGAAGCTCGTGGGTAGATACTTCTCAATCATGCAAACTGCCTCAATGGAGTTAGCCCTTGCGACTGCAATAGATTCCTCCCGTATCTCCTTGGAAGAGATCCACCGCACTAGCTCTGAAATCTTGTATATGCAGGTCCGCACTTCCTCCCTTAAACACCCCTTGATCGCAATTGGAAGAATGAATTGCAAGAACTTATGCCAGTCGTGCGATTTCAACCCTGACAGTTGATCGTCACGGGTGAATGCTGTCTTGAGACATCGCATATATCCTGTTGGCGTCTTGAACTCTGAAATCACCCTTTTCACTTGTCGCTCTTCGTTTTTTAGCAATACCCATGGTGCTCTTGGAAGTTTTGTTTGACCAGTTGCATTGGTGAAAGGCCACAGCTCTGGCATCTTTCCAACCGACTGCAAATCATTTCGTGAAGCTCAATTGTCTTTCATTCCCATGATTGTCTTCCAGAGGAGCTCTCCCACATTCTTGAATATATGCATTGGATCCAGCAAATGGCTAATTAGTCGATCACCCCAGTACGGCAACGTATGGAGAATGGACAAACGTTTCATTCCTGGAACAGGTTGCCCCTCATGTTGCTCCCATCGGCGACGCCACTCTTGTACATGCAGAGGACGACGTTCGATGCGACCAAGCTGGCCTTCGCGCAAGTAATGGCCATCTGGAAGATAACGGTGGTGGCCTTGATAAATTGTCTTTCGAAAAGAGGTAGAATAGAGCACATCCAAAGACTGCCCGCAAATTGGACATGCATTGTATCCCGAAGTTGTTAGTCCTGCATATATCAAAGCATGAATCAGGCTAAGGCAAAGGGCTTGCGAATAGCGAGAATTTTGTAAATCAATAACCATTACCAGAAGCTTCTCCGTATCCTGGCCAATCATGCATAGTCCACATAAGAAGTCCATGGATCCTTGCATGTTGTTGTTCTACTGGTTCAACTGCATCTGCCATGTCATAACTCCTGGAGCTCGTCAACTAGTGGAGCTAGATAAACATCCATGTTTTTTGCCTTGAACTTACCAGGTACAATCAAGCTTAAAATCAAATGACCCTTCTTGATAGCAAGCCACGGCGGGAGGTTGTAATTGATAAGGCACACAGGCCAAGTGCTCCATGACGAGCTTCTCAAGCCAAATGGATTGACTCCATCCATTGCCATGCCCAAAGGCAAATTGCGTGGTTCACTCTTAAAATGTGGCCATGTATCTTCAATGTGCCTCCAAGCCTTCGAATCAGCGGGCACCCTAAATGTTGCGTCAGTGGATCTATTCGTAGAATGCCACCGCTTCAACTTTGCAATGGAACCACAACGAAACATGCTTTTTATCCTAGGAATAATAGGGAAATGCCGCAACACTTTAGCTGGCACTATCTCGCCAACTGCATCTTGTTTGTAGCGCATTGCTCCGCACTTAGGACACGACAGACAATCTGCGAATTCATGGCGAAAAAGAATGCAATCATTTGGACATGCATGAATCTTGTTGTAGTCCAAGCCAACTGAGGTCAGAAGTTGCTTTGCGTCTGGCTTGGAGGGGGGCATTTCATTGCCAGCCGGGAGAAGTTGCTCCCGCAATAACCTGTTTAAGCCACATTAAATTAAAAAGCTCTCCGAGCACATCACCGTTGCAATCGGAAAATCTCTTTTGTAAATTACGTACCTAAACAAAGCAGCGACGCTTGCATCTGACCACCGACTGAAGATTCAAAAACGCTAGACAAGTAAGAAGCACAGATATTTTGGCGCCTTCATAGATTGGTTGACGTGCCAACTTCCTCAACATGTCTTCAGGAGATAGGCGCACGGCTTCTGGTGCTGCTTTGTTCGCGTTCTCCTCGCTTGTATGGAAGAAGGCATCCAACATCTCCTCCATGCCGTCGTCTTCTGTCTGTAAGCCCTTTTCTGCTTCCATCCGTGGCTCTATATTGGTCGGACCTTCACGCATAATCTTTTTTCTCTCTCTCTCTCAGATGTAGGTGCTATGTCGCGGAAATCAATGCCCGTTCCGTAGGAGTCGTATCGCAGATTCTGTACGGTTTCTCTAGCAAACTCTCCGTACTTGTGCACATGCTCATTACATATCCTACGCTTGCGCAGGATTTGATACTTGCAGAGCGTGCACGAACATACAATCTTTTCCTCCATGTTAGTTGATGACGTTGCCATCTACAATGATTATGAATGTTGTTTTAATATATATATATATATATATATATATATATATATATATATATATATATATATATATATATATATATATATATATATATATATATATATATATATATATATATATATATATATATATACTCCTCACAATGTAAACTACCTTGCATTCTCTAGTCTTGCCCAATCTCCGTACACCTCGGTCCAGAGGTGTACGGAGATCAGGACCACCGGGTCAAAATCTCGTCTTTATTGGTCAAATCCTATATGGGTAGACACATACGTGCACTCCCAGGTGTACATGGCAATGCATGTAGCAGGCAAAACCCCTTTGCCTCTTTTAGTTCCATAGTTTCTTCTCTGTCTACAAACCCACCTGCCTCCATTCCGAGGTAGCCTATCAGAGACAGCTTTCCAATGCCGCACTTGATGAATCATATATTAAAGCATGACCATTTTTGTCATTTTTGTAATGTTCCGTCTGTTTGCAATTTTTTGCATAGGTTTTTCCAAGGATATTATGCCCATCCTGGTGTTTTTTTCACCACATGCACAAGCCACGGAAGTTCTCAGCCCAATGAAAGTTTTCTACCTGATTGTAAACCGGACGGGGCCTCCATGTGCAAGCCAGAAGATAATGTGGAGATGGATGAGCAACTTGAGAAAGATTCAGAAGCCTTGCATGGTTCTTGCTCAAAAAAGCGATCTCAATCTCTCTTTCTCTCTCTCTCTCTCGCTCTCGCTATCTCTCTTTCTCTCTCTATTTCCTTATTTTCCTATCTCTCTCTCTGTCTCGCTCTTCACTTCCCTACCTCTCTCTCTCTCTCTCTCTCTCTATATATATATATATATATATTTCCTATCTCTCTCTCTCTCTCTCTCTCTCTATATATATATATATAATCTCTCTCTCTCTCTCTATATATATATATTTCCTATCTCTCTCTCTCTCTCTCTCTCTCTATATATATATCTCTTTCTCTATCTCTCTAGCTATTTCCTATCTCTCTCTCTCTCTCTCTCTCTCTCTCTCTCTCTTTCTCTCTCGCTCTCTACTTCCCTATCTCTCTACTGATCGAACGAGCGACTGAGCTAGGGAGATCTAGACGTCCACTACTGCGGAGGACTACACAACATCGACAGAGACTGCATCAGAGGATCTAGCTAGGTCACTTTGGCTCGACATGCATAACGCCCGGTCAGACTACTGACCATGGAGGAGATTGATGAGATCCGCCAGTGACAGCTGCTGGATCTCCTATGATCTACCTATCCCAGCTAGCTGGTTTAGCTGTTTAGTCCATACCCAGCAGTTTAGGATTCCATAATATTTTATTTTGTCATCTTCTTACTCTGACTTTGTATCAGATCCATCACATTGTAACTTTCTTGTTTCATGTCTCATAGGTCACTTTGGCCTTTCGAAGACGTTAATATAACATTTCATTTCATTTCTCTCTTTAATTATTGTTCTTTAATTTTAATTTTCTATGCATACATTAATTCTCTCTCTCTCTCTCTCTCTCTTTGATTACCTACACACACACACATTTCTCTTTCTCTCTCTCTCTCTCTCTTTCCTACACACACACACACACCTCTCTCTCTCTCTCTCTCTCTCATTCCTACACACACACACCTCTCTCTCTCTCTCTCTCTCTCTCTCTCTCTCTCTCTCTCTCTCTCTCTCTCTCTCTCTCTCTCTCTCTCTCTCTCTCTTCCTACACACACACACACCTGGCCTCTCTCTCTCTCTCTCTCTTTCCTACACACACACACACATTGGTGTGTGTGTGTGTGTGTGTGTGTGTGTGTAGGAAAGAGAGAGAGAGAGAGAGAGAGAGAGAGAGAGAGGGGTTGGGGGGGGGGGGCATAATACCTGCGCAGCAGATGGAGGCCAAGATTTGAGCAGAGCGAAGGCGAAAATGGCCCCTGCTGCTCGCGGGTTTCGCTTTTTTCCTCCAATTTTTTTTTGCGTCGCTATACGCGTTGATATACACGTCGCTATACGCGTTGATATACGCGTGGGAAATAAAGCCTTTCCACGTGTATATCGACGCACATTGCGACACGTATATCGACGCGTATATCGACGCCCGCTAATTTCGTCGATATACGCGTGTCGATATCTCCATGTAGTGTTGTAGTGAATTGGTATCAGAGCTATGGCGACCGCGGAGAGCACGACGGCTTTGAGAGCTTCGAGACGATAGCTCGCTCACTCTCGGCGGTGGAGACATTAAGAAAGCTTGGAATCTTTTTGAGAATGCAATGGGAGCTTGTGAGCTCAGTTGAGAGTGATGTATGCTCTTGTGGAAGCTCAGAAAGGAGTGTGGAAGATTGTGTGTAAGTGAAGGTGCTGCCTTAAAAACTATGTGCGCAGCAGCACTGTTTTCAGATTCGTTTTTCTCCTTGTAGAATGCAGATCTGAGAATTCTGGCCACCTAGCCCATCCGTTTCGACGTGGTCTACAACTTTGCAGAAGAAACTTTTTGCAAATTCCTCACCGTTTTGCTGATATTCAGCTCAGACTGACTGTATACAGAAATTCCAGATTTTCTGTTGTCGCATTGTGTGCGAGTTTGATGCACTTTTGGAAGCACGGGAGATGCTTGAAGTTGAGTGCATAAATTCTGAGCTGAAGATGCAATTGCAGCTTGTGTTAAGCTTGTGGTTTGAGGGTTTTTTGGTAGACTTGGGCAACGAAGTATAGAGGCGTTTACACACCACCGACGCGTTCTCTTGAGAGATGCAGTTTTTTGGAGCACACAGGTGGAGCTTCTTTCATTGGTTTTCACAGGATACTTTGGCAGTGATTTTGTGCTTGGATTCATGGTCTTTGCGGATGGTTTGCATATGGTTATGGCGCATGGTTGATGCCCATTATACATGCATTTTGGCGAGCACTTTCAAGTGCCGGTGAGCTCTCTTGAGAGCATTGTTTTCGCATTGATCAAGTTTCCGGATTGCAAATCTTTTGGCGCTTGCTTATGCGCGGTCACTCCGTTGATGTACGTTGAGTGCGGATTGCCATTGTATATGAAAATGTGGAGCCATTTTGGCATTTCTACTCATTTGCATTGAGTAGTGTTATGGTTTATGGTAGAGATTGTACTTGAGTTTTTTGCTCAGTTTTCAAGGGAAATTCTGACGGATTTTTCCCAGATTCTCGCCATAGTTTGTGATCGAGTGTTTACTCTCACTTTGACAGGTTTTGTCAGTTTGGACACAGTTTTGTGTTTTTGTATCCACTCTCGCAAGAGTGAGGAGTTGTATCTTTCTTTGCTTGAGACAATGGTTTTCTCTCGGGTGGGAGAGTCTTGTGATCTCGAGCATTGTTTGCCATAGTTTTGCAGAGCTTATGCATGTATGTTGAGTGTAGTTTGATGCGCATTGATTGCTCATTGTATTGAGCTTGCAGGACAATGGTTATTTTGTGTTGATAGCCATTGTGCGTCGAAACTCTGGTGAAATTTTCCCAGGAGTTTTATGCGTATCATTTATGCGATCTAGGTAGAGATTGCGGGTTACCCTCAACATTTGCATGCGGTGTTCTCTGCAGGTGGGAGATTTGTGCGTGTGTATGCATCGATACCGCATAGTGTGGGCTTGGTGATTAGCTCACAGATTGCAGTGTGATACTAGAGCAGGCGAGGCTTGTATTGACATTGCGGGAGCTCTATTTTGGAGTGTGTCTCACAGGTTTTACATTGTGTTTCTGGCCATATTTGTAGACAGTTTCCAGGTGTTGTTGGTGAGGTGGTTTTGCTTTCTAGTTTGCTACATTGTGCTCATGGCAGAGACAGGTGATCGCTCGGATTATGATCTCTCCGAAATGTGCATGTTTGATGGGTCAGACTTTGCAGCATGGAGAGAGTGTATGCTTAATGCATTGACACAGCGAGGGTTGCATCAACCATTGAGTGGTGATGCAGGTAGACCTTCAAACATGTCTCACGATTAGTGGTAGGAGCTAGAGGAGATGGCACTATCTACACTCTCTTTGCACCTTGCGAAATCTGTATATGCTCTTGTTATGTATGAGACTACTTCGAGAGCACTTTGGCACATATTACATGATATGTATGATAGATCTGAGTCATCACGGACTCGTGTGAGACATGTACATTCACGAGCACACCGACAGGTGACATGTTGGTATTGTGGTCATTCTGGACACGTTAGACGGCGCTGTTTTCGTCGTATGCGACATCGTAGGAGACATGACAATCTCAGAGATATATGTAGTGATGCCATGGACTCAGTTGCTTTGACAGTTGAGGCAGATGTAGTGTCGGAGTATACTAGTGACGGGGATGTCACTTTTATCTCGAGCTATGCACGAGATGCTATACATGTGGATAGTGCACTCCCTTCGCAATGGTTGCTAGACGCAGATGCTATGTTTCATGTCACGCCGCATCGTGAATGGTTTTGTAGCTATTCTAGCGGGATGCTTGGCAGTGTACATTTGACCGATGGAGCAGTGCATGCGATAGCAGGTGCAAGAGATGTGAGACTGTCATTACCGAGTGGTGCATCTTACTTGTTACGACATGTGCGCTATGTACCAGATTTGATAGTGAGTTTGATCTCAATTGGTCAGCTTAGAGATTGTGGATGTCAGATTTCGCTACGAGAGCGAGATTTTGTGATGCATTTGGGTTCGCTAGTGATTGCGAGAGGTGCAAGGAGTGGTACAGGTTACTTATGATGTTGTTGTCTCAGTGATCATGCAGCCAGGTAGAGAGCGAGAGAGCAGGCGAGTCTCTTTTGCTTGTGGGTTGCAGGATGCTTTGCATGGAGTGCAGAGCAGTGACCTTGTTGTGTAGGTTGCGTCTACGGATGCACAGGTAGAGCGGGACAACTCTAGTGAGTCACAGCAGGATGAGTCATCAGAGGTGATGACAGAGATGGTTCACATGGATGCTAAGATGTCGGCTATTGTGCAGTCATTTCTTGATATGCTTATGCCAGAGCTTGATGCAGATTCAGAACAGATGGATACTCTTGGTACACATGTGATATGTGGTGGGCACGAGGAGTCACTCCAGAGCTCGAAGTCAGAGTGCCATGGTCTCTATGATAGGGGACAGGATTGCCATGAGTTGAGTTCTGAGTTGGAGGTGGCAGAGGTTGCCAGGGTTGCATCAACGTTCGGTGTCCTCATGTACGAGATGCTGATCTCGAGGCCCAACATAGCAGCTGCAGTGGGAGCATTTGCAGAAGGGTTGATTAGTTGTTCGATGATTGATCTCGGCATAGAGCATAGGGGAGGTTTGCAGGTATTAGACCGATACTTGCAGGAGTGCATGAGCTCTTGTAGACTCTTTGCAGAGCTTGGAGCTAGCTCTGTGTGGCTTCCGCAGCGGGATGTTTGTCTATCAGTAGAGCCAGATGCACTAGCTGATTGAGAGTCAGTGGGCATAGGTTGAGAGAATCTCTCACCTTCTATTGGTTGTACACTAGTAGATCTTGCTTAAAGGCACATTGGCCTTTAAGTGGGAGGTTGTTGGGGTTAAGGCCTATGTGCCTTGACCGGTCGCCCAGGTCATGGGCGCCCGCCCACTGTTACCCTATACTTATAGTGAGTATACTGTATAGGGGGAGCTTCCACTTCACAGTCTCCCCACCCATATCGTGTGTGTGTCTCCTTCTCTCTCTCTCACTCTTCGTCTGTGGTGCTCCCCGATCCCCTTCATCAAGTGCACTCAAGCTTTATGGCTCCCAGCAAAAAAGCCACTGTTGAATCATCTGAGGTAGCATTATACTGGGTTACTGGTTTTTTCAAATTTGTCATTATCAATTGCCTCTTGGAAATTTCTATAGGACTTATGATGGTCTTGTTGTTTCTGGATGTTTAAACCATACTGTTGTAGTAAACAAAGAAACTCTGTTACTGCTACTCTTTTTGAGGTTTTGGTTTGGAAAGAAGAAGATGTTACAGTAATGGTTTTTGTTAAAATCGTATTGGCCGATTGGTCCTTAGACAAAAGCTGGCTCAAATCTCTTACTAATGTTATTTTGGTTCTGATTATTTTCGGCCGGTTGAAGGTGACTGGTGTTCTTTGCTGGCAGCTAGTTCTCACTTTACGTTTGATCTCTTGAAGATTCCACACTGTTTTACCGTATCATGGTAATGATGGTACCATTGTTTTATGGCTACAACAAGAGCCGGTAGTATTAGGAATGAATGGATTAAGAAAATAGATTTAGGAAATGAGTGATATTAATTTCATACTGCTGCTTTTTAAGCTCTTTTCCTGAACATAAGTTGCATGGAGGGGTTGAGTTGGGGTTGTCTTGCCAACCGATCTATTGCCAATTAACTTGGGAGTATCTAACTGGTTACTAATTTGTTGGGCTTTTTTCGTCTCTCGTGCTTCTTAGAGATAATGCGAGTTGGCTCACATGCTATAATTACTATTGATAAAACATGTCGGCTAGGAATGGATGGATATGGATATAATATGGCAGCTGGAGCTGTGTATAACAAATTATGTTTGGTTATTGGCATTGATCTCTTTTGCTGGTGCTATTTTTGAGGTTTTGGTTAGGGCTTGACCTACTGTTCAAAGCAGTGACTGATGTCGGTTAAATATCTCACCTATGCTCTTTTTATACTAGCCTTATCGAAATTCTGGAGGTAAGTATACTGGCTGTTCTTTGGTGGCTGACAAAAATGTGTTCCAGTTGGTAATACCCATTACTGACCTGATATTGGTGGCCTTTGAATATGGGCATTGGGTGGAGTAGTATTGGGAACTATGATATATTGGATAGGGCTTTATTGTTGCTGTTCAGGGACTGTGAACTAGCATCATTTGCTGTTGCCTCACTTGAGAAGGATGATACATCTGGTACTTAGATACGGTATTCGGTCGGAATTTGAGAGGGGATTAACCTTGTATCCAGCCATGTTGGGTAGATTTGACCCGCCCATTATGCAGTTCTGCTCCTACTTTTGGCTTACAGGTGCTTGGGTGTACCGGTTTTACACTCCTTTAAATATGGTAAAATAATTGGGTTGGGGTTTGTTATATCTCCTGCTTGCTATATAAGCAACTTAAATACTTTGTTGTTGATGCTACAGCTGGTAGTGATTTTTTACTGGAGGTACTCACAACTCAGATCGAAGTGAATCTCTTTTATTTCTTATCTAGGAGATATTCTCTTTACTGCTGATGATACAACTATTTTTTTACTAGATATATATCGTTTGGTTCGGTCACTTTTCGTAAATATCTATCGCCTATATGTATTTACATCTAATTGGCTACTAATTAGTGTGGCTTTTTTCGTCTCTGGTGCTATTTAGAGGTAATGTGAGCTGGCTCACAAGCTATAGTTACTATTGGTAAAACGGGTTGACTAGGAAATGGATGGCTATGGATATAATATGACAACTAGAGCTGTATATTACAAATTGTGTTTTGATTATTGGCATTGATCTCTTTTACTGGTGCTCTTTTTGAGGTATCGGTTAGGGCTTGACCTACTGTTCAAAGTATTGACTGATGACGGTGAAAACTCTCACCTAAGCTCTTTTTATACTAGCCTTCTCGGAACTTTAAAGGTAAGTATACTGGCTGCTCTTTGGTGACTGACAAAAATGTGTTCCAGTTAGTAAATACCAATTACTGACCTGATATCGGTGGCCCTTCAGCATGTGTATTGGGTGGTGTGATATTGGGAACTATGGTATGTTGAATAAGGCTTTATTGTTGTTGTTCAGATATCGGCAACTAACATTATTTGCTGTTGCCTCACGTGAGAGGGGTGATACATTTGGTACTTAGATACTGTATTCAGCCTGAATTAGAGAGGGGATTGAACTTGTATCCAGCCATGTTGGGTAGATTTGACCCGCCTATTGTGCAGTTTTGCTATTTTAGGCCTATTATCGGACATCACCGGTTCTGACCCGATTGACATCTTGAGGATAATTGTCTGATGGTAAAATACAAAATGCCTAAAATTTGAAAGATTATTATCCTATTAGAATAAGGAAGATTTTGACTTCAAAAACTGCATTAACTCACTTTCAAAAAAAAGTTTTTAAGGGAGAATGAGCTCTTTTATAAGATGGAATGTAAGGAGCAATTGAAAATAATCCTTTTTGGCCTTATTTCACAGTGAAGTAACAAACTTTATACTGGGAATTAAAATATATGTTTCAAAATTTTGAGCTAACACTTTGATTATATCTGGTTCTTTAAAATCAAAGAAAATTTACACATCATTATGATTTGCACAGCATGGTTTTCTTCTTAGGATAGTACCAGGGTGACATGGATGACAACTAGGTCACCCCAGTTACCTGTTATGCGGTTTGAAAACTAACGAACAATTTGTTTTCTTAGTTTGGATGCACGTAAGGGTGTCCTTTCCTTGGCTGCTATTTGAGGGGATGTTATGCTGTACACTGATACTGTAACACTAATCAGGACCTTCTTTCCCTAATATGGCATGATACTATGATGTATTGTTTTTGATATTCAGTCGAAAGGAATACATGATTTGTACTATATACTGTAGACATAGGTCTTTGAAGTTTGTCTCATGTGTTATGTATATTGTAAATAGTTTAAACTCTCTCTCTCTCTCTCTCTCTCTCTCTCTCTCTCTCTCTCTCTCTCTCTCTCGGACAGTTGTGGGTAATAGTCCCAACAGTTTTTCCTAAAATGATGGGCATATATACAAGCTAAGGAAAAAGGACCTTTAAAAGAGGGAAAAGTGCCTTGGCAGTTCTAAGTGCATACACACACATCCCTACCATAATATGGAAGTACATTGGAGCTCACCATTGTCTGCAAATACATATTGTGTACTTTCTTATTGAAGGTTACCTTGAGGACCTTTTCAAATTTACCAAGGGCCACTTTAGATGTGCTAAGGTTTTCTCCTTGAGAATTGACCACCGCTTAGTGCATTCACTAGCAAAGGATACGGTTGTAACTTTTGTCTAAGTGATTCTCATTGCAAAATTTGCAAGTCAAATTTTTTGAAGTAGGCTGCCATCCTCAAGAAAGTAGATTTGCAAAAAAGTTTATGCATGTTCTATGTAAATCTCTAGATGAGATTGTGTTATCCCTATGCTAACTCCCCTGAAGCCTCCACTATTAGAAAAGCCTCTATATTATGTGCATTCAAGTAATATTTCAATAATCCCATTTCCTTTAAAACATGTTGATGTTTGCCAAAGGTGATTTAAAAAACCCCTTCTCTCGATGTTAACCTTTTCTTTAAGCTAGAAAATCCTCTTAATGAACTCACGTGCTATAGTTACAAATTTTTAGGTGGAACCCACAAAGCTAACTTTGTACATTTGACCTACATTATGAGGTCGCTACCTCCTATTTATGAGCCAATTAGTGAAGTTGTTACGGGAGCGAATCACACCACCTATAAAGTGCATGCAACACTACCTAGATCAGCATAATGTCAATCGAGGACACAGATGGCAAAATAGGCGCAAGGAGGCAGTCTCCAAAGCTTGTCAGGCTGAGACCATCCCACACATACAACACTCTGGAAGGCCAACTAAACCACAATCAAGAATCTCACTGCTCTCAACTACACCACCACCAACCCACATACACACAAACGGAAGGAAACTCACCAAACCATACCAGAATCGTATGAAACTTAAGGAACACCGTCCCCTCACTAGGATACACCTATCCTAAAGCCTCTACACTCAAAACCCTCACTCTAGACCCATCTGTAGAAAACGCGTGTGAAGACAGAGCAAATTTTTTGGAAGTGCATGAAACTGAAATCTGTGAGTACATATGCCTAGCTTATGCCGCCACAATTCTAACGACTACTTGCACGCAACAAACATACGTTATTTGATATACTGACTACCGCAAATAGCGTGTAGATGCGTATGTGTACATGATCTATTTTGCATGGAATGCTTGGCGTTGATGCATAGCTCTCTCTGAGCCTATCGTGATGGTGCAATCGAATCTCCACTGTGATGAATGAGCAGGGAGTAGCTCCAGGATGAAGCTCATGCTCTCTCTCTTTCTCTCTCTCACACAGTCGATGGTAGCTTAAAACTTGATTATGATAAAAGTTCTTCTTACAAATGACCTAGGTACCTTATATACTAAAGCTACCACAAGTTAAACCTAAAATAGTGTTCAAGGGGTTAAATGGCTTTGAATTTACACTTTGGAAGTGCCATTGCACCCCGGCTTCTGCAACTAGCTTAGCTACTCATTACAAATGATGTTTTTAACCATAATCCATAGCATTTCATAACTTTCAAAAAATAAGGCTTTGTTGAGTTATGTCGTACTGTTGACCCACGATTCAACATCCCCCCCCCTCCTAATTCATGTCGTCCCTGACATGACCTGGTTGTCAATGTTGGTGCGGTCTATGTTGTTGTTTTTGCTTTTGTGCTCCACTGCTTGTACTTTTGTCAAACCACAACGAGAACTATGATCCATGAAAATCATAATTGATGAAGAACTTAATGTCCTTCACTGCCAAGCCCCGAGCTACAACATCTGCTGCTTTCATTATAGGGCTATTGCCAGATCTAAATTCAGAAAGAACCCAATCTTGTTCAACTTGACTCTTATCATCATGGATAGATAAGGCTCCATCCATCACTCGCTCCAGTAACTCTGCCAATTTTGAGTATTTCTCGTTCTCAAAAACAACTTCTACAATCTTTAGAATTGAATGATTGGCTTTCAGATCTTGTGAGCCAATGACAACTTTGTAAGGATTCCGTAGAAATTGTATGTCTAGATCTTCAACTTCTTTAGGCCAAGTTGCACTCCAATACAAAGTCTGTTTGTGAGGCCAAATCTGGGAGATAATTTTTCTAATTTGAGGTTCAACACCCATGTCCAACATTCGATCTACCTCATCAAGGTCAAGATATGTAACCCTGCAAAGGTTGGTTTTTCTACCATTTGTGTATGCTCTTCTTTGTTGGTGACTCCTTTGTTCCTGCATCAAGGGGATCAAAGTCGCATTTGCCACTGTTAGCATTTGTGTGCTGTGTTAATCATTATACTACTTCTACTTGATACATGACTTAAATACAGCCCGACAAACCCCAGTTAACTCCCCAAGTTAGTAACTTGCTTCAGAAGGGCCGTAATCAGTATCATTCACGATAGATGATCATTTATGAACTATCATTGTCCATTTGTCCTAAAAGCTCATATACATGATGTACAGCGTATGTAGGTGGCTAACATGGCTTTAGATTTTAAAGAATTGCATCTTTGGATAGGGGTTTGACTTCTATCCCTTTTTTTTCACCCTTAGCTTGTATTCTCTATTCATAGCTGAGTGACAAAGTTTGGCTTGATTTGGACTTGTATTTGACACTTTTTGGATTTCAGTCTCGAAAATGGTTGATGGCCATCTCTGGCACCTTCAGGCTACCAAACACATGTAGAACCAATGATGATGACTAGAATTTGGCTTGATCCTTGGTTGCTAGTGCAGACATTTATCGTGATAGATGTCTGAATTGTCATTTTTGCACCTTTTGTTCTTGTTAGTATTGTTAGTCCCTTTTGTTTGTTAGGCTTCAATAAGTCACATACAAGATAGAAGATTTACAGTATAAAGATCTATTTCCTGTATACCGCCTTGTAGTCACATGAAGTGTCTGATAGGAAACTTTATACTTGATGGGTGCTTTTGTTTAGTGGATCACCAACTTTCTCTATCCTTGTAGTCCATCGTGGAGTTTAATGACCATTCTCATTCATTTTTGGCCTCATATTGTTGTCGAAGGTTGATCAACATTCTTTTCTTACCTCTGACATTATAGCATTGTGCATATGGCTTTTGAGACATACCTCGTAAAGTTTTGTCATTTTCCTGTAGCTTATTCTCTTTTTAGCTCAGGCATCTCTTCAGTCTGTTCGTTACCTGGATTATGGATTTTTTCCTGTTTTTCTAGAGAAAATCTAAAAAAACAACTAAATAAAAGCAAAAAAAATCAACTCAATAAAAAGCAAAATCATTCTAATAGAATTCTAAATGCTATGTACACTATACACATGTCTCTAGGGCTCATATATGGTTTTTGTCCCCGTACTCCTCGTATAACGCTATTGTGAGGGCATATACTCGGGATTTTGTAAAAAATATATCACAATCAGATGCAAAAATTCAATACAACTCACAAACAATTGCCCTCTAATATTCATAATATTAGGTCTGCATTTAGAATGCCTCCCCCTCCTATTTGGAGTCCTCCTTGACGACAGGGTATCCCCAAGGGTATGTGTTGTGCTTAGGCAATAAAAAATTGTGCCTATGCAGGCTGTGTAATGTAGCCCTATTATGCATACACAATCAATGCATGCAAAAAGTTTATGATGTGCAAGATGTGGCTATAAGCAATTTTCTCATTGGCATTTGCTGGCGAGGCTTCCTATTCTAATCAATGTGATGTTCTTTGAAGCTCCTGTGTCATTTGCTTGATTGAAGGTTGTAGAGATTTTTTGAAAGCTTACTTGTCTATTTGATGCTTCTTTGGAATCCATTTTAGCCTTGTTGTTGGTTGTCGTATTTGGCATTGTTCCTCAGTAGTGGATTCTCTTCTAGCTGTATTGTAACCGTAGGAGGATTTGAAAGAATTCAAGCGACGACGCATTGAAAATAGTGTTATTGGTTTCCTTTGGGACCCACTTCTTCGTGATTACTAGCCGTTTCGTTGATGCTGCTCATTTGGGAACCCATACTTGTCCTTGCTTCGTTTGTGTTTGAATAGACTTCTTTGGGACCCACCTTGTCTTTGTGTGAATCACCAGTGGTCTTTGCTGTAGCCCGTGTATGCTTGGTTGAGGACGAGATTCAGGACTTGGGAGTTGATATTTTAATCATTTTGGAATCCAAATAAACTCCTGATCTCTTTGTGCTTGAATCACCTTCTTTGGAACCCAAATCTAAGTTGCAAAAGCTTCCAACTTTTGTGATTTTCTTAGTCGTTCTTGCACACTTTGATTGTTTTCCTTTTGGTGTTGGATCTTGTGATTTTTCATCAAAGATCTTCATCTTCTTAATCCATACCTGTTTTTAGCCGATCTAGCTCTTTGGTATCCGAATTTGTCAAACTTTTGGGCTCTGACTTGTTGTTCGTTGCTCTTGGCCTTCCTTGGTTGTTACTGGAGCTGGTAGTGATCATGAGGACCTGAGTTTCTAGTAGGGGATGTCATAAGAATCATCACTATCATTGCTATCCTCAACAAGTTTATATTCTAGCACTTTCCCTTTGTGGTTTGGCTGGTTATGGAAAGTTACGTTTGTTTTCTCTTGGATTGTTGTTTTTGGGAGGGATTTTCTAGCCAATTGAGTAGAGCATTGTTAGCCCGTTTGACATGGCTATCTTCTTCTTGACAGGGTCATTTCTTCCTTTATAGAAGCCATGTATGAGGATGCTTGTTGCGATTGCATCCCCAACATCAAATATTTTGGCATCCACTTTTGATGCACTTTATTCTTGTAGCCGTGACATTGGTTCCTGGGTCTTTGATTTGGAAAATCATAAAACCGTGCATTGGTTAAAGTGTTGTTCGTGTCATGTATTGGGTTGTCTGGATTTCCATTTTCAGCAACATTTTTTGAAGATCCAAGTGCTCTACGGAGTCATAGAACTCGTATTCTTCTCTTTTTTTTTTGATTTGCCATACTCCTTTGTTTGCTCTTCATCTTGAGAACTTGTTGATGCCTTGTTCTCTTTGTTTACCTGGATCACACTCACTGCAAAGTAAGGAACAACATCATAGCCATCTTGATCACAAAACTTTTTTGTTGAATCGTCTTGAATAGTACACACACCTAGAGTAGCCAAGATGTGTTCCCATTCAAATGGATCTAAAGATTCCTTAGGAAAGGGTTCTGGGATATAATCCTTATCTTTGATTTCCCTTTCTAGGATACATTCCTCTCGCTTTAAGCTTCTGCATTGGGAAGCTCCACACATCCACAGTTCTTTAGGCTTACCCAAAAGTGATGGAAGTTTTAATCTTGCTATTGTAGCGGAATCAAACTCCTCCACAGGTGTTCTCGTCACATCCTTGTAGCTATGTTCTTTGAAGTTTATCCTTGTCGTGGTTTCCATATGTCTCAGGTAGATATGGTTGTAAACCCCCCCAATCTTGGACCTTTTTTAGTAGTCGCATGATTGGTCTTCCTAGAATGATATCATAGTTTTTCTTCTTGACAAATTCAACAATAGCAAAGGTGTGCTCATACCTAATGCCACAAGAAGCAACAACTATTTTTAGCAGTTCTATGGGTCTTTTCGTGTGTTTGTCTGCAAGCTACAGTTTCATCTTGGTAGCACTCACTGCTAGTTTTTCCCATTTTTCTAGATATCTTTTGTTGCGATAGCGACACCGACTCTGCTGTCAAGAATTGCCATGGTTTTTACACCTTGAAACTCCATAGGAAGAGCGGTGTTCCCATCTTCTCCCTCATAGTATTCTCCGACCTTGTTTTATGGCACTGGCCTAGTGTTTAGCTGAAAATTTTCCCTTGGGGGCGGAGGCCCCCGAGACTTTTTTTCGCCGGAATATTCCTTTTCGCCGGAATATTATGGCCGGACGGCGGTCGAAAAGTGGTCGGAAAACAACCGGTCGGTTGGCCGGTGGCCGGTAGTCAATGGCCAATGGCCGGTGGTCGGAAGTCAATGGCCGGTGGCCGGTGGTCGGAAGTCAATGGCCGGTGGCCGAATTCAAAAGCGGACTTGTCTTCTCAAGGGCGGCCACACATGGGCGGATTGGAGGGTCCGATTTGGACTTATTCGCACAAGGGCGGCTACACATGGCTGTCTCTCATAAGAGAGGGCAGCCCTTTTGGCCTATAAAAGGAGGCCATTTCTACACACATTTCATAGTGTGAAGTTGATGCAACAAGGTGAGTGTGAGGTGGTGAGAGTGAAGCAAGGCGGGAGCTCCATTAAGGGTATAATCCCTTTGTAAACTACTTCTTGTTTTGAAGTACCAAAGCCATTGAGTGGATGCTTTCCCGTGGACGTAGCCCACATTGGGTGAACCACGTATATCGTGTGTACTCTCTCTCTCTCTCTCTCTCTACACTATAATCTCGTGTATATAAATTTGTCTCTCTCCATTAAGTAATCTACTCAATTATCTATTTAGCTACGTCTTATTTCCTAACATGATCCTTCCTCAATTCGAGTCATTGGTTTTTTTACGCCAAATTTCTCTAGGCATTTTCCCACAGTAGTCCACATGTTGGGTCGTATTTTGAGCAACTCGGCTAACGTTATCGTACAAGTCACAAGTGTTGACAAAATGTATATCAGCCCTTTATAGTTAACAATAACATCTAACTTGGCCTCATGCTCTTCCGTACAGGACGGTAGTGTTCTTAGCGAATGGGGTTGGCTATCCATAGACTGTACATATCCTTTGTCTCCCCAATATGATTCCACTTCTATATTCATTTGAGATTCAGTCTCAAATTCCTCTATTAGTGGAAGAGACACTCCTCTCCCATCGCTAGTCCGGTTTACTTGTCTGCTTAGCTCACTCGCTTCATTGGTCTCTCTAACTTGTTTTCACAATTTGTCAAGACCATGTATTTCTTAACAACTGTCCGATATAGCTAGGTTAAATCCTTCAAAAGAGTTATCCGCGGCATTCAACACTATCCTTGGCTCTAATACTGGTTCCTTGAGATTTGGTCCATGCTTGTGACTCTAATCTAGCTCTTTTTGTTCCTGGTTTGGTGGGGTTACTAGTGTGGGTGAGACAAGGATCACATCCTCATGTTTTCCAATTGGTGGTTCTAGTAAATCTTGGGCTATTTGAATCATTGTTTGTCACATTTCAAGCCTTTTTTTTCTAGTTCCGCATATGGATATGTCATCCACCTTTGTTCTTGGGTTTGGTTGTTTTTGAGCATCATTTCATACGCTCTCAAGAGGGCATCTAATGGCTCATTAACCTTCTCCACCAATACTGATCCTCCTGAACTAGCAGTTCTCGGTTCACTTTCCATGGATGGTTCTTATGGGGGTTGAGACATCCGTGTAAGAGGAGGTGCAACCTTTTCCTCATGTTGTCTTATCTTCTCTTTAGCTTGGGTAAGCTCCTCAGCTAGGGATTTTTCCTCTCGTTCCCTATGTGCTTTCATCCTAGCCTTTCTAGCTTTCCAGCTATTCCGTTTTCTCTTGGGCTTTTGACTAGGTGCGTCGATCTTTGGTTCACCCATCTTTGGACTCATGTTAGTTTTTGTTTTCTATGTCTCTGGATTCTCATTAGCTTCCCTTTGAGCTTGTGCTCAAAGGTATTACATTTTTGTTTCCAAGCTACTGGGTAGTTGAATGATACCTGAGACATTTGTTGTGATATTTATGACTCGATTTGGGTTTTTTGGAAAATCGAGGATCAAGTGAATGATGCCACAATCAAGAAAATATGCATTTACTTGAGTGATCTCCATCTAAGGACATTGTTTGACCAAGTGGTTGTCACAACTTTTGTGACAATCTATCTCTGATCGAGGAGCTTCTTTTGGCATTTCCTCTTGGCTGTAAACAAGCAGTGACCTAGCTAATCCTCTCTTCACAATGAACCGCAATGTCCTTTCATCCATATCATACCTTCTTTCTTCACATTGAAACGCGGGAGGTGGAGGTTGTACCGGCCTCACCACTCCACGTGCTTCTCTCATCTTCAGTCGCTTCAAAAGGAAATATTCAAAGGAAATATTTGCTTTGGTTGTTATAACACATTGTAGTTGGTACTAGCGCTTGTTTATTAGATGTTTCCATCATTGGCGTGTATCTCATGTGTATAGGCATTCTAGCACCTGGAAGTAGAGGTTGTTGTCCCAATGCAGGCTATGGCCTTGCAAACCCTACTGGTCCTGGTGCATTCCCCGTAATGTATCTAGGTGGAGTAGGTGCTACTGGAATAGGTTGTACATACCTCTCCCTAGCATATTCCATGCTATCTATAGTAACACTCTTCCATCGTATGGTTTTTCCATTTTCTCTTAATTTTGCACCACTTAGGCTCCCTCGAATCAGACCTTACAAGAGGAGTTCACCTCTTGACCATTTTGTCGACGTTTCTTGATCGATAGGTGCTGTTGGGTTTGCAATGGTGGACTCACTCAGCTGTGAATCATTGTGCTGAGAGATGTGTCATCCTCTTGACTCTTACAATCCTTTTCTTTATATTCCTCACAATTATCCACGAGATAAAGAGATTTTTTAATCGATTTGTGTAGCGTTAGCCTCCTTATCATATGCAGATCCTTTTGAAGACCTGCATGTCTCATTCCATGGATAAAGATCAACATCAATCGTGCCTGCGTAGGTAGTTTTGCTCTTGGACATAACTTGACATATCTCTTGAGCCGTAATGTTGCCTTGCGTACCGATTCACCCTCTTTTTGCTTGAATCTGTGGATTTGTGAAACCGTATTGTGAGCTATGCCTTTCTACCATAATTCTTTAATGAATCCTTTCAACAGCTCAATAGAGTCTCAAAATTGCGTTTTTCCACTAAGTCAAACCATGTAGTAGTGTCATCTTCTAGAGTCAATCCAAATCCCGCAAATTGTGTTGCAAAATCCAAATATTTCTCTGCTCTAGTTACTCTTCTGAAAACCGCTACATGATCTCTCGGATCTTTATCTCTGGAGTATTTCCTGTTTACCCATTTTTGGATTTGGTATGGTCTAACCCACTGATTGTCAACAAGTCTAACCATAGACTCTCCCAATCCTACTCTCGCTTCATGCCTTCTACTATGCCTAGGCTCTTTGAAAGGAGTGGTCATTCTGTTGGAGATTGGTAGATTGTGGAGAATCACTTGAGGAGGCACGTCTTCCATCTCTGTGATCATTTCATCTCTCGTTATCGCTCTAGAAGGAAATCTAGGTGGCTTCCTTTTTGGAATTCTCATAGGAATCCTGATGTTTGGTGGAGGTTTATGTGGTCCTTCATTGACCAAATATCCACCTATTTCTAGTGCATTATGTGGATTTGTGCTTTCTATAGCTCTGTATTCTCGTCCATACTTGTTAACAACTATAGATTCCCATTGACAGTCGACTTTGTATGTATAGACATATAAGAGCTTGTAATCTGTCAGCTCTTCTGGGTATGGGTCTGAGCACCTATAAAGGTTGACCTCATCGCCATCAATGTTTCTATATAGCCTTTCACTCTCATAATCTTTCATCCAAACTCTCTCAACAAAATTGGTCTTTATCAACTGCAAGTTTGGAAGATCCATTGTGGACGAATGCTCTTCTACTATTGGGATCTCGAAGCTTGTGTAAGCTGAGTTTGAATCTAAAGTGGACATGATTTTTGGGCTTATCAATTGTTAGTGCGCCCGATGTGTCAGGGCACTTACTTTCTGATTGTAACTAAGGTCTTAGCTTTAAGCCTTAGGGGTTTGTTTAAGCACTTTATGCTTAGTTAGTTTTAAAACATTCGAATGGTCATATGGCATGTGGCAATTTTCGGATGTAACCGACATGAAATTTTTGGAGATTCCCTATAGTTGTACTGCTATTTTTCTTTGTAGTTCGATGGTGATGATGAATATACAGTGAATGCAATACTTTCTTATCTTAATTATGGTGTTTCTTACTCATCTACTCTGCAGTTCTGTGATCAAATGTGCAATCTCCTGCCTTGTTTATCTTTTTACTGCATGTTTCTTGTACAGATTACTTATTAGGGCTGTGAGCCCCTAACACTTTGGCGATCCTGCAACTGGTTTGAATTCAGCTTGAACCATATGGCACTCAGGAATGTAGCAGGGAATTGATATGTTGGTTGATATAGACCACCTGCATGAATTTTCAAATTGGGTACCCCCGCAGTCTGAGGAATATGCAACAAAGTTCTTGGAGGAGTTCTTCCCAAATCTGCCAGGAGAAATCAAAATTGCAATTTCTGACAAGGTAGTTACATCATTTTTACCTTTCGGGGCATGCAATTTACCTTCATGTTAAAGTCTGTATGAAAGGAAAGTGTTGGTACATTATTTAAGACAGAAAAGAAGAAACAATGTATGAGTGGGTCAGGGCATGGGTCCAATTTACCACAACACTCATATGCACAAGGTTTAGATTGAGAAGAGAGTTTGCTGCAAGGGGAAGACAGGAAGAAGAGTCGGGTAGTGATGACCAAGAAGAACCTGTAAGGGGGCTTGCTGTAGGAGAAGAAACTGTTGGGGCGGGGACTGTACTACAAGAACCTGAACATAGGTTGTAAGAGACCCCACCTGCAAACCAAGGAGGCCAACAAGTAACTCCTCCCATAGCAAACCCACTTTTGGGACGATTGGTTAATGTACTGCTAAGTCAGACAATCTTAAGGGCAAGAAGACAATTGCAGTTTGTACCATCAAGGATAGGTACCTTACCTTTCAATCCACTCGCGATAAGAGTAACACTTCCGATACCTCTAATGGCTGCACCAAATCACAAAGTGGATGCGGCAAAGTTCAATGGGAAAGTCCCAAGATGCTGACAGCCACGTTGGCTAGTTTCAAACAAGGTGGCTTGCAAGTGGTTAAGGGGCATTACATCCAGATGTAGTGAAGAAAGAGCATTTTGCAGCAATACTATAGGGTAAGGCCATGGATTGGTTCTTTCAGTATGGCATGGCAGCTTTTGTTGATTATAATGATTTGAGGTAGAGATATTTATTAAGGTTCAAGAAGGATAAAACATCCAAAGACATTTTGAAGAATTTGAGGAAATTGAAGCAGAAAGATGTGTTGGTTGAAGATTATGCACATAAATTTAGGAATTTGAATAATAGATTGGAGGCAGTACAACAACCTTCTATGGAGCAATTGGGAGACTACTTTTGTAAGGGACTCAAAAGGGAGTTCAGAAGTGCAGTAGCAGGGAGAGCCCCGTTAGCAAATGCACAGGATTTTACTGATTTGGTGGAAGTAGCTGCAAGAGCTGAAAGAAGATATGGAGGTAAGTCAGAACTAAAGGAAAAGAAGAAGAAGAAGACTAAGGATTTAGACTCACAGTTAGAAGAGTCAGTCAGAAGATGAAGATTCATATCACGATACTGAGGAGGAAACTGATACTAGGGAGGAAGATTGATCAGAAAAGAAGAAATAAAAAGAAGAAGAAGCAAGAAAAGAATAAGCAGAAGAAAGATAAGGGTAAGAAAAAGAATGAAAAGAAGTAGGTAAAGGAAGTAGTAATTGCAGATGCAGCCAAAAAAATCATTCAAGAAAAATTGCAGACAATTGGAACGAGTCAGTTTGGAATGTCACAAAAACCATATCGTCAGGTTTGCCAAAGATTTGGTCATCAATATGAAAACTCTTACTATAATCCAGATTTTAGGCGAAGACCTGAGTATAGTACTCAGAAAATGAGGGAGGCAGCTGCAAATGTGGTAGCTCCTCAGGGTGCTAACACGAGATATCAGGGAACTGCACCTCAAAGATGGTTTCAGAACCAAAATAATTGGGGATACCAGAACAGAGGTCAAAATAATATACAACATTTACAATGTAATTATTGTGGAGCAGTAGGAAGACAAGGTCCTGATTGTGAATTGTGGTGTAGACACAAAAATAATAGAGGCGTTCCTATCATTAGGTACAACATTAACAATAACAACAATATTAACAGGCCTCAGGAGTAGAATCAACAACCTCCACCTCAGTAGCAAGAGAGACCTCCAAGTGAGGCTAATTTGGTAGTGCTGGAGGAATGGATAGAAGAAGAATGGATTGAAGAAGAATGGATTCAGGACATGGTACAATTGCATCAGGAGAAATAGAAATCTATTTAAACAGTACAAGATTGTCAGTATACTTAGGGAATGAGTAATCATTACAACTATGATTGTACAAAATGTATCCAAATTGAGGATATTCCTGAAAGCAGTGTTGTAACAAGATAAAAATCAAAGCCACGAAAGGAAATCATGCAGGAAAAAGAAAATCAGGGCCCTGTAAATTCGAAGGAGTAGAAAGAAGTGAGAACAGAAGCACTCAAGGAAGTACAAGAGTCCCCAGGTGGGAATATGTTATCTGAAGAATGGGAGTTTACTGAAGATCCTTGGTTGACCAGGGAAAAAGTACATTAGATAAAAGTAAGACTGCAATGAAAGAGCAGGGCAATGGCGATGAATTTTATGAAGCTTTGTTGTCAGCTCCAATAGCATTTATTGTAAAACAGATGTTGAGGTTGGTACCTGCATTTTCTCAACAATTGTTAAAAAGATTAACTAATGAAGTAAAAAGTACAAACTAGACAATACATAGAGAAAGTGAAGATAAATTTTGTGGAGAAGCATGTGAAGTTCTACCAATGGATGTGGATTACAAGGTACCAGTAGTGGGGGTATCTATTGGAAAGGTGTTTGTTCCAGGAGTTTTCTTGGATGGCGGTTAGGGAGTTAATATTCTCCTAGAGTCGACATGCAAACATCTGAATCTCTTGAAGTGGGACACCAAGGTGGCAGACCAAAGACAGGTTCAGCCTTTGGGAATTCAGAGGAATTTGCAAATCACAGTTGGGGGACTGCAATTTGTTGCCAACTTTGTGGTTCTCAGGTTGGAAGAATCTACTTGCTCTTATCCAATGATGTTGGGAAGGCCCTGGTTAAGAGCAGCAAGAGTAAAGCAACTATGTGGAGCAGACTCTATAGTGATCGAAAGAGGAAAGAAGAAAGTGAGAATGCAAATGGATGCAAAAAGGGTGATATCCCCTAGTTTTAGGGCAGTGCATGCAGAAGGACTGAATATGGTAGAAGAAATCGGTGAGGATGTAGAAGAAGAATTTCTTAGAACTAATTCATCAGTTGTACCTATTTTTGAAGTGGATGTGCAGAAGATAGCAACTAGATATGTTTTACAGCCAGAAGATGATGGAATACAGTTAATGACTCAGAAATCAATAATTACTTAGGGTAGTAAACAATCGAATAACAAGATGGGCAATGAGCTATTGAAGAATGTCATGCCAAGGGTAGGACCGGGCAAGGCCAAGGGCTAGGATGGATGTGCGTTAAGGGGGTTCTTATATTTAGCTAGGCCAAGGGCCTATATAGGACATGGTTGGGAGGAGAATCACACTTTCCAATCCCCTATGCTTTTCACTAGTATTAGAGCTCAGGGGGAGGGAGGAGCTATGGAGGAGGAGGGAGCCTTGCATGTTTTTTGCATGCATGATTGCATGATCTCTCTCTCTCTCTCTCTCTCTCTCTCTCTCTCTCTCTCTCTCTCTCTCTCTCTCTCTCTCTCTCTCTCTCTCTCTCTCTCTCTCTCTCTCTCTCTCTCTCTCTCGGGTGATGGGACCCCGCCCCTACAGAGCCGATGGTGGAGAAGATGGCTGAGGGAAGGCGGGCTTAGCCACGGAGTGGAAGGAAGTCGACCTGCATGCAACCGCTCGCGGGTAGGCTCACCGAGTTCGCGAGGGCAAGTTGAGCAGAGTTCGTCTCACAGCATCTTGGATTGGAAATCACCACACCGCTCATCCTTGAAACCTTCTCTCCCTGTGCAGTCACCCGTAGTAGCTGCCTCCATGGTTTTTTCTCTTGAGTTCATATTATTGAACCTACGGGGTGCCTTAAGTTGGGCACGCTCCCCTGCTAAGAGCCGACTCCCGCGCGATCATGCACGAGATACGACAACAACTCCAAGTAGATAAGCAAGAAGCGACGCCGTCAATTCCCAAACACAAGCTGTAGGAAATTGTAGATGTTAAGGGATCGAGCCTGCAGTTTTTGGAAAGGCCCGTTGAATATAAGTACAGGCACGACTCGACAAAGGGCATGCTAGGAATGCTCACTGGGAGCCAAACCATTACAAATTTGATGGATAAATTGTCGTTATGGGTCTATTCAGGCCTTAATAACCACCCTTGTTGACAGGTCTCAATAACGGTTTTGAGCTCTTCGCAATAATTGAATCCATAGCTCCAAGGAGATTCTCGTCAGACTTCATCAGATCATATTTTTTTCCACTTGTATGCACAAATATACAAGGGATAGTGCAAGTTCGTTTGACTCTGCTGTTTTCAGGGGGTTTATGACAAGAATTTAGGTACTCATGTTTAAGTTTCCATGTCAATTTCGTAATGGTTATGCCATCATTCAAATTTTGTTGAGGTTTGTGCATTCCAACTTAGGCACTGATTGTTGCCCAAGGGGTTGGTTGGAATTTATCAATCATGGCTTGATTGCCATTACAACAAGGTTGTTACTAGCTTGGTCCATTTCATTTCTTTGTATGGATTGGCACGCATGATTGATTATTTATTTTTAGACTTGCATGAACATATGGCTTCTGCATACATGCTTTATTGGCACATCATTTCAGACAAGCACGGTTTGTGTTAAGCTATAGCAAGGCTTGTCAACATTACCAAACGCATGTTATTTTTGTTTTTGAACACACGGTGTCTAATAACCACTCACCGTCAAGCAAGGCTTGAGTGAGTACTACTCTTGTTTACAAGCCAAGCTTCTTGCATGACAAAAGATCAGAGCATGGTAATGCTTGAAGATCTCATGAAGGTTGGCACAGCCTGTTTGTAGGCCTTGCTAACGGCAGCACAAATACTCGGGAAGGTTGACCCTTATGTGCAATGCCATGATGCTATGAAGCACATTGCAGAGCTTGGCTTCTAGGCAAGCTGTTTTCTCGTCATGCATCGAGACATGGATATAAGCTCCACCCATTGTCGACACACATGATCTGATGAGTTTTTCCAGACATCACTAGAGCATGGCTCCGTCTAAGTAATCCAGTCAACCAGATCTAACATATGGTACAACTCGACAAGGTTGATTCTTTTTGAATGCTCGCCAAGGTCGACGTTCTCTTGTTATGCCATTGTAAATTGGCAAGAGTATGTGTTCACTACTATGAGCACCATTATAGTGCACGAGTACTTATGGCTATGAGCCCAATTCTCGAGCGAATTACCAAAAACCTGGCCCCAAGTGGGCAACAAGGTTAGTAAATGTCACGTTATGTTTGTTTTGTATATGTTTTACATTATATTTTGGAAAAGATCTCTCTGCTGTGCAAAGCAAAGTGCTTGGGCAGACTTCATAAGAAGCCACTGTATAAAGCAAAGTGCTTTGCATGTCTTCATGTGCAACATGGATTCTCTTATGTGCCAAGGTATTATCGATTAACTTCAAATCAATGATAATGGCACACATCTTTGCACTACATGGATATAAGCTCATAGTTTATGCAATGTTTCACTGTGATGTATCCATGCCAATGTAATCATGCAAGGCACATTTACCTGGGGATCACATGGTTGAGACCGTCATTGTCGCCAAGGGCAACACCTCTGCATGCATGGCATGCCCGTGAGGTAGATCAACTTTTACCTGAGTACTGTTAACGCTTTCGCTATAACACTAACTACTCTGTCAAGGACAAGGTAAGTGACTCATTTCTTCAAACATTTTTTATGTTTAATCACAAGTAAAGTGCCATACACATGCACCCTGATATAGTCACATTCACATACACGGTAAGTCGATCAAGATGTGACTTACGGTACCTCTCTCTACGAGGGTGTGGTACAAGTATACAGTTGTACGCTTATACGATACACTAAGACACAGACATGTTCAACATTGAGTTATATGCACATGCATACAACACATTTGAATAAGGAATTTTTCCTCATCCCAGCATTGTCTCTCTCTCTCTCTCTCTCTCTCTCTCTCTCTCTCTCTCTCTCTCTCTCTCTCTCTTCCCAACTTCTATGCGGGAAAGGTGAAACTAGGCATGATTTTATGTCAATACGGTAATAGGAAGGGCTAAGAGCCAACAAGAAGGGCTAAGCGCCAATGGGAAGGGCTAAGAGCCATCTATTGCCACCTATTTTGGAATGGCTAAGAGCCATCTTTTTGTAATCCACCAGTGATTGCTTTCACGATCGACCAACTCTATTCAGTTCAGTATCCATCAATTTTAATGGACAAGTTTTTGGCCACCGATGCCAAAGACAAAGTACTCACCGAATGGCGAATCTTAAAGCTCTCTCCCTATGAATCCATCCACAAAGATGTAGACAAGTTTTGGGACCTACAACTCAAACCACTGTCTTCAAAAAGTTGGATTTTGGAGAGCAAAAGCAACAATTTTGTGCGGGATTAACCGAAGAAATGGTGGAGTATGTCAACCCCCAAAGGCCACGTACCATATCGGCGGTAATACACCATACTATGGTGGCATCTCGAATCAATTTCCAAACGGGGGCTAAAAGAAATAATAAGCCCACGGAAAACAAGGGTTCCAACGAGCCTAAGGGGAGGGACATTGTCCAAAAGTCTCCTAAGGGCAACTCCAACAAATCTAAAGAGAAGGGAGTTTACAAAGGTAAAAACAAACTCTCTCCTGAAGAGCTTGAGCGTTATCGCAAGGATAACCGGTGTTTCAAGTGCGGCGAACAAGGGCATGCGTACCGCGCTTGTCCCCAAAAGAACAACCGCCAAGATCCTCCTAGAGCTACCTTGGTTGAAATCCAAGAGGAGGAGACTCACCAAACTCACCACAAAGGATCTCCTCTATGCCATGCTTGGGGAAAGGTAAGAGAACATGATGCTTTTATTCTCTTTGACCTTGGTTCTACTCACAATTTTATATCTATAGAGTTGGCCACCAAGCTAGGCATACAAGCCTACGAGATGGGAGATGTCCTACCCGCAGATAGTGCTTTCAAGGGGCAAGAAGCTTTAGTCACTCCCTTAATCGGGAAATTGAGGCTTCATGTCCAAAGCTATGTGGACAAAGAGGACTTCTTTATCTCTCCTCTCAAGCATGAGGATGTAATCCTAGGGGCACCATGGTTTGATCGCCTGGCTGCCAATGTTAAATTCCCTGAAAGGAGAATCTCCTTTAAGTTCAGGGAAAAAGACATGTATATAGATGCTAAGGAAATGGGTAACACTATCCCCATTGTACA
The DNA here is from genome assembly GCF_014529385.1 of Adiantum capillus-veneris. NCBI lineage: Eukaryota > Viridiplantae > Streptophyta > Polypodiopsida > Polypodiales > Pteridaceae > Adiantum > Adiantum capillus-veneris. Next base: position 24,220,219 of record NC_140954.1, on the reverse strand, counting down.
TACACCAGCTTTCAACAAGTCAATAAAGAGCTCTATTTCTGTGTACATGATTTTTGTTAAAGATTCTCAAAATGAACCTAATGCTTTAGCACAAGAAAATAAAAGCAACCAAAAGGAATTAGAGTTATCCAATTTTCTCAAGGGGTTTCAAGATGTTTTTATTGACGACATCCCTTGTGAGCTACCTCCTAAACAAGGTAATGATGACCATGCAATTGAACTTCTTCCAGGAAGTTCACTGCCTAACAAACCTCCTTATAGAGTTTCTCAAGCTCAATAAGAGGAAATTATGCGGCAAGTGCATGAGTTAGTTGAGAATGGCATGGTTAGGCCTAGCTCATCTCCAGTTTGCTCACTTGTGCTATTAGTGCAAATGAGAGACGGCACATACCGTATGTGTGTCGATTATAGAGCACTAAATAGGATCACTATCAAGAATAGGTTTCCTGTTCCACGGGTAGAAGACATATTTGATAAGCTACAAGGGTCCACCTACTTCAGTAGGATTGACCTAAAAAGTGGCTATCATCAAATAAGGATAGTTGATCAAGACATTGTAAAGACCGCATTTCGCACCACATTTGGTCTTTATGAATACATTGTCATGCCTTTTGGCTTGACCAATGCACCAACCACATTCAACTGCTTGATGGAGAAGCTGTTCAGGCGTCATCAAACCTTCACTAGAGTGTTCTTTGATGATATTATCATCCACTCTAATTCATTAGACGAACACAAGCAACACCTCTAGGTAATATTTCAAGTTTTAAGAGAGAATAAACTTTATGTTAATCGAAAGAAAAGTGAATTTTTCTTGCAAGAGATTCAGTATTTAGGTCACATTATCTCTCAAGATGGCATCCAAATGGATCCATCAAAGTTAGAGGTAATAAAAGGATGGCCTAAACCAAAGAATCTTCATGAACTAAGAAGCTTTATAGGTATGTGTGCATACTATAGATGCTTCATAGAAAATTTCTCACAAATTGCGGGACCATTACATGAACTAACAAAGAAAAGCGTTAGGTATACATGGTCTGCTAAGGAGAACAATGCTTTCGAAAAGCTTATCTCTCAACCTGTGCTTACACTACCGGATCTCTCAAAACCATTTGAGGTCCAATGTGATGCTTGTGGTGATTGCCTTGGAGCTGTTTTGCTTCAAGAAGGGCACGCCATAGGCTATGAAAGTCGAAGGCTCGACCCTGTTGAGCAAGCTCTAGGCATATATGAAAAGGAACTCCTTGCAGTTCTACATGCCTTAGACTCATGGAAGCACTATTTATTGGGAACTCCTTTCATTCTGCGAACGGATCACCAAAGTCTTAAGTACTTCATGATGCAGACCAAGCTCTTCGACAAACAAATGAGGTGGGAAAATTTCCTTTCGCAATTTCATTTTCATATTGCTCACATTGCTGGCAAGCATAATCAAGTAGCTGATGCACTCTCAAGACGGCCAAGAGTGAATGCGGTTTCCATAGCAACTCACAATGATCTATCTTCAATGATAGGTGAGTACGCTATTGATCCCAATTTTAGAGATGTGATTTCAGCCCTTGCATTAGGGAAGAAAGAAGAACCATTTACTTACAAGATGGTTATCTTCTCTATGGCAATAGACTATGTGTTACTAACTCACTACGTGAGAAAGTAATGTATGAATCTCATGCTCCACCTTATGCGGGGCATAGAGGGATTCAGTCTACCTTAAAGGGAATTGAAACATATTTCTATTGGCCTACCATGAAAGTGAACATACCAGAGTATGTTTCTAAATGTGTGGTATGCCAAAAGACAAAATTTGATAGAGGGAAGCAACTTGGATTTCTCCAACCCTTGCCAATCCCTAATTCACCATGGGAGAGTATATCCATGGATTTTATCTTTGGATTGCCTAAGTCTATCCATGGGAATATGGGAATATGGACGATAGTAGATAGGTTCAGTAAACAAGCTAATTTTATACTTGTCAAAAAGACAATCAAAGCCCATAAAATGGCAACCCTCTTCATTTCACAAATTTTCAAGTACCATGGCTTGCCAATGTCCATAGTGTTGGATAGAGATCCTAGAATGACCAGTATTTCTGGAAGGGTCTCTTTGAGAATTTAGGGACAAGGCTAAATTTCTCTTCGGCCTATCATCCACAAACGGATGGCCAAAGTGAAATAGCTAACCTAACCATTCTCGATCTACTAAAAGCCTATGTAACGGAAGTAGATCAAAGATCCCAATGGGAAAAGTACTTACCCTTAGTGGAGTATGCTTACAATAACACTGTACATACTTCCACGGGAAAAGTACTTACCCTTAGTGGAGTATGCTTACAATAACACTGTACATACTTCCACGGGAAAAGCACCTTTCGAGGTAATTGAGGGAAGATAAAAAAGTCCCTTGCTACTTAAGGTACATGGGAAGATCTTCGCTGCAAATGAGTATAGCCGGGACCTACAAGAATCTTTTCAAAAGATTAAGGATGCTATCTCTATCTCACAGCAAAGGCAAAAGGCTGCTTCTGCTGACAAGCACAGAAGAGCCCAAACCTTTAAAGAAAATGATTGGGTATTATTAAAGTTTCCCAAGGCTCGATTAAGGTACATGACGGGTGAGAATCCTACGGGACACCAAAAGTACTATGCTTAACTAGCAAAAAGGTACTATGGTCCCTTCCAGATTCTTAGGCCAATCAATGAGATGGCCTATCAACTCAAGTTGCCCAATCATTGGCTCATACACAATGCTTTCCATGTGAGCCTATTAAAGCCTTACAAAAGAGAGCCACCTCAAGAACCAACTATTGAAGACCCACCGGAGATCAAGGACCAAGAGGAGGTGCTGCAGCCCAAGTCTTACTAAGAGGTGGTAAGACTATCTGACGATATCTTATTAAGTTTAAGTATTATCCTTTTGAAGATGCTAGATGGATGCAAGGCATACAATTAAAGGATAACCTAAACCTTGTCAATGCTTATAATGCTTCCCAAGAGTAAGCAAATGTACAAAATGTTAAAAATGAACACAGTTTTTGTCTTATAAGACTCTCTTTTTCTTTATTGTGCACAAAAATGAAGTAGTATGCATGCTTAGATGAAGTTTGCGGAGACGACGTCTCCCAAACACCAAGTAGAGCTTGTCGCTCTACTATGGGAATTGATAGGACTAATGTGCAGGCATGCTTGTGGCAGCCTCAGGCTCTCAAGCACCAAATGGACTAGTCATCCATCGTGGAATGATGTCGTAGGGTAACATAGGGATCCTCTACCGGCTAAAAAGGACTCATGAATATGCTTTATCTTCTATACACCATCGTCGAGGACGACTATGATTTCAAGAGAGAGGTAATGTCATAATAATCAATATCTAATTCTCCTAAATGATTAAACTGATCATTTAATATGGGGAAGTGGCAGGGGAGAAAAAGCTAGAATATTGGTTAAGCTAGCAGACCGGCCACAGTAGGGATCCAAAGGAGGGAAAATAGGGATCCAAAGGGGGGGCCATCTGCAAAAGAGCCATAAGCAACAATGGGCTAAAAAGACCCTAAGGTTCAGCCCATTAAGACTTCCAAAATGCTAAGGTTCCAAAATTCAAAGGTTGTGTCCAAAGGTCAACTATAGGGGAATTGGATGCTTTGTGTGTGTACAAAAAAAGTCTTTACAATCCCTACTTAGGAGGGGGCGAGCCTTGCATGTAGGGGATGAGAGAGAAAGCCACACACACACAAGCTCCCTTTACACAAAGGGAATGAGGGACACATGTCAGCTCCCTAGGCTAGATGCCCACAAGGTGTACCCAATTCCTATTGGATGGCCTTGGAGGTGGACCAATGAGAATTAGGCTAGAGTAAATCTAGTTTAATTAATTTAAAAATACTTAATAAAGGAACCAATGAGAATTAAGTCCTCTAGAATTGAAAGTATTGAAAGACTATTGCACAGTTTCCCAAGGGGTCCAATGAGCATTCAACAGCCCAATGGCTTGCGTGATTCCTATTGGCCAGGAGGCAAAGGGGTCCAATGAGAGATTAGTTGAATTATTAAATTACCTAAAGCTCTCACAAAAGGGGAAAGGGGGACACATGTCAGAAGGCTATCACTTATGCTGCTTAATTGTCATTGGCTAGCCCTAGGGAGGTCCAATGAGAGAATAGCAAGAGCAAATAGCAAGAGGGGTCGCCCAAGAGAGAGAGAGGGGGCTGATTTTTGCAAGGAATTATCACACACACACACACTCTCACATAGTCTATGTGAGAAGCAAGAAAAAGACTATCTCTTCCCAAGCTTTAATGGAGAGCTCATCACCTACTCCAAGCTTGTGAGATAGAAGCCTACATCGACACACTCTTGGCATGTGGATGCAAATCCAACCAAGAGCCAAGCTCCAATGCATGCTCATCTCCTCTACCAAGCTAATTACTAAGCTAAGCTATGCTAATATGAGTGATTATGTGAGGAGATGTACATCTTTCTCGTAAGACTACTCCTTCTTCCTCTCAATCTACTCTCATACCCTGCTAGCTCTCACCATCTCCGAAGGTGTGTGAGGTCTTGGGTTTGAGGCCGGGGATAATTGATGTTGTGTTTGCTAAGTGTTTTGCTTAGTGCATGAAGCTTTCATCTTCATTGCACTAGCTAGTCTTGAAGGAACACAAAGAATTGTATTGTACAATGTCTCTCTTGATGGGAGAAACCATAATACAAAGCCTTTTGGAGGGGGGACCGGCTCCATGTAAATCCGGTCCTCAATTGTTGTCAATAGCTTAATTTCTCTCTCTTTTGAAAGTATTGTTCATGCTATCTAACTAGGTGTTATGCTTTTTGTTGCTCTCTCCACCCAAGCACTCTTGTAATTCTCATTAGGAATCTATTCTGATGAAATGCCCACTATGTTCATGCTAATTTCCGCTACACACAAGTTTTTAGGCCATTAAATGTTACAGCTCGACTTGTTCGACTTGTTGCAAAAGGTTATGCACAACAAAAAGGCATAGATTATGAAGAGAATTTTGCTCCCACTTGTTTTTTGACTAGTGTGCATTTTTTATGTGCGTTGGCAGTTTATTTTGGATGGGATTTACATCAATGAGACATTGCTATTGATTTCTTGAATGGTGATATATTTGAGGAAGTTTATGTAATGCAGCCTCACGATTTTGTCATAAAAGGAGAAGAAGTTGAAGTGCGTAAATGTAAGAAAGCTTTGTATTGGTTGAAGTAGTCTCCTCTTGCTTGGTATCAGAAAGATGACACTCATTTGGTTAAACAAGGCTTTTGTAATAGTCCAACAGAAAGCACTTTGTATATAAAGCGTGAGGCTGATGCATTTCTCATAGTTGTTCTATATGTCAATGATTTGCTAATTACTGGTGCAAATGAGACACATATTGGTGAATTTAAGGCTGATTTGAATGCTACTTTCAAGATGAAAGATTTGGGGTTGTTACATCATTACTTGGGCAACAATTTAAGCAATGTGATGGTGGTATTACCTTGTGTCAAAATCATTACATAGAGACATTGCTATGTAAGTTTGGACTTGAGGATTGAAAACCTATTGATACTCCCATGGAAACATGTTTGAAATTGTCTTCATGATGCTGGTGATCGTGCTGATGTCCAAACTGCTGGGCTGCCTTATTTATGTATGCTGCTATTCAGTTTGCAATCTCACAAGTCAACAAATTTATGTATAGCCCAACGTCTAAGCATTGGCAGGCTATCAAAAGGATCTTTTGCTACTTGAGTGGCACTTTATATCTTGGGTTGTTTGATCCCAAGGGGGGGATCATTGCCACTAGATTTATATGATTTTTTGGACTTTGATTAGATTGATTTTTTTGACATGCGAGTGTCCATGAGTGGTTTTTGTTTCATGCTTGGCAGTACATGCATATCATGGTTGAGAAAGAAAAAAACTATGGTGAGCACTTCGAGTTGTAAGACTGAGTAAAGGGCATTCTTCACAGCTACAGTTGAGTGTGTATGGCTCAGACACCTTATGGCTAATTTGGGTGTTGTACATGACACTGTCAACATCATCTACGCTGATCTTTCTCAACCATGATATGCATGAACTACCGAGCATGAAACAAAACCACTCATGGACACTCACATGTAAAAAAAGTATTGTGAGCACTTTGAGTTGTAAGGCTGAGTACATGGAATTATTCACAACTACGGTTGAGTGTGTATGGCTCAAACGCCTTATGGCTAATTTGGGTGTTGTACAGGACAGTGTCAACATCATCTACATTGATAGTCAGATCGCATTGGTAGGTGTGAGGAACCCAGTTTATCATGCTTGCACAAAGAACATTGAGGTGAATTACCACCGTGTTAGAGAGAGACTCTCATCAAGAGAGATTAGCATCGCTTAGGTGCTAACATAGGAGAACCTTGAAGATCTTTGCACAAAGACATTTTCTTGTGAGAAGTTTGATGCTTTCCACAAAGCTTTGGGCTTACTCCCCTTTCTAGACTGATCATGTCCTCAAGGCATGGTTCTTTCCTATACACTATGTGCCAGCTCTTGTTCACGGCATCCCTCTTGGGGGGATTTGTTACCATACATATGTCATAGTGATGTGTGTGAACACACCTAGGAGCAATGGGGGCATTTTTTCCCTCACTAGCAGGTTTTTTTCACCTATGCATTGTATATACGCCCATAAGGGGAATTCCAAACTCCAAGAAAAACTTTTCGAGAAATCATAAAACTGAGTAGAGCCAAACATGATTGATATTTAAAAAATCCATAAAAGGCAGTTGCATAGCAAAGACATACAATAGTTCAGCTTTCCCTAACCCCCCCCCCCCCCCCCATGCAACTTATTTGAAAATTGGAATATCCAACTATACTCTAAGGTATCCCTACATCATCATTATATATTGGAATATCCAAATACCTAAGGTATCCCTACATCATCATTTTATATTGGCCACCATGGCTGTCGATTTGTTAGTCCTGAGCTTCCCTTCCTCATGTCTCAGAAGCTTGACACTTATAGTGGCATCCAATTGTGTTGTAGTGGTGCATACAAGCCAACAAGGAAGTTCAAGGCTATTGAATTTTCATACAGTGCACATCGGTTGTTGCCATTCATATCATTAGTAGGAGATGCGTGTGGATGTCTCTGAGAGCTTTGCTTGCTGCCAATTAGAGGTTTTTTTTAAAAGTTTTGGAGGTCGCCACCATGTTCTCTCTCTCTCTCTCTCTCTGAAAAAAGCATCTCTTGAGTAGTCTTATGTTTACAAGTATGGATGCACCATGACAAATCAGGTACATAGACCAAGACGGGAGAGAGGCTTATATTCAAAGCCTTGTTTGGGTATGCTCATAACATCACCCGCATAAATACCTTCACCATCATTCACATTTGCAATTTTCGAATCACTCAATGAAATGGTGAACCCCCCATTACTAGGCGCAATGGAGTAGAGAGCTTCTCCTCTCTCAATGTGGTACCTGGGTGGTATACTTGTGTTTGTAGAGAAGTGGCTTCACCATCTTGTAGAAGCTCCATGCAATGCCACAAAGAGCAACAAGGCCTGCCGTCTTTGCCACCACTCCGTTTTATTCCTCTTTTTGCTTGGTCTGGTAGACTACATGCTCTCGGGTCTCTTTTATGCACCAGATAACAAACAACCCCACAAGCAAGTCACAATCGGCTGTAGTTAAAAGCCCCCCCCCCCCCCCCCCGTTCTCTCTCTCTCTCTCTCTCTCTCTCTCTCTCCCTCTCCCAAAAAAATTTAAAAAGCAAAAATTACCATAACACCCCTCTTATGTATAGAAATTCCCAAAATACCCCTCAAATTTCAAAAAATCCTAAAATACCATTGTATCTATTTTGGTTGGATTGCTCAAGATTTTGTACTCTTTATTTCCTTTTTAGAATCCAAATCCGTGTTTAATTGCTTAGCATGTAATTTGTCACAAAATTATATATAAAAATAATTAAGCAATTCATCTTCGAAGCCTACATAACCAACTCAAATTCTAGTTTTAACATCTTGTATTGACAATCGGTCTCCTTTTGAAAAGCTACTAATTTTTTTAACTTCGAAGAAATTTAATCTCACAACCGCCTGGTATTTTAAAATATTTGGGAAATTTGAAGGGAATTTTGAATTTATGACAAAATATTGGGGGTATTTGGGGAATTTTGAAATTTGAAGGGTATTTTGGGAATTTTGACAAATTAGAGAGGTATTTTGGTAATTTTCTCAATTAATTTTTTTAAAAAAACTCTTGAAACAATTCGCACCAGTGCAGACTGTTTCAAGAGGTTTTTTGAATTAATTTTGTACGTCTTTTTGACTCTTTTGGATTGCTCCACCATGCCGATGTTCTCTTCGTCTGATCTGGTCTACAAATGCCATTACTCCACCATACACGCGTCTGGTCGACAGATGCTCTCTCGCTTGTGAGACTGGAGCTCTCTCTTGCTCGTCTAATATCAGCAGCTATGTTAGAACCCTCTCTCTCAACTCTCTTTGTTCAGGAAAAACTAACGAAAAAAACCTATTGGAAACAGTCTGCACCGACGTGAACTGTTTTTAGCAGTTTTTTTTAGTTTTTGGGAGAGAGAGAGAGAGAGTGAGAGAAAGAGAGAGCCCGAGATTTCTCAACTCAGTTGCAACTACCAAAAGTGCGTGGGCGGCATGGCGCGAGAGAGAGAGAGAGAGAGAGAGAGAGAGAGAGAGAGAGAGAGAGAGAGGGAGTGTGGGCATAAGTGTTTGGGGAAAATCAATTTCACAAACGTACAAAAATCGAGATTCAAACATGATTTTTTTCCAAATAACATACATTTCTTACAATTTAATCGTATTTTCTTGATTTTTCCAAGCGGATTTTCTCTTTCCCCCCACCCTTTAGCTGGCTATTTTGAATTTTCAACAACCAGTACTCACCCAAATCCTAAAAAGAATAAAAGAAAAAATGACCAAAATACCCCTCTAATTTGTGGAAATTTGCAAAATACCCTTAAAATTTCAAAAATTTCCAAAAAACCCTTGTATCTATTTTGGTTGGATTGTTCAAGCTTTTTTTAATGTTTATTTCTTTTTGATAATTGAGATCCATTTTTGCATGCTTCGCATGTAATTTGCCACAAATTACCTCGCAAAAAAGACAAGTAGGTGATTCAATTTTTTTAAAAGGAAATTAAGAGGAGAATCAAGGGTGATTCTCCTGTAGCTTTGCTAAGTGGAAACCGCCACCCGCCGCCAGTTGGCAGCCAGAGTATTGTTCTGCAGGCAGTAGCGGCAGGGGTCGCGCACGATAGGCAGGCAGAGTACCGTCACACAAGTAGGAGGTAGCTTGTCGTGAGCACGTCGGGCGATGGCAGACGAGCTAGCGAGGGGCCGCAAACTTAAGTATTTTTTTTCATGGGTGGCCTTCACCAGCACGTTGAGGCACCTGGTGGAGTGGTTACGGGAATTAACCATCACTTTGATGTGTCATAAGTGTGAGGGTTCAACACTTAGCATCCTTTTGAAGGAGCAATTAATAAATCTTCCTTTGAAAGGAAAGACACAAAATCTCAGTAGGAATTGAGTAAAATAAAAGGAGAGCCAGTAGGAGACATAGATTAAAAGTAGGAGACATAGGAGGCAAGTATGTGTGTACAATTACCTCGCAAAAAAAGGCAATTATGTCTAAAGATAATGAAGCAATTCATCCCCAAAGCCTACATAATCAACTCAAATTCTGGATTTAGCATCTTATATTGATAAGCAATGAGTCTTCTTATGAAAAGTTATAAATTTTTTAATCTCAGGAGAAATTTAATCTCACAATCAAGGGTATTTTGGAAATTTTAAGGGCATTTTGGCAATTTATGACAAATATTGGGGGTGTTTTGGGAATTTTTAAAATTTAAGGGGTATTTTGGGAATTTCCACAAATTAGAGGGGTATTTGCGTAAATTTTCCAAAAAAACCCCTGCTAGAAACAATCTACGTTGGCAAAGAATACATTCTCATTAGTTGCCTTGGACCTCTACAACTGAAACTTCAATTGCCCATTGAGAGCTACTCTTTCTCCTGGGCGACCATGGAGTGAACTTTTTGATCTATCCTGTTTAGCAAAACTAAACTCACTACTTGGGGACGCAACTATCTATTTTGCACAAGAATTGGGAAGTTTGTGAGAAAGTCGCTCGATTTTTTCTTTGTTAGAGAATGGTCGCTCGCCATTTGGGAAGACTCCGCCCATCATTGTAGGGCTAAATTATCTTTCCATAATGCACTAAGCAATATACTCTCCGTTCTGTGCTTTGAGCTTCTTCATATTCTCCAAGCTATGTGTATTTACACCAACATGGATGACCCAGACTAGGAGGGGGGAGATGTTAGCTACATTGCTAATATTAGAGCCTATATACAACATATGATGTAATTTTTCACATTTTTGAGAAATCTGGACGTCTCTAGCCTAATTTTTTTTGTAAATTATTGATTCTCGAACTAAAAATGTAAGAATTATGTGATTATGAGCGAGACAAAGTAGGGTTGTAAAAGAGTTAGATATTGTCATAAAATCTAATATCTAACTAACCCAAATGATTTTCTCATATTGAACTGATCATTTAATGTTGGAAAATAAATGAAAACAAGAGTTAGAATATAGACATGTGCTTTTAGATCTATCTCAGCATAGGACCAAAGGGAGAGAAGGCAACGGGTCCAAAAGGGAGATGGTATATCAAAGAGAAATGGCCAGATAATGGAGCTTTTATGGTTAGCTTCATTAAAGACCTCCAAAGGTTAGTGTTAGAAGTCCTTGGGCCTAGGAACTTAAGCAAGCTGGGGCTGACCTTGAGGTGGGAACCTTGCCCAAGCTTGAGGTGCTTACTAACTAAGGTGCTCGAGGTGCTTACTAACTAAGGTTCTTGAGGTACTTGCTAACTAAGGTGCTTGAGGTGCTTGTCATGGTTGAATCCTAAGGTTCTTGAGATGCCAAAAGTCAAAGAGGATCCCTACACAAGGGGGGCAAGCCCTAGAAGTAGGAGCAAGAGAGAGAATACTCACACACACACTCTCAAGGCAAGCCAAGACTTAAGAGGCAACAAGGACACATGTCAAGCACCTACACATGCTTCCCTCATGTTGTGCCTAAAGCATATTGGCTGTCCTCTAAAGCGGTCCAATGAAAATTTAGTTTGGTTTATTTATTTATCCTAGCTTTATTCAAGCCCTCTCTCTCAAAGGGGAAAGGAGGACACTTGTCCAAATGCTACGCTTGTTGCTTGATACGACTAAAGCATGTGATTGGATAGGTTTGGTGAGGTGCAATCAATGACAAGCTTGAGCTAGAAGAGGGGTTCGACCAAAAGCAAGAAGGGGGTATGCTTGAGGGTATAGTCTCTCTCCCACACACACACACACACACACACTCACACATTCATTCTCATTGTGTGTTGAGCAAGAACTCCATCTCCTTCTCCAAGCTTGAGAAGTTGAGAGCCTACACCAACAACTCTTGGCTATGGAATGAAAATCCAACCAAGAGCCATGCTTCAAAGCAAAAGCTTGCCATCTTCTTCATCTCCATTACTATGCTACTATGCTATACCAAGCTACAAGAGTAATGACAAGTGAGGAAACTATTTCTTTCTTGTATGCTACTTCTTCTTCCCCTTCCCTCCCCTCACTCCGTGCTAGCTCTCTCCACCTTCAAAGGTGTTTGAGGTCTTGGGATTGAGGTCCGGGACAAGTTTAACTCTTTGGGAAGATAGTGAAGGGCATAATCTTGGTGCATGAAGCTTACCATCTTCATTGCACCAACAAGGTATCAATGAACACAAATCTTGTATTGTACCAAGTCTCTCTTCATGGGAGAATCTATAATACAAAAGCACCACCGAGTCCAAGTAAATCCAGTCCTCAATTGTTGTCAATTTTTCTAATTCTCTCCCTCTCTTTTACAAGTATTGTTCATGCCAAGCTAATTAGGTGTAATGTTCATTTTTCTACCTTTAATCAAGTACTATTCTTATGCTCTTTAAGAATTCTCTTAAAGGAAATGCACACTATTGTTATTTCAATTTTGCTACATTAGATGTCATAGCCATATTAGATTACATTGGTATCAAAGCTATTGGTTTCTCTTTTCTTGCTTAAGAAGAGAGGTCCTTAAGTTGTCCATGAAAGATTCGACCTGTTTATTGCAAGAGGGTAAGTGGGAGAGGGATCTATTAACTTAGTTGAAAAGGAATTAATTTGAGGCACACCGTTGGGAACTATATACTTTATAATGGAGTCTTTCATGGCCCTGGGGGATTCACCATGGAAAACTTACCGTACCACGTAAGTGCAGGAAAGGGGGGTTTTTTTACAAGTTACATAAGCGTATAAGTTAGGGGTAGGCCCCCAATAATTTATCTCCCAAGCTTAAAAATAAGGGAGGGGGTATCATATTTATGGGGGGGGGTGTCTTCTCCAGGTTGATTACTTGTAACGATTGGTCACGAATTTTGCGAACATTTTTTATGAGGTCACACATCAAATTTGCATCAAGCTGATCATAGATAAGGTTAATTTACCCTAGATTTGGATAGGTAAGAATTGGACGAGTAGCCACAATGCAAGCTGACCGAGCACATATTTTAAAAGTCAAACTAAGACACATTGAGGGCACATCTATTTATCAATAGAAGTGGTTCCTTAGTATGTTGGTGCAACCAAAGAAGCCAAGTGTAGGTATATGAAACTAAGCAGGATGATGGTGGAAGGCTTAAGCATGTGCTAGAAGCAGATTGCAACATGTGAAATTGAGATGTGTATGCCAAATGAGGCATTTAATGGGGCAAATATGGTTCAAAAGCTTTGCTAGTCGTGATGCCTAAAGGTGCCAAGAGTTGATAGTTCTCGTCTTCAAAGGTGCCATGATATACGCAGAATGCTTTGTTTGGTTAACCAGTTCGGGGTTTTTGTGTATTTGGGTTCAAGAACATTGTAGCTCGATGATCGAGAGTTAGTGAAGAGGAGTCTACTATGTGACTATCTCATCGACTAATTATCCAAGAGATCGAGGCTGGAGTTTGGAGCAGGCAGTAATGTGTGAAATGAAGTAAAACGGAAATTTTTAAAGGGGAGCTCAAGCTGGCATCACAAGGCGTGGGAAAGTAGGCCACATAGATTTTTTTTTACTAAAGTAAAGCTTGGAGTTAGCATTAAAAAAAAACAAGCACGTGCTTCACAAGAACTTCAGGACACGTTAGGTATATCCTATAATCAACACATTGCAAGTGTCCCGCTTTCCATGTGTGCTCCTTTTATAAAATCCTAGCGCTGGATTGAAATATAAGTGCTAAAAAAAACCTAAATTTAGTGTAATCCTACCTACAAATTTTGAGATTTACCTCAAAAAAAATTTAAACTTGAAGGTGAGGAAACCTATAAAATTTAGCTTGAAAAGCTTCACTAATATTTCTCATATAGAGGTTTCTCAAGTGTTTGCAAAAAAGATTTTTCGAGCAATGGCTGGAAGTAGTATGGCCTTTAGGCGGCAAAAAATGTTGCGCACGGGGAGATTGATAAATTTTGAGCCTCTGCCTAAAGGCTTACAAATGCGGGCGCCCAGATTATGTCGTGTCCAAACTTAACTCTAGGATCCGTCTCCTCCGTCACACGGCCCTCTTCTACAATCGACTTGCAGCTTCTGCGTATGTGTAGCCAGATCTGCCCCTCGTCTCTGTTTTGCCCTACACACAGGGAATAACCTAGCTCTCCATTGGAGCTGTCTCGCAGTCTCCTTCCAGTCCACCTGCGTGTCGACGACAGCGGCGACATCACGGGCAAAGGAAGGGTGCTCAGAGATCTGCTAGCCCTTGTCGCTACCCCTTTGCCCGTCTCACTCTCACGTTGAATGGAGCCGCACTTGGTTGTTTGTGCATTGAGGATAGCAACCTCGATCGAGACTCCCATGGAGGTGACTCCCGCACACTTGGCTGGCCTGCCCATTTGCGTGCCCCTTCTACTTGGAGTGGACGCGAGATTTGCTGCTGGGGTGTGTCAGATGCATTGGAGAGGCTGATGGTGTGATTGGAAACTCCTTCGACGCTATTTCGGAGTGAGGAGAAAAGCATATCCAAGCTTGGAGATTCTCAAGTCTCTATAACAAAGCACAATACCTACCACTTGTTGGGCATAAAGCCCAATGTGGTTGCCCAGGTAAGTGGGCGGGCCGCCAGGTATGTACACATATTCTTTTGTAAAAACCTAATAAGAACTCACTATGCTCTACACATTACAACAGAGCGAGTTCACCATATCGTCATGCTCTTCTTCTCGCACTCTCTCTCGCGTCGCACTTCCGCTCGTACTCCTTCAACTGGTATTAGAGCTCAGATGGAGGCTCGGGGCAGCACTGCAGGAGGCTAGAGTCACCAACTCAGATTGGAGTGAAATTCGACAGGCAAAGACACGGCCCCAAATCCTGTGGGAGATGCCGAAGGCCTTGGTGTTCTCAGAATTTCATTCTGAGGTCATCTCGGCCACCGTTCGGCTTCGACAAAGTTCTGCGTAGGCCATTTTTGACTACGTGGTCTCAGCGGGTGCAGATCCGACTCTGCAAATTTGGGGTTTTCGGCCTATGACTGCAGGTGCTAAGGATATCGACACTCCCAGAGTGTTGATTTGTGGCTATCTACACATCGAAGGATGGCTCACAGTTCTTGGAGGCATGTCACATACGACACGGGCGCATCTACACACAGACTGTAGGCGACATCCAGTAGTTACTAAGGTAGCTTGTGTTTGCTGCTTGATATTCCAGATTTCATCTTGACATTGCAGGTACTTCCACATGGGATGTATTGTCAGAGATGATGTATGTTTGTTGAGGGTTTGTTGGCTATGAGTCACGCAGCAAACAACCGCCGCAGCGGTTACAACATACAGTGGGAAATTTGTGGATGTATGACTTTGTGGGAAGTCTATGTACTGTCAGATTTACTGCAGCCTTTGTTGAGGGTCGAGTGAGGTTTTATTGAGCTGGGGGATTCTCGAATGTTGAGATCCTTTCGGTGATACAGGTCTTGGAGCGATCCCTCCAGCACCCTTAGATAGGCAGCTAGGATGTATTGACTGTGAGTTAGACAGTTGGGATTGTATCTTTGCTTTACTGCCGTTGAGGCATTGTCGTAGTCTATGCTTACAAGACAGTGACAGGATAGTGCAGGACAGTGAGAGACAGTACAGGTGCAGGATAGGTTTACCCATAGCTTACAGTGTTAGAGAGATAGTGGTTTTTTGAGCTGTTTTTGGTCTGTTTTTTGAGTACACCAGAGCCATTTTACAAAGGAGACTCTGCCAAAATTTCTGCAGAATCTGAAGCTTTCTTGGATCATTTGACAAGTTGATATTGGTTCAGAGGTCAGTTTACAAGGGAAACTCTGCCGAATTTTTCCCAGGAAAGTAAACTACTGTGAAGCGTAGCTATGGCTGGATCACAGGACACTACTCTTTACAATATCAAGAAGCTGGATGGAACCAATTTCCCATTGTGGAAGAAGCAGATTTGGCACGTGTCGGTACAAAAGAAGCAGATAAAACCCATAAAGCTCAAGGGGATAAAACCAGAAGATATGGACGAAGATGAATGGAGCGAAATGGATGAATTGGCACTTTCTACCATTATGCTGACTTTGGCAGAAAGCGTTTACTTCAATGTAGCAGACGAGATGTCGGCTTATCAAGCATGGTTAAAGCTGAGTGATCTTTATGAGAAGCAGAGTGCAGCTTCACATGTATACTGGCTTAAGAAGCTTGTTGACTTGAAGATGAAAGAAGGGACACCTATGTCCAATCATCTGAATGAATTCAACACAATCTATAGTCAGTTGTTAGCTCAAGGTGTCAAGTTTGATGAACCTATTAGAGCTATGTTCCTGTTGATCACATTGCCGGAAAGCTGGGACACTTTTCGCACAGCTTTGAGTAATTTTGCACCTCCAGATGGTTTGAACATAGCAGGTGTAGAAGGAAGTCTGCTTATTGAAGAAACCAATAGAAAGACAATGGACAAAGGCAAAGGAACAGCCTTAGTTGTCAGGGGAAGGACCAAAGAAAAGTACAAAGGTGGAAAGAGGAATCAGTCTCGTAGCAAGTCCGGCAGTGCTAAAGGCAAGAGTAACATAGAATGCTACCATTGTGGCAAGAAGGGTCACATGAAAAGAGACTGCAGAGAATGGAAAGCAGAAAAAGGCAAAGAGAAAGTAGAAGACCATGGTGAGAAGATCAAGTCCTCAGTGAAGATTCAAGAAATAAATGTGACAAAAACTGTTGCAGAGGATGACAGTCTAGTGTCAGTAGATATTACTTCTTGAAAAATACAATGGACTTAGCTCTTCTTACAACATCTGATGGAAATGCACTGAGTGACTGGATTATAGACTCAGGGGCATCACTTCATGTGTCTCCAAACAAGGAGTGGTTTACCTCTTATGTGACCACTAAAGATCATGTTCGGCTAGGCAATGGGCAGACATGTGAGATCTTAGGTGTTGGAGATGTTCAATTGAAGTTTTAGAATGGCTCTTCTTTCATGTTGAAAAATGTGAGACATGTTCCCGCAATTACAAAGAGCTTGATCAGCACAGGTTTACTTGATGATGCTGGCTACGTCACCACTTTTGGACAGAACATGTGGAAGATATCCAAGGGTTCTATGATAGTAGCACATGGAGTAAAGTCTGGAGGACTTTACATGATTTATGTATCAAATGTCTCTAAAAATGTAATCAATGTAACCGAGCAGCCGAACATTTCTTTGTGACATAGCCGGTTAGGACATATGTCCAAGAAGGGAATGGAAATCTTGTCTCGTTTTGGTTATTTGCCTGGCTTTAATGATTTTGAATTCTGTGAACATTGTCTGTATGGTAAGCAAACATAGCAGCCACATAAGCATAGAAGCAGTAGAAGAGATACACAGTTTGCACTTGTTCATAGTGATTTGTGTGGACCTATGCCTAACCTATCTGTAGGGGGAGCTTCTTACTTTTTGAAATTTATAGATGATTACTCGAGGAAAGTATGGGTTTACTTTCTCAAGCATAAGGATGAAGCGTTTAGTGTTTTCAAAAAGTTTGTGACACTTGTGGAGAATCAGAGTGGCAAGAAGCTTAAATGCTTACGCATTGACAATGGTGGAGAGTATGTTTCAAAGGCCTTTCAGGACTTTTGTGAGTCAAAAGGTATAAAACGTGAACTTACTGCTCCTTACAATCCTCCTCAAAATGGTGTTGCTGAGAGGATGAATAGGACCATACAAGAGAAGGTCAGAAGTATGTTGTCTAATGCACAACTGCCAAATGGGTTTTGGGCTGAAGCTGTATCAACAGCTGTTCATCTTATAAATAGATCTCCTAGCAAGGTTTTGCAGAAGGATTTAGTGGCAGAGATGGTATGGTCAGGCAAGGTGCCCTCATACAAGCATCTCAGAGTCTTTGAATGTGAGGCATATACTCACGTTGCAAAGGAATTTAGGAACAAACTTGAGCCAAAGAGTAGAAAGTGCATCTTTCTAGGCTATGGTAATTCTGGTGAGATGGGGTACAGACTTTGGGATCCCGAATCCAGAAAGGTTATCCGCAGCAATGATGTTCACTTTAATGAAGCCAAATATCATTCTAAACCAGAGAGGGTTGAGGAGATTAGAAGAGTTGTCTTCCAAGAAGATGGACCTGCACGTGCAAGACAAAATGTCAGGGCTCAAGAGGAGCAAGGACAGGATAGAGTGGAACCACAGGTTGTGGCTGAGCCTGAGCCACCTATTGTGCGTAGATTTGTACGTATCACACGACCTCCTGATAGGTTTGTTCCATCTATGAACTATGTCATGTTGACTGATTGCAATGAGCCTTCATGTTACAAGGAAGCAGTGCAAATGAAGGACTCCGGGAATTGGCAATTGGCCATGCAGTCAAAGATGACAGCTCTGCATAAAAACCAGACATGGAAGCTAGTTAAATTACCACAGGGCAAAAAGGCTCTACCTTGTAAATGGGTTTACAGGTATAAGATCACCGCTCATGATAGTCAGCTAAAGTACAAAGCAAGGCTTGTTGCGAAGGGCTTTAAGCAAGAACAAGGCATTGACTTTGATGAAGTCTTCTCTCCGGTGGTCAAGATGACTACATTGAGATGCTTTCTTGCATTGGTTGCCATATTAGATTTGGTGTTGCACCAAATGGATGTCAAGACAGCGTTCTTGCATGGTGATTTAGATGTGGAAATTTACATGCAGCAGCCAGAAGGGTTTGTTGAGAAAGGCAAGGAAGATTGGGTATGCAAGTTGTTAAAGAGTCTTTATGGCTTAAAACAATCACCGAGGGCATGGTACCATAAATTCCACAAGTTTATGCTTTCTCAAGGCTACAAACGTAGTGAGTTCGATCATTGTCTATATACAAAGAAGGCTAAGGATGGTAGTTGGTTGATCCTTATTTTGTATGTGGATGGCATGTTGATTGCTGGCAAGAACTTGGAAGAAATTTCAGATTTGAAGTCAAAGATGGCAAAATCGTTTGACATGAAAGACATGGGTGAGGCAAGTCATATACTTGGTATGCGCATTGAAAGAGACAGATCAAAGAAGTTGATTTGGTTGTCTCAAACAGAGTATATTGACAAGGTTTTGCAACGTTTCAATATGGAGATGGGAAAGGCATTGAGTGTTCCATTGCCACCATATGTGAAACTTAGCAAACAAGATTTTCCTGTGTCTGAGGAAGAACAGGCTGAAATGGATAAGATTCCATATGCGTCTGCAGTGGGTAGTTTGATGTATGCAATGATTGCTACTCGCCCAGACATTGCATTTGCAGTGGGAGTAGTAAGTCGATACATGTCAAACCCAGGCAAGAAACATTGGGAGGCAGTGAAAGGAATTTTGGGATACTTGAAAGCTACAAAGAGTATGCGTATATGCTATGGGAGTCAGGAGGTAAGTGTAAAGGGTTTTACAGACTCAGATTATGCAGGTGACTTAGACAACCGAAGGGCTACGTCAGGGTATGTCTTTACATTGGCTGGTGGAGCAGTATCATGGTGTTCTAGATTACAAGATTGTGTTAGTCAGTCTACTACAGAGGCTGAATATGTTGCAGCATCAGAGGCATGCAAAGAATCAATTTGGCTTAATCGACTAGTAACAGATTTGGGAATCAAAGAAGAGATGCCTGTGTTATATTGTGATAGTCAAAGTGCTATACAATTGGCTCGCAATCCAGTTTATCACTCAAAGACAAAGCATGTGGATGTGAAGTATCATTTCATCAGGGAAATGCTCGAGGATAAGCAACTTCAGCTTGTTAAAGTTCACACCACAGAAAATCCTGCTGATCTACTTACAAAAGGACTTCCCTCAGAGAGCTTTGCGTATTTTCGCAAGCAGTTAGGTGTAGGATAGTACATCACTTCTCTACATCTCTTGTATATTAGCTTGTATAGTAGCTTCTCTCACACTTAAAGTACCACATTGGACTTTAAGTGGGAGGTTGTTGGGCATAAAGCCCAATGTGGTTGCCCAGGTAAGTGGGCGGGCCGCCAGGTATGTACACATATTCTTTTGTAAAAACCTAATAAGAACTCACTATACTCTACACATTACAACAGAGCGAGTTCACCATATCGTCGTGCTCTTCTTCTCGCACTCTCTCTTGCGTCGCACTTCCGCTCGTACTCCATCACCACTAAGTATGTGAATTTGCTATGTGTATTTTTTGTTTTCTTGCTTTCTTTGCATAAACAAGCAAGCTAGTTAATTGATTTTTGATTTTCATATGAAGGCAGAACTCTCCATGGGATCATCTCTCAATGGTTAATTGTTAATACGGGGGAGGAACGTGAAGGCCATGCTTGATGTGATCTATACATATGGAGATTTTTTATTTTGTAACCAACTAACCTCATGGGATAAGTGTTGTTTTGTTGTTATGCATGGACCTAGCTAGATAGAATTGTACCCTCTTCAGTGCAATCAACAATGATCTAAGCCTTACATTGTATTCCTTGACAAGTATTAGCATTTAAGAGCTTTATCAGTTTGTATGTCTTGTTTGAAAGAAGATTGAGTTTATAAATGTGGGATTGTTGTAATGGTTGTTATTTGAAGCATCAGAATTGACTCCACGATTTACTTTTATGAAATTAAGTTTGTTGCAAGGTCTTGTCTATCTTTTTTTCTACAGGAGGCAGTTAATAAATTGTAGGTTAAGGTCTCCATATGGTAGTGTGTACATTCCAAGATTTAAGTGGTTAGTGGAGATCTTTGCAAGGGAATGTCTTTGAAGGTTGTTTTTTTGGGAGACAAAGTAACCATGTGGTGTTAGTTTGATTGGGGTTGAATATTATGTTGTAAGTTGAGTTTTGTAATGTAATACAACTATTCGTAGATTTGGGAAGTTTGTCTAGGTTTCTCATCTAGATGTGTGTTGGTTGGATCAATAGAGATAATGACAAGGGAAGAGGGGCTTGTTCTACAGTTAGTACTTTGCTGTATTTTGCAAGAATCAAGTGAGGTAGAAAAAGGAGGGTGTTTTTGGGTATGAAATTGTTGCGTGGCAATATGGTAGACTTAATTTTCTACATGGGAATGTGCATCTCATTTCAATTAGAATGTCAAAGCAATTACTACTTTTATTTATTTTTCCAAGCACCCTGATGAAAAGTGGAGATATGGGTATGATCATTCACAATGTAGATTTAAGATGGAGTTGTGGGAAAGGTCTTTCAGTCCATTTTTGCAAGATGATCATCCACCATCCCAACAAGATGGACTCAGGTAAACAATATCTATTGTTTTAATAGCTCATGATGAATAGTATCTATTGTTTTAGTAGCTTATGACGACTTTAACCTTGTGAGAAGGAAATATATTTTTCTATACAAGTAATTTTTTTCCACATGGGACAAATGGCGTGGTAATATAGAGATTCTCTGATCAAGAAATTAGCAATGTATGGGTTATTTTAATCCTGTCAAATGAAAATGTATTTTTCTATATAGGTAACTTTTCTTTGTCGCATGAGACAAATGGATGCTTAATTTTCTACATAGGAATTTGTTTTTCCCATATGGAGTAAGTCAAGACCCAATTTGTTTCCATATGGAAGTATAGAAGGCTCAATTTTCTCTTATGTATATTTTTTTCTTAAATGGAATAAAGAGATTTTCTAGTGTCTTCTCTAGATGGGGATAGTTCTTTTATATGGAAAAAATGTGGAAATAATAGTTACATGTAGGAACTTCAACAGGGGATATGTCATGAAGTTCTTGTGCATGCATGGAGATGGCATAGCATTGCAGTTCGATGGCAAGGAAGGCACTAGTTGTGGGGGGGAAGGGTCCATCTGGAGGGCGATCAAATGAGAGGTTGCATGGGGAGGCTGCCAAGGATCGATAGGGTAGGGGTTGCTGTACAACCTCGGCCAGGAGGGTGATACCAAGGGAGGCAAACAGAGGAGCCCGATGGGGAGCAAAAAGTGGGCGTGGCTTGTTGGTGGACTTCAGAGAGGAGCAAGGGGAGGCCGTAAACCAAAGCAGGCCAAGTGCTACAGATTGGAGCCATCATCACAGGATAGGGAGCCACCATAGGTGGAGGTGGCCAGGGCTAGTGTCCAAAGAGAGAGAGGGTCTCATCAGAATAGAAGGAGTGCATGAGGAGGCCCACCATCTGCAATATAGGGTGGTGAGAGTCCGAGCAAAGGCCACGGGGGGAAGCTTTGAGAGATGGAAGAAGAACAGCCTGAGGAGGTCAAGAGTTGCATAGAGTAGTGGGATACATGTGCTATGGACTGGGGACCACCAGAGGGATAAAAATCCACGCTAGCATGGCCAATTGGAAGCACCGAGAAGGTGGATGGTTGCAAAGAGCAAGTCCATAAGGGCATTTAATATGGGATTGTTGAAGCTCCCATAATGAGAAATGAAGGATTGTCTGTTGTAACTTCCAACAACAAGATGAGTTTGCGAGAGCCAAGGGACGAGAGGCCCATTGCAAAGTCTATTAGTTAAAGACAATTGCATTGAAATTATGATCTTTATGTTTTTTGAGTGGATATTCTACATATCTCTCTCACTCTTATGTCCATAAGTATTGTGTATTTGAATGGTTCTTGAGCAAACGAGGCATATGCTAAGGATAGGGATCTTGTGGTACGTCGGGTATATGCGCTCTTTAGTGGTGTGTTGAGTTAGTGAGTGCTATCTATATGGTTGTGATATGTTTCGTGAAGATGGAAGCTTGTGGACAACTTGAGTCTGCCAATGATATTGGGGTGTTAGAGGGTATCATGACTACTTATATGTGAGTGTATGGTTCTATCAAGGATCAAAGGTTGGGATAATTGATTGCATGCTTAGCGGCTGAGTGTATACAGGTAGGGTTGGTGAGGTTTGGGCTTGGACAACAATTGTTAGCAGATTGGGTCTTTGTGTGTATGTTAAATAGGGGATAGGGGTGTTGTGATATCAATGAGTTATAGAGAGGCTATCATATTATGTGCTGGTTTTCTCATTTCCCTCTTTCCAACGTTGATAGTCACTATGCTATACACTCTAACTAGTTTTACTCAGTTAAATCATGTGAGATCTAAATTTTATATGTAAGATAGGGGTATGATTGTTTTCTTCATTGATTGTCGTATAAGCGTAGAAAGGGGGGTAATATTTCCTAATATGAGTTGTATACAAGGGTTTTATCAAAGTTGTCTGCTCGTAGGTGGCATCCCGTTTTGTACATAGAGTGAATCCCCCGGGTTCATGGCTTGGCTTGGGCTTAACCATTATTGAGCTACTATAAAGCTCAAAAGGAACCATAATCAGCTGAGCAATACTAGACCCTCTCCACTTGTCTTTGCAATCAATAGTCTCTAAACCACGGGTGTGGCTGCTTGAGAGCTAATTTTCAAAAGTAAAGAAGAGTAGAAACTAAGGTTTTTGAGGGTACCAAAGCACAAAGTAGCATATACATAAGTTTAGTTAGCATGGCTGACAATAATAGGAGAGTATAATGAATATTGATAACTTTGATGTTTCACATGAAGGTGCTACTGATGATGCCTCAATGTTTGTGAACTATCTTGTTACTAGGTTGCAACAAGCTATGGGAAAACCTCCCTTGCAAGCCAAAGTTACTCAACAATTTCGTGCTTATGGGACTTCCCTACCTCCCGAAGAAGAGAGAGAGAGCTTAGGAAGCCTCTTGTTGAGACTTCCAAAAGGAGAATCTCTCCGATAAAGGAAGAGGAGGAATCCAATGAACGAGAAAGATGTGAATCTCCAAATTCATCTGAAGATGTGGCTCCACAAAGACTGTAGTCTCGACGATCTCCAATTCATCCCAAGAGGAAAAGATCACCCTATAGTCCTTCCCCTTGTCACTTCAAAAGGAAAGAGAGAAATCCAAGGGCAAAAAAGGCGAGAAAGAGGTCAGCCTCTTCTCTATCTTCATCATTTCCTCCTCTTTCGACGAAAGCAGTGGCTATTCTCCTAGAGAATACAAGAGGAGAGGACATCACAAATCTAATGCTGCTTGGAAAAGGTCCTACAAGCTTAAGAAGTTCAAAGAGGGAGGAAAGAGTATCTCTTTTCTCACCTATGATGGCACCTTTGGTGCTATCGACAAAGTTTTGGACTTCATCTAGCAATTTGATGCGGCCTTTGGAGACAAGGGCTTCACAGAGTCCTCCAAGCTATATCATGTAGCTATGCGCTTTCAAAAATCTGCTCGATAATGGTGGGCTAGTCTTCATGACAATGGCAAAGCTCCAAATACATGGAAAACTCTATGAGTTTCCATCATGAAACAATTCATTTTGCAAACGATGCCAAAGATAAAGTGCTCACCGAATGACAGAGTTTGAAGCTACTCTCCAACAACTCTATCCACAAATATGTGGAAAATTTTGGATTTACATCTCAAAGCTACAGTCTTTCAAAAGATAGACGTTGTCAAGAAAAAGCAACAATTTTGTGCGGGATTACCTGAAGAATGGCCGAATATGTCAACTAACAACAACCTAATACTATACAAGAGTCATCCACCACACTATGGTTGCTTCTCGCATTAATTTCCAACAAGGGGCTAAAAGGAATGCCAAGCCCATGGAAAACTGAGACCGAAATGATTCAAGAGGGAAGAACAATACTCAAAGTTCTTCTTCCCAAGGAAATTCCAACAACAACAACAATAGCAAGGAGAAAGGAGTTTACAAAGGTAAAAATAAACTCTCTCTTAAAGAGCTAGAGGCTTTTCAAAAGGATCATAAATTCTTCAAGTGTGGGGAGCAAGGGCATGGTTACCGTTCTTGCCACAAAATAAATGCACTCAATGAGACTGCTAGAGCTTCCACGATCAAAACTCCAAAAGAGGATGCTTGTTGCAAAGTTTCATCCCTTTCCTATGCTTGGGGGAAGGTGAGGGAGCATGATACCTTCATCCTTTTTGACCCATGATCTACTCACAACTTCATTTCAATGGAGTTGGCCACTAAGCTGGGCATACAAGCTTTCAAGATGGGAGATACAGTAACTGCTGATGGAGCTTTTAAGGGACAACAAGTCTCCATTACTCCCTTGATAGGGAAATTGAGACTGCATGTCCAAAGCTACGTCAACAAAGAGGACTTTTTCATCTCCCCTCTCCAACATGAAGATGTTATCCTAGGGGCACCATGGTTCAACCGCGTGGCTACTAACATGAAGTTCCTTGAAAGGATAATTTATTTCACCTACAAGGAAAAGAATGTGTATATAGATGCTAATGAGTCGGGTCGTACTATACCTCTTGTAAATTCACTTGCCTTTGATAAGTCAAGAAAAGCTCAATTTTCGCGTATATGATTTTTGTCAAAGAGTCCATAGATATTGCTAATGTTTTACCAAAACAAAGTGGTAGGAATCAAGAAGAAGTAGAGTTATCTAATTTTCTAAATTGATTCCAGGATGTTTTTATCGATGACATCCTAAAGGAGCTACCTTCAAAATGAGGGGATGATGACCATAGAATAAAGCTTCTACTTGGGAGCTCAACGCCTAATAAGCCTCGTTATAGAGTTTCTCAAGCTCAACAAGAGGAGATTATGAGGCAAGTGCATGAACTGGCAGATAAGAAGATGGTGAGGCCTATCTCCTCTCCCTTTTGTTCACCAGTCCTACTGGTGCAAAAGAAAGACGAAACATGTCATATGTGTGTTGACTATAGAGCACTAAACCGGATCACTATCAAAAATAGATTTCTCGTATCACGGGTAGAAGATCTATTTGATATGCTACAAGGCTCTACCTGCTTCACTAGGATTGACCTAAAACGTGGCTATCTTCAAATAAGGATAGTGAATGAATTATTCTAAAGATCGATTTTCACACAACATTTGGTCTTTATAATATCTTGTCATGCCTTTTGGCTTGATGAGAACTTAGTTTATTTGTTTATTTATCCTAGTTTTTATTCAAGCCCTCTATCTCAAAGGGAAAAGGAGGAAACTTGTCCAAATGCTACGCTTGTTGCTTGATATGACTAAAGCATGTGATTGGCTAGGCTTGGTGAGGTCCAATCAATGACAAGCTTGAGCTAGAAGAGGGGATTGACCAAAGCAAGAAGGTTTGCTACCTTTAATCAAGTACTCTATTTATGCTCTTTAAGAATTCTCTTAAAGGAAATGCACACTATTGTTATTTCAATTCCGCTACAATCAACGTCATAGCCATATTCCATTACAAATATCTTTCCCATTTTTGACCCAAAAACTTTTTCTAAGGTATAAAAGCCAACTTTTGTAAAACCTAAGTTAAGTTTTGGATAATAAGTACTACGATGTTCTTGTAAAGCACTATGTACTCTCCTTCTTCTTTCTCAGGCATGTAACTCCCTCGTAAAGTGTTCGTTTGAAGTGACGTCTGCTTCATCATGTTCACATATGAGCTCTTTTGTGCCATTGTGTTTCTCTCATGGTGAAACTGTGTTTTTGGAGCTAATTGTCAAAGTCATCGATGCAAAAGCATCAAGACTAGAGAGAGAGAGAGAGAGAGAGAGAGAGAGAGAGAGAGAGAGAGAGAGAGAGAGAGAGAGAGAGAGAGAGAGGCAAGGAGGCCAATCAACCTTGGCAATGAATGATTGAATGTGTAATACAATGGAGGCAAGGGGTTGCATATATACCAACCTCAATAAATTTCTCTACCTAGACTTTGACAAACAAGTAAAATAAATACCTAAAAGCCAAAATAATAATGGGATCACATTGGGTAGTTCACTTGAGATGTCAAAACTCTTTGTAGCTCATAATGGGCATAAATAGTGAGACCAAGTTGATGAAGAAGCTACCATGGACACCCAAGAAGTGGACACCAAGTGGGTACACCTCGATTTTGGTACCCTCAACTTTGTACCATTTGAAAAATTCCATCTTGAGAATTGGTTTCCTTTTAGAAAATTTGAATTGTAGACCACACTATGTCCAAGAATCCCAATTTGTGAGTTGTAAACACATCACGTCCACAAAATACTCCAAGATAATGAATTGTTGAACACATATATCCTCTCCACAATTCAACCAACAACAATGGATTGGTGCACTCATCCATAGTGTTTTAGATGCATTTGATTGGTTCTCTGCTAGATGCATGTGCAATGAACTTCGACCCACCTGTTTAAACACTTGCAACTTGAACTTCAACACACGGGTCCAAACTAATTATATGGAGCACTTCATGCCCCTCTTTGTCACTCACAAGACTCTCTTTGGTTGAAGCTGGTGGCCACACTTGTAATGGAATATGGCTATAACATTGACCATAGTGGAAATTGAAATAACAATAGTGAGCATTTCCTTTAAGAGAATCCTTAAAGAGAATAAGAAGAGTAAATGATGAAAGGTAGCAAGATGAACATTACACTAGCTTGGCATGAAAAATACTTGTAAAAGAGAGAGAGAAAGGATTAGATAAATTGACAACAGTTGAGGACTGGATTTATGTGGAGCCGATCCCCCCTCCAAAAGGCTTTTGTATTATAGATTCCCCCATAAAGGGAGACTTGGTGCAATGCAAGCTTGTGTTCCTTGAGATCTCGTTGGTGGAATGAAGATGGTAGACTTCATACACCAAAATTATGCCCTTAATTAACTTGCAAAAGCATTAAAATATCCCTGGACTCAATCCCAAGACCTCAAACACCTTCAAAGGTGAGCTAGCAAGGAGTGAGGGAAGGGAAGAGGAAGAAGAGTAACATACAATAAAGAAATAGTCTCCTCAATTGTATTACTCTTTTAGCTTAGCATACCATAGTAGCATAGTAATGGAGATGAAGAAGATGGCAAGATTTTGCTTTGGAGCATGACTCGAGCATGGATCTTGGTTGGATTTGCATTTCATAGCCAAGAGGTGTTGGTGTAGGCTCTAAACTTCTCAACAAGCTTGGAAAAGGAGATAAAGTTCTTGCTTCACAAATGAGAGTGTGTGTGAGGGTGTATATCTTGCAAGCCCCCCCCCCCCCCCCCCACCCCTTGCTTGGGTCAACCCCTCCTTGTAGCTCATTGGCTCATGTCAAGCCTAGCCAATCAAAGCCCATGTCATTTCAAGCAATAGAGGCAGCCTTTGGACAAATGTCCTCCTTTCCCCTTTGAGAGAGATGGATTGAATAATGCTTAAACAATTAATTGAACAAACTAAATTTTTATTGGATCCCTTTAGAGGCCAACCAATAGGCTTTAGGCACCTTATGGGGGCAACATGGGGAAGAGCTTGACATGTGTCCTTGTTGCCTATTTTGCCTTGGGCTTGCCTAGAGTGTGTGTGTGTGTGCTCTCGAGATCTCATGCCCCTACTTGTAGGGCTCGCCCCCTTGTGTAGGGATCTAGGTTGACTTTGGAATGACTCACCCCTTAAGCACCTTAGTCATGAAGCCCCTCAAGCACCTTAGTCATAAAGCATGACAAGTACCTTAGTCATCAAACATGACAAGCACCGTAAGCACCTTAGTTAGCTCAAGCATGACAAGTACCTCAAGCACATGCTTAGCTTGTCTAAGGTCTAAAATACCTTAAGGTCCTAGGTCTAAGGACTTTTAACACTAACCTTTGGAGGTATTTAACGAAGCTAACCCTAAGGTCTTTTAAGCTCCATTATCTAGTCATTGCTCTTTGATAGACCATCTCCCTTTTGGACATGTTGCGTTCTCTCCTTTTGATCCCGTGCTGAGCTAGATCTAAAAGCACATGTTTTTATTCTAGCTCTTGTTCCCATTTATTTTCCCACATTAAATGATTAGTTCATTATGAGAAAATCATTTAGATTAATTAGATATTAGAATTAATGACACTACCTCTCTCTCTCTCTCTCTCTCTCTCTTGAAATCATAGTCGTCCTTGACTATGAGATAGAGAAGATAAAGTCTTAGCCATTTTTCTTAGCGGGTAGAGGATCCTTTCTACCCTACGACATCATTCCAAAATGGATTACTAATCCATTTGGTGCTTAGGAGACTTAGCTGCCGCAATCATGTCCACTCTTTAGTCCATACATACTTTCCAAAGTAGAGTGAAAAATTCTACTTGGTGTTTGGGAGACGTTGTCCTCATCACAAACATGATTCTCAGCAACAATAAAAAGAGAGATCTATAAGACAAAACCATTGTTCATTGAAAAGAAACATTTACATTTTTGCTTACTCTAGCATAGCATTGTAAGCATTGACAAGGTTCATACTATCCTTAAGATGTGTTCCTTGCATCCATCTAGCATCTTCAAAAGGATAATTTTTAAATTTAATAAGATATGGTCTGATAACCTTACCATGCTATAGTACCTTGCCCTCATGTGAAAGGATATCTTCGGGTTGTAGCACCTCTTCTTGATCTTCGATCTTTGGGGGTCTTCATTAATTGATTCTGTTGGTGTCCAGGGATTTCATTCACGTCTTCACGTGAAGTAAGAAGTGGTAATAACTCATGTTATTAACACTCCATGAGAGTGTTAATAACATCAAATTCACAAGCACCTGCTAGAATCAGCCCTTCCTGTTAGCCCGATTGTCTTTTAGGTTAGCCCGACGAGCCATGGAAGGCAAGCTGTCAAGCGCAGCGGGCTCGGCTATATCCTCCTCTTGCCCCCATTTTTGGATGTGGCTATATAAACGATGTCTCATCCTTACAGCCGTCTGGTTTGGCACACTTGTTGGCTTATTTGATGTCTTTGTTTTCATTCAGATAGCTTTGATTACTATATTTTTTAACAACATGAAGAGTTACAACTAACTTTCCCTTGGGTGTCTATCTGCGTGGAAAAAGGTTTGGGTAGGGAGCATCCTTGCGGAGGGTATAGGTGTTGCAATTGTGTGGGTCTCATTTCTATGGTTGGAATCGATTGCTCCTTATTAGTTCACCTATGTATTGTTTGTTACGTATAGTTACCTCCTTTGGATGTTTATCCGCCTGGAACAGGTTTGGGTAGGAAGCATCCTTGCGGAGGGTATAGGTGGTGCAAGTGTATGAGGCTCATTTCTATGGTTGGAATGGAGTGCTCCTTATCACTACACCTACGTATTGTTTGCTACATATAGTTACCTCCCTTGGGTGTCTATCCGCCTTGAAATAGGTTTGGGTAGGGAGCATCCTTGCAGAGGGTATAAGTGGTGCGAGTGCTTGGGGATCATTCTCATTTCTATGGTTGGAATGGAGTGCTCCTTATCACTACACCTACGTATTGTTTATTACATATAGTTACCTCCCTTGGGTGTCTATCTGCCTAGAAACATGTTTGGGTAGGGAGCATCCTTGTGGAGAGTAAGGTGGTGCATTGGGGCTCATTTCTATGGTTGGAATGGAGCACTCCTTATCACTACGCATACATATTGTTTGTTACTACTCCCTTGGGTGTCTATCCGCCTGGAAACAGGTCTGGGTAGGGAGCATCCTTGTGGAGGGTATAGGTGGTTGCAAGCGCTTGGGGCTCATTTTTTGCTTTATGTTTGTATGTATATTATTCTAATTTATTATACAATTGTTCAATTAAATACTGTTTTTCAAAAATGAATGTATAGGTGGCTTGTGAAATTGTCATGGATGCCAATGCTTGCTCTTAAAACATCAATGCGGCTACTTCTAGTCGCCCATCGAGACTGGTGGTGAAGTATCAAACAATGGAGCTTCCAATAAAGGGAAACGCAAGGCCGTCGGTGGTAAGGTGCCAGGGCTTGAGTGGCAATTTTCTGAGAATGTAAGATCATTTATAGATCGGCATTGCAAATTATGTGGCAAAGAAAAATCAAGAGGTGCACGGTCTCGTATTAGGGAACACTTCCTTGGATCAGGAAATGGAACACTTCTAATGGAGGTAGATGTAATGGTGTCATTAGGGAATTTGGGAGGTCATTTGGAGGGCCTTATTGAGGAGAGAGAAAAGGAGGTGCATCCAATGAACAGCAAGCCAACATAACGTAGAAATAGGAAGAAATAAATCAAATAATGCAAAAGAAAGAGAAGGACATGAGGTAAAACCTTGTTTTTACGGCGTTGAAGGTATCTATACGTAGGCCCAAGGTCTGTATGTAGTTATGGTACTAAAAGACACCTACGATACTATATCATTCTCCCACCACCAAAAGATCTTGCTCCATAACCAAGCATTCAAAACTAAATTCTCTCCATTGGAGGCAAGTTGACGCTTTCTTCTACCTCACAAAAAGAGCCATGGTTTCTTCTTCTTCTGCTTCTTCCTGCCCTAATAGCTCTAGGGATTTTTGTGCTCTCTCCCAAGAAAGCCTTGCCATTAGTCTCCCAAGGAGGCCAAGTAGCACCATAAGCTCTATCACTATCTCAAACTTGGTCAATATAGATAGTCAATGGCAACAACAGAAAATATACAAAGGTTCATGGGTTCTTATGCAATCAAGAAGGAGGAAAAGATCCTCAACAACAAATCTATTTTGTTCACTATTGAAAGCACGAGTGCTAGATTTCAAAGTGGAGGTGGGCAAGAAAATGGTTAAGGAAGTTTTGGTACAACATGTCTATAGTCACTACGATGTGATTGCTAATGGCGGAGATGTCTCATTGGCTTATCATCCTCGATAAAATTGTGAGTGTGTTCATAGCCTTCCATCTCTATTCTTACTTTTAGACCTTGCTGTTTTCTTTATTTGTTTTTTCTTTTGAAGAGGTAGAATAATATTAATAGAACAAGATCTATTTCTCATAATTTCTTCATCAATTTCAGTAGTTAGACTAGGTGTCTTACATTTTGTTGTTGCAATTGCAGATGTCTATCCTTCATCATACAAGGAATGGGAGCCATTGGAGTGTATTATAGGTCTCATCTGTGTAACCCACACTGACATTGGTGTTTTACAGTATGATGGAAGAACTAGCAAGAGTCTTGCAGATGAGGGAATTTTCTTCTATGAGCATTCTTACTAGCTCAACCATAAAAATTAAAAAGGTAATCTGGTTAAACTCCCTTTCCCTACCAATTGGAGCTGTATTGACTGGCCAATCCCGGACACCATCGTGTGTGAGGCTCTCAGAAGCAAGCTGTTTAGGGATGTGCAGAGGTCCCTATGAAATTCAATACCTACTAAATTGGTAAAGATTTCTAATTTTTGTCCTATAAGTTTATTTGTGGAACTATTTCACACCTGCCACATACATGTTGCAAAGACAATGCTGGTATGTAAATCTCCAGATGCTTGCTTCTGTGACAAGCTGCTTGATAGAGGGTGGTATGTTAAAGAGGTGGACGATATACATTGCGAGGTTGCATTGGACACTTTGGTGGCCAACTACATGATTGGCACACAGTCCCTTCTCATCTCCTTCTACTACCAACACTCTCAGATTGTTGCAGGCTGCTCTAAGTTTCATCCTATTGATCAAGAGTCAGCAGGCCTGGAGAACAATGGTGATATAGATGTGGAGGTATTCGACAAAGAGCTCAACCTTGTGACAATTTTCACAATAAGAGAGCAAAGCAATCTTTTGCAACTTTGGCATGACATCATGGATGAGTCCGCGGAGAACGAGCCCTCACTGTTCTATTTCTTAATTGGTGGACGCAAAGTAATGCAACGATGGGAAAAAGAGATTGTTTGTAAAGAACTAATTTGCCGAGTCCAAATCGTGCCAATGAACTTGAATGAATCTATATTCATGAATTCAATTCCAATATTTCTTGCAATTTGGTTATGAGATGATTCCCACAATTTGGTTATATCTTTAGTTTAATTGTAAGAGGAGGTTTGTATCACTATCTATGTCCCTTTGTTCGCTGGTAGTGTGACAACTGTACATTTTGAACAACATATGCAGAGTTATGTATAATCTCTCTCTCTCTCTCTCTCTCTCTCACACACACACACACACACACACACACACACACACACACACACACACACACACACACACACACACACGCACACGCACACGCACACGCACACGCGCACACGCGCACACACACACACACACACACACACACACACACACACACACACACACACACACACACACACACCAAATTACATGAGTCCTCTCTCATGCAGAGTTATGTATAATCTCTCTCTCTCTCTCTCACACACACACACACACCCACCCACCCACCAAATTACATGAGTCCTTTCTCATGCTTCACTACATAAAATACAAAAAAAGCATGGCTTAGATTTAATAAACCCCTTTTTTTCTTCACCTTTACATCTTAATTAAACCATCCATTACATTATCACACAAGAAGCTTTCACAATAATAACACATGTTTGGACGATCAGCCAAAGGTAAGATATGGTTGGTTAAAATTACACTACACTCCCTGGTTTGGGGTGAGTGGTTAAAATATCCTCTTAGGGGTAGGCCAAAATAGCAATACAAAAATATCTTACGATGTGGTAGAAACTGAGCTAGCAAATATAACCGCTCGAAAAATCCACGCTTCATTAAATGTTCCACATAATAATACTGAGGCCCTAAGCCCAAGGCTTCCTTTACCATTGCCAGACGGATATTGTTCCCGAAGTGTTCTCGACCCCAAAGGGTCACCCGTGCCACTCTATTTTGATATGTCCACCATTTTGTCTGCGTAATCGATGTTCCTAATAGAGAGAGTAGAAGACACTCATAACGGAGTATGGTGGTTCTCCTGATGGACTCACTCGACTGTTGTTGCAGATGAGAAATGGTTATTTCTAATACCTGATCTTGATTATAAGTCATAGCTGATGAAGTATAAGACACAGCTTAAGATAAGTTACTGAAGGAACTTGTAAACTATTGGCTTTT
Source organism: Adiantum capillus-veneris (assembly GCF_014529385.1). NCBI lineage: Eukaryota > Viridiplantae > Streptophyta > Polypodiopsida > Polypodiales > Pteridaceae > Adiantum > Adiantum capillus-veneris. The sequence goes on along the minus strand of NC_140954.1, from coordinate 24,186,942 downwards.
CAAAATTGCTCAAGTCTGTTACAGTGCACTCTAAAGTTTAATACGTCTATCTTATATAGACCCACATAGGAACCTCTACCCAGTGACTATCCGTACAGAAAGCCCTCTCTACTTGCCATCTCTTATTGGATCGCGTAATACATTAACTCACCTCTGTTTTCTTGACATATGTTTCTCCTAGTAACTTACCCATCTTGCCATCCTACCTATAATCGTCTCTTTTAAAATGTTGGTATTATGAGTAATTTTTCGTTTTCGACCATCCAGAGTTGGAGACTATGCCTCATAAGAATTTGTCATGCCGCACATCGACTTAGCAAAAATAGTATGAAGAGTTCAAACTAGCTAGTGCTACAAAATTACTGGTGCTCATAAGGGAGATTCTTGGTGGCCTCTTTTTAAATTATTCAAGCTAGTTTTTATTTGTAGCCTATAAACCCTAAAAGTGCCTTACCTTTTGAACACCTCTATAGCGTTTCTACTTATTAACCTTCTGCAAAACTTCTCGTATGTTTGCTCTGTTGCACGCTACCCTTTGCATGTAAATAGAGTGTTCATAGATATGCGCCTGTAGCGCTCACGACTAGACACACGCTATGACCGGATCTTGTGGTAATGAAATCCCATGAGACATGGGCTTTAAGAGCTACCTCGATTGCGGGATTTTTTGGCAAATTCTGGGTCCCATCTGATAGGATGGGGCTTTGGCCTCTATAAAACCCTCACTGATTTACATCAGGTGAGTACTACACTCACTTAGTATCTTTGTTCTATAATTTCAGCTTGTGCTTTCAAACTTGTAAGTGGTTGAGACTGCACCATGCCTAAAAGTATGGAGAAAAATATGATGGAGTTGTCATCCTCTCCGAGTCTACAGGTTATTTATCTGTTCTAGTGGTATTCGACACTCATGTAGCTTTTAAGATGGGGCTAGGCTGGTTTGGTTAAAAGGATTGTGATAAACTTGAGTAAATAGTAATCTTGGTATGTTTAACTCTGGCTAATTGGACAGATTTGTGATTGAATGTGATGCTCTGATTCTAGGGGTTTTTTCGTTGAAATCTCTTTAAAAAATGGGAAGCTCACTGTCGTATGATTGCTGGTTACTGAGGCGCTGCCACTTCTTGAAAAGATTCGTAGAGGATGAAAAGCATCACATACCCTAATGATGTCGTGTTTTTGTTTTGAGCTTGAATACATTTACCTACATACATCACTTACCCGAAAGATACCTAGCCTTTTTACAACACTAGCCAGATTTGTTGCTCACGACTTGCATTTTGAATGTATTACTGACATATGGTAGCTGAATACATCTTGGCTGGTTATGGTTTGGGTCCTCCGCTTTAAAATAAACTAAGCTTTGCTCTTTTAAACTTGTCCTTATTTGCTCTCATTTCATATCATATCAGTTTGTAGGAGGATGATTGCATACCCGCATGATGATGTTACAAAGAGTATAAAACTTGGTATCTCCAGCTAGTGTTTACATATCTAACATGGATTGATGGTATAATGGGTACTCGCTTGTGTAAGAGATGGTCTTTAGACTATGCTTTTGTTGGTCTCTGGCTTTTTAGCTATACTCTGGCTATTATTGTTTTCGTTTTGGCTTAATGCTTATTTTTGGGGCTTAGACTTGCCAGGCTAGTCTAGTTGTGATTCAGAGAATAGCACTTTGGCCACACTATCAAAACATACTTTTCCTACTTTTTTGATTTCCATACCGAGAAGAATAAAACTGTTGCTTCCTTTTAATTTCTGGTAATAGGTGATGGAATTGGTATTATTTTTTTAGCACGGAATAAACTGGAATATGTAACTGGCTTTGTGAATAAAATATGTCGGACATGACATAAGAAGAGAGACATGACATAAGAAGAGAGACAAATGTATTTGATGATGTCAGTAAAGATTATTAAATCACTTCGTAAATCATGAAGGGGAAAATTGCAAAATCCAAACATATGGGTTGGGACTCCTTTGGCCGTTTTGTTGATTACCGGAGTCCTGGACCTTACTGTGTTGCTTTTTCTTTAAAGACATCACCTTAGAAAGTACTTTTAAATTTTTTTTAAGGCTTTGCTTTCTCTATAATGCTACAATAGCCTTTTAGGTTCTATTAGTGAAATAAAATCAGGGTTTGACATGGTTCATGTGTAGCCGGCTTTCCTCTAGCACTTCATGAGATGTTTTGAAATAGATTAGCTATTAAAATCTGATGCCTACTATAGGGTGTATATCTCCAGCTAACTTGTGCTTGCTCATATGGAGTAAAAAACTCCCAAAGTTGTTTTAAGAATGATTTAGAAATTGTTAAACATATTTTCATTGAGAGAACCTCCTTAAACACTTTAAATTTAAGATAGGCAACAAAATGTTTTGACAAATTGGGAAATGCTTTAATAAATGGTAGCATTTATTATGGGAATCCCAGTCTCTAGGAAAGATTTGCTAAAAACCAAGGACTTTCGTATAGTAAGAACTTGGCTTAAAAAACTTTTAATCGTTCTTCAAGATACAAATACATTTTGAGAACTGTTATTTTTTTCATTGGGACATGGATAACAACTGGGATGCCCATGTATCACCTGTACACAGTAAAAATTGCTAACCGAGTGTTTTCTTGTTTACTATGGGTGCAGGTGAGGGCTACCTTCTTTGATAAAAACATACTGTTCTATGTGGTTGAGGACATGAGGCTTATCTTTTACCTTGAAGCAACATTACTCCAGACTTAGGGATTACTTTCTCCCATGTTGTACTTTATTTTCTTCACTACATTGTACAAAATTTATTCTCAACAGCAAATGAATTATTGTACAAATCCATTGTATTTTCCTAGAATTATTGGTCTGTGAACAGGTAGTGTTCATTTGTGTGTATGTATATATTTAGAAATGCTACACACACGATAAACGCAAATGAGAGATTGACTTGTCTTTCTCTCTCAGACCTTTGTTCTAGTTCTTAGCACCTATTACAATATAATTTATTATATTCTAATGGACAGGGGTGCTATCACACAGTCTCAGTGGTCCCCTTAGACTTGTGTGGTGAAAGATTGCTAGCACGACCATTTTATTCTAACTTTTCTCGTACTCCCTTTCTAACGTCCTTTTTTCCTTGTCATTTCACTATTTTATACCAGGATACTAAAAAACTCACAGTAAGAATGAAGGTCTGCTTTGACCCAGTAAAAAGAGCTCTGATCTCGGAGAAATTATGACTTGCTAGAGAAATAGAAAGTGTCTTTCCTAATATCTCACTTAGAATTATGCCCTTTCTTTATAGGACTATAAAACTCAAATAGAAGTTACACTCTGTATAAGCTCTACGGGTCTACTCTGCTCTTCGAAGATGTGTTAATCTAACTATTGTTATTGAAATCTTTGCAGATTATCTCCCTTTTCCAAGGTCTTACTCTTCCTTTGGAACCCCTATCCTTTGCATCTCTACTTGTGCTGAAATGTATCCAAGATAGAGAAGCTTCAGCTTTAATTTTTGATGCCTCAAAAGATTCTAGTCTATCACTTGTCCAGCTTATTTCCTTTGACCAATGGGTGAAAGTTCTCGCTCTCCTCGTTATTAAGAATAAAACTGAGGGCATCAACCTACTGCTGGAATTTACTTCTAATTTGGCTTGTCTGTCCAAAGCCCATATTTAGGACTTAGCTTCCTTCTCTTCTAAAGGCTCTGAATTATTCAATCTTCTGAAAAAATTTTGCGGGCTAAGCCCCATCTTTGTTACTGCTCCCTCTACTCCAATAGTCCCTCCTCCTAACAGCCTCTTTTGTAGAGATGGTGCGGCATTGGAAGCTATAAAAGAATTTCAAAAGGACCTTTGTTCACTCAGTGAGGCTTCCCTTTTGGATATGGTGCCGAAAGTCTCTAGGGCCCTTCCTTTATTACCATCACGACAAATTGAAGTAGAATCCTTGGGTGTAGAGCACAGACTTTGGTTGTTCCCAAATAAAGGGTTTCTTGCTCCCATTTCTATGGAAACTTGGGTCTTCCTTGCCAATGTGGCACCCACTACTATTGAAGAATGCAAGCTTAAGGTTCTTAAAGGGATATAGCTCCTGGATAAAGGAGATCTGATTAAAGCTCCTTCAATATGAATTTCCTTGGTGACAAAAAATGCGGATCTAATGCAGGTTTATATGCAAGAACCAAAGATGTGATGATCTTTAGTAAAAATAATGCTGATTACTACACTGGAATAGTGTGGAATGTGTTCAGACCTTACCTTAAGTGTGCATGCAAATTTTTAGATCCTAAAGCTGCTTGTGAGTCAAGCATCATTTGGTTTGAGCATGCTATTTGGTACGCCCTCAACAATCTTTCAATTATCTTTCTTGACAAAGCAGAAGAGTTTCATCTTTCCCTCTTCTGTTCGTGGCTTGGTGGACAAGCTAAGGATCTGGTCTGCTCAAATGGCCTTTATACATTACATATCTATTATGTGAAACACCCTTCAAGAGCTTAGTTTTGAAGGTTGTGGCACACTATTAACCACAAGAGCTTGGTTATGAAGGTTGTGGCACACTGCTAACCACTTATGGAGGGTATGAAGGAATCAAAGGTATGGTTGGTCAAATCAAGCCTAATATTGATGATGATGATACTCAAGTATCCAAACGCCCCAACACTCTTGTCTCTCTGTCGGTTTCTTACACCTCTTTCTTGAATCCCTCCTCTAGTGATTCTGTATTTGGTAGAGGGAGGGCTAGAAGTTATATTAGAGGCCGTGGCAGAAACCTACCAATCCAAAATCTTTTGAATATGTGATGTGCAGATACGAAGGAACGCCTATGGCAGACTTTACCTACCTCCGAAGAAAGAAGCATGTAATAGAATAAATTTACACACTGCTTGTTTACTAGCAAGATTTTGGAATTTTTTACTCCCCAATCTATTTTTATTGAATGCTTTAGACATGTTTTTGGATCAAATCTGTTGCTAAAAGATGTGATGTTTGGATGGAAATACTTGCCGTCTATCAAAAATCTTATTTATTCTAATGATTTCGTCCACAATGAAGAGGTTCTTGTTTGTGTTTGTCACCTATATCCTAAGTTTTGTAAGATTTTTACTAACTTTGGCTTACATGTTTGTACTTCTAACTTAGAAATCATATCTGATACACCTGTGAGGAGCCTCTTGAGTAAAGGCTTGAATCATGTTCATCCTTTTACACTAAATCCTCAGCTTGCCTTCTTGGCTCTACTTGAATTCCTGGCCAAATTGGCCTTAAAACTTCAACTAGAGGTCGATGTTCACTTTCTAATTACCTGTACACTTAAAGAAATTTTCTAGAAAAAGACCAGTCTTATGCCGCAAGAGTGGCTAAGTACTGAGACTACCTCGCTGACTCCTAGTATTAAGACTTCCATCTCTGATATTAAGGAGAGGTGGTTCATTATAGGCCTTGATAAAGCTTCTAACATTGCTTCCTTTATTTGTAAAAAACTAGCTTTAGATTTTGCCTTTTCCAAACGCAATGGTGTTGATTTTTTTAAAAATACCTCTCCTCTTAGAACTTCTACATTTCTAAATGATGAATTATTAGAACTTGGCTATTGTCCTACCTATTTGAAAATAACTGTACTCTTCCCAACTTATAAAAATCATAAACATAAATTTAGATGGATCTTTGATGCATCTAATAGCCTGTTTTCCTGTATTACTAATGACTCACATTTTGCTTAAATTTTATTCTACTAGAAATAGAAGCAATTTGCACCATCAAGCGTGCTAATCTAAGACGATTTGGGAATTTAGACTGCTGCCCTTTTTGGATTGTAAAGAATGCGGCAAAGGTTTCTATTAACCTCCCAAAAAACATTTTCTCTATCTTTACGGTAGACATAACACAATGTTATGAGAATATTCCTCTAAAAGGATCTCTTGGTCTTTTTAATACCTTATCTAATCTTATAAAGATAGTTTTTTCCCACAGAGCGACACTTGGATATACATGTATCTCAACAAAAAAGAATACAAGTTGGGTTAAAAAATCTAAAATGTGTACACTTGTCGTCTTTAGCTAAGAAGATGATCTATATAGATATATCTTTTGGCTCCTTAATAATTGCTGTCTCCAAATAGGGATTACTTGCTACAAACAAATTTTAGGGATCCCAATGAGATATTTTCTTGCTCTCTTGTTATGTGTAATCTCTATCTTTGTCACTTCGAATACCAATGGCTCTTAAAAATGTTAAGTGACCCTGCCAGGACTTCGTTACTCACACACTTTGTTCATACGTTTAGGTTTATGGATGACCTGTGTAGCCTTAACAATCCCATGTTCAAAGAAACACTTAGAGATATATATCCTCCCTGTCTTAATATTGAACATACTTTCTCTGATAGAATAATGAGGCTTGATAAATGGGTCGTCTCGAAGATTCACTTCCTGAATATCGAGATTACTCTAATTCCCCCATTTTTGGGTAGTTTTTATACTCGTTTCTTCTGGAAAAGAGATAATCTCAAACTCGTTCATTTTGGATTTACAAAAAGAAAAAGCAATAGACCCTTTAAAAATTCTTTACACACCTGTCTAGGAATGCTATTTCTAAAAATGTATGCCTCGTCAGACAGTTTTTCAGCATATGAAGAAATCAATACTCTTCTTACTAAGTTTATCAATAATGGGTTTCTTAGAAAAGACCTAGTTGCATGTATTTACAATTCCTTAAAAATGCATTATTGGTCCGGCCTTAAGTTTGACCTACAGAACTTGATTTGTCTCATTACACCAGAATGAGATTTACTGAAGAAATAAATTTCTCACTTCTTGAAGGAAACCCCCTGTTTTCCTTCCAAAAAATAGAAATAAATTTTTTTGAGGTAGTAGGCCCATATTCTATGGGTCTACTACCTCTTAGAGTATGGTGCCTAGGAATGGGTGGGCACGCACGCACACACACACACACACACACACACACACACACACACACACACACACACACACACACACACACACACACACACACACACAAACAATATTACAGGAGTCCTTTCTTATGCTTCACTACATAAATTGGACAGAAAGAGCATGGCTTAGATTTAATATACCCCTTTTTTTTCACCTTTACATCTCAATTAAAGGTGTAAAGGTGAAAAAAGCGTTTAATACACCTGTCTTATATAGACCCACTTAGCAACCTCTACCCAGTGACTATCCATACAAAAATCCCTCTCTACTTGCCATCTCTTACTAGGTCCTGTATTACATTAACTCACCTCTGTTTTCTCGACATATGTTTCTCCTAGTAAGTTACCCATATGGCCATCATACCTATAATAGTCTCTTTTGAAATGTCGATATTATGAGTAATTTTTTGTCTATGACCATCTAGAGTTGGAGACTATACCTCATAAGAATTTTTCATGTCGCGCATCGACTTAGCAAAAATAGTCTGAAAAGTTTAAACTAGCTACTATTGGTGCTCATAAAGGAGATTCTTGGTAGCCTCTTTTTGAATTATTCAAGCTAGTTTTTATTTGTAGCCTATAAATCCTAAAAGTGCCTTACCTTTGGAACACCTGTATAGTGTATCTACGTATTAACATTTTTCAAAATAGCTCGTACATCTGTACTGTCGCACGGTACCCTTTGCACGTAAAAAGAGTGTTCATAGATACACGGGTACAACGCTCACAACGCGACACATGCTATGACCGGATCTTGTGCTAATGAAATCCTAGGAGACATGGGCTTTAAGAGCTACATCGATTGCAGGAATTTCTAGCACATTCCGAGTCCCATCTGATACGGCAGGGCTTCGACCTCTATAAAACCCTCACTAATTTACAGCAGGTGAGTACTAGACTCATTTAGCATCTTTGTTTTGTGATTTCAGCTTGTGCTTTCAAACTTGTAAGCGGTTGAGACAGCAACATGCCTAAAAGTATGGAGAAAAATATGGTGGAGTCGTCATCCTCTCCAAGTCTACAGGTTATTTATCTATTCTAGTGGTATTTGTCACTTATGTAGCTTTTAAGATAGGGCTAGGCTGGTTTGATTAAAAGGATTGTGATAAACTTGAGTAGATAGTAATCTTGGTATGTTTAACTCTGGCTATATGTACAAATTTGTGATCGAATGTGATGCTCTGATTTTGGGGTTTTTTCTGCTGAAATCTCTAAAAAACATGGGAAGCTCACTGTTGTATGATTGCTGGTTACTGAGGTGCTACCAATTCTTGAAAAGATTTGTAGAGGATGAAAAGCATCACATACCCTAATGATGTCGTGTTTTTGTTTTGAGCTTACCTACATACATCACTTACCCAAAATATATCTGACCTTTTTACTACACTAGCCAGATTTGTTGCTAATGATTGCATTTTGAATGTATTGCTGACATATGGTAGCCGGATACATCTTGCCTGGTTATGGTTTGGGTCCTCGGCTTTAAAATAAACTAAGCTTTGCTCTTTTAAACCAGTCCTTATTTGCTCTCATTTCATATCATATCAATTTGTAGGAGGATGATTGCATACCCGCATGACGATGTTACAAAGAGTATAAAACTTGGTTTCTCCAGCTAGTTTTTAGATATCTAACATGGGTTGATGGTATAATGGGTAATCTCTTGTGTGAGAGATGGTCTTTGGACTATGCTTTTGTTGGTCTCTGGCTTTTTAGCTATACTCTAACTATTCTTTGGCTATTATTGTTCTCATTTTGGCTTAATGCTTTTTTTCGGGCTTAGACCTGCTGCCCGACTGGTCTAGTTGTGATTCAGAGCATAGCACTTTGGCCACACTATCAAACATACCTTTCCTACTTTTTTGATTTCCATATCGAGAAGAATAAAAATGTTGCTTGCTTTTAATTTCTGGTAAACAGGTGATGGAATTGGTACTATTATTTTAGCACAGAATAAACTGGAATATGTAACTGGCTTTGTGAATAAAATATGTCGAACATGACATAAGAAGAGAGACAACTGTATTTGATGATGTCAATTAAGATGATTATATCAGTTCGTAAATCATGAAGGGGAAAATTGCAAAATCCAAACATATGGGTTGGGACTCCTCTGATCGTTTTGCTGGTTACCGAAGTCCTGGACCTTATTGTGTCGCTTTTTCTTTAAAGACATCTCCTTAGAAAGTTCTTTAAATTTTTTTTTAATGGCTTTGCTTTCTCTATAATGCTATAGTAGCCTTTTAGGTTCTGTTAGTGAAATAAAATCTGGGTTTGACATGGTTCATGTGTAGCCGGCTTTCCTCTAGCACTTTATGAGATGTTTTGAAATAGATTAGCTATTAAAAATTGATGCCTACTATAGGTGTATATCTCGAGCTAACTTGTGCTTGCTCATATGGGGTAAAAATCTCCCAAAGATGTTTTAAGAATGATTTAGGAATTGTTAAACATAGTTTGATTGAGAGAACCTCCTTAAACACTTTGAACTTAAGATAGGCAACTGAATGTTTTGAAAAATCGAGAAATGCTTTGATAAATGGTAGCATTTATTATGGGAATTTCACTCTCTAGGAAAGATTTGCTAAAAACCAAGGACTTTCGTATAGTAAGAACTTGGCTTAAAAAACTCTTAGTCTTTTTTAAAAAATACAAATACATTTTGAGAACTGTTATTTTTTTCATTGGGACATGGATAACAACCGGGATGCCCATGCATCACTTGTACACAATAACAATTGCCAACGAAGCGTTTTCTCGTTTACTATGGGTGCAGGTGAGGACTACCTTCTTTGATAAAAACATACTGTTCTATGTGGTTGAGGACATCAAGCTTATCTTTTACCTTGAAGAAGATCACTCCAGACTTAGGGATTACTTTCTCCCATGTTGTACTTTATTTTCTTCACTACCTTGTATAAATTTTTTTCTCAAAAGCAAATAAATTATTGTACAAATACATTGTATTTTCCTAGAATTTATTGGTCTGTGAACAGGTAGTGTTTGTTTGTGCGTGTGTATCTATTTAGAACTGCTACACACACACACACACACACACACAAACACACACACACACACACACACACACACACACACACACACACACACACACACACACACACACATTTCAATGGCACCACATTGAGAAGCACAAAGAATCATATTAATCTAGATAGCTAGCATTTTGGGGAGTATTTGTAAGTAGAAATTGTGAAACAAGCAATGAGCTGAAATACAAATTCTCGAGATAAGGGATCAAAATGTCCTCTAGATAAAAGTCATGCTCATGACCTTCAAATGAGGGTGGGGAGAGAGTGGTGTCCGGTGGGGTGTATCATCTATCAAACAAAGTGTTGATATCATCATGTGGGACACGTATTTGGGAAAAAGGTTTATAGAATAGCAATACATTTGGTTTGGCAGGGTTGAAGTGGCCTTAAATGTAAACACACTCCTTCTACAAATAAAAAAATTAAATTGCGAACGTTTGATTCCCGCTATGGTGCAAACCATATTTACAAAGGGATTGAGGTTTCTCTGTAGCATAGAAGACCATATGGAAACCCGGAACCTTGGAAGTAGAAACTGTATAAATTCCTTGGTTCCTCGACGCACAATACATGTGCAATCTCATATTGTGAAGTTGCACAGGTTGATAACTTTTACGTGGGGATCATACGGCTCTTGAAACACCAACAATCCGTTGATGTCCAAAATAATCAGTCTCTACAAACATTTTGTAAAACAAATAAGTAGCTAGACAATAGGTTGACTTTCATATTCTTTAATATAGGTTATTACCGGAAAAATCATAGGATGTCTAGCAAGGGTCCATAATGGGTTTGCCTGCCATCGAGTCTTACCATACACCGAGCGAACTTTACCGAGCAAACCAAAAAATCGAGCGAAACCCATGTGTGTGTATGTGCGTGAGTCAAAACGTAAACATAGAAAATGACATGTGCAGAAAAAATGGTGTACTTTTAGTGATGTAAAGCAATGGTGGTTCTCCATACTAGTGAATGAAGAACAATATTGAATCATTGCACTACAAAGAAAAAAGAGAATAGTAAGACAAAATGTTACCCCTTCAAAAGAAGCACTAGATAAATAAAATCTACAAGTCGCCATTCTAACTTACCCTAAAATATATAATTAGGAAGGGTAAATCAAAAGTTTCAAAGGGCTATGGCCTCTCTTCAAGAATGAGCCTTACGACCTTTCCAAGCTAGATGCGGGCCCTCTGACAAGTGCTTGGAATGGCGTGGTTGCAGAGAAGACATATCATAAGCATGGTATTTAAATGCATCCTTATTTTGCGTTGTCCTATTGAGAATGACGATCGATGGGAGAAGTGGAACGAACACACCTCGTTCAGTGCTCTATACATTATTGCACTAATGTGGGATATTTTAGATTCAACACAGAGGAGATTCACATGCGTGACTGGCTGGGGTAAAGTAGACGTGAGCTGCATTCTTTCCTTGCCCTTGAATAAACTAAGCATGGAAAAATATTGACGTTTTCTTGCTAAACAAAGCCTTGCTCCAACTAACTCTGATGTTTTTTATAGAGTTAGCTTGCAAGAGCCAACGTTCACAGAAAATTGACCTTTAATGTGACAAAAGCTGAAAATTGATGGCTAGGCAGGAGGATCAACTTGATGGAAATTGACTAGGATTTTGGTGTAAAAACTGGTAAAAGCACTAAAACCATCACTAACTGGGAGATTACCAATGCTCAATGCTCTTCCTTTTTCCCATTGGTTGCTAAAAACGTTTTTTGCAAACACTGGCAAGAGCTTCATTTCATAGAAGCAGCCAAAAAACTCTCTCGTCATCAACAAATTTCCGCGGCTTGTCTGCGAACACGCTCATCAATGATAGGAAAAAATCATTTTCTCAAACATACAAAATTCCTTTCCTTGAATTTTCTAATATTGACCTATACATAGAGATACTATATATAGCTCAACACGGGTAAGAGGAGATTTGAAAAAAATGGGTTATTTATTCAATTTTTTATACTATTTTTTCTATTTTCGGGAGGATTTTTCCCTTTTCCCAATCAACAGTTTTGAAATGGAAAATGACACCATATTAAGCTGAGACACATTTTTCCAGAATAGTGGCGCTCATAATACGTGAAGATGGTGGGTTGCATGTTGACTCTTGAGGATCAAGACAAGAGGATTGGACCCTCGTTTGGTGCTAGATACTCTTGGAATAAAATAAAAATATGCCAGCTATCATGCCTCGAGAACCCAAAGGATACGAGCATCTGTTCAAATCACTCATCATTGTCCTATTTAACTACCCTATGTATCCACACATAGCATGGCAATCCAATCACGCCTAACCATCTATCTGTGTGTATTGTCTCTCTCTCTCTCTCTCTCTACCTGCTCTCTTCTTCTTCTCTCTGTAAAACACACACACACACACACACACACACACACACACACACACACACACACACACACACACACTAATGGAATCTCTCATATAATGCACAGTTTCTGTGCCTCTGATAGTGGGAAGCCTCCTGGCCTTTCACTCCCGCATGGTATCAATCTCCAAGTACGGGTCCGGGACCTGTAGCCTACATCTGTTGAAGATACCCGCATGGCACCATGCACAAGGCTTCAACAATCGAAGGCTTCAATAATCGAAATGCTGCCCTTGCAGTTTGCATGCAATGAGAGAGCCCTACAATTATTGCCCTCTCGTGGCAATGACGTTACATCCTCTAGCCATGCCCTCTGCGGTGCTAAAAAGCCTCTCCATGAGCAATCCTATAATGCAGCTCATTCTGGCTGTAATTCTCAAGCGGCCTGGGCCGGATGCCCACCTACAACCACTGCGCATCATTCTCCTGGGAGAATCCTTGCCATGCTCGAAAGATTTTATGCTCCTGAGGAAGAGCGGTTGGGCCCCTCTTACCATACCGACAAGCACACCGATGGACGTGATGCCGAACCTGTCTGTTTTGCTGCAACAATCACATCAACCACATCCGACTCTCTAATTGGCGTTGAGCCTCTGTCTTGCTGTTGTGCATGCAATCATGCAGCCAATGTGGTGTCCCGCTTAAATACAACTGAGGATGGACGATTCTCACTAACTTGCAATGCCTCGCACTTTGGATACATGACCATTTTCCTGGCGGATGCAACTCCCTCAACCCTCGCTGATTATGCTGCAAAACCATTGTAGATGCTAATGATGCTGTTGCCATTAATGCTGATGTGACTGAGGCAACCCCTGCGCGGCCAAGAAAGACGTCATCAACTAGACAGATCAGTTGCAGCCGCACCATATGCAGACAAAACTGTTGCGGCCAATACTGTCGCTATCTCCCTCAAATTAAGAGCTTTTGAAGCGAAGAATGCTACCTTGGGCTTTCGCATTCGCTCCTACAAAACCTGTTGTCCTGCATGAACCACAGATGCCACCATTGTCGCTGATGGTGATGCCAATAGTCCAGACGAAGCATTCATTGCTGCAACCTATGATGAGGCTGCTACTATCAAAACCTTCTTGGACACTCTTGATGAGCATGACGTAGGAGCAATTGATATCTTCAACATCCTGACCTGAGAAACCGTAGCAGATGATGATGACAGTGCAACCACCTCGAAAAACCTTGCCGCAGTTGACAGACCATGCAAATCCCTGCAACCATGCTCTAGTAGCTCCTGCCAATGTTGAAAGAGTTTGGTGGTGTCGTCCTTCTCACTGCTTGAGGTCAGATCTTCCCTTCTATTAACGTGTAGGCGGATGACGAGGCTTTTTTTGCTTCTCAATAAAGAATTTTTGTATGAGGACTTGCAGAGATGGGTTTTGATGTATTAGCGATGATTGAATGTAGCCGAATTTTCCTTTATTAAATTAAAAAGGAGAGAGAGAGAGAGAGAGAGAGAGAGAGAGAGAGAGAGAGAGAGAGAGAGAGAGAGAGAGAGAGAGAGAGAGAGAGAGAGAGAGATCTCCACAAGGAAGAGGAAGCAGAAGCAGTTGCGGAATAAGCAGTCATGACGGTAAGTGCTGCAGCGGTGGATGTAACAAGCATGGAAGAGGCCACACCAATCCCATCAGGTGCTCCAATTGTGGGCGACGTGTGCCCAAGGACAAGGTTGTTAAGCGGTTTCCTGTAGGGAACATTGTTGAACAAGTTGCTGTACGAGATGTGCAAGATGCTTGTATTTATGATGGGTACATCCCAAGCTTTACGCCAAAATGCAGTACTGTGTTTCATGTGCCATTTACTCTCACGTTGTCCGTGTGAGATCCCGCACAACAAGAAGAGTTATGTTCGAGAGCCACCACAAAGGTTTAGACGCAAGGAGGATATGGAGAACCAGGATCAATGTACCAATGTTCCTGCTGCTGCTAGAAAGTAGAGAGGTGTCTAGTTAGTGCATAAGTCAAGAGAGGAAGAAGGCTCATGAATTACACACACACACCCAAACTCTTCATCTTAGTTCTCGTCGAAAGATGGGTCGAGGTGATTGTGAAGGCATTGCATAAGAGGTGATTAATGCCAAGCTATTGCATGCAAATGGTGATTATCGTGCATGTCGACAATACCTTATGATCTTCATTACCTCTCCCACCCTTGGTCACAAAGTCCTCGTGATTGGGGCCTCCTCTTTTGCAACTCACCGCCGTGAAAACTCTAAAACACTTCGTAGTCCATGAAAACTATTTTTTTCAAGTATGTGATGTGAAGGATATTTTCCTTCTCCTCTTCGTTTCTCAAGTGTCATGATTATACGTTGAAGATCTTTTTTGTGAGCTAGACAAAATGGAGTCACTCACCCAAAAACATTTCTCCCCAATTTTAATAAGGTACAATCTAGCACCAAGGATTGCAAATACACGTTGTTCATATTGGCTCCAACCTACCAATACGATCTACCAAATCTACTTCTTCTATAACTTCCCTACAAGCACTTGCCATAATATTATGTATTGAGAAACCCTCCTCCCCCTCCACAACATTGCATGCACGCACGGACACACACACACACTTTTACTTGTCCAAGCATCTACCATGGTTTGAATATTAATAACCACAAGCCGTGATTGGAGGAGGGAGCATAACCTTGGATAATCAAGGAGTTAATATAAGGGTGGATGAATAAAGTCTTTATTAAGAATGCTCTAGACGTTTAGAGACAATCATAGATAGATTGTAATATGTAATTTGATGCTAATTGTTTCTATTATGATTTAAGTTCTATGTATCTTGTGGGGTTTTCCTCTCTTTTATGATTGCTCGGAAAGGTTTTCTTGGGGTTTGGAATTCCTCATCCTACATCCAAACATGGCTAGGCACATAACCATTTATGGATGAAAATGTGGCCACACTAGTAATAGTTTGATGGTCCCTCCAGAGTAATTGGTATACTACATGCAATGCCTTCACAAAGCAGCCTACACATGGAACTCAAGCAAGCAAAGGATATCATTCAAGTTCAAGAGCTACCTATGCATTATGATGGACATGTGGAATTTGAGTAACCATCTTTTGATCTATTTGTGCACGAAATTATGACAATTGCAACATGTGAATTTACCATGGAGAATAAGTTTGCACAAAATGGTTTTGGAATATGCTCTGGAAGATGGTTCAGAAGCAAGTATATGACTGTGTATCAATGTGTGTGCGAACACATTTAAGGAAGAGTATGGCTCTTTTGTTTGAGACTATTTTAATGTGTGTGAACACATTCAAGGAAGAGTATGGCTCTTTTGTTTGAGAATATTGAGATGCAGCATGGTTATTTTGCTACACTATACTCTATAGAGTAGCTATTGAGATCTTGATCTAATCTTTTTCATTGCTTATGCTTGCTCGGTTTCTTGTCCGCTCGGAAGTACTCGCTCGAGGATTGGGATTCCTCCCTGCCATCAAGGTTGTCTTCTCCAGTGTTCAAATCCTGGACCGTCTTCTCTTGTTCTTCTGCTGTTCGAGACTCTTGTATCTCCAATGTTGAGGGATCCACTACACTTGAATTTGCTTCTAATGTGCTATGATCTGTTTTTGTGTCAGGCATGAAAAACTCTTGATTTTCAAGCTCAACAGGTGGAGGTCTGGCAGAGGTATGCTGTGCTTGAGGGTTAGAGTGTTCTTTTTGAGCCCCTCCCTCTGCATAAACTTCATCCTTCTGAAACCCTCCAAGTGCAGAGGGAGTTTCAAAATTTATTTCTTTCTCAGCCCCTTGATCTGTGTGATCTTGCTCCTTTGTGGGCTTCCCCTCATTTGGACTTTTCTCCTTGTCAAACTCTCCCTTTGCATCATTTCCCATCTCGGAAGTCCCTCCCTCCTCTTGCTCCCATCCTTTCTCAATTGCCCTTATGGAATCTGTTTGCTACAGTCCATCAATAGTCATCATTAAATCTACAACGTGGTCATCCAACAGGGTTTGTTCTCCATCCATGCTCACGGTATCTGAAATTGCAAGCAGATGTTGAATTAGGGTGGCACGGTATCAGTGCAAGTACTCTATGGTGTACTTATCCAATGAACTCTGCAAAAGACAAAACAAAAACAAAAAGGAACTGAGACACAACTTGGTCCAAACTGTCACAATGGTATAGTAATGCTGTGCAAAATGCATACCTTTGACATGACTGGCTTTAATGCAAAAAAGCTATGCAGTATAAACTCAGCATGGAGGAGGCATCTCCATCCACACGAGTTTCCATCACTCTGTAAAGGAACCGTGACTTCCTTAATTTTTGACGTGTATAGCTCTAAATTCCCGCATAGCCTTCCATATGCATGCGACAGTCTTTTTATGCATCTGCAAGGAGGAGGAGTTGGTATGAACCCAACACAATAACTGTCTCCATTGTCTATAAAAAAGAAAACCAATTTATAATTATCAATACTCACAGTATCAATTCTGGATGCATTCCTCGAATTGAGTTTAGTGTCCAGACAGCTGGCTTGTCAAGTTCAACGCACACGAGGATCCAATGGTGCTTGCTCTCATATGGAAAAATTATGGTTGTTACTTGCAGCATTGGACAATGAGCAAGCCACTTCTCAAATGTACCGACATGGATATTTTTCATTTTGAGTAAGGGAGAAATCTGGGTCCAATATATATATTTCTGCATGGCATTGTGGAGGTAGCTGGCTCTGTATCAAACTACAAGACAGTTTGATGTTGTTAGTCTCTAGCCTCAAGGCCGAATAAAAATATGCTAGAGCTGGTGAAAGCATCTGACTTCAGGAAGATATATACAATAGAATCTATGATTTGAGCATCTGGATCCCGCAATATATTGATATCCGTGGATTCTAATGCAAGCTTCTTATACCATCTTCTAGTTGTATATCTACTATTAATCCTTCCTCCATAGATGAAAAAATTTTGTTGTTGCTGACATCGATTTCCTGTGTTACAATGTGGTAGCTGTTAACCCCTTCTTCTAAGCATGTGCTACCTTTCCTTCTTTCAGTTTATTTAACTCCTCTGCATGCTGATTTTCCTGTTCAGCCCTGGCCCACATCATGGGTGACTTCTACAATCTTCATTGCCTCTGGCTTTGATGGAGGAATAAGAAAAATTTCCTTCATTTTATTATCTATAAATTTGTTGGGCTGGAGCAGCTTATCATATCTCCACCTTACCCTTTTCAAACTTTCACTATCTTTGTCCATAATCGTTACCCTGTGTGCATGTGCTGAAACAATTGTTATGTCATTGAAATATTCCAACAAAAAATCCTCTGCTACCTCTTGTAGTGCCAGCAGTGCAACAAGTTTCCACCTTATGGTATCAAAACATGCTTCCTCACATATTGACCTGACTAGCCTTTGGAATGGAAGCTTTGGTACTAGAAGCTCGATACAGTTCTGAGCCTTCTTGATTTCCTTAAACTTTTCCAATTTCTGTTCACACTGGCTCCTCTCTTCTTGTGTAAACCCTTGGGGGTTCCCTTCACCTATAAAAGGGGACCTTTTCTTCCTTGAAAACCACTCAAGCATTCAAGCCATTGATGAGAGGAATTCATGAGGGAGTGTGTAGTAATGCTTAATTGTACTTAGCCATTAACATACGCCTAAGCCTACACTTTCTCCTAGAGGGAGACTAGCCATTCTTGCATGCTATCCTTGGAAGATCAACTCTAATCAAAGAAGGTCGAGGACTTGTCGTATCAATCAAAGTTGAATTCTCCCCTCTTCTTCTCTCTCCATCAATAATGGTGCCGAAGGGTTTGTCAAGTAAGATGTGTTCTACATTGATGTTTTCTTGATTTCTTGTTGTTTTCTTTTTCATCTCTAGTCCGGCATATATATATATATATATATAATCTCATCTCCTTAACCAAACCTTTCTCTCTCACTCTTAGTAATTCATCCTCTCTACACATTTTAGGTTATCCTTGCTACATGTACATCTCTCCCCGCAGTATCCTTATTGCCTACGGGCAAGAATAGGGCTTGGGAGGGAAACTCTCTTCTCTTCTCTTCCCTTCTCTTCTCTCATATCTACATTTGCACATACTAGAGTTATCCTAAATGAATAATCCACATGATGATAATTTCTATCGCTTTCACTATGTACGATCTATTAGAATTAACATATGGATTAGCTACAAAATACACTTTCAACAACGTATAGTGTTTCTCTTCGACCCTCAAAGGCTCAATGAAATACTTCTATCACCAGATTCCATTATACTACCTCTCATAGACTATAACTTTTCTTTTGACGTAATCGTAGTTATCTTGCTATGAACCAAGAGGATTTGTACACAAAATTAATCCCAATCACTAGACAAAATATATATATTATGGTAAGCACAAAACTACAATTCCAAAGAACAATTCGTAGCCTATTTGGTCAGCCAAGATTTAATGCCATTAACTCATCTATTAACCCTTTCATATTACCCATGATACGATATGATCATAGCCTTGATGTTTTCATCTTTGTGTTGTTTTGACACTCTCTTTTGTGTTCTTTCTTTGTGTGTGTGAGTGCAAGAGAGAAAGAGTGGAACTTCTTTGATTGCACTTCCGTCCAAACCCTAGTATTCATGCAATCTATGGATTAACTCCTTCATATAGTTTTTTGGAGTTCTCTCACAAACTCTTACAGCCATAAGCCCGGCGCTTTCCTGGTGGCAAGACCGCAAATTTCTCGACATATTTTTGGTGAACCCGATGCGAAACTGCTTAGGTGAGAGTTTGTGGGTAACCATGGGTGATCATGTTGAGCAACAAGGTATGCATTTTGACCCAGGAACAATGCAAATGTTTCAAGCATTTTCAATGTTCATGCAACAAGAACATGCCACCGAAAGAAGGGAGATTTTAGCAACGAAGGCTATACAAGCAGTCGTCAATAGAGTGGATCAATTCAATGGAAAAGATGTAACCAAGTACTTACGCGAGTATGTGAAGGAGATGGAGCTGCATCGCGTGTCAGAAGGCCGTGAGATGATTCAAAGCTTTGAGCTAGTTGTTGCTCCAGAAATTAGGGAACATGTTAGGGGAATTAAAGATAGGCATGGGAGAAACTGGGAAGAACTCAAAGTAGCTTTGAAGGAGGAATATTTCATGGAGGACTCTGAGAGAGTAACCAAAAGGACATTCTTAGAATGGGTAGTCAAGCCAAAGCAAGGACTATCAATAACAGAGCTACTTACGGAATTTGAGGGGCGCTATGCACAACTCACCGGGACAGAAAGGGCCACACTAGATGCAGAGAAGACACATCTTTTCTAACAAGCTACAGGTAAAGAGTTTCAAGAAAATTTGGAGCTTCTTCTTGAAGATAAAGATGAAGGAGGGACAAGATGGTAGTAAACACTACAAGTCCTTCCACCTCAACTCCTGACAAAATGGTAAAGCCTACTTTTATCGCTCCAAAGTTTGATGAGTCCATGCTAGATGAGCTTGTGAAGGGAATGCGTGACTTGAAGGTAAAGCTTGCAAAGCTTGAAGAAAAAGGCCAACCGTTAGGGCCACTTTCTAGGCAAAGACAACAACCCAAAGAAGGGTTTGTTAATAGATGTATTTGGTGTGATAGTACAGACCATGTAAGAAGGGATTGTGATGATTTTAGTGATGCTTTGTCAAAAGATGCTGTCTTTTTTAAGGATGGTAAAATCCACTTAAGAGAGAGAGGTCTACCCTTGAGATTTAACTTTGGGAAGGGGGAAATGCAAACCTTAGTTGAAGATATGGCAAGTAAGCATGCCACCTCTTCAGTTGAGGCAGCTACTTATGGAGTAAAAATTGAGCATTTTTGTGATGAAGAGGTGATTGAACATCATGGTCAAATTTGGCCAAATGTCATGCAATTAGCTAAAAAGGGAAAGCTTACAAAAGAGATTCTACATGAAGCAGGTGATTGCATACGTCTAGAAACAGGATGGTATGATCCAGTGGACTCATTGTCAGTGCATGCCTACATTACAAAATGCCAACAAAATGAGGCAATTGTAGAAGAGAAGCACAGACATGAGAATGCTGATGAAGGACCATCAAAAAAGCTTCTAGAAGTGGGGGAAGAAGCGACTCAATGACTTCTCAAACACCCTCAACACAAGGAGCATCTCCACCTGAAGTACTCATGAAGGAGTTTACAACAAGAAAGAAGAAAGAGCCAACAAAAGGTAAGACAAAATGCCCAACTTATAAACTACAATCTGATATTGAGGTTGCTACAGATTTAAAGAAAGTCTTGGAGGAAAGGATCTTGAATAGCAAGATTGAGTTTACTCTGGGAGAAGTTCTTGGCATTGCAAAGCGTGAATTCCATGAGGAGATCATTGACATCATCAAGAGGAAGAGGCAAACCCTTGGTGAAGTTTCTCGTCCACAGGTTGAAGGGGAAACCTTGAAGACACAAGGGATGCAGCTGCAAAATAAGGAGGATGATGGAGCTGTGGTGGTAGGATGCTACCAATCTAGTGGGAGAGTGAAGCAAGTGCATTTCTCAAATGATGAGGAAGAAGTTGAAGATATTCCTAGGAGCTACTATTCACGAAGTCACTGGGCAAGGGCTACTATAGAAACTTTGGTCAAGGTAGGTGATCTTGAAGAGCCATTTGTTGCCTTGATTGACCATGGTTCAGAAATAAACATAATGTCAAAGAGTCTCTACAACAAGTGCAAATGGCCGATGGACACAGATCATGGCTGGATGGTAAAAGTGGAAAACAATTAATCCGGTGAATTGTATGCAGCATGTCTAGGTGTGAAGGTGACAATAGGTGATGTAAAGATTGACCAAAACTTCTTTGTACATGATACATCTTCATATCATCTCATCCTTGGACAGCCCTACATTGTGGGAGTTCGAATGGAAACAAAGGTAAGAAAAGAGTTTCATGATCATAGAGAAATGATGGGTTTTGGCCAAGTACCATTGTAAAGCGGGATTGCAGTGGTACAGAAAGAAAAAGGGTCTCGCCTAATCCAAAAATAGGTGAAACTTTCTCAATGAGCTCCTTGGTAACAAGGAATGGATCAATATGTTTTACAAAACTTGAAGATTTGAAGAGATGTGAGAGGCAATATGTGCATAATGTACAAATAGGCATGAAAAAGAGTGGGTTGCTAAAGCCTACTGAAAATGTTTTGGGTTTGTGTGAACAAGTTTCTTTTGTAGATACTATGGGTGAGCTTGATGCTATAATGAGGTCTAGTTTGCATCTTGAAAATGAAGTTGTGCAAGTTTGCTCTATGGAAATGTATCAAGTTATAGAAGCCTTTAAAGAAAACCAAACAGTTGGCCCATAAGTCCATGTTGAAACTAAATACAAGAGTGTAGCAAAGAAGGTGAAACCAGTAGCTTCACCCTTACCACCCAACAATAGGGAAAAGATTGAGCAGGCTTCTTTACAACCAAGTTTGAGGAATCCTAAAAAGGTTGGCCATACCTTCACAAAGGAGTCTTTCCAAGAGTTGCAGGTTGGTCGCGAGGAGTTTCTAACACAGGAGGAGACAAAGTGCTTCAAAGAAATGCTTTCAAAGCATGGTAAGGCTTTTGCATTTGAGCCACATGAGATAGGATGTGTTGATCCTTCTATTGTAGCTCCTATGGTAATTTTCACAATACCTCATGTGCCTTGGAATCTCCGGCCTACTCCAGTTCCAAATGTTGGAATTAGGGTTGTAGAGAAACACACACAGCTTGGAGAAGACGAAGGAAGCTCAAGGCACACAATAGAGTTTGTGTTACTTAGTGTGCAATGGAAAGATAAATAGCCCTAGAGTGATGGGCGTATATACAATGATCGGGGGAGAAAACCTCCTAAAGAGGGAAAAAATGCCCCGACGGTCCTAGTGTGTTCACACACATCACTACCACATGTATATGGTAACAAATCCCCCCTGGAGTGATGCGGTGAACGAGAGCTGGCACATGAGTAAAGGGAAATGCCATGCCCTGAGGACATGATCAGTCCACAAAGGGGAGTAAGCCCAAAGATTTGCGGAAAGCTTCAAGCTTCTCACGAGACAATGCCTTTGTGAAAAGATCTACAAGGTTGTCCTGTGTTGGCACATAAGCCAAGCTGATCTCTCCTGCTGAGAGCCTCTCCCTGACATAATGGTAATGCACCTCAATGTGCTTTGTGCGAGCATGAAAAAATGGGTTCCTCGCAACTGCCAATGCGCACTCAACCGTAGCTGTGAAGACTGCCCTGTACTCAGCCTCACAACTCGAAGTGGCCACAATAGGTTGCTTCTTGCTCAACCATGATATACATGAACTGCCAAGCATGAAACAAAAACCACTTGTGGACACTCTCGTGTCAAAACAACCAGCCCAATCTGAGTCTGAAAAAGCATGTAATTCTGGCGGCAATGATCCCCCCTTGGGATAAAACAAGCCAAGATGTAAAGTGCCACTAAGGTAGCGGAAAATCCACTTGACAACCTTCCAATGCTTAGACCCTGGGCTATGCATAAATCTGTTGACCTGTGAGACTACAAACTGAATATCCGGCCTCGTGTTGCATACATAAATGAGGCAGCCAACAACAGTTTGGTAAAGAGTGGAATCAGCAGGATGGCCAGCATCATGTAGACTCAACTTCAAACCTGTTTCCATGGGAGTGGCAATAGGTTTGCAATACTCAAGTCCAAACTTACATAGCAATGTCTCTATGTAACTTTTTTGACACAAGGCAATACTACCATCACACTGCTTAAGCTGTATACCCAAGTAATGATGCAACAATCCCAAATCTTTCATCTTGAAAGTAGCATTCAAATCAGCCTTAAATTCAGCAATATGTCTCTCATTTGGTCCAGTGATCAGCAAATCATCAACATAAAGAACCACAATGAGAAATACATCATCCTCACGCTTTACATACAATGTGGTTTCTGTTGGACTGTTACGAAAGCCTCGTTTAACCAAATGAGTGTCAGCTTTCTCACACCAAGCACGAGGAGATTTCTTCAACCCATACAAAGCCTTCTTACATCTGCACACTTTGTCCTCTTGTCCTTTTATGACAAAACCGTGAGGCTGCGTTACATAAACTTCCTCAAATATGTCACCATTCAAGAAAATAGTAACAATGTCTGATTGATGTACATCCCAACCAAAATGAGCTGCTAATGCACATAGAAAACGCACAGTAGTCATACGACAAGTGGGAGCAAAAGTCTCTTCATAATCTATGCCTTTTTGCTGTGCATAACCTTTTGCAACAAGTCGAGCCTTATGGCGATTGATCTCACCATCCGGCTTGCGTTTCAACTTGTAAACCCACTTCGTACCAATGGCCTTTTTGCCATGAGGCAAATCACATAAAGTCCATGTGTCATTTTCTATAACTGCATCATATTCTGATTGCATGGCAGCCATCCAATTTTTTGAATTCTATTCTTCATCAAAAGTTAGAGGCTCCTCAACATCATGTAAACTAGACACAGCCAAAGCATAACAATATGATGCATAAGATGCATGGCGAGATCCTGAACGAGTATGACTAGACAAAAGCAATTCACGATGTGAGGTAATGTGCTTTGGAGCACCACTGTCGAAATAGCACACATGTGAATCTGCAGCAATTGACAAGCATGCATCATGGACAGCAGGATTGTAAGTGCACTCTGCGCTAAAAGCCCATTCTGCATCAACATCAGCAACACAGTCTCCTTTCATAGAAGACTCAACAATGATGCATTTGTAGTGGAACCAACATTTGCAGTGGAACCACCCTCTTTCTTCTTAGCCTCTTTGGCCTTCAACTTAGGACACGACTTGATCAAGTGATCATTAGCTTTACAATAATGGAAACACATCTTCTTTTTGCCTTTATCACCAGAATTGCTAGACAAAGTGCTTCCAGCAGAAGCATTAGGAACAGAATTTTTGCCACTCGCAGCAGAACCATAAGAAGTGGCTACATTACTGTTACCACCCTTTCTTTGAGAAGCAATAAAAGCCTGTTCAACTGCACGCTGCCTAGTCTTGTTTTTTTCTAGAAAGTGACTCTTGCAACAGCAATGTGCATAATGCATCAAACTTGACAACTTCAGGATTTCCTTGGGTCATCAGTCTCCAAGTACGTGCAAAATTCTGGTAGGAATCTGGTAAGGCATCAAGAACAGTCTGCACAAGGGAACTGTTTGAAATGACTTCACCTGCAGAAATAAGTTGCTCATTGATATCCTTGACACTAGCAATGAAAGTGTCCATATCATCTTCCTCATGCATAATCTTTGACTCCAACTCTTTACGGAGCAAAGCAATTTTAGCCTCATTGCGGCTTGCATAAAGACCTGCTAAAATATCCCAAGCCTGTTTTGCAGATTTTGCTGAACGGATGTGAGGAACAATGGTGCGCTTTACAGACAACGCAATCAATGCATGAGCTTGCACATCCTTAACATCCCAACAAGCTTGTTCTGCCGTAGGCAAAACTACTCTAACAGCTACAATCCTTGCAGCAAGACCTGCAACATCCTCAACATCGCCTACATCCTCAGAACCAGGACGTACATCAATGCCCTGCACAATGTTCCAGATACCCTTTGACACAAGAACATGTTGCATCATATAAGCCCACATAGGGTAGTTGTCCCCATCCAACCTGTCCTCAGCAGCAAACATTTGAACACATATGTGTTGTTGTTGTCAGCCATGGCAAATGCTGCACCTGATGTGAAAACTGCCCAAAAATAGGAGAAACGGAGCGGGAACAACCTGTGCTATGTAGCACAAACCGTAGAAGACTATAAGGCACCTATTATGCAGAAAACGTCACTGAAAGAAATTCTGCACAAAATGACGAAATAGCGTGCACAGTACTGCCTGTAGTGGAAACGGAGGCCGAAATGAGCCCAAATCAAAATTCTGAGTAGACCAGGCTCTTCGAGTTCGCCCAAAGTATTTGTCGACCTGCGAATGCTTGCCAAAGCTCACTGAAATCAGAGAAAGTGAGCAGGCGTGTGCTGGAGCAGCTGGCGACTAAGCCCGGGAGGACGTGACCTGCTCTGATACCAATTGTTGGAATTAGGGTTGCAGAGAAACACACACAGCTTGGAGAAGACGAAGGAAGCTCAAGGCACACAATAGAGATTGTGTTACTTAGTGTGCAATGGAAAGATAGATAGCCCTAGAGTGATGGGCGTATATACAATGCTCGGGGGAAAAAACCTCCTAAAGAGGGAAAAAATGCCCCGGCGGTCCTAGTGTGTTCACACACATCACTACCACATGTATATGGTAACACCAAAGGCTCATTTTCCAAAGTTAGTAGAGCTACTGAATGAGAAGATCAAAATGGGAATTTTGGAGCCTTCTTGTGCTCCATACTCAAACAGGTGGTTCATGGTTCCAAAGAAGAATGGTTCTCTACGATTCATCCAAGATATGCAACCAGTGAACAAGGTGACAATTAGAAATGTAGGTACAGGTCCAATTGTGGATGAGTTTGCAGAGGCGTTTGCAGGGAGGGCAATCTACTCAATGGGAGATCTCTACTCAGGGTATGATCAATTTCAGCTTGCAATCGAAAGCAGAGACTTGACAACCATGAGGACACCTTTGGGTTTGGTAAGGATGTGTACCTTGCCACAGGGAGCAACCAACTCGATTGCACATATGATGAATGGGATGAATAAGGTCTTACGTGACTTTATTCCTCAAATCACAATGCCTTTCATTGATGATTTGCCTATCAAAGGATGTGAAGAAAGTGACAAAGATGAAGCTTTGGATCTCAAGGGATGTCGCAGGTTTGTGGTAAATCACATAAATGATTGTGATAAAATTTTGTCTAGGTTGGAAGAAGCGAATCTTACATTGTCAGGGAAAAAGTCTATGTTTGGTGTCAATGAAGTGCTCATTGTGCGGCACATGTGCGGGCCATATGGTAGGAAACCTTGTCCAACAAAGGTAGATGCCATCCAAAGAATGAAAGAAACATGCACTAGCATCACTCAGGTTAGAAGGTTTCTGGGAGCATGTGTCTTCTATGTTATTTGGATTCCACATTATGCACATGTAGCTGATCCTCTTTATCAGCAGCAGCTGCTTAGAAAGAATCAAAAGTTTAAATGGAAAGAAGCACATGTAAAATCCATGAAAAAGCTAAAGGAGTTTCTCCAGTCAGCAACGACTTTGAGAAAGGTAGACTATGAGTGTCAAAGGCCAGTAATTGTGACAGTAGACACCAGTCCTACATGGATTGGATGGGCAATAGGGCAAGATGACAAAGAAGGACACATGTATGTGGTAAGATTTGGAGCAAAGGTACTAAGTGCTCGCCAAAGAAACTATCCACAGATAAAGAGAGAGTTATGGGGTATGGTTACAGCTTTGAAAAGTGGAAAAGAGTACCTAATTGGTGCATGTGTGGTTGTAGAAACAGATTGTCTACCACTTCTTGGGATGATTACAAGCTGCTCAACGCCAGGCATTGCTATGTTGCGGTGGATTGCCTACATTAAGTCCTTAAATCCCGAGTTTAAGCACATTGCAGGTAAAGACAATACAATGGCAGATATGCTATCAAGGGCAAGGTATGAAGATGAGTCACAAATGATTGATGAGGGAGATGATGTAGGCACAAAGTTCTATTCTATCTCTCGTGTCAAAGGTAACAATGTCTGCATGACTAATTCACTTGAATTGTTCTTGAAAGATCTTTATGAAGGTGATTGGCTTTCTATTGGAAGGTACTTGAGTACTCTAACAAAATAGGATGATTGGTCTGAACAAGAAATCAAGAGGATACAAAGGAAAGAATATGGGTACTTTTTAAGGGATGGTTACTTGTGGAAGCACCCTAAACAAAAGGGTGCTACACCACAACGGGTTATATGTAAAAAAGAGACTCAAGTAAAGCTCATGCAAGAGTTTCATGAGAGTCTATGGGCTGGACATAGGGGTGTGTGGGCAACCTTCTCCAAGTTAAAAGAAAAATACTGGTGGAAGGGTATGTATAAAGATGTATCTCAGTTTGTAGAGTCATGTGTAACTTGTCAAATGTATTGAAATGTTCGACATCGTGATGGATTGCACCCTACATATCCACTAGCCATGCACTATAAATGGGTTGTGGATCTAGTCACAATGCCTTTAGGACTTTGGCAGATGAGATACTTGGTTCTTGCATGAGAGGACCTAACTAATCAGGTTGAAGGAAGAGCATTAAGAGCTAAAACCACAGAAGTTGTGTGCAAATTCCTTCTTGATGAGGTGATCTTGCGTTATGGTTGTGTGGGAAAGATCACTGCAGATAGAGGTGAGTTGGATGCTGAGGAAGCAAGGGAGTTCCTTACCAGATTAGGAATCAAGATTTCTCTTACCACAGCTTACAACCCTGAAGGCAATGGAAAGAGTGAAAGAGGGCATCCTCCTATCATCAAAGCTTTGGCCAAGGATTGTGAAGGAAGAGTTGGTGAGTGGCCAAAACTGTTACCATATGCTTTATGGGCTGATCGTACAACACATAGCTCAGTAACTGGCTACATGCATGCCGAGCTAATGTATGGTCAAAAGCCAGTGATGCAGATTGAAGATACAATTCCCACATGGAATGTACTACCTTGGCAACTTAGGGGCTTAACAGGGAAGATCTCCTTGCATTGCGCATAAGGCAACTAGAGAGAAGACTTGGAGACATTGAGGCTGCAAAAGAACGACTCAAAAATGCAAGGCTGAAAAACAAGGACTACTTTGATAAGCGACATCGACTCAAGAGCAAAGCAATTGACAAAGGTGACTGGGTTTTAGTGTATGATAGTAGCCTTGATAACCAGCACACAGTCATGCGTAAGTTCTCAAAAAGATGGTTTGGACCGTATGTTGTAAAACATGTGAATGAAAATGCTACTTACAGCTTGTCTGAACTAGATGCTACAGAAGTAAAGATTCCCATTGCAGGAAAAAGGATCCAAATGTTTAAGAGAAGAGGAGACAATGATCCAGAAGATGTTGATGAGGAAGAAGAGCAAACCACAGGTAAAGATCAAAGTGATGATGAAGCTTTGGAATCATTCAGTGAAGAAGAAATCAAGGAAGATGTACAAGAGGGTTGATCTTACAAAGAAATAATGTGGCACATACCGGAGGATGTGCAAGTTTAGAGGGGGTGGATGTCGTGTTGTGACACGTACATAGTGGGAACGCATGCTACAAGATCTATCTTGTAATTTTTTAGATACATAATTATCTTTCCTATAATGTACATATGCATATTTAAGTATAATAATAAGCCTTCTATCTCATCCTATTATTTTTCTCAAGGGTAACCTATTCTTACTTTACCATCAGAAAATACTATGGGAAAAGCATCAATAGCTCCGCCTCTTTAACTTGGGGCAAAATGCATTGATTCTTTATTTCTACTATCTTATTATCATCTCACACCCTAGCTAGATCCTATATCTAGGGTAAACTCCAATATATATATATTCTATGTATTTTTCATATTTTTCTTATATTTCTTTTTAAATAGCTACTAGGAGGGAATCAAATCCTAGTGGGACACTAGGTGGCATGATTTCAAAGATACACTTATTTTAATGCATTATTGCAAGCATGATTACAAAACTTTGTCAAGGAGAAATGTCATGCTTTCATATGGCATGAGGTGTCCTTTGGAATCAAATGAAAGTCTAGGCTAAGGGGACCACAAGAAGACTTTTGCTGCCAGAAATGGATACTATTTTGATGATTTTTTAACACAAGGTTCCAATCCGAATTGGAAAACGATTTTAAAATGAAAATCGTAGCTAATGAGCTGAATTTTATGCCCATATTTTTACTTTTTTATTTGGAGCCACGATTGAGGAGATATGATCAAAATACTGGACCCCAGTCTGCACACATCATGGAGGGACAACTCATTTCCAACTTTTCCAATTTCTGTTCACACTGGCTCCTCTCTTCTTGTGTAAACCCTTGAGGGTTCCCTTCACCTATAAAAAGGGACCTTTTCTTCCTTGAAAACCACTCAAGCATTCAAGCCATTGATGAGAGGAATTCATGAGGGAGTGTGTAGTAATGCTTAATTGTACTTAGCCATTAACATACGCCTAAGCCTACACTTTCTCCTAGAGGGAGACTATCCATTCTTGCATGCTATCCTTGGAAGATCAACTCTAATCAAAGAAGGTCGAGGACTTGTCGTATCAATCAAAGTTGAATTCTCCCCTCTTCTTCTCTCTCCATCAATAATAGTGCCGAAGGGTTTGTCAAGTAAGATGTGTTCTACATTGATGTTTTCTTGATTTCTTGTTGTTTTCTTTTTCATCTCTAGTCCGGCATATATATATATATATATATATATATATATAATCTCATCTCCTTAACCAAACCTTTCTCTCTCACTCTTAGTAATTCATCCTCTCTACACATTTTAGGTTCTCCTTGCTACATGTACATCTCTCCCCGCAGTATCCTTATTGCCTACAGGCAAGAATAGGGCTTGGGAGGGAAACTCTCTTCTCTTCTCTTCCCTTCTCTTCTCTCATATCTACATTTTTCACATACTAGAGTTATCCTAAATGAAGAATCCACATGATGATAATTTCTATCGCTTTCACTATGTACGATCTATTAGAATTAATGTATGGATTAGCCGTAAAATACACTTTCAACAATGTATAGTGTTCCTCTTTGGCCCTGAAAGGCTCAATGAAATACTTCTATCACCGGATCCCATTATACTACCTCTCATAGACTATAAATTTTCTTTTGACTTAAGCGTAGTTATCTTGCTATGAACCAAGAGGATTTGTACACACAATTAATTCCAATCACTAGACAAAATATATATATTATGGTAAGCACAAAACTACAATTCCAAAGAACAATTCGTAGCCTATTTGGTCAGCCAAGATTGAATGCCATTGACTCATCTATCAACCCTTTCATATTACCCATGATACGATGTGATCATAGCCTTGATGTTTTCATCTTTGTGTTGTTTAGACACTCTCTTTTGTGTTCTTTCTTTGTGTGTGTGAGTGCAAGAGAGAAAGAGTGGAGCTTCTTTGATTGCACTTCCGTCCAAACCCTAGTCTTCATGGCATCTATGGTTTAACTCCTCTATATAGTTTTTTGGAGTTCTCTCACAAACTCTTACAGCCATAAGCCCGACGCTTTCCTGGCAAGACCGCAAATTTCTCGACAGCGCCTTCTCAAGGGAAAAACGATTTGGATTGCAGAGGAACTGACTGTGAATCAACTCAAGATTAAAACAAGCGAACTCAAGAAGATGCATGAAGCTCGCAAACAAGGTAAATGGGCAATCTACCAAGGTGATAAAACCATCATCCAAGAGTTTTGAAGTCCTAAGCCGAATCTCGTTCGCAAGGGACCCCCCCTAGGTTTTGTTCTTTTCTTTTACCCTTTTGATGGAGTCTCATTTTTTAACTGATATGCATCGATTGCCTTCATCAATTAGAAAAGCATTGTAATGTTTTGTTTTGGTCCCATAGGTCATATTTGACCTCCGTGGACAATAATTCAATCAATCAATCAATCTATCTATCTCTCTCTCTCTCTCTCTCTCTCTCTCTCTCTCTCTCTCTCTCTCTCTCTCTCTCTCTCTCTCTCTCTCTCACGAGTGGCACTATGGCGCGTGGAAATGATTTAGAAAATAATAGAATGAAATCTGCGCGCCGTTGTGCAGACAAGGGCTCTAATTTAAACCACAACATTAAAATTATTTTGTATCACACGTAGGGAAAAAGTGTCAATATGGTGTGTGTAAGACGTTTAGCTTGACATAGAGTCATATCCGTGCGCCATTTTGCAAATCCGGAAAATATTGGGAAGGTTGTTATTTTGGCTTGTGTATCAATCCCAATAACATACCATTTTGAGTTAACCTTTCAACCATACACCCACAACACTACTCTCTGCCTCTCTCTCATACCTGTAGGTATATGTGGATAGCAATACGCTTTGCGTTGTCATCTTGTGTGCTGCTCTTTGAGCTGTTGTCCTTCAATCTCTCTCTCTCTCTCTCTCTCTAGCAATGGATTCTTGCACTATCTTCTTTCTCATCTCCCTCTCTCTCTCTCTCTCTCTCTCTCTCTCTATCTCTCTCTCTCTCTCTCGATGAAGTTTGTAGGCTATAGGTTGTATCTTCTTCTACTCTCTCTCTCTCA
Organism: Adiantum capillus-veneris; assembly: GCF_014529385.1. Taxonomy (NCBI): domain Eukaryota; kingdom Viridiplantae; phylum Streptophyta; class Polypodiopsida; order Polypodiales; family Pteridaceae; genus Adiantum; species Adiantum capillus-veneris. The sequence goes on along the minus strand of NC_140954.1, from coordinate 24,155,382 downwards.
AAAAAAATACGGTGCAATAAATGCCCACTAGTTAGCTTTAGCCGTTTGCCACGTGTAAAGCATGTAGTTATTCTCCGTGCATGTCGACAATGGTAATATGAATGATATGAGAGAGAGAGAGAGAGAGAGAGGGAGAGGAGAGGGAGAGGGTGGTGCACATTTCACTAGGTTGAGAGAGACATTCATTTAGGTAGATTGCAAAATTTATAAGTGGAACTGCAATAGAACTTGTACATAGAGAGAGAGAGAGAGAGAGAGAGAGAGAGAGAGAGAGAGAGAGAGAGAGAGAGAGAGAGAGATAGATAGATAGTTAGATAGTTCTATTATCATCCTGGGAGGTCAAATATGACCTATGGGACCAAATGAACATGTCACGTGGTGTGAGTGGAGTTCATAAGTGACTCTCGATGCTCAAAAATGGCTGAAATGAGCGTCGTAATAGAGAGTCCACATCGTGGTTGGGACAGGAAGGTATGTAGGGAGAGATCATGGCTGAATATATGGGGAAAAGAGGACCTAATGTGGTCAAAAGCTGAGCACTCCAGTAGTGTGTGGTACTCACTCTCTCGCACTTGACGAGGGCATAAGGTGCAAAGTCGATGACACTCTTCGCTAGTGCCCCAACGTCCTGTCTCGCAGCGTAGAGAATGGGAGCTAAGATGAATGGAGGCAATGGTGCGGATCACACTCAACGGGATGGGCTCAAGGATGTAGGAATGGGTTCGGTTACCTCGTTCTGAGAAGAAGAGAGATTTGTAGTTTGGGGCAACGTGTGTGGTGTAATGGATGAAGCGAGAACCTCCGGATTTCTCCCAAGCCGTGATACATTGGCGTTGTAAGAAGGCCTCATTAACTTGGGAGTCGATCGACGCATCCTTGACCAAGTGACATGCATCCCATCTTCCAAACCATTTCTTGATATCAAGCATCCACCCCGAACTTAGTATTTTGCTCTTGCATGTCTTTTGAACCATTTGACTTGCTTCATATGCGATTCTAGGAAGTCGATGCAAAGGGCTACGTTGTGTCTTACGCATGTACTCCACAACCCTTTGCATGCCCAAGACCTCAATGGGAAGCAATCCGGACTCAAGAAGTAAGAGCATGTAGGGTGTTTGTGTCTTGACTTGGAGAAAGTTGGTGAGAAAACGCTTTTGGACATTCTCAAACTCTTTCCAAGTAGACTTCCCGATGCTTCCACCCCACACCTCCACTCCATAAAGAAGCACCGGTGTCACCAATGTGTCAAAGAGGTACTTTTTGAGAGCCCAACACTTGATCTCTCCTGCATTGCACATGTTCTCAAATGCATAATAGGCCCTCTTTCCGGCTTCCAAGCGACGCATTGCACAATCCTTCCATTTATGATTGGATGGAACCTCAAGGCCAAGGTACTTGAAGTGATCTACCACTTCAAGTTTCTCATTGTTATATACAATGCATGGATTTTCATCATTGAGGGTCTTTACAAGCATAACCTTGGTTTTGGATCCATTCACGATCAGCCCGCTATGTAGGCAAAAGCGTTCCAAGACACTCATAAGCTTTTGTGCGTCTTCTAAGGTATGTGCCAAGAGCACTACATCATCGGCATAAAGCAAAAGCATGATCACCGCATGTCCAATCTTAACCTCTTCTATGCCTTCTTGCTGCATAAAGTCAAGAACCATGCATTCCAATTCATCAATGAGTAGCCCAAAGAGGGTTGGGGAAAGAGAGAGAGAGAGGTACACAGAAATTGCATCTTGAAGGTCGCCATGCCAAGCCTAGTAAAAGGTAACCCCTATGATTTTTCTTTAGAGAGAGAGAGAGAGAGAGAGAGAGAGAGAGATGTGACAATTTGGGTGGACTTTTGGTGTGCGGACGGGTCTTTTTTTAAAGCCGATTGTCGTCCATGCGCCATAGTGGACTAAATGGTTATGTTGGGTGATAAGCAGTCAAATAAGACCAACACAGAGTGAGAGAGAAGCCCCTCCCTGTATTTGTTGTCCTATGGAGTGCATAAACGTACTTTTGGTCTACTAATCGTTCTTCGTGCGCTGTTGAGCATATAAGGGGTAAAAAAACAAGGAGATAGAGGAGTTGAACTTAAATAAAATGAGCTACTCTAAGTAACCTCTATAAAAAAAAATATGACCTGTGAGACCAATCTGTCAAAGAGAGAGAGAGAGAGAGAGAGAGAGAGAGAGAGAGAGAGAGAGAGAGAGAGAGAGAGAGAGAGAGAGAGATACACAGAAATTGCATCTTGAAGGTGGCCATGCCAAGCCTAGTAAAAGGTAACCCCTATGATTTTTCTTTAGAGAGAGAGAGAGAGAGAGAGAGAGAGAGAGAGGAGAGAGAGAGAGAGAGAGAGAGAGAGAGAGAGAGAGAGAGAGAGAGAGAGAGAGAGAGAGAGAGAGAGAGAGAGAGAGAGAGAGAGAGAGAGAGATGTGACAATTTGGGTGGACTTTTGGTGTGCGGACGGGTCTTTTTTTAAAGCCGATTGTCGTCCATGCACCATAGTGGACTAAATGGTTATGTTGGGTGATAAGCAGTCAAATAAGACCAACACAGAGTGAGAGAGAAGCCCCTCCCTGTATTTGTTGTCCTATGGAGTGCATAAACGTACTTTTGGTCTACTAATCGTTCTTCGTGCGCTGTGGAGCATATAAGGGGTAAAACAACAAGGAGATAGAGGAATTGAACTCAAATAAAATGAGCTACTCTAAGTAACCTCTATAAAATGAATATGACCTGTGAGACCAATCTGTCAAAGAGAGAGAGAGAGAGAGAGAGAGAGAGAGAGAGAGAGAGAGAGAGAGAGAGAGAGAGAGAGAGAGAGAGAGAGAGAGAGAGAGAGAGAGAGAGAGAGTTGAACCAACCAACCTTGGCAATACTTACCTTTGTTGCCTGTATTTTGTTTTTCTTAGGATTAAGATCCCACAGAATGAAGAGGCAAAGGGTGGATCCAGAAGTTGTCTTAGGTGAACAGGAAGCAGAAAAGAGACCACCTAGTTGCTGAGAAGCTCTTTAAAGAGAGATGTGGACTTTGCTCTTACTAAAGGTACATTTCTTGGAGATGATGTTGTGGGGACAGAGGAGCCCCCCAATGACTCAGAATCTTTAGAACATGAAGAAGTGCCTGTAAGCCAGAAGCTTCAAGTGACTAGCACCAAAAAGAGAAACATTGTTCTTTCTTTTGCCAATGAACCAGCTACAAAATGTAAGCAAGGGGTTGAAAATCCTGCATGTGTGGATGAAAGACTTTTTAATTTTGCAATATCTACATGAGCTACTGAAATGTTCAAAAAGGTCTCTTCTATCATCAATGCCCCATTCATTCTGGATGACCTTATAGCTCGGAACAACGATTTCCTCAAGTCTGAAAGAAACAAGTTTGAGATTGAGGTCTACAAGGGCAGGGTGGTTCTTGCTGACATGGTGGCGGTGCACTTAAAAGATTGTGATTCCACAAGACGGTCATACAAGAAGTACCATCAACTACCTATTATCTATAGACCCTCACGATGTCCTATGCACGAACGAGATTGCAAGCTAATTAAAGAATCCTTTGGGTTCATTCTATTCTTAAATTCTCTATTTGCTAGTCTATTGAATGATCCTTTAGAGGTAATGGATGAGGAGGATCTACCACCCGATGAACAAGATGATAAGGACTTGGAGTCCAATGAGGTTCTTGAGATTGAGGAGGATATATTAATCTTGAGGCACAGGCTAAAGAGGTGCACCAAAGCAAAATACTTACAGTTAAAACATCTGACATCAAACTACCTTTAGATGTCTTTGGCTTTAATGAGAAACAAGACAAATTGATGCTTCCTGGACTGCCAGACTTCAAATTTGGTGAGAGATCATATATTTTCCTCCATGACATTCAAAGTATATTTTCTTTAAGGTAGGAATTTGCACTTGCCACACTCTCCAAATTTCAAGAGGGGAGGACTGGATTTGTATCTGATGACACCAGTGACGACGAGGCAATGGACCTCTAGTAACCCGATGGAGTGCCTCAAAATTTTCTTTGACAAGGCAGAAAATATAGAGAGACACTCCCACATGAGGCCACCTTCCAAGCTATTAGAAACAACCTTAGGCCATCAACCAGTACTCAGGAAGTAGAGGACTGGTTTACGCATCCCGCACAAGGGTCCACGAGGTCAGTGGACCTATGGAAGGATGACTTATATATGCAAGATGAGAGCTACATGGTACCCCCCCCCCCCCCCCCCCCCCCCCCCCCCCCCCCCCCCCCCCCCACAAAAAAACAAAAAAATCTAGTTGTCACTATCTTTCTCTAACTCATACTTTTATGTACAGTCATGGATTGCTGAAAAGGATGACTTTCTTTGCCGTCGAACAAGAGAGTATTGTGGAAGGGATGCAACACTAGGACAATACCTTGCCCGACTCTGTGAGGCACCCATACTAGTATTTCCCAATGGAATGTCCCAAGAGGGAAGTACTACAACATTCGCCCTCAAGACGCTCTCACGCGTCCTAGGTGGACCAATGCTACCACGGAATGCAGACAAAGTTATCCTCGTCGATAAAGTTTTTGCTATAGAATGTATTGGAAACTGTCGGGGGTAGAGTGGTTGGTTGTGGAACTTATTATTACACATACACAACAATGGCACTCACTTTGGGGAAAGAAAACCCCAAATGAACTATTAGATTATGGCAAAAATTTAATGATCCCATACAAGGGTAATGTGCCAAAAGATATCCACAATCTGTCATCAAGTTGAGAGACTTGTGACTTGTACTGTATCTATTAGCTCATTAGGCATCTCTTGTACATGTTGTTGCCTAAAATCAAAATCTCTTGATCCACCTATGGTTACCATATTGAATTGTCTCTCTCCACTTTCTCTGGCCTTCACAAGCACTGGAGTTGTTGAATGCCTCTACTCGTTTCCGTTTCCTTTGTTGCAAATGCCTAATTGCTTGTGCTATTGCCGAACAATCTAATACATGTTTTTGCTACAGCCAATGAAGGATTCTGCAATAAAACCACTGGAACAAATCTTTCAAACTTTTTGCCTTATCTCGAGAGCCACCATGACGTGTGTGTCTGAAATATGCTTTCCTGGCTATGTGATGAGACTTTGCCAAGCCTTGGGTGTTCCATATGCCTGGGTTTCCATACTTTTGAATGAAGTATGGTAAGTGATTGAAAATGATGTGCTGCAAATAAAACAAGTTGTCAAGAAATTTAAACAACCTTTTAGCCCTTATCATTTAAAAGGGTGCATTAACAATACCATGTAATGAGTAATCTGAGTTTCAGTCCATGCTGACCTAAATGCTTTCTTTAGTAGCTGAAGGTTCTCCTTAAACTTGTTTAGATCATTTTGTGTCCACTCATCTTTGTCACACATCTGAAAGAGCACACCGATGGAATGCCACACTTCACCCTTGGCATTGCGAGTTGCGGGTTCTTGGTCCTTCACTGCCATATGGAGATTTTTCCATTACTGAAAACTCAATTTTGCTGACATAAGTGGACTGATATATCCTTCCACGCTTGGTTAGCTTCTTATCTTTGATGCCTGTTGGCTTTGATTAAAAAAACGTGCCTTGACCCCACCATTAGATGGTTTGCAAGGTACATCTTTATCATTGGTTGACCTTTTCTCGACCTGTTGGATTTTCACATTGCCCCCATGGAGACCCATCTCTAAAAAAACTAGTTCAAGCGCTGCTACCACAACCTTCTATTCTTTTGAGTTCTTGATTTTCCAAGAAAACCCAATGTATAGATACACCAACTTCTCCACAATCCTGCAAAGAGCATGCATTGTACAAATGTGGACACTGACAAATGGAATATCAAGAACTGGGTGGAAGTTAGGATCCTCATTGTGGCGAGTAGGTGCCTTTCTCCACCATTTTGGGTCCATCCACTTTGCAGGCTCCGTACAATACAAGCATGGAGCCTTTACCATAGCACCCATTCCACAATTATACATACACTTTAGTGTTTTAAGGTCACCTACAAGATGCCATTGGACCTGAAAGTTTCCCCTCCCATTGACAACCAACACCTTTCCTTGATTCATTTTTTTGTCAATGATATCAGGGATAGGGGTTTGATGGAACACCCAATATAAAATGTCGTGGTCTTATTTATTTACCTTCAAGATTAAATCTGCATGAGACGTTAAAGTAAATCTAAACTCAATCTCAAGAGGGCTCACCAAAGCTGAAGAGAAAGTGGAAACGAAATACCTGAAAAGCACCAAGCCACCATATGTTTGTTTTTGATTGAACACTGAAGTATGAAGGATCATCAGTGGGGCATTTTGAAAGAGCCCTATTTATCAATGTTATTGTGACTCGTTCTAGCTTCTTCTCTTTGAGGATCTCACACTCATCTAACTTCAAAGCAAAATGCAGAACGCCACCTGTCTCTTCAAATGTTACATTGTAGAACTCAACCATTCTATTTTGCAACAAAGTGAGGTTCATGAAGATATTGTTGTACTCATCGTAGGTTACAATTTTTCCTTGAGATCTATAAATAAAATATGAAAGGGACATCCAATGAAATCTGTCTTTGCATGGTTGAGTTGAAGTCTTTCTTTCCAAACACTTGATGTTGTTGGTAGAGTTTAGAATTTATTCCATTCTTCACAAAAATGGAGGAGATAGATTGCTGAATAGCTGAGTACCCTCTCTTACTCACACCAAGGGAGTCAAGTGTGCCCTGTATTTTACTTGCAAGCACTGCACTCTTTGTAATAAAATGGTCAACAACATTTCGTTGTAAACCTTATATTTTTTGTCATGCATTATATCCTTTGCGAGACCACTTGTTATCAAAGCTTCAACTGCTTTCCTACATTCTCCTTTGGATCCATGTTTTTTTTGTCTGGATATATAGCATGTCTACATAGAAAATATAACAGACATAAGAAAAAACAATGTATAGTTGAAATAAATTAAAAGGTTTACAAATCCTGAACTCAATGCTTGTATTCTTTTCTTAAGACCTCTAGATCCAACCTTCAAGGTTTCAAGATTTCGTAATCTCTTCTTTCTCACACGAGCACCTAAGCTTGTATATTTCCTTTGTAAATTACACACTTTTTCTTGCGATATCTATATTTCTTGTGTGCACTACAAAAGGGTTTTTTGATCCTCACAATGCAAAGTAGAAAGTCGTATAATCTCATTTGCTTGATGGTGAATCATGCTTTTCTAAATTTCTAATTTCCTAGTCAGAGATTTGTAGTAGCTAAGTAAACCATTCTGTTCGTCACCCGCAAAGGTCAATAAAGTAGTTGGATTTGCAAATGTAGGGAGGCATTGGTCATAGGATTCAAAGGAGAGAGGGAGCCATTTGTCCATAAATCTATGTGTTTTGCTCCTTCTACTATGAGTCTTGCTTTCTCCATTTGTGTTACTATTGTGTTTGTTTTACTTTGCTTGCATAAAGGCTCATATTCAGGACTCAAATCAACGTGTAGATGATATTTATGACGTTTAATGAGAAGGTTTAAGGTGGTGGATGAAGAAGCCATGAACATGCAGTCAAGAAAATGAAGGAACGAAAGAGTATAGCGCCATTACACCCTAGATTACCTAGTGCATACATCGTACGGAAAAGAAATTCCTTCCTATAAGACAAGGTGCATTCAATATATAAATAAAAAGGGACATTCCATCAATCATTACGTCCGCTATGACTCTATCAAAAGGATCCACTTCGAAGTACACTTTTTGAACGATTGATTTGGACACCTTTTCTTTTACCACACCAATTTTCTAGAGAGAGAAGACAAAAAATTGTATTTTTCTTAGAAGGCCCTCCAAATGACCTCCCAAATTCCCTAATGAGGTCATGAAAGTGCTATGAAATGCTTGAGAGAGTTGTTAAGAGGTGTAGCCAATGCAAGGCGATCTAGAGTACCGACTCCGAGCCGTTATGCTTCAGAGCACCAAGGCACTGCTACCTCAACATAAGCGGGACAAAATAGTGGTGCACCCTCCATGCCGACCAACACACACACACACACACACACACACACACACACACACACACACACACACACAAAGAGCTAGCACTCAAGATGGATTTCTTGAGTACCGGTTTGAAATGCATAGAACGAGGCAAGTAAGTCTATAGCAAATCTTTTGATCAACTGCTTTTGAAGAGGCACAATCTCTTCTTACACAAGCTATCTATTTTACAGGTGGCTCTATGTTGATGGTCACACGAGAGTCATGGAAGCGTGCATGGAAGAAGATTGGTAAGTATGGGGCTGGTTTTTCCCCTCCATCATATCATCAAATGCGGACAACATTCTTGGATAAATGCTTCGGTGACACACAAAAATAAGTTGATAGATTGATCTTGAAATCAGTTGATCAAACAAGATGCACTATAGTCAGTGATGGATGGTCAAATGTCCAACACATGTTACTGATTAATGTGATGATATTCCATCCTTGAGGGGAATGCTTTATTAAATTGGTTAATAGCTCGGGTGAGAAAAAGTCAGGGAGCTATATAGCCGATATAATCATAGAAACAATTGATAAAGTTGGTGTTCAAAATGTAGTACATGTGATAATGGACAATGCCAAAAATTATAGAGCAACGAGTCATCTCTTGGAGGAGAGCTTTCTAGATTGTACATGTTTGGTTGCAATGCACATAGCTTGAATCTTGTGTTGCAGGATTGGTATAAGAGAAGGACATTGATTGTTTCAAAATCATTATAGATAATGCAAGGAAGGTGGTGAACTTTTCATTTTGAAGAGACAACGTGTGCTAAACATATACCGGCAAGTTCAAAATCATTATAGATAATGCAAGGAAGGTGGTGAAGTTCATTTTGAAGAGACAACATGTGCTAGACATATATCGGCAACGTATGTCCACAATATTGAAGCTTCCATGTGAAACTAGTTTTGCACTAACTTCTACACTATGGAGAGTCTTTTGCAAAATAAAAATATTGTTTTGGAGACATTTTTTTGTGCAAGCATCTATGAGTGGGAAGCAGAGCAACCAGTACAAGGAAAAACAAAGGTTTGATCCGTGAAAGTGCGTATTGATGATAGACACTTTTGGTCTGAAGTTGGGGACACATACTTGGTCATGAGGCCTGTGATGTTATCTTTGTGTTAGTTTGATCTTAAGTTACCCAATATAAGGAAGGTGTACATGGGCTGGTATAATGTTTAGGAGAGCTTGAACTCTCCTTCAGAGCCAAAAAATTGTTTGATCAAGCCCTAGAGAGCACCTTTTAATAAGGCTAAAAGAGATATCTTAAATAAGTATGTACATGCTTGATGGTTTAGTGCGCATAGCCCATTACATAGTGCTGCTTTCTGCTTGATCCAGAGTACAGGAACATGGATTGTGATGATTTAGATGAGGAGGTGATTGAAAACTTCTATGATCTGGTAATTAATATCTACAACAATCCAGATGATCAAGCCCAAGCAGTCACCAACCTGACAAAGTACAGGGTAAAGGATGGCCTTTTCAATTTGGAGTTTGTGCAAAACCTTGCATTGGAACAACCAACATGGAGATGGTGGCTCATGAATGGTGCTTCGGCACCTACATTGTGTCGATTGGCCGTTAGGGTTCTTGCACACTGTGCTGCCAATTCAAGTTCCGAGAGAAACTGGAGTACGTATAGCTATGTACACTCAACTAATCATAATCGGCTTCTCAGTGACCAGGTTGAGAAATTGGTTTACCTATATTGCAATCACAGGCTACTTAGCAATATTCAATCAGAAAGGTATGAAGAAGATAGACCACGATGGACTGTGGATATGAATGAATATGACTAGGAGCAAGGGGAAGAGGTGACATTTGAAGAACTTGAGTTCTTTGAGCTTGGTGGATGTTCTTTGCTTGAATTGAATGGGAACCTTGAGGTGGATGATTTTCCTTGTACTCGGAAACAAAGGACATTGCGGAGCAATGATATAAACACAAATAGCATTGTAGGTTAACACTTCATTGAGGTGCAGAACAATTGAATGTAATGCAAACCCTTTTTTTTGTGGACCAAGTGACATACCACAACTTTTATTTTATTGCCATTTAAGACGGTAGTCTGAGCATTGTCATTTATGAATTTGAAAAGTATCATAAATTTTGTTTGCAATTCCAATGGAAAACTTTATACATTGTGAATTTATAACATTACTTTATGCACCAAGGAAGACTACGAATTCTCATGGATCAATTTTTACCACCATTCAAAAAGTCATAGCAAGTTTTACAAGGCTTTAATGTTCATTGCAAGGGAGATATATACAAGGATCATAAGAGTCACTGCAACCCACTCCAGGCTAAGATGTTTACAATGTACAAAGATAAATTCAAATTATCCAAAATAGAGTCTCTCTCCCTTGCAATTGTTGCCAATAAGCATTGATAGTCTTTCTCCATTTTGAATATGGAATACATAAGATCATCAATCGGAGCCTTGCAAATGTGGCACTCTTTTTTATTTGCCATGTTTTGCATGAGACATGGAAAATGATACATGTGGCCACAAGCTATTATGTAGTGTCCACTCCAACTATGAAAAAAGTGTCCGCACTGTGAGCTGGAGGTAGCCGCAATGTGTTAGGATGCTTGATCATTGTCATGATCGATTGCTGCTGAACCCGTTCCTCCATTTCACGGAGTTCACGCATGAGTAGCTTGATATCTCTCTGTAACTCTTTGCTATTTCTTGAGTCCCCTTCCCCTGTCATCTGTGTGGAGGTACGAAGCTGTAAGTTACAATTCCTCCACAGCGTCATGCGTATGCATAGCGGAGCCAACCAATGCATATCTTAGATCCTCTCCTGATATTGTGACTATCTCACTTTGGATATCCACTATGCTTTTATTGGGGGCTCTGCTGTTGAAGTCCACTGGTTCATTCTGAACAAATTGGACGTATAGCATCTTTGCAAACCACAAGGGACAATTTGTGTGGTTTAGTGTACTCCTTGTGCATGCAAGGTATATAGCTTTGGTATGCATGCGTATGGCTGGCACAACACAGTTATTCAACTTCCATCTTCCCTTGTGGATAGAGAAGTCAGACACATTTGGCCATGCTTCCTTGACCATATTTGTGGTGACGTCTTTGCTGATGTCTTTCCATTGTTTGCCATTCGTCGGCGCCCACTCACTGATCCTTGCGGAAACTCTCGCTTGGTCATTTGGGCTAGTTCAAATATGGACAAGCAGCTTTTGGGTTGCAACACTTGGGGACCCTCCAAGGATGTAGGGCATGCTCTGTGGGGTCTTTGATGTTGGTTGCTCGCTTCTCAATGCCCACTCGTAGTGCCAACCCCCAATCAATGACACCCACATGCAGCACACCTTCGACCTTAGTGAAGTCAGTCATGATGTTCCATGGGTGCAATCACAATGTATAATTCCTTTGTTGTGTGAATGTGCCATGGTCTTCATCAAAGCATCCATAAAAGAAGGTGCCCAATTGAGCATATGCTTGCACATCTCTAACTTTTGCTCTGTGGGGAGGGTGTCTAGGATCTTTTTTTTGAGCCGCCAATATGTTAGAAAATTTTCCTTTGGGGAACACACTCTAACATGTCACCCATATCCATTCCATTGAAGCGAGGAAAAACAAGGGACCATGGCTCTTGGTGTGTTTGTGCAATGCATCTAACAATGCCCCTGTGGAACAATTTCACGCTTGCCTCTAGAGCGAAAGATTGGCAACAGCTCTCTGCTGCATCTCCTTTGAAGTCTTTAACCACATACTACACTTCTGGTGGCAACCAAGTGACTCCATCAATTGTGCACTCTGACACAACTCCATAGCATCCTTTCCCAAGCTTTTGACCACGGTTGATAGCTTCGGGTGTGAGGTAAACACTAATGGCACACTAAGACATAAAGTGAGGGCGTAATAAATGCTCCATCCCAGCTTCTGAATCTGATCTTGCACCTATTGTATCTTGAGAGGACATTGCTGAATAAAAGATGGTTCTAGCTTTGTGGCTATGGACATCTTGAGCATCAATATTGCGTGCTCTTCTTAATTTTGACCTCTCTACATGCCATATATTAGTCCAATGTTGTAGCTTGGCTAGATCTGCATCCACTGGTGCATCAACACCCAAGTCTCTTAAGCATTGTGCCATATTGCCCACAATACTATCTATTAGCCTATGGATAGACTTGGATTTTACAACCGAGAAGTGTGCCTGAACTACTTCAATTATCGTATCAAAGAAACGATCTCTGTGCGTCTCACTCTCCAATAAATAAGCGATCTCCTTCATGGCCAAGGCACATATACACATGACCAACAGAGATTTGATCTTGGTTTTTAACTCCTTCATTTCCACAGGATCCATGTATGCTACAATCAACAAATAATTTATGATTTTTAAAGACAACATAACTTTAAATTTTATAGCAAATATATGCATCATGCATTGAAATTGACGACAACACTAGCTTAAAGGGTAGGCAATTATTCAATGAGAGTGACGACACCTCCAACCCAATAGTAGGGTTGATGCCGAGACCAACACTGAACTAACCCAACAAGACAGGGCATCATTCAATGCAACTAACAACACCTCAAACCCAAAAGTAGGGTTGATGCTGATAGCAACACCGAACTAAGCCTAAAAAGCACGGCATCGCTTGATGAAACTAATGACACCTCCAACCCAATGGTAGAGCTAGTGTCGAAAGAAACACAAACTAGCCTAAAGGCAAGGGCATCATTCAATGCAACTAGCAACACCTCCAACCCAATGATAGGGTTGATGTCGATAGCAACAACAAAATTAGCCTTAGCAAGATTCTTTCTCTCTCTCTCTCTCTCTCACACACACACACACACACACACACACACACACACACACACACACACACAAAGATTCTTCGTCACATCATTATTGGCTTTCGTCTCCTCCATGGAAAGAGGAGTTTTTAAAACCTTGCATTTATTATTTAATTTGCAACTTTGCTGGCGAGAGAGAGAGAGAGAGAGAGAGAGAGAGAGAGAGAGAGAGAGAGAGAGAGAGAGAGAGAGAGAGAGAGAGCTATGGATAAATTTTGGCTAACTAGCCACCGTGTAGGTGAAGGTGACTCGCCATGCTGGTCATCACAACTAATCGTACGCCAAAAACTCTTTACAATTATGAAGAGCTACACACGCCTTTGTCCCAAGAATCTATGCACTGGGGTAGCGGTAGTGCATGTCTCTCCGGACCTTGAGGTGCAAGGTTCGATGCTCCGTGTCCATGTCGGATTGACCATTTTTGGTTAACTAATGATGGCCGATGAACATTGACTGGCCATGCTAGTCATCACAACTCCTCGTAGGCCAAAAACCTCTTTACAATTATGAAGAGCTACACATGTTTCTGTCCCAAGCACCTATGCACGGGGGTAGCGTTAGTGCATGTCTCTTGGGACCCTAAGGTGCAAGGTTCGATGCTCCGTGTCCATGCTACATTGACCATTTTTGGTTAGCTAATGATGGGCGATGAAGGTTGACTCGCAACCTAAAGGTGCTACTTTGTCATGATGGCAAGCAACCCGATACTTAACATAAACCAAGAGTTGTAAAGTCTCAACTACAAGATTGCAAATTATCAACAAAGATGAGACAAAAGCAAGGAGCATTGTACCTTTGCAATTAGCGACTTCAAGGAGCACACTAAGAGAAGAGAGGAGCCAAGCTAGAATATTGCAAACGGAATCAGATCAGAGAAAGAGAGGAGATGAGCACCCACTACAATTACCTCTAGGCCTCAACAATAATTAATGTGATCACCAATAGTTCCAAGTTGCCACCAGCAGCCTCTAGCTCTGCAGGTGGGATGGAGCTGCAAGCAAATCAGTTAAAGAAGGGTGGACCGTGGATATATTGTTCATCCATCGGGTCAAGCCTTGACTGCAAAGCGCAAAGGATGAGAGGAGGACAGGAGAGAGTCGGACATTGAAGGTGATTGCAGGCCCAACAAAAAGGGAGGGGTGGCCCCACTTACACAAGAAGTTTTGGATAAACTCTCACAATAATTCCCACATTGCGACTTACCTCAACATCATGACTTTTGTGAGGGAGGCACCATATACCTAGCTAGGTACAATTGGGGGTAGGGACCGCCGGCCCGGTGGGGGGGCCAGGGGTCCCTTGCCCCCAATCGTACCTAGCTAGGTATGCGGAGCCTCCCACATAGAAGCTCATGATGTTATGCATTGTATGAAAAACACTAAAAAAGACTCCGTTTTCCAACACGAGAAAATTTCCAAATCTTCTTGTGTTGGAGCCTGCAACTAAACTATCCACCTGGAAAGTTGGCCGCTACCTGGATTTAACTTTTAGTAGAATAGGGTGTGAACAGTGAGCAGCCTCTAGTCGCATGCATTGTGTAGTTAATAGCTTTTGTTGTTCTCGTACCTCCCATGGGGGGGGGGGGGGGGGGAGAGAGAGAGAGAGAGAGAGAGAGAGAGAGAGAGAGAGAGAGAGAGAGAGAGAGAGAGAGAGAGAGAGAGAGAGAGAGAGAGAGAGTTTCAATAGGCAATGTGATGGTTTGTGTGAGTGGAGAAAAGCTCATCAATTTGCAATCTATACTTGCAGGAGAATGTTGGTAGTTGTGGCTTTGACCTGAATGGAGAAAATAAAGGTAACGTTGTATGGGTTCTATATAGAGAAGTTCGCCTCAGCTCGAGTTCCGGCAAGACAGAGAGGAGGAAGTGATCTGCAAATATCTTGCAGGTAGCTAGCCATCTTGGGTCATGAGAGCTAGCTCGAGACTACAAGGTGCACCTGCAACTCAAGGTAGTGCATGTTGGCTGCTCTACGCTGCGCCGGGTTGATGCCATGTAGGCTATGTTGGTTGATGTTTGTTGCATATCATAAGAAATTGTTGAACTTGTTGTTAGATGCCATGGCCCGCAAACTGGAGCATGGCTTTCATTGTAATTTTTTTTCTCTCTTTGTAATATATATTTACTCACTATTGTGAGTTTGAAAAAAAAAGGACATTGTTGAACTTGAATTTTTGAATCAACTATTTGGATGGGTTTTGGGTCAGCATCATTTGATTCCCAATATTATTTCCAACAATTTGTAGGAATCTCTAGTTGCAAAGATTTCAAATTTCATAAGCAAAAACATTTGAAGAGGATGCCGTTACTAAAAAATCAAGGTAAATTTGCAGATTATAAAAGAATTCTTGCACATTAATGTTAACTATGAGCACTTGAAGACTCTAATAACTATGTAAGATAAAATATCGACAAAGTAAGGACTTGGTAGGAAATCAAAGTAGGAAAAAAAAATTCAAATTTACTAGAAAATTGAATGGAAGCTAGCCATAAAAAGGTCATTATCAAAGACGCGACATTTCCCAACCTTCCAGATATTATAAAGGAAGCAAGATCTAACAATTTGGGTACAAACAAGAAGGGTAGGACTTTGAAGCTGTTTCCCTCCTAGACACAGATCCTTCTTGAAGAAACCTATCTTCCACATTCTTTGTATCCGCTTGCACACCTTCCCCACCATTCCTCTAATAGTCGGAGAGTCCATGAAAAGGTGTGCGAGGTCTTCTTAACCCCTCGACACCTTGAGCACCTATCGGATCCTATGCCTCGTGCATGAATCTTGATGCCCGTCGGCAAGGGCCCCCATAGAACCTTCCACAAAAAACCCTTCATATATTTGGGCCATTGTGGCCCCCAAATTTTCATTGTGACCATAGTCCAATGGGCTTCCTACCATTGTTTTTCCATTTTTTGTTCAAGGGGGCGAGTCAATCATCCTTGTGCATGAGGTCTTGATAGATGTTCTTGGTGTGAGGTTTAAAAAAGAGTCTACTCTTGGGCCATTTCCAAGCTTTCCACTCAAAAGTGGATTCTTGAATCGGCCCAAGTCTTCAACTGCTCTGCATACAAGTACCTTTTCCATGCCACTTATTTGAAGCTCGTCAACTAGAAAGTTAAAAGATTTCCAACACTTGTTGTTATCATCCCAAAAATGAATCAGTCTTTGGAGTCCTTTATTGTTTAGCCTTCTAGAAATTTCCCTCCAGTAAGAGTTCAAGCTAACTCCAATTTCTTTTGTTAGCCAAAGGGACCAATGCGAGGTGGAGTTTTGAAAGTACCTGATTAATTCCCCCATTCTAGAACCCATGTTGCTCTATTGCACTTTCGGACCAGCTCTCCTGTTATGCCACCCATTTTCAGACTAGACCACCCGGGGACTAATAATTTTTTGTGAACCTCAATCCCTTTCCATTGACCACCTCTTGTTAATCATGGCCTTGGTCATGGTAGCCCAAGCATGTTCTTGTTTAGCTATAGAGATCACAAACTTGGCACAAAGATCCTCAACATGGATAACATGGTTGAGGATTCCGAAGCCACCTTGGGGAACTGGACGAGCTATAGTTTCCCACTTTGCCCACTTTGCGAGTATAAGGCCACCTAAGGTGGGAGGGTATTTTAGGGGTCAAAATTGAGCATTTTTGGCCATGTAAGGTATTGTTCCGAAGAAGCTCCATGTGCCATTGCACATGAGGAATAAAGATGAGAGTCTTCCAGGTAAGGGAAGTGGGGTAAATAGGGAGGAAAATGATTTCTTTGTAACAAAAAAAGGGTGTGAAAAGGAGGACACTGGGTACCCTTGCAGATGTCCACCGTGATTGGAATCATGGTGTGTTACCTAACGTGTGGAGAGATTAGCACTTACCCAATCGTGTGCCTATTACCCTTGGTTAAATGGCTACTCGCATTCAAGCACCTGGACATGTGCTATCCAACTAAATGCCTCCCAAATTCCTATTAATCAGGGTTCAGTGAGATTTTGCGCAGAGTCAAAGAAATGCGAGCTTCCTAGCTCACTTCTTTCTCTTGACCCAACCCCCCCCCCCCCCCCCCCCCCCCCCCCCCCCCCCCCCCCCCCCCCCCCCCCCCCCCCCCCCCCCCCCCCCCTCTGCCTGCGGCATCTCCTCATCTGCGGCAGCTACCTGCTTTTCACCTCTCTATCAAAGCCTTGAAGCCTATCATCAACAGCAGACAAGCTAGGCGCTGATCACCTCTGCAGGGCAGTAGGAGCAGGGGATACAAGCAAACAAAACCTGTCCAATTCCTGAACACCAGCCTCTTTGACATCCATCATGAACCATGATCGCATATGTTTGACATCTTATGCTCCATCATGCGCAACCATTATGTCAACTGCTTCAAAAGCATCCTCATCATACCCTTGATCAGCTCTAGCTTCTGGAAGCCAATGGTACCAAGAAGCTCCGCTCCCCCCATTTATCATATACAGAGGCATTGAGTAAAAAGAAACGTTGTTTGACTTACATATCAACAACCAGATAATTCCTTAGTACAACATGTTTCTTCAATAGCTCGTGTACAGCTCCGAAATTCTCTCTCCATCGCAACGCTTCAACCTCCCTCCCTGCGTAGCTTCCCGTCTATCAGAATGCCGGAACGCTTTGTGATAGGCGAGAGAAACACACATGCTGTTGGTGACATGAACCATGTCTGTGTCAAAGCTTTGACAACCACCAATGGCAACAAGCATTGGAAAGACGATTGTTTATGCACTTTCTATGTCAACTTGGTAGGTCTAACAACAGTCATCAAACAAAGGGCATCCTGCCTTAATGTACAAGCAATCATGAGGATGGTATAGAAGCTCAAACTTCTGATTTCCAGGCCAGCTCAACCTAAACTTGAGAAACCTGTTGTAGATTGTTTTGCTAATGAAGAAGCTGTTCTGCAAGCTCATCGTCGACACATGCAGGGCTGGTATCAAACCTAGAGCTAGTAACGGTTGAGCCATCATCATCAAATGACGCTAAGTGGAGACCTGTCGAAACATTGTTATGGGCTGGTGGAGATGAGGATCGTTAATTCAAATCCCGGGGATTCACCATGGAAAACTTACCGCACCACGTAAGTGCAGGGAAGGGGGGATTTTTTACAAGTTACATAAGCGTATAAGTTAGGGGTAGGCCCCCAATAATTTATCTCCCAAGCTTAAAAATAAGTGAGGGGGTATCATATTTATGGGGGGGGGGGGGGGGGGGTGATCCAGGTTGATTACTTGTAACGATTGGTCACGAATTTTGCGGACATTTTTTATCAGGTCACACATCAAATTTTGCATCAAGCTAATCATAGATAAGGGTTAATTTACACTAGCTTTGGATAGGTAAGAATTGGACGAGTAGCCACAGTGCAGGCTGACCGAGCACATAGTTTGAAAGTCAAACTAAGACACATTGAGGGCACATCTATTTATCAATAGAAGTGGTTCCTTAGTATGTTGGTGCAGCCAAATACTGTCTACCCACGGAGAAGCCAGGTGTAGGTATATGAAACTAAGCAGGATGATGGTGGAAGGCTTAAGCATGTGCTAGAAGCAAATTGCAACATGTGAAATTGAGATGTGTATGCCAAATGAGGCAGCCAAATACTGTCTACCCACGGAGAAGCCAGGTGTAGGTATATGAAACTAAGCAGGATGATGGTGGAAGGCTTAAGCATGTGCTAGAAGCAAATTGCAACATGTGAAATTGAGATGTGTAAATGCCAAATGAGGCATTTAATGGGTCAAATATGGTTCAGAAGCTTTGCCAGTCGTGATGCCTGAAAGTGCCAAGAGTTGATAGTTCTTGTCTTCAAAGGTGCCATGATATACGCAGAATGCTTTGTTTGGTTAACCAGTTCGGGGTTTTTGTGTATTTGGGTTCAAGAACATTGTAGCTCGACGATCGAGAGTTAGTGAAGAGGAGTCTACTATGTGACCATCTCATCGACTAATTATCCAAGAGATCGAGGATCGAGTTTGGAGCAGGCAGTAACGTGTGAAATAAAGTAAAACGGAAATTTTTAAAGGGGAGCTCAAGCTGGCATCACAAGGCATGGGAAAGTAGGCCACGGAGAGATTTTTTTACTAAAGTAAAGCTTGGAGTTAGCATTAAAAAAAAAAACAAGCACTTGCTTCACAAGAACTTCATGACACGGTAGGTATATCCTATAATCAACACATTGCAAGTGTCCCGCTTTCCATGTGTGCTCCTTTTATAAAATCCTAGCGCTGGATTAAAATATAAGTGCTAAAAAAAAACCTAGATTTAGTGTAATCCCACCTACAAATTTTGAGATTTACCTCAAAAAAATTTAAACTTGAAGGTGAGGAAACCTATAAAATTTAGCTTGAAAAGCTTCACTAATATTTCTCATATAGAGGTTTCTCAAGTGTTTGCAAAAAGGATTTTTCGAGCAATGGCCGGAAGTAGTATGGCCTTCAGGCGGCAAAAAATGCGGCGCACGGGGAGATTGATAAATTTTGAGCCTCTGCCTAAAGGCTTACAAATGCGGGTGCCCAGATTACATTGTGTCCAAACTTAACCCTAGGTATCCGTCTCCTCCGTCACACGACCCTCTTCTACAATCGCCTTGCAACTTCTTTGTTAGTGTAGCCAGATCTGTCCCTCGTCTCTGTTTTGCCCTACACACAGGGAATAACCTAGCTCTCCTTTGGAGCTGTCGCAATCAGTCTCCTTCCAGTCCACCTGCGTGTCGGCAACATCGGCGACATCACGGGCAAAGGAAGGGTGCTCAGAGATCTGCTAGCCCTTGTCGCTACCCCTTTGCCCGTCTCACTGTCACGTTGAATGGAGCTGCACTTGGCTGTTTGTGCATTGAGGATAGCAACCTCGATCGAGGCTCCCATGGAGGTGACACCTGTACACCTGGATGGCCTGCCCATCTGCGTGCCCCTTCTACTTGGAGTGGATGCGAGATTTGCTGCTGGGGTGTGTCAGATGCATTGGTGAGGCTGATGGTGTGATTGGAAACTCCTTCGACGCTCTTTCACAGTGAGGAGAAAAGCATATCCAAGCTTGGAGATTCTCAAGTCTCTATAACAAAGCACAATACCTACCACTAACTATCTGAATTTTCTCTGTGTATTTTTTGTTTTCTTGCTTTCTTTGCATAAACAAGCAAGCTAGTTAATTGATTTTTGATTTTCATATGAAGGCAGAACTCTCCATGGGATCATCTCTCAATGGTTAATTGTTAATATGGGTGAGGCAACGTGAAGGCCATGCTTGATGTGATCTATACATATGGAGATTTATTATTTTGTAACCAACTAACCTCATGGGATAAGTGTTGTTTTGTTGTTATGCATGGAACTAGCTAGATAGAATTGTACCTCTTCAGTGCAATCAACAATGATCTAAGCCTTACATTGTATTCCTTGACAAGTATTAGCATTTAAGAGCTTTATCAGTTTGTATGTCTTGTTTGAAAGAAGATTGAGTTTATAAATGTGGGATTGTTGTAATGGTTGTTATATGAAGCATCAGAATTGACTCCACGATTTACTTTTATGAAATTAAGTTTGTTGCAAGGTCTTGTCTATCTTTTTTTCTACAGGAGGCAGTTTATAAATTGTAGGTTAAGGTCTCCATATGGTAGTGTGTACATTCCAAGATTTAAGTGGTTTAGTGGAGATCTCTGCAAGGGAATTTCTTTGAAGGTTGTTTTTTTGGGAGACAAAGTAACCATGTGGTGTTAGTTCGATTGGGGTTGAATATTATGTTGTAAGTTGAGTTTTGTAATGTAATACAGCTATTCGTAGATTTGGGAAGGTTGTCTAGGTTTCTCATCTGGATGTGTGTTGGTTGGATCAGTAGAGATAATGACAAGGGAAGAGGGGCTTGTTCTACAGTTAGTACTTTGCTGTATTTTGCAAGAATCAAGTGAGGTAGAAAAAGGAGGGTGTTTTTGGGTATGAAATTGTTGCGTGGCAGTATGGTAGACTTAATTTTCTACATGGGAATGTGCATCTCATTTCAATTAGAATGTCAAAGAAATTACTACTTTTATTTATTTTTCCAAGCACCCTAATGAAAAGTGGAGATATGGGTATGATCATTCACAATGTAGATTTAAGATGGAGTTGTGGGAAAGGTCTTTCAGTCCATTTTTGCAAGATGATCATCCACCATCCCAACAAGATGGACTCAGGTAAACAGTATCTATTGTTTTAATAGCACATGATGAATAGTATCTATTGTTTTTGTAGCTTATGACGACTTTAACCTTGTGAGAAGGAAATATATTTTTCTATACAGGTAATTTTTTTCCACATGGGACAAATGGCGTGGTAATATAGAGATTCTCTGATCAAGAAATTAGCAACGTATGGGTTTTTTTAATCCTGTCAAATGAAAATGTATTTTTTCTATATAGGTAACTTTTCTTTGCCACATGAGACAAATGGATGCTTAATTTTCTACATAGGAATTTGTTGTTCCCATATGGAGTAAGTCAAGACCCAATTTTTTTCCATATGGAAGTATAGAAGGCTCAATTTTCTCTTATGTAGATTTTTTTCTTAAATGGAATAAAGATATTTTCTAGTGTCTTCTCCAGATGGGGATAGTTCTTTTATATGGAAAAAATGTGGAAATAATAGTTACATGTAAGAACTTCAATAGGGGATATGTCATGAAGTTCTTGTGCATGCATGGAGATGGCATAGCATTGTAGTTCGATGGCAAGGAAGCCACTAGTTGCGGGGGGGAAGGGTCCATCTGGAGGGCGATCAAATGATAGGTTGCATGGGGAGGCTGCAAAGGATCGATAGGGTAGGGGTTGTTGGACAACCTCGGCCAGGAGGGCGATACCAAGGGAGGCAAACAGAGGAGCCCGACGGGGAGCAAAAAGTGGGCGTGGCTTGTTGGTGGACTTCAGAGAGGAGCAAGGGGATGCCATAAACCAAAGCAGGCCAAGTGCTACAGATTGGAGCCGCCATCACAGGATAGGGAGCCGCCATAGGTTGGAGGTGGCCAGGGCTAGTGGCCAAAGAGAGAGAGGGTCTCATCAGAATAGAAGGAGTGCATGAGGAGGCCCACCATCTGTAATATAGGGTGGTGAGAGCCCGAGAAAAGGCCACGGGGGGAAGCTTTGAGAGATGGAAGAAGAACAGCCTGAGGAGGTCAAGAGTTGCAGAGAGTAGTGGGATACATGTGCTATGGACTGGGGACCACCAGAGGGATAAAAAGCCACGCTAGCAGGGCCAATTGGAAGCACCGAGAAGGTGGATGGTTGCAAAGATCAAGGCCATAAGGGCATTTAATATGGGATTGTTGAAGCTCCCATAATGAGAAATGAAGGATTGCCTGTTGTAACTTCCAACAACAAGATGAGTTTGCAAGAGCCAAAGGACGAGAGGCCCATTGCAAAGTCTATTAGTTAAAGCCAATTGCATTGAAATTATGATCTTTATGTTTTTTGAGTGGATATTCTACATATCTCTCTCGCTCTCATGTCCATAAGTATTGTGTATTTGAATGGTTCTTGAGCAAACGAGGCGTATGCTAAGGATAGGGATCTTGTGGTATGTCGGGTATATGCGCTCTTTAGTGGTGTGTTGAGTTAGTAAGTGCTATCTATATGGTTGTGATATGTTTTGTGAAGATGGAAGCTTGTGGACAACTTGAGTCTGCCAATGATCTTGGGGTGTTAGAGGGTATCATGACTACTTATATGTGAGTGTATGGTTCTATCAAGGATCAAAGGTCGAGATAATTGATTGCATGCTTAGCGGATGAGTGTATACAGGTAGGGTTGGTCGGTTTTGGGCTTGGACAACAATTGTTAGCAGATTGGGTCTTTTTGTGTATGTTAAATAGGGGATAGGGGTGTTGTGATATCAATGAGTTATAGAGAGGCTATCATATTATGTGCTGGTTTTCTCATTTCCCTCTTTCCAACGTTGATAGTCACTATGCTATACACTCTAACTAGTTTTACTTAGTTAAATCATGTGAGATCTAAATTTTATATGTAAGATATGGGTATGATTGTTTTCTTCATTGATTGTCGTATAAGCGTAGAAAGGGGGGTAATATTTCCTAATATGAGTCGTATACAGGGGTTTTATCAAAGTTGTCCGCTCGCAGGTGGCATCCCGTTTTGTACATAGAGTGAATCCCCCGGGATTCAAATCGACTAAATTCAAGGAGGTGAAGTTTGTGGGCTTCTGGAGGGTTGGTGTACGCTTGCGCATGTCATGAGTGGATGGTATCTTTCTTTTTTTGCTTTAGATGGTGCTAGCTGTGTGAGTTAATTAAAGTTCTTGCTAATTATGTCCATTTAGCATTCAATGTTTTCTCTCGAGCCTAAAAAACAAGAGCTCTTCTTGCTGCATGTCTTGAAGCTTTGCATATGTCTCTTACTTTACTGACATTTTGATTTTCTTCAACTTGCCATGCTCCCATGGTGCCAACCTTCTAGCAGCGCGGCCCCACTCCCTGTTACAGTCACGTGTCCCTCGAGTAGTTTTGATGTGAACCGTTTCCCTATACACGGACACTTTTTACTCTAGTGCTGGCTAGAGGTTTTTTCCCTGAGTAACCACATATACACACTATAGGCATGTGTGGTGGTACATTGTACTTAGGGAGACTCGTATCTTTCTCTCATACTCACACTTGAACTCTTCATAACAAAGTGAGGGAGCTTCAAGCTATCAAGCTTCTTGCTCTGTGTGTGTGTGCATCTACGGGTGTGTGTGCACGTCTATAGCTTCCCTCACTCTCTTCTTCACCCAAAAACGGTATTGGAGCAGACTCTTTAGCTCCCACAAGCATTCTCCTTCCTCCATACTATAAGACCTAGGGTAACTTAACCTGGGATCCTCCTCCCTACCACCCCTTATATAGGCTAGCTCCTAGCACTTGCCCTAAGAGGATCCCCAGTCCGCACTGGTCCAGTCGGCCCTTGGCCTAGGTCCCTGACCCCCTAGGTTGGGCCTTGCCCCGTAGGACCCTTGTCCTGACATTACTCCCCCCTTAAGGAAGAGTTTTCGTCCTCGAAAACACAAGTAGTAATATCTTCTTAAGAATACTGATGTTCTCTTTATTGACGTCCCATAAATGAGCCAGTTGTCTGTATGACCGATAATTGGTGCAGTGAGGAGGTTCAATGAAAGCAAGAGCAATATCTTGATTTTCAACATTGTTGTCCATTTGCAACCACTTGGGTCTAAATGGTAACTCCATTTATAACTCACTTGAGTACTGTAAAGGAGAAACCATAACGAAGAGTTGCCCAAAGGCATAACCAATGTTCAGATCTTCTGAAGGTACTGGAATAATTCAAGGAAACCTTGGTGCAACTGTCCCGAAGTTGAGAGCCAGATTTGCAACTTGCGTGAGTATCTTAAAAAGCTTCATAGCTACGAAGAAGTATAGTAGGGAGTGTTCTTATGGCAGACTTTTGAACATATTGGAACACATAGAACTACAGGTTCTTCCCTAATGAAGGTTACTTGCCAACATACTTTTTCAGCACACCTGGTAAGTCCTTGACATATGAAAGTATTGACACAATCTCCAACCCCACCACAAGAGGTGTTCGAAGTCGAAAATCCTACTTAAGCAAATTCTAGAATAGGGAGAAAATCATCTATTCAGAAATGCGTTGTTAATGTATGCTCTTAACAGATCCTTTAGCAAAAGATTACTCTTTGTAATTTGCCTATCCCCTTGGACGACTGAGAGTACTGAGGTGTGTTTTCCTCACGGTTTAAAGACAGTCTTCCTAGATGACTGGTGAACGGGGAATCACAATAGTGTATAACCATAGTGGTTAACTTGAAAAAATCTACAAACGCCCAAACCGAGCCATGACCTCTATTGGTGAGTAGTAGACCCAAAAGTAATCTCATAGAGATATTGCACATAGAGTGCAAAAAGCTTCATAAGCAACAACCTGAGGAATATGCATGCCGTTCCCTTTGCTAAACACTAGGTCCCATAACACCTAGTGTGCATGCATTTAGCAAAACCTAACCCGAACCTGTATATCCATAATGGTCCTTGCCAATACTGATGGCAAATGTGATGCGCCTAGCACACATTAAAAGGAATGTAAATAGTTCTAAAAATAAACTAAATACTTTTAGTTGCAATCTTTTGCAAGACTTGCTAAAACGTGTGAGTCACAATAGAAGGTGAAACATTGATCACTTCTAGGTACAAACAATGAAACTTTTCACTAACAACTTATAGCCTTGCTATATGTATAAACAACCATCTGTAATGTTGTTTAGCAGTACTTGTACCTTAACAAGTCATTCTGAGTATCCGACAATTTTTGGCCACGAAATTGCTCCTTATAAGTCGTGCTAAAAAATGGTCTAGAAAACAGATGTGACCAACACCTAGGGACTTTGTCGTGACACATAGTTGAAATAATGGCGCCAGTGTCAGTCCAGAGACTCATATTCTCCACATGTGGAATATGTCTCATGTAAGGATGTGTAAAAAGGAACATCCTTCAAGTACAAGATGTACTTGTGTGTGGAGGTAACTGCAAACACTCTACGACGGGAGTGAGAGGGACCCTCATTCATTGCTCCACACTGGCTAAACCGAGCTCCTTGAGTTCCTAGGCCATGTTGTATCCCATGTGACAACATGTGCCAAATTGAACCCTACAAGTAGGTTCATAACAGCATAAGGCAGAAAGAGAGATTGGACACTTGGCCCAAAATACTTTGTGCCGACATGCCCTTGGCATGGCTCTGTAACATTCTAGCGTACTTATACGTCTTGAAAAACCGAGCAAAGCATACTAAAAATGGAATAACACCAAATCAATAGATGCGTACCTGGAGATTTGAACGTAATGTACACTTACTTGTATACAAATGGAGAGGAGCCCGTCCCCTACCTGGGTGTTGCCTTTGCAATCCAAGCTGCTCAACTAACGGTAACCAACATAGTCCACCATGTCCAGAATGATTGGAATCAAAAAGTGTGTCCGTCCGCTACCGCGTTTGGTAGATTGTGGAATTCTTTCCTTGAAAGTATAACTGGGAGAGATCAATTGTGATCCTCAATGCGTATGGGGTGATTTAGTAAGCACCCGCTGGGTCGTACAAAATTGTGATGCCATAGACACTCGTAGTGCTATAGAGAGAGCAAGAAATCCACACAAGTAAGATGTCTAGCTCGTACCAACAGCCATGCTGTCTCAATTGTTTACTGCCTCTAGACTCCATGGTATAGATCAGCTGATGTAAGTGCAAGAGTATCAAAAACTCAACTTGAGCATCGCACTAGAAACATATAGTGCAAAAATGACACCCTAATCCTCCGAAATGACAAGACTCTTGCTCGTCCATTAAAGTCGATATGTTCCATGTGTACTCCACTGGGCAAATCTGTTTGATCCTAAGAACAATCATCCAAGGAATGCCAATAGTTGGGTCTTACCCAAGATCTGATAATGGCTCTTAGCCAACCTATGTGTGGCTCCTAGATCTTATGGCCATTAGTGTTCAATCGATAAACCGATGAAAACTAATGTGAATGGCATCTTGGCCCATTTCTAGCTGAGAGTTAGCACACCTTGGCTCATGTTGATTCCCAAACAAAACATGTATGAAAAGCTTCTTAGAAAGTTTTCATTATTCTTGAGAGAAATAAGAAAAAAAGAGAAGATGCTGGGCTGAGGAACTTTCCGTAAGTGACAGCTTTGTGTATGTTGTGCCCAATCCGTGTCCCCTGACGCATCTTATGCTGGACTTGCAGCTTATCCTATAAGCATGCAACAATCTGACTGTATAACACCCTCATCGAGAGAGGGACCCACTTACCATGTATGGGGTCGTGACTTGACAAAAATGACTTAATATGGCTCCTTGCCGTTGAACTAAGTCCTAGGTGTAGGTTCCATTTAGTGGTATTGTGCGTTGACAACAACCATAAATTGAAACAATCTAGAACTTAGTTTGTCAGTTACAGAGTGTTTGGTGTGATAGCGAAAGCGTAATCTCTGAAGCGGTGGAATTGTGCCACCTGGTTAGCATGTCGTGCATACTGATTGCTAAGCCCTTGGGGAGAGTGATGGCCTCCAACGTGAGAGCCATAACCATTAGTGCCTTTCACAGTTGAAACTGGTAGGGATGCTATGAGGCCGTGATATGCCCTATTTTGCTAGTTTTTCAAACTTCTGTGCCACTGCTTGTGATTCCAAGTCATTGGGAAGTACTTTGGCACAAGGGAGAAGCCTTGCTTCATAAAAAAATTTCAAAGAACTTTGCTTTGTACAAAAGCATTAGTTTCCGATGTAAATGTATAAACATAGAAAAATAAACAATATTGAACATGATCTAACCTGGTCAGTCCGTTGTAACCAGTTGTATGGAGATGTCGGAATAAAAGCTCTTTCCATGTAGATCATAACTAGCTTTGTTGCGTGGAAGAAAGTTGGCGTATGCATCATATACACGCCCTAAAATATCTTGCAGGCATATGAAGAAATTCCCCAATGGCATGTGCTCATAGCATACCCCGAACAGGAAAAAAGCTCAATGCAAGATTTCGGAATTGAAGCCTTGCTCACAGATGGCTCATAGCCATATCTGTTGTGCGAGGGGGAATGGTCGTATACACAACTCACCCTCTTGCTCCATATGTGACCGTCATTCACGAAATAAAATAATTAGCAAGCCCATTGGCTAATCCCTCCCAAATCTGTATGCTCATAGCATATGCCAAACGGGAGAAGTTGCAATTGAAGATCCCTAACTTGAAGCCTTGTCGAGCAATTTCAATTGGAATGAACTAATACTTTGTGGCAAGCATCCTCTAGAAGCTGCTAGAAATAGTGACAAGGAGTCGGCCATGCCGAACAACTTGCCCCTTGCATCAAGTTGAGCAATAGGATGTGTCAATCGCCTTGAGAGCCCAAAAACATTGCAAATTTGCATCAAATTGAAGTGTTGTTGAACTGTGCTTCAATACAAGGCGGTATAGACTCAAGCCATGCGTGAGGCTAATTGACATTGTTCTTGACAGTTTGTCAGATTTCCAGTATGCTTCGCAGTATGCCGAAAGACCTTCAGCAAGTATCAATTCCACATGAAGTCTTGACTGGGCTATTCCTTGGATAACCATAATTGGAAATTCCGAAAGCGTTAAGGATGTTTGCCAATTTCAAAGAGAACTCGATTCTCTGCTTGTAGCTCCACGACCTTGTCGACCACGTAATTATGCGTACAAGTTTCCTTGAATCACCCACATAATTGTGCGTGCGAGTTTCCTTGAATTTTTCTCCGCTGCCGACAGAACATGCAAACATTCATAGTAATCAAAAACTGTTGTGTACTTCTGCTGCCCACACGACTTCATCAGCAAATTGTTTGTCGGAACCGTGTCCGGATTCATGGGGTGTGCATGCAAACTCTGTTCGGCTTCACCGGGTGTGCATGCACCCCAAGTTAAAGTAGATTATCAATTTGGACTTTGGCCGCTGGCCGGTGTGAAATAAATCTTCACAGTTGGTCATGGCGGGCAAACGAGCTGCGCAGATGACAAGGGAGGAACCAAGGCGACTTGAAGAGCTCGAACGGGGTTGCGCTAGAGACAAAAATTTGGCCTTGCTGTAGCGCAAACTCAACCATGTCAATTGCATGCGAATCTGAGCAGGTTGATCGGCCCTTCTTCTCTATGCAAGGGTGCTTACCCGCGCAGGTCGATTCCGACCTTCCCCTGTGTAAGGGTGCTTCCGTGCTCCTTCTTGGCCATGCAAGCTTGAGCCCCTATGGAAGGGGATGCTCCTGCGTCCCTATCCTCTTCCTTCTTCTAAGGGACCCTGCCCACGCCATGGTAGGAAAGCTCGAAGCGACGAGAGAGAGAGAGAGAGAGAGAGAGAGAGAGAGAGAGAGAGAGAGAGAGAGAGAGAGAGAGAGAGAGAGAGAGAGAGAGAGAGAGAGAGAGAGAGAGAGAGAGAGAGAGAAGCATGCCCTCATCCATGCACAAATATGAAGCAAGCCCCTTGTCCTTCCCTCCTCCATGGACTTCCTCTCCTCTAGCTCTGATACCAATATAAGACCTAGGGTAACTGAACTGGGATCCTCCTCCCTACCACCCCTTATATAGGCTAGCTCCTAGCACTTGCCCTAAGCGGATCCCCAGTCCGCACTAGTCCAAACGGCCCTTGGCCTAGGTCCCTGACCCCCTAGGTTGGGCCTTGCCCCGTAGGACCCTTGTCCTAACACATACCTCATATTAGATTTTGCAAGAGGTGCAGCCTCGGGACAACTAGTCACCGTTTTGCTCGCCATGGGTGCTCCGAGTGTCCATTTTGCTCAACCTAGGACTCAAAACGAAGCTAAGAATGAGTACTACACAATGATATCATGAATAAAAATTTGTGGACACATTAAGGCTTTGATGTAACAGCATTTATAGGTCTACAGATTTTCTACAGGTTTTGTCGAGAGTGCATTTGTTGCCAATCTATTGTTCATGGGTGCTATGGCAAGAAATAATGACTTGTTTGGCATGCTTCAATATGAGGATAAGCTTGATGATACCAATTACACGATGTGGTCTTACATGATGAAATATGTGCTTGTTGCAAAGCAACTATGGACATTGTGGCGGATGTAGACAAGAGACCTGGCAGTTCTACTTGTACTGTTACAGATGCAAGTAGCTCTTCAACAATTGTTTCTTCATCTTCTCCACCTACACAGGATCAGCTTAGATGGGATGTAAAGGATGCCCAAGCACATTCTTTGATTGCTCTTTCCATGAAGCGTCATATTGTTCTGCACATTCGATCTTGCACTTCATCCAAGCAAGCTTGGGATGTACTTGCTTCTTTGTATGCCGGGTGCAATGAAGCCCGTGTGGCTTACTTGAGAAAGCAACTTGAGGAAATGCATATGGCTGAAGGTGAGTCCGTTGATGTGTATGTTACAAAGATTAAGGATTTGAAAGAGCAATTGGCAAACATAGATGAGATTATCTCGGACAATTCTCTCATCTCCACTTTGCTTAAAGGGTTGCCAGATTCTTTTCAAAGCTTTGCTACTACCCTTCGTTTGGTTGCAAAAGGAAATCCCAACATGTATACTTTTGATGAGATTGTGTCACTTCTCTTACAAGAAGAGCAATCTAGAATGAATAGAAGTGGTTTGATTGAGGGAACTCAAGCACTTGCTATCTCAGTCCAGACCAGCTTTGGGCACATGAAAACCAAATCCCCAAACTCCCTCTTCCACTAATTCTTCTAGTGATGGTGATTCACAAAAAAAGAAGAGATGCAAGTATTGTCGGAAGTCGGGACATACCATTGAGGAATGTAGAAATCTTGCAAAGCGTATTGATAAGAAGAAGCAATCGAGCATGTCTATCATTGAGAGCACGAGTAATGCAAAGGATGATGAAGCTAATCTTGCTCAAGATGTTTGGGCTTGTGTTGTTACATGCACATATGATCCTTCATTACATTCTACATGTATGATAGTGCGTGAGGCTGATCTTAATTGGTACTTTGATAGTGGTGCTTCCAAGCACATAACATCATGTAAGAAGTTTTTTGTGTCCTTGCAAGAT
The DNA here is from genome assembly GCF_014529385.1 of Adiantum capillus-veneris. Taxonomy (NCBI): domain Eukaryota; kingdom Viridiplantae; phylum Streptophyta; class Polypodiopsida; order Polypodiales; family Pteridaceae; genus Adiantum; species Adiantum capillus-veneris. The sequence continues at coordinate 24,124,962 of NC_140954.1, read as the reverse complement.
GCACCAAAGGGGGGGCATGTTGTTTGCGCAAATAATGCCTCTTACCCTATCATTGGAGTTGGGAACATAAAGCTTACGACTGCAAATGGGGGTGTTGTGACTCTCAAGAATGCCTTGTATGGGCCAAGCATAAAGAAGAACTTGCTTTCGGTTCCTACCATTGCCTCTTTGGGTCTTCATGTACATTTTGTGGATGCCAAATGTATGGTTCATGACTTCAGCAATGGTGATGTTATTGTTATGTCTGGGACGTTATGCAATGTCTTGTATCGCATGGATACTTATGAGAGACATGCATCAAATGCCTTGCTTGTTTGTACTTCTTCTATGGCTGAAACGGAGTTATGGCATGCACGTTTTGGTCATTTAAACTTCAATAGCTTGCTCTATTTACAAAAGCGTGATATAGTTGTTGGTTTGCCCACACTTAGCTCCATTGAGAATCATGCTTGTGAAGGTTATATACTTGGCAAAATGCATCGTGCCTCTTTTTCGAAGGATGGTTCTGTTCATGATACAAAAAAATTACTGCTTGTACACAGTGATGTATGTGGTCCTGTGAAGACTCCATCTTTTGGAAAGTATGTATATTTGTTACCTTCATAGATGATGCTACTCGCCATACTTGGGTGTATCCATTGAAAGCAAAGAATGAAGTTTTTACATGCTTTAAAAGCTTTGTGACTATGGCTGAAAATTTCAGTGGCAACAAACTTATTACTCTTCGCACAGATCGTGGTGAGGAATATATGTCGCATGAGTTTAATGTTTTTCTTCATGACATAGGTATTATGCATCAATGTACTGTGCCATATACACCTCAGTAAAATGGTGTTGCCGAGCGTAAGAATCGTACTCTCTTGGAAATGGCACGTTGTATGGTTAAAGGAAAGCATCTTCCTGATAAGTTTTGGATGGAAGTGCTCATGTGTGCAAACTATGTTTTGAATAGATGTCCCACTAAAGCTTTGAGAGTTGTTACAACTTATGAGGCTTGGAATGGTTGAAAGCCAATGGTAAGCCATATGTGTGTGTTTGGTTGTTTGACATATGCTCTTGTGCCTTCACAACAACGTTACAAACTGCAAGATAAGGCTATGAAATGTATCTTTATGGGCTATAGTGCTAAAAGTAAAGGTTATCGTTTGTATCATCCATTAACGGACAAGATTGTTGTAAGTTGTGATGTGATATTTGCTGAAAATTCAGCCCATCCCTTGCTTGAATGTAAAACACAGCCAACTATTGGGTCACAAGATATGTTTGATACACTTATGCCTTTGTTTGAAAGTGGTATATTGGATATGACCATGTAGAGCAACCAAATGAGGTTCAAAGAGCTGAGAATTTGCATCCAAACATGACTGAAAATCAACATGAAGTTCAGTCCATTGATGATGTACAAGTTGATCATGAATTATATAAGGAACACACTTCTATTAGGGATGCACAAGCAATGCCAAGATGGCTGAAGCAAACTTTACAAGATAGTAAGTTGAGGGCTCCTTTGCGTGGTAGAACAAGATCATCTACTCGCCATGTATCGAGTGATTTTGTGGATGTAGCTCTCATTGCAACAACATGTAATGAAGAACCACTATCTTTTGAAGATGCATCTAAAAATGAGGAGTGGATGGTTGCTATGCAACACGAATTGGATTCGATTTCCAAGAATGGTACTTGGGAGTTATGTGACTTACCTAAAGGTAAGCATGCAATTGGTACTAAGTGGGTTTACAAGGTTAAGAGAAAGTCTAATGGTAGTATTGAACGCTACAAAGCAAGACTTCTTGCAAAAGGTTATGCGCAACAATATGGTATTGACTATGAGGAGACTTTTGCGCCTACTTCACGCATGACTACCATTCGTGCTGCGGTTGGATTGGCTACTCATCTTGGTTGGAAACTGCATCAATCGGATGTGATAATTGCATTTTTTGAATGGTGACTTACATGAAGAGGTTTATGTCAAAGAACCTCCTGGTTTTGCCATTAAAGGTCTGATTGATCTTGGTTTCCAATGTAGTCCGATTGAGAACACACTTTATGTACGCAAAGATGGAAATGACTTGATTGTGCTTGTTCTTTATGTTGATGATATGCTTTTGAGTGGGTCATGTCAGCTAAAAATTGAGGAACTAAAGGCTGATTTGCAACAAGCTTTCGAGATCAAAAATCTTGGTCATTTGAGCTATTATCTTGGTATCCAGTTTGTTTCCGTTGAGGGGGGTATTATCATGCATCAAGAAAAATGCATTGAGAAGTTGCTTCATCGTTTTGGTTTTGAGGATTGCAAGTCCATTTCAACTCCTGTTGAGACAGGATTTAGGTTCTCAATTGAGGATTGTGATGATGCATTTGACACTTCTCTCTACCAACAAGCTGTGGGATGCTTATTTTATGTATGCAACACTCGGCCAGACATACAATATGTTGTTTCCCAGTTGAGCAGGTTTATGCATAGCCCCAACACTAAGCATTGGCAAGCTGTGAAGCGTGTCTTTAGATACCTCAAAGGCACTATGAACTTTGGTCTCTTCTATGGTAGAGATAATCAGCCATGCTTGCATGCATTCACAGATAGTAACTGGGCTGGTTGTTATGATACACGAGTGTCCACTAGTGGCAATTGCTTTCTTCTTGGAAAATCATGCATATCATGGTTTAGTAAGAAGCAGTCAACTGTGGCCACATCCACTTGTGAGGCTGAGTACAGGGGAGCGTGTATGGGTCAGACGTCTCTTGATGGATCTATGCATGAAGCCACATGAGTCTACGACCATTTTCACTGACAGTCAGAGTGCATTGGCAGTTGTGAGGAATCCAATGTTTCATGCTCGCACAAAACACATTGAGGTGCATTATCACTATGTCAGAGAGTGGCTACATGCAGGAGATATTGATTTGGCGTATGCACCTACACAAGACAATGTGGTAGACTTGTTCACCAAAGCTCTTCCAAGGGAAAATTTTGAAGCTTTTAGCAAAGCTTTAGGCTTGTTACCATGTGAAGGCTGATCTGTCACCTCCCTGTACATGTTCACATCATTCACTCCAGGGGGGTTTGTTACACTCACGTGTCCCTCGGGGTAGTTTTGATGTGAACCGTTTCCCTATACACGGACAATTTTTACTCTAGTGTTGGCTAGAGGTTTTTTTCCTGTGTAACCACATATACACACTATACGCATGTGTGGTGGTATGTTGTAGTTAGGGAGACTCGTATCTTTCTCTCATACTCACACTTGAACTCTTCATAACAAAGTGAGGGAGCTTCAAGCTATCAAGCTTCTTGCTGTGTGTGTGTGTGTGTGTGTGTGCGCGCATCTACAGGTGTGTGTGTGCACGTCTATAGATTCCCTCACTCCCTTCTTCACCCAACACTCCCCATCCTTCACGCAGGGACATCAACATTCCGAGGCTCCACAGTAGCATACAAGTCCATGTTGGCAAACTGCCCCTGCCTGTTTCAATGGCAGCCAAGAAAATCACATTGACTAAACATAGTGAGTGTGTGTGTGTGTGTGTGTGTGTGTGAGAGAGAGAGAGAGAGAGAGAGAGAGAGAGAGAGCGGGGGGGGTTACCTGCTGCCGTAGAGACCCAGCAAAGAACTCAATCGATTATCTGCCTCAATTGTCATGATTATGCACACGGACACATAGAGAGAGAGAGAGAGAGAGAGAGAGAGAGAGAGAGAGAGAGAGAGAGAGAGAGAGAGAGAGAGAGAGAGAGATGATGTTGCAGGTGGTGAATGAATGTAAATCCAGATGAAGGGCGTATTTTCTTTTCGAGCCACATGTCTTCTCGAGCTATTGTGATACGCCAGGTGAGGTATCTACCTCACTCAACACTCTCGAATTCATGCTCTGTATTGTTTGTTAAGCTAGGTATTTTGAAGATAAACAAGAGAAAAACTATGAAAAAAGATTTTGTAGAGTAAAATTCTAATTGATGTATGCACAACTTGTTAAAGGGTCAACTTGTAGAAATAGAACTTGGCCAAAGCCATCTATTGATTCATAGTACATAGCAAACCACCAGAGGCACATGAAGTTTTTGAGGAGTTGTACCTTTGTCTAGAAAAAATCACATTGATTGTTTGATAAGGAGGAAAGCAGGAGATTATAAAGTCTACTCTATTTTCTCAAGGAAAGGCTGGAGCAAAACCTTACCATGTTGAACCAAAAGGTAAGTATGAAGCAAAAAAGCAAAATAAGATGGACTGCATTAGCTACTAGTAAGAATTCTAACTAGGAAAGAGAAATATCGCTTGGCATGATCAGAACTAGGGAGGCAATACTATCAATTGGAGTTCAACGATTGTCGTTTGAGACGCAATTTGTCCATCCTCCTTTGCCTCCGCGCTAGTGCTTGATATGGATGATCAATATGCAAAGGTCTTACAAATAGTCCTTGTGTAGATCCACCTTCCCATAAGATGCCTTGCATTGTGATTTCAAATGCTTGCTATCGCACTTCCCAACTCTTGCGTGATTGTTTTGCTTGTTGTGCTTCAAGCTTTCTCTGCTTTGCGGCGTCTTTATCTGCAAGAACTTGAGATTTCTTTTTCTCCTTTTCCAAACGTTTTTCTTTCCTTGCTTGGGCAACCTCCTCCTTCTTGGCAATTTTTGGTCTCATACTCTCCATATATTGAGAGGATGTTAGAATTAAACTATTTATATAGTCTACAAATGCCTCCCGATTCACTTGCCTCACGGATACGTCAGCTGATGGAATTCGTAAGAGGTCAATGAGGTGCTTATTCCCAATCTCTTGCTGTTGTGGCTTTAATGTGTTGATGTTAGCATTCTCATATGTGGTTGGATACTGATTCTCAACTTCTTCTAGCGACCATGACCTTGGAGTGATTGGAGAAGTATAATTCCTCAAAGGAGGTTGTTCACTACTATCAGTTATGTGTGCCACATTACCCACAACTGCATTTCTCTCTTCATAAATAATTTCGTGCGGGCCTCTTTTTTTAAAGGTGGAGATGTTTGCATCCTCCATCAGTTGTGTGAAGGTCATTACTTGGCCTCCATGTTCTCCCAAGATGTCTTCCTCTAATTGTGCCGCCATGTTGTGTAAGGCAAGGATTGCCTCATCTTCAATGTTTTCTTGCATTGGGGTGCTTTGTACTTGAGAAAAAAGCTCATCATTAGGTGTTCCATTATTTGTCCCCAAGTCATCTGTTGCTTCTTCAATCAGATTGATACGGTTACTTGGCATACCTTCAAACCGAACTGCTGATGAGTCTAGCGGCCAAATGCCCGTCACTCGGAAGCCTGCCTTAATGTTGGATTCTGTGAAAGAGATGAAATTGCCTTAGCCACTATAGTGGCAAGCTCTGTCTTTGATGCTTGTCTCGAAGAAGTTCTCTGCTACCAGATGTCCCTTTCTTTTTGAAAATTTACTTTTAATGATTTAAAGACACTTACATCTAAAGGTTGCAATTTATGTGATGTATGGGCGGGCAACGTAATGATGTCTATTCCCTTCTTTTGAGCATACTTTACCACATCTATTGACACATGACTGCCATGCCCATCCAAAATTGGAAGATGCCTATGAAATTTTCCTATTGTCTGTGTCACTGCATTGTCAAAATGCTTTAGCCATGCCTTGAATAGCGAGCCCATCATCCACGCCTTTTTTTGCATAGCCATACTTGTTCCTTGTTCACAATTTTGAATGTAATCACCATTAATTCGACTATTCTTAAAGATGTAGAAATAAAGAATGGCCTAGCCTGCTGCGTGTACACAACACAACACGATCATCCACTCTCGTGAATCACAAGTGATTCCATACACTGCCTTTGCTCCCTTTTCTGCCAACACTTTCATGCCTTTATCTGTAAAACCCTGAAATCCAGTTTCGTCTGCATTCCAAATGTGGGTGGGTGGATAGGAATGTTCCATGTAAAGCTTTTGGAGATTGTTATGCAGTGACTTCACTATTTCAGGCCTAAATCTGCTTGCCCTAATTGGTGTAATCCCTCTGTCACCCTAAAAACCAAGTTTGGATGTCTTCTTCGAAAGCCCTCCCACCAACTTGTTCCTGGTATTCCATTGAAAACAAGGTGTGCCTTGTTTGACAAATTTCGGCAACTTTAAGCTCCCGATCTAGAACGGAGACGCCATGTCCCGATTCACATTTTAAAAATATCCATTTGAGTAGAGCATCTTCCTCCTCTATTGTCAACTGCGTTGATGGTCCTTTTTTCGTCTTTTGGGTCCTCCCTTCTTCCCAATTTGTTATAGCTGAACGACTCATCCCAAATTGTAGAGCGTACTTGCGCAATGATAGGCCATTCTCTCTTGCTTGAAGAGCTTTTGCCATATCTAACTCTGTCCAAGTCAAAACATTGCGCTTCTTCTTCTTTTTCAATGTCTTTGTTGAGTCTTCTTCACCCTCCAAGGATAGCGGGCTCTGAAGATGTTTCGAGAAGCGGAACCACATGCAAGAGTGTAGATTCTTGTTTTGGAAAATAAGGCTTGGCTAGTTTTACAAGCGGTGGCCCGAGTCGATATTCTGCTCTTCTTCTGGTTTTAATCTTGGTTGTTGTTGTGGGAGGGTTGTCGTCGCTTCTCTTTGATGCAGATGGATTGCTAATCCTCCTTGAGCTTTGGCCATTCTCCTTGCTTGGAGATTGTAGGTTGACATTCCCTCTCCTTATTGGCGTAAATTGCACCCTCTTTTTGCACCTTTGTGGAGTTTTTGTACTTTTTCTTTGTGCTGCACTCCATGGTTGTTTGGTCTTTGTAGGTGGTGAAGGTGCAATGGCTTGTTTTCTCTTCGCCATACCTGTCCAAAAATCTGTAGTTGAGTGAGACAATGAATCTGTGAATCAGATGGAAGATATGTTTTAGTGTATATAAAACTTACTCGAAGAGGGGAAGATCTTCCAGCAGGCGTAAATACTCTTTTACTGAGAACTTTCTCTTCTGAGCCGGTTTGAGAGGGCTAGAACGTGGCGCACAATCTTCCTTAGGTTCTTCCTTCGGCAACGGTTGTTTGGGAGAGATAAAAGGAGGTGTCTTGCGAGGTTTTTTGCACATAAAAACTGGCTAAACATGAACTCTTCCACAACAACAAACTCTTCCTCCGTTTTTATGTAATAAAAGAGAAGTGCAAAGCAGTCCTTCGAGCGGATGTCTATCTATTAAGCATGCTCTGCATTCACATGGGGCAGAAGAGGCCATGATGTGTCAGTTGCATTGCTCGATGAGTTTGTAGAAGTGGAGGAAGATTCTTTACCCTATGTAATCACATTGCTTGATGATTGTTTTTGTGGCCTCATTTTGCACAACCCTAGACTGCAAAGTGCAAAGTTGAAGAAGATTGATAACATTACTCTAAAAGAAAGGTAGAGACATTAAGAAAGTACCTGATGCATGAGCAACACCTTGTGATTCCTGATGCGTGATGCCTGATGTGGGACCTGCAAATTTCTGATGCGTGAGTAACACCTTGTGATTCCTGATGTGGAGCAGTAGCTTGTGAGAGACCGTGGGCTGACTGTATGAGCAACAAGTTGTGACAGATAGGGGCTGCTGCTTCTTGTGTGTTTTACAAGCTACACGAATGCTTGGTCCTTGGGGTTGGTTTCGACATATGTAGCTTAGGGCTGCTGTTGTTGATGTTGTTGGTGTGTGTTACAGGTTATGTGAATGTTGTGTTCTTGGGGCTGGTTTTGATGTATGTAGCTCTGTGCCTGGGACTGTGAGTTGTGTAAGTGTAGCAGGTGAATTCTCTGTGTGTAGAGAAGGTTGTTGTACATATGTGTGGAAGGTGATTGTTAATTTAAAGAGCAAAGGTTATCAAGTGCTGATGAATAGTTCATGTGCAGGTATCAAGTGCAGGATCTTGTTGGGATGAAGAAGGACAACGAACGAATCTAGATCATGAAGAGGTTGCAATGAGTGTGGGTTGTGAGTGTATGAGGATATGAGAGAGAGTGAGAAATGAGAGCGTGAAGCTCCAATAAAGAGACAAGATGTATCTAATAATTTATTTTCAGCCACATTGTAATTTTGGCCTACTTTTGAATCTACTTTTGAATGAAAGTGGTTATTTTTTTAGCTTTTCTTTGTACCTAAGTGTTGTCTCTCCTTCCGACCCCGGTTTTTAACTGGACCTTTTACCCTAGGGGGTCTACCTTTCCAAAAAAATCTACATCATGTGCTTGCAGGAGGTATTTTCAAAAATCCCTCTACACACACGTTTCTCCATATATTAAATGACCCCTCTTTGCTCATAAACTTGTAGCTTTAAACACATTTCTCCATATTTTAAATGACCCCTCTTCCCTCATAAACTTGTAGCTTTTTCTTATGTTTCCATTTTTAAACCCCTCTTTTAAATGTAATCATCTTTTAATTCTTGGAAATTTGAAAAAACCCCTCCAATGTGAACTTGTATGATATAAAAGAACAACCCACCCCCCCCACCGCACCCCCCCCCCCCCCCCCTTTTGAACGGCCCCGGCAAAGGGAACGAAGGTGGAATGCCTTACCAAAACATAGTATATTTGATATGCTTTATATCCTTTGTAAATATCAAACTATGCTATCAATGCCTTAAGAAGAGATGCTCGAATAGTCTAGCAAGAAACCCACTCTCTCATTGGCATCCTCTTCTTCCAAGCTCAAGGAGACCGTTGTGCAATTATTATTGCAACTGGGATGACTTGAGGGAAGGAGCAGCCTAGCCCCCCTAATAGATGTGCTAAACACGAAAAAACATTGGAGCCACTTCTTTAAGAGAGTAGGACTTACACATTTTGAAAAAGAAATGGAGAGAAGAATCTAAGTAGATTCTCTCTCTCTCTCTCTCTCTCTCTCTCTCTCTCTCTCTCTCGGCTCGTTGCATGGTGCAAGCATAGGTGAGTGCATCTTCTCTCTCTCGCGCTCTCGTGCACAACCTATGATGTCTCTATCTCTCACTCTCGGAGCACCTAGATTGGTCTCTCTCTCTCTCTCTGTGCGCATCTCACCCTCTCAAGAACGAGTTTTCTGCTGTTTTTACAAGTTTAGAGAATGCCTTTCTACAGATACAATTGCTGAAAGCTGTCATGTCTGGTGGTGCTTTGGTCGACATGGATTTTGTGGAGGAGAGGAAACGCATGGTCGAAGGCAGTCTTGAGAGGAGGAGGTGGGCAATCAGGAGGCAACAAGGCACGCTAAGGATAGGAGAAAAGTGGGAAGAATATTCGTTGCTATTGATTTTTTTTCAAGGAGCCAATAGATACATTGAAAATGAAGCATCAATAACATTAGCCTAGGTACCATGTGTTTTTGTTCAAAAATGTTACACAGCTTCTTACTGCCCAAATCTATCCTCATGCTATCTTTGGAAATAAAAGTTGTTACCGTTTCATTTTCCTTTTCCCTGTGTGGAATATGTGTTCCTCTCTAGCTTCTTCAATTTTGAAATTTAAAATTTGCAGTTTGCATGATACTATAGGTTTTTCTAGAATTTTGTGCCTTCCTACCTAGGCAACTACATGATTACCTATTGTTGAGAAGGTAATAATAGTGTTCATTAGAATGCTCACCTTGTCCACTGACAGGTGATATGTTTCTTTGGCACATCTATAACTCTAAGTGCCAATGGTGGTAGCCATAAAGCCAAAAGTTTCTCAATAAAGTAAAGAAGCTTAGACAGATTGAGCGCACCAACTGCCTAGTGAGTTCAAAAGCTTGCCTTTGTACTCTTTTACCACCTTGGTGGTTCTTTACTATGGGCTCCACGCGTTGTTCAATAGCCTTTTGGCTAGACATCTTGACTTTGGCTTACCTAGAAAGCTTTTTAATGGGCTTGGTGATTCTAATAGAGCTTTGTCAATAGGAATATATGCATGGGAATACACCGACTATAAGTGGAAATGGACGTGGTTGAAATTTTTGTTAAGAAATGCGGGCCTTTTTGCTGGTCTTAGAATCTTGAGAATCTTGTTTGGGAGAGCATTCGCAGCGAAATGGCAGGCAGTGGGACTCATCATGATTTGTGGGTGCCACCAGGAGAGGACTAAAGAAAACACAACAATTTATAAGCCACACGTCCATAAAGAATATCTTCTTATTGAACACGTGGCAATAATTCAAGATGGTATTTACAGCAGTATCCAAGAAAGTCCTTCCTAGTAGTCGTGCGCAAAGAGTTGGTCTAGCGGTAAGGCTTTGGCCTCTCAGCCTACAATTTGTGGGTTCAAATCACACGTTGAGTCACACTGTAGAGGGACACCTTGTGCTCACCTTGCTAAGGCTCTTGCCCTTGGACACTCAAGTGCATTCTCCTCTTGGGGTGGGTCACCGAGGAAGATGTTTGTAGCTAGTTGCTACAAGTTCTCTCTATCGTTCTCAACATGTGGTGCATCAATTAGGTGGCCATGGTGATGCCTACGTGTGGCTCTTGCCCGATGGCATGTGGCCCTTGCTCAACCATGTAACATGGCTAATATTTAAAAAGGATAAGCACCTCCATTGTGGGCCCTTGGGTGTGTTGGGGAAAAAAAAATTCCTTTCTAGTAGTCAGCCAAATTTCCTCCTTGCCAAGATGCAAACCATAAGTACTCAAAGAATTTTACAAATTCATAATGTGTTACAAATACTTCCTTATATTTTTTACTGATTTTTCTTCCTCTTACTCTCATTTGATATTAGCTACCCCTAGGCTAAACTGAGGAGAACCTTTTTCGCACATTGGTTTAGTAAAAATGTATTGTAAAATGATCAAAAGAAGGCAAAAAGAAAATGTGAATATTGCCTGTCATTTTCCACCTTCCACCGAACATTGCCTGACAACTTGCCCTCTATAAATATAACATGCCTTCGAAAGATGTAACTTATAGCCCCTTCTAATATAATTCACAAGCGTTTCTCTGGCAAAAAATATATATAAAAAATTTAAAAAAGGAATACAGTCCTCATTAAGCCTTTAGGCACCTACATTATTAAATATTCAAATTAAATGCTCCATGGAAATTTAGCATTTATAATATTTTGGCCAATTTAAGTTTGGAGAGCTCTCGTGCTTCATCTGCACTATGGGCATGCCCAACATGAAAGTCTCCAGGAAGGCCGCATGTGAGTAGTGGAGTCTTGTAGAGGTGGAGCTTATGCGATGGCCTTGGCTTGAGGCGAGGGGGATTACCTTGAGTGTGGCACATGGCTGCCAGCAGTGTGTTTTTTTTGGACACCCCCCTTTAATTTTTGCTCAAAGGTTTGGAGAGCAATAGTCCATACATATTTCAACTTATCATTTTGGCGAACGATTACTCAATTTGGTCTAAAATTATCACTTTTGCAAGCAAATTTATCAATTTGTAAATTTAATAAGGAAACATAGTTTTTAGCTATACTTATTAACATGTCATGTATAATAATTTTACAGTTATTCTACACAGAGAGAGAGAGAGAGAGAGAGGGAGTATAAGGGAAGTATGTGCCACTTCCCCCAACTTTCCAGCCCCGTTTTCAAGTGATTACTTGCGTCCCTTGTATTCGGCACTTTCTTATGAAATTGATCATGCGTTCGTGTCCCTCACTCTCGTGTCCCTCTTGCGTTCAGTTTTCAAGTTGAGCTCTTGTACGTGCGTTTGCTTGCCTGCAGGTCCCGTTTGCATCGCAGGTGAGCCGGCGCGGCCCCGTTTCAGCGACGCCCCGAACGAGGGCGTCACACTTGGTATCAGAGCTTCGGCTCGAGTCCCCGCCGACCCGACGTCGGCCCACGGCCCGTGGTTGTAACCACGTTTTCGGCCCGTTCTGCCTCGTTTTCCACGTTTGCTCCGCGTTCTCGGCCCGCGGGGCCCCGTTTTGACCCGTTTCACCGCGTTCTTCGTCGTTTTGCCCCGTTTTTCAGCGTTTTACCCCGTTTTGCCCCGTCTTACACCGTTTGGGACCGGTTTTCACTGTTTTTGAGCAGTTTTTCGCAGTTTTCGCCGTTTCGGACCCGATTTCGCACTGTTTCATAGTTTTCCAACGTTTTCAAGCCGTTTTGCACAGTTTGTCAGTTTTCGACATTTTTGAGTTTTTCTTTTCGGTTTCGGTCACAAAAATACAGGAATGGCTGGAGATCAAGAATATGATGACGGCTACAGAACCGAGCCCGATTTAAATAAGAAGAAGAAGAAAGACACGAAGACAAAACAAGATGCACAAGACATAGTAGAAAGAAGACTCGAGGCCCGCATCATGGCCTCCGTGGAACAACAAATCAGCCTGATGTCGGCTAACCTGGGGGATTTGATTCAAACACAGCTAGGCCAACGGTACGAAGACCAACCCGGTCCCAGCAATGTCAACACGCGACGTAACACCCAAAGACGGACACGACCCGAAGACGAAGATGATCAGGATGATCGAAGTGAAAGACGCTACTACAGCCCGGACCGACATCTAGAAGACGAAAACCGACTTGGAAAATTCAAACCCAGTCCCCCAGAGAAATACAAAGGCAACCGCTCCTCACTGGCACTCAACAAGTGGTTCAGCGAGGTAGAAGACTACATGCAGTGGAACAGCATAGGCAAACGCAGATATGTGCAAGTGGCCAAAACCTTCCTGGCCGACGACGCCTATGTCTGGTTCCTCACTGAACAACAATCTAAGCACTGGGAGGATTGGGAGGATCTACAAAAAGACATGTTAAGCTACTTTGTCCCAGAAAATGAGGGCAACAAAGTCAGGGATGCGTGGCGCGAACTACACCAAGACGGCCACATATCAGACTACATTGTCAAGTATCGGCGACTCATGCTCCAACTCCCATTAATGCACGCAGCAGACAGGCTACATGGGTTCCTGTACGGCCTTAAGCACTGGGCCCGCCGAGAAGTAGAGAAACAGAGTCCCAACACCTGGGAAGTGGCCGCCAACATGGCAGAAAAGCTCCGGGACACAAACACCATACCAGGTTTGCCCCCAAACAACCGTCCCAACAATTTTGCACCCAACCACTGGCCTAACCCACCCGTTGGGCAAGGTCGCGGATTTGTACAGAATAACAGAAGCAATGTTACCCGCCCCCCACCGCCCCATCTCCACCCGGGACTAGGCCGCGCAAGTGGCGCCGTAGTCCCACGCAGCGTTTTTGCAAGCAACTCCTCCAATCACACACCCAACAGTTTTGCCTCCCAGAACTACAACGGCAATAATAACAACATGCCCCCTGACCGCACGTGGTGTAACGACTGCAAGAAGCATCATGGCCCCTACTACGCGTGTGTACGCACGCGCGATTACGCCTCAACATCATATGGCAGAGCCAACACCATACAAATAGAAGAACCACCCTCCCCCCCCCACCGAAGAATCGAAGAAACGGCGGACGCTAGCGCTGACCAACAACTCCGGATTGGAGCTGTAGCCCTCCACCCTCAATGTATGGCAGCATCAATCACGGACATTCAGAATTTGTACGTCCAGACAACGATTGGGACCCAGCAACAATGGATCATGGTAGACTCAGGTGCTACACATAATTTCCTGTCCCCTCAGTGCGCTGCGCGCCTGGGCCTACGCCTCACCACTGTCAATGAAACGACCGTCAAATTTGCCCAAGGAAAGGATAACAACGTACAGGCAGCACGTCAAGTCAGGGTCGAGATGGGTGAATTCACATGCCGCCTAGACTTCATAGTGGTCCCAATGGATGACTTTGAGGCCATCATTGGGCTGTCCTTCAACGACAAATATCTCATTGCCCTCCTCGGCATGAAGGTGGATCAGTTACTGCTTAATAATCAAGGCAAAGCAGTGACAGTGCAAGGTGCCCGACTCACAACGAAGCAAGCATTCACCCGTCAGGCGCACACGCAATCCAAAGGCCCTACCCCCAACCGCCTAGACCCTGCACAGTTAGCAGCGATGAAAGGAAAACAGAAACTCCCAGAATACTCGTCCCCCAAACTCAACCTCATGAGTGCCAAGCAAGCAGAGAGGGCTATCAAGAAAGGAGCTCAGGTTCATCTCTGCATCATACAAGCAAAGAAGCAACCCACCGCAAGGCTCAACTCTATCACCATCGAGCAAGCTAAAGTGGGCGACCCCTCCCTTACCCCCATCCTCCAGAAGTACAAGGATGTGATGCCCCCAGAACTCCCCCCCGGCCTACCTCCCCCTCGGCAAATTCAACATGAGATTGACCTCATCCCAGGGAGCACACCCCCGGCAAAGGCCCCCTACCGCATGAACGACACCGAGCTCAAAGAGCTCAAGAAGCAACTCCAAGAGTTAGAAGACCAAGGGTTCATCCGACCAAGCAGCTCCCCTTTTGGCGCCCCAGTCTTGTTCGTCAAGAAGAAAGACGGTTCGATGCGACTCTGCGTGGATTACCGGGCTCTGAACAAGATCACTATCAAGAACAGGTACCCAGTTCCCCTCATGGAAGATCTGCTGGACAGACTACAGGGTGCCCAATACTTTACTCGCATTGACCTCCGATCGGGCTACCACCAAGTCCGCATCGCCTCTAAAGACATCCCGAAGACTGCCTTCCGCACCCGCTACGGCTCCTGGGAATGGATGGTCCTGGGATTCGGCCTCACCGGCGGTCCGGGTACTTTCTGCAGAATCATCCATGACAGCTTCCGCGACATGATTGACGACTACCTCATCACTTACATCGATGATCTGCTCATTTACAGCAAAACCTTAGAAGAGCACCAGAAGCATGTCGCAGCAGTACTCCAGCGCCTCCGGGAACAACAACTTTATGCCAAGCTGGAGAAGTGTGAGTTCGCGGTCCAGAAGATCGAGTTCCTTGGTTTCATTGTCACGTCCGAAGGCATTATGGTGGATCCCAAGAAAGTGGACGCTGTCATCAAGTGGGCCCCACCAACATCCATCAAAGAGGTCCGAGAGTTCGTGGGTTTTTGTCAATACACCCGCCGCTTCATCCGCGACTTCAGCAAGATCGCGGCGCCACTAACAGAGATAACCAAAGGCCACAAACCTTTTCAGTGGACCTCTAAAGAAGAAGAAGCATTTGAGAATCTGAAGATAGCCATGTGCAGTACACCTGTCCTCCGACTTCCCGATTTCACCAAACCCTTTGAAGTTCACACCGACGCCTCCGATGGTGCCATTGGCGGTGTCCTCATGCAAGAACATCAACCCATCGCCTACGAGTCCCACAAGTTCACAGATGTGGAAACCAGATGGACCACCCATGAGAAGGAAATGCTCGCTGTCGTCCACTGCCTCCGAAAGTGGCGGCACTATGTCCAAGACAAACACACCAAGGTATACACGGACAATATCTCACTCAAGTATTTTCAGACACAACCCAAACTCACCCCCAAGCAAGCGAGATGGCAAGACACTCTTGCAGAGTACGACATCGACATCATACACAAACCAGGTACTACAAATGTCATGCCAGATGCTCTCAGCCGCATGCCCAACCTCACGGTTATCTCCACAGCAACCAGCACTCTACGCCAACGGATCCTCGACGCTCAAAAAGCTGATCCTGCTGTCCTCCGCATGCTCAACGACCACATTTCTGGGAGAGCGGCAGTGGGTCTGTTTGAAGTCAAAGATAACCTCTTCTACGCACATGGAAAAATCTACATCCCCAATGACCCAGAGTTAAAGAAAGACCTCATGTGGGAAGCTCATGACTGCAAGCTAGCTGGACATGGGGGCCAGAAGAGATCTTATGACAAACTTCATCAACACTACATGTGGCCGAAAATGAAGGACGACGTAATCGACTACGTGCGTACCTGCCCAACCTGCCAACTGGTTAAAGCTCAAAGAGTCAAGCCTGCTGGCCTCCTCCACCCAATGCCAACACCCTCCCGGCCTTGGGACATGGTAAGTATGGACTTCATCGTCGACCTCCCCCCCTCCCACGGCCACACCACCATCATCGTGGTCGTCGACTACTTCACCAAGCAGGCGCACTTCATACCGGCCAAGCCTCCCGTCACAGCCTATCAAGTCGCCAAACACTTCTTCGCCAAAGTATTCAAATACCACGGCCTCCCATTAGCCATAGTGTCTGATCGCGACACCCGCTTCCTCAGCGACCTCTGGCGCGAGCTCTTCAAACTGCTAGGAACCCAACTCCGCTTCTCCTCCGCCTACCACCCAGAAACCGATGGCCAAACAGAAAGAGTCAACCAAGGCATTGAAGACTACATACGCAACTACGTCAAAGCAGATCAAAAGGACTGGTCCGAATACATGGACATCATGGAATTCCACTACAACAACTCCATTCATAGCAGCACTGGCTACACCCCCTTCGAACTCTCCACAGGTAAAGAAGTCATCACCCCTCTTGCACTGGCAACCGGCGACGTGCATGCCCAGGATCTGGAATGTGAAGAGTTTCTGCAACAATGGCAAACACGCATGCAAAGCGCAAAGAAGAGCCTCGAGCAAAGCAAGGTACGCATAGCCAAATATGCCAACCAAAAGAGAAGACCGGCCGAGCTGTTCCAAGAAGGTGACTTGGTACTGGTAAGCTCCCAAAATATCAACCTCCCTCAAGGCCTCTCCCCGAAGTTCAACCACCGATTCTACGGGCCATACAAGGTGCTCAAAAGCTACAATGACGTCACCTACAAGCTGGAGCTACCCCCACAAATCAACATCCACAACGCTTTCCATGTAAGTCTCCTCAAGAGGTTTGCACCGGATAACACCTATGGTCGGAATGTCCCCGAATATGTAAAGGATGGCCCGCCCAATGAGCCGGAGGCCATCCTAAAGTCGCGCTTTGGGCGCCGGGGACAACTATTCTATGTCAAGTGGCGCAACCGACCCATGACGGAATGCACTTGGGTACCTGAAGAAATCATGCTCCGTCTCGGACGACCCCTTGTGCTCCGATTCTACAACATGCCCACTGAAGAGGAGGACATCGATCAACATGAAACCACATAGAATAGTCCTCAACCCCCTTGTAAAATAGCAACACCCTAGGTAGCTAGACATTGAGGCAACAACAAACTCTCATCTTTGTAAATACCCACCCCTCAACCTCGGCAACAAATTTTGTATCGGCACGCCTCAAAACCCCGGCTTGACGTGGGCGTCAAGCTCTCTCAACCCGGGGGAGTATATAAGGGAAGTATGTGCCACTTCCCCCAACTTTCCAGCCCCGTTTTCAAGTGATTACTTGCGTCCCTTGTATTCGGCACTTTCTTATGAAATTGATCATGCGTTCGTGTCCCTCACTCTCGTGTCCCTCTTGCGTTCAGTTTTCAAGTTGAGCTCTTGTACGTGCGTTTGCTTGCCTGCAGGTCCCGTTTGCATCGCAGGTGAGCCGGCGCGGCCCCGTTTCAGCGACGCCCCGAACGAGGGCGTCACAGGGAGGGAGGGGGAGGGGAATGTCTCCATCCCTATTTATGTTTGGCGATTGTTCCCACCCAAAACCTTAGCCTTGTCAACATATTTGGCGAATATAGTGTCATTTTTTGCACAAGATATAGCCAAAATTTATTTTGAAAAATCTAAATATAGCCAAGTTTGCGATTTTTAGCCAAAAAAAAAATACACTGATGACTGCCTCTTCCTCTTCTCCAACATTATGTAGTACTCGACCTTACCAGGATAGAGAACCACCCTCCATCCTCTCCTTAGACAGGGCTTGGTGATTCGGACTTGATTGTGTAGGGGTGGTCACTTAGTGGTAGGGAAGCCCTCTTTGTAAACTCATTTCTAGTGATTTGTCGATTGCTATAGTTGGCCTTAGCAGCATGTTTGGGTGGACCCAATGTTGGTGGTGGTGCTTGGGCAATGTGGCCCTCCTCTATAAATGCCACAGGGTGGGAGTCGAGGGATCTACGACGTGGCACATATAGGCAGAGCGGGGGTTGGGGGCCGTCGGATCAACGCAGCAAGGAAGGTAGGTTTTTATATTTACAATGCGCGATAGGTGGGTTGGATAGGGCGTTGGAGTGCTGAGTGCAACATCCAGGGCTCAAGGCCCACCATCCGCAATGTCCGGAAGCCTATTTTTTTTTATTACATGAAAAAGGGATCAATGACGGATTAAACCTCCGTCAGTGATCCCTACACTTTTGGGCGTGCCATTTGTAGACGAGGCAATGTGGCTACGGCTAGTTCCTTTGTGGTCAACTTGCTCGGCTAGCTTCGGTCATGGCCTCTTTGTAGAGTCATCACATTGGAAGATTCTTGTTCAAGCTTGGGCAAAGGTAGGGGGTTTTTGAGTGGCAGTTGGATGCTTGCAAGTCCCCTCAGGCACGTCTCTTGTTTTGTTGTAGCTATTTTCAACATATATGTATGGGTGGCTCCCTATAAAGCTAGACTTTGTATGATCTAGCTGATGGGCCTGATCTTTTTTTATTTTTATTTTTGCAAAACTCACAATTGTGAGTGGATAGTATTAAGAACATTAGAAATATACACCAACCTCGAGCTCATACCGAGCCTTGAGGGACATAGGATTACAAGTTTTCTGCTTGACAGAGAGAACACAACTACTCCTAGGCTTTACTTATTACAAGCTGTCATGTATTGTTCTAGACCAGTCCTTTGAGGCTTGTTTGCCTCCGATCATGTGGATCCTCACTTTGCTCTCTTGTATGATTTCACAAAAGCTTGCCACAGCCAAATCCCCCTCAAACATGCGGCGGTTCCTTGCTTGCCAAATATGGTGAAAGAAGTAGTACCTGATTATTTGAGTGCAGACAAGAAGAGCAGGACTTCCCAACCTGTTACTACCAAAGAACAGATCATTCTTGAAGAACTTAATTTTCCATGTCCTTTGAATCCACTTGCATATTTTCCCAGCCATGCCACTGATTGCCTGGCATTCCATGAAAAGGTGGGCTAGGTCTTCACTAGCTATTCTACACCTCGAGCAACGATCGGACCCGATTCCTCTTTCTTGTATCTTCACGCCCGTCAGTAGAGCACCCCACATCACTTTCCACAGAAATATCATATACTAAGGCCACCTTGGCTTCCAGATGTTCTCCAGGACTCCCTCCCACCGTTTCTCCATCCAGTGCCTCTTCCATAATTTGTTGAGGGGGCTACACCAATTAGCCCCGTGCATTAATGCCTGGTAAATGCCTTTAGAATGTGGTTTCCAAAAGAGGCTACTCCCGGGCCATCTCCAATCGTCCCATTCAAAGTTGGATTCAGAAATTGGCATCACCACCTTATCAAGCTCTTATGATCACCCTGTAGACTAGTAAGATCTCAAAGCCATTGAGCTGAAATTGGGTGGCTAGAGAGTCAGCAGTTTTCCAGCGCTTCTTGTTGCCATCCCAAAATTTCTCAAGTCGAACGAGCCCCTTATTATTCACATTCCTGGCCATTTCTATCCAATAGGGGCTTTGCGGCAGCCCCAATATTTTAGAGAGCCAAGGGGACCGGTGCAAAATGGAGTTCTTAAAGTATCTGGTTGCTTCCCCCATTCCAAAACCTCAGCTGCACTTTTGCACTTCCTCATTAGCTCCCCTGAGAGTCCACTAGATCTAAGATATGACCACTTTGGGGCGAGAAGTTTGTCGTGCATCACAACCCCCTTCCACTTTCCCCCTTTCGATCCCAGTTTTACTGCATCAAGCATTTCCTTGATCATGATAGCCAAAGCTTGGTCCTGTTTAGCCAATGATACCATAAATTTGGCACAAAGGGCCTCAGCATGGGATACATGGTTAAGAATGCGGAGCCCTCCTTGGTCTACTAGGCGAGCAACTACCTCCCATCTAGCCCATTGCCATGGCCGGGAGGTTTTCGTGTTGTTCTTCCAAAGAAACCTTTCACTGGTTTTAAGAATTCTTTCCAGTTACACTTAGCCATCTTCAGCACGGGGCTGAGGAAAGCAATATACGGAATCATGAAAGCATTAATCACTCTAATCCAGCTTTGGAAGGGGAGGAGAACAAACTCCCATCTTCTCATTTTCAAGGATTCTTTCTTTTAATATAATCTCTCGTAAAATATGACGATTGCTAAATTTTTTTTTTAATAAAATGGCAATTTTCTTATGTGCGGCCAAGACGGGTGTTATGGAAAAGTACCCTTTCATTTAAGAGATAAGTTGTGTATATGAGAGAGAGAGAGAGAGAGAAAACTTTGTTCACTCATTTGAATCCATTTGTGTATAACTATGAGGCATGCAATTAGTATCATAATTGCAAGGATAAGCCATATTATGATGAGGGTTATGTGCCCCCCTTATCCATGCCCCTTTTAAACATTGCACAGAAAAAAAAAAGGCATCATTAATCAATTTGCCATGTGGCACTAACGAACGATCCATTGTTGATCTTTAGGGGTCAAGGGGTCGATCCCTTTAGGGCTTATAAAGGCCAAGGATAGTGGCAAGTATATGTCACAATGGCCTACATGTGACAATGCCCCTTTATAAAAAAATAGAAAGAAAGAAAATTAACTCTCCATGTAGCACTGATTGACAAGCTTTATCCAACGGTCCATAGTTGCTCCCAAGAGTTCCATGCTTTACTAAGGCCTTATGTAGGGGAAAAAAAGTCGATGTCATAAAAGTGACTGCCCTTTCGCTGAAACGTCCAACACCTTAGGGTTAGGACGTTAAAAACAAATCAAACACAACCCCAAACAAGGTAAAAAAAGGTCGATGTTGTGAAGCAAAATCATGAGGCACAAATTAAAATGTCCCAACATGCATACTTTAGGTGGTTTGCTAGTGTGGATGCAACTAATGGGGGTAGTGGTGAGATGAGGGACCCCCAAATAAAGTTGGAGGGCACATTTTTTCTCTATTCTTTTCTTTATTGACTTTCACATTCTTGCTTGCCTCTAAAGCTCGTTTATGAGTTGGCAATTGCCTAGATAGCACTACTTTATAGCGCACAAAGAACATCCTTCCTCCTCTCTCTCTCTCTCTCTCTCTCTCTCTCTCTCTCTCTCTATATATATATATATATATATATATATATGTAATTTACCTTATGAGACAAGACCTATTGTAATCGGCTAATTTTAACACCGTACATTTAGCACTTGAGCTTGGTTTTAATAATCGTGTGTGCTTGTGCATGCACTGTGTGTGTGTGTGTGTGTGTGTGTGAGAGAGAGAGAGAGAGAGAGAGAGAGAGAGAGAGAGAGAGAGAGAGAGAGA
This sequence comes from Adiantum capillus-veneris, assembly GCF_014529385.1. NCBI lineage: Eukaryota > Viridiplantae > Streptophyta > Polypodiopsida > Polypodiales > Pteridaceae > Adiantum > Adiantum capillus-veneris. The sequence continues at coordinate 24,103,866 of NC_140954.1, read as the reverse complement.
GAGCCACATTGGTCCTCAAGATTTTCTCAAGTGCCTCTTCTATGTAAGCCATATGGGTTCCCTCTTCATCATGTTTGAGCCTTTGAAGCTTGTGATCTTGCTCGCTCTTCTACATCTAGGGACACTACAACACACCACATCAGCACAAACACAGGTTGGCTTCTATGACACATCTTGTCCAAATGCAGAGGCTATTGTGAGATCCACAGTGACGACACATATACAATCTGATGTCACCATTGCTGCTGGCCTTGTGCGGCTCTTCTTCCATGATTGCTTTGTGCAGGTAAAAAGTTTGATGTCATCTTCTTTGCTCTAGAGATCAGTCTTCTTTAGTCTTACTAAACCTCGTAATATGTTGTGGGTTCCACTTTCTTGCATTGGGAGACTACTTTATTTAAAGATCTCTTCATCGAAACTATCCTTGCCCCCATGGGTTTTTTCATTGGATCCATAACATCCCTTCGAGATGGGATAAATGCAATTTCCAAGGAGTTTTCAAATACATAACTTTTTTGTTCCAAAAGACCAATTCCTATTCTTATAATTTGAAGCACTTATATAGACAACCGAAATGTTTACAAGAGTCTACAAGGATATATAACTATGATGCCGTGAATATTTTGACCTAGAAAACAGTCGGGGTTTATCATTTTTACTCAAGAAATTCAAAGTACAAACCTAGATATGAGAATCCTGCACAACTCTCAAATGCAAAGAGAGGAGTTAGTTTTAAGGAGGGTATCAGCAATATAGTGCATTAAAAATTGGCAAAATCATAGGTGCGAATAGCGTAAGCCAAAAACTTGCCAGCTTTATTATAGATTGCAAAAAAGACTCTCTCTCTCTCTCTCTCTCTCTCTCTCACGCAGGCACAATGGGGCAATATTATACTGGCGCACACACTCTCTCTCTCTCTCTCTCTCGCTCGCAGTCTCTAACGAGAACATAGTGGGGTGTGGTGTAGGGGTGCGATGGGTCGGTGCTGATAAGTGGAGGCAACGCGGTGGAGAGGGCAGCGCCCGCCAACGCTGGCGTACGCGGCTTCGAGGTGGTGGAGGATGCCAAGGCCCAGCTGGAAGCCACTTGCCCTGGCGTTGTCTCCTGTGCTGACATCCTCGCTCTCGCTGCCAAGGACGCTGTCGACCTGGTATAAATAACCTTGTTCCGTCATCATCATGCATCTGCAACTGTTCTTTATTATTTGCATGCCATAGCCATAGCAAACGTGTATCATGTAGGCTATGCTATGTGTTATGTTTACTCATAACACACATGACTACACACATACCTTCCATCATCAATGATTCATAATTTGCATGTGTTTTGAGCCATAGCATACATATATTCTATGGCTAATCAAACTTATTTATGTTTACTCATAACACAGATACGTGCATGTTTGTTTGTGTTTAGGATGCGTTCATGCGTGCACTAGTCATCAATAATATGTCGTCGATGCATCATGCATAGTTATCAGATATTTTTTGTAATGATTGTGCCTCATGCATGGTCACACGCGCACCACTATTTATTTGTCTTGCATGTAACTATGCAAGTCTTTTTGCAACTATGTCGATTTTGGTATAGAAGTGTGACAATTGCCTTTATTATATTGCAAGTGGTGGTCCATTAATCACTATTCTTATGATATGTAGAGTGAAGGTCCTAGTTGGCATGTGCCCCTTGGGCGTCGAGACGGAAGAGTGTCTTTAGCATCAAATGCAGCCAACATGCCTTCGCCTTCGGATTCCATTGCTACTTTGAAGCAAAAATTTGCAGCAAAAGGCCTTTCTGTACAAGACCTGGTTGTCCTAAGTGGTAATCATTATTACTGACTTTGAGGTTGAGTTTTTGTTTGGCTACAATCATCAGAATTGTTCATTCTCTTCGTATAGTTCACATCATGATTTTCATCTTTGCTTACCAATAAAATTGGGCAAGGGATTGTCAAAACTCATGATCTTTGATGGGTTATTGGGTGTGTGGAGCTTTTCTTGTTTGTATGGCTTTCCTTTTTGTTCAAAGTGTCACATGATCAGTCTTGAAAGATAAAATCTTCAAGCTCGTTGTAGCACATAGGCAGTGCTATTTGTTGATTATTTTGTCTCATTAGTTACCGTATTTTGGTATACATGCATTTGCAGATGTGAAAAGCACCATTTGTTTGACACGCAGAGAGTCCCACAACACTAAAGGTGTAGGGTGGGCTTAATAGTCCCACATCACTATAGGAGTTGTATAGTATGGCACAAGAAGTTTTGGACAAATTCTCACAATAATTCCCACATTCTGTCTTACCTCAACATCATGAGCTTCTGTGAGGGAGGCACCGCATACCTAGCTAGGTATAACTAGGGGTAGGGGACTCGACCGCTGGCCCGGTGGGGGGGCGGTCTGCCCCCAATTGGCGGTCCCCTGCCGCCAATTGTACCTAGCTAAGTATGCGGTGCCTCTGTTACAGAGGCTCATGATGTTTTGCATCGTATGAAAAACACTAAAAAAGGCTCCGTTTTCTTACATAAGAAAATTTCCAAATCTTCTTCTGTGGGTTGTCCCTAAGTTGTGATTTTTCTAGCTTAATGCCTCCTTTTCTCTCTTTTGATGAAAGACTTCACCTTCTGTTGCATCCAACAAATTATTTACACACTCTATCCTTTTGTATGCTGAGAATTCATGGTCTCTTTGTATAATTGTCCTCTCTTAGGTCCGATCTTTTTCTTACTTTGTATGTACATATATGATATTTGGGGGGAGGTAAAGACTTGTTGGTGAGAGTTCAAAATGACCTTAGAATGGTTTAAAGATCGTCAATAAAGACAAAATCAAATGGTTTGATGCTTAATTTGTGGATTGGTAGGTGCCCACACTATTGGACAAACAGATTGCAGGTTCTTTAGTTACAGGTTATACAACTACTCATTATCGAATCAGTTTGACCCATCGATCGATTCATCCTTTTTGGGCCAATTACAGCAGTTATGCCCACCCCAGGGCAATGGCCTTGCAAAGGTGGCATTAGATACAGGAAGTCAAACATCTTTTGACACTAGCTTCTTCAAGAATGTGAACAAAGGATTTGGTGTGTTAGAGTCGGACCAACGACTCATGTCTGATCCTACCACATCCTCGTATGTAAAGCGTTATGGTGGGCTTGTTAGCGGACTCCTTGGCGTTCGATTTGACCTTGCCTTTGCCAATTCCATGGTCAAAATGGGTAACATTGGTGTTCTTACCGGCTCCAAAGGTGAAATTAGAAGAGCTTGCTCCTCCGTCAATTAGGGTTGCTTTGCATTATATTCAAGAGTCTCCTCCTTCATCAATTAGGGTTTTTTTACAATGTATTCAAGAGCCACCCACATAAACATAAGAACAATACGGAACGCCTAACAAATTTTCGTCCTTTTCATGGCAAAGTATCAAAGAAAGACCATTGTACCTCCCTTGAGTTTGAATGCTTTGACCATTTGTATTATTTTTACATAACACAGATGATAAAATATATAAAAAATAAAAGCAAACAGATTTTTCGCTCCTTTTATATAGCCTTGAGATTGTGAGTGTGTGGGTGTGTGCGCGCGCACATGCATTGTTCTCATACTTGGTATATTTAAGCCTTGGAACTCCAATCGAGAAGGTTGATGCTGCAAGAGATACTTCGTTTGATATTTGAAAGCTTGAGGAAACGAATCAGGCAATTCAATAATATAAGCATGGTTAGAGAGAAAATCAATTGGATTTTCCTTGGCTTCTTGTGGGCAAAAGTAATTTTGCAATGCTTAATTTGTTTGCCAAAAAAACAAACAATGTAAAGGTGAAGGACCTGCAAACATGGAATACAATGAGGGAAAGGATGTTTCGGAGGGGTTCTCAAATATTTGGAGCATAATTTCTATTGTAAATGTGATGTAACTAAGGCAAACACACTACTATGGCAATTTGGTCATGCACGTTAAAATTTTTGTGCTTAAAACCAAACTTACACAAATATTTTGTGCATGTGGGAATGTTACTCTTCCAGGAAAACAACAATTTCAACACAAGGACCTCATATTAAAATGTCAGTCTAGGTGGCCATGGCTCGTTGTGGAATTATGTAATTTTTTGGTTTTCTATTAATACAATACTCACCATTGTGAGTTCTGCAAAAAAAAAAAAAAAGTGGGGCAATCTTTACCATGATTCTCTAAGGGCATTCTTGTGAACGTCGAGACCACAGTTTTCCATGTGGCCACATTCTTTTGCGTGAAAAATTCAAAGAAAAAATGTTTTTAGAAAAAGTGTTTTACAACATGAAAGGCTAGTATAGGCCCATCGTCTACTGCAAAAAGCGGCACAAAATGACAGCACAATCGCAAAGCAACAAACAAGAGCAAGAGAAAAAGAATGCACAACAGAATGCCTACATCTTCTATATTTGAGTCTTCGTGTGGATTTTTAACGTTAAGAATACTGGAAAACTGTCCAAAACAATCGTCTGTTGTCTCTTGCTAGCTGATGATTGCAGGTTATGTGCAGAGGAAACTAGTGACAAAAGCGTCTGCTTTCGGTTTCTGGGTGCATAGTCCTGGTCGTTCTTCTTGTATACTTTTTTGGTGTATGAGGGGAGTGACTCGGCATGCCCTACCCGACTCTGAAAACAAAAAACAGGATATGTGCAACATGGGTTTGACAAGGAAGATTCGAGCTGTTTTCAGTAATTGTAAAGTGTGATAGCCTATGGAAACAAAAACCGATTGATTGTGTTGGTAAAAAACTGAAAACTTCGTGAATAAGGAATTCTTAAGGGAAAATGGGTTTCTAAGTAGCACTTTGATCATCATGTATCCAAAGTGTGGCACATTCAAGAAAGCACAACTACCTTCTGATGGAATCCTATTGGTGATATGGCTTGCTGTAAAATAATGAACATGGGGTGTGAGTACCCTGAGGATGGTGAGGAGGCCTTAACTTGAAGGGTGTGAGCTTTGATACTGGGTGCAAAAGGGTCAATCCATAGTCATTGACATAGAAGAATGCTAGTGCATGGCCATCATCAAGAGATGTGCATAGATGTTGCAATGCTATTCATGACAAGTACAAAATCCAACATTCTCAATTGAATGTAGCATATGTTGAACATGCCAACATCCTCGTGAAAGTATAAGAAGCTCTTGTTCAGCTTCTTAACTAGGATGTTGTCTCTTGGGGTGCATTGGATTTCATTGGCTCCACTCTCTAGTGTTTGTTGGATTGTAGCATAACGACCAAATGTGTACCCTTGGAGAAAATTGTACACTCAAGTAGGAGCAACATTCAAGGAGTTGTTAAGTTTTTTATCATTGGGCGTGAGAATACACCATACCCATAATTAGAGCTTCTTACATGATGTTAAAGAATTAGTGAATGCAACAGTCAATACGATGGAAAGAGTGTAAAGAACTAACCATGCCAAGCTTTGGATCTTCTTGCACGATGGTACAGTAGTGAACATGAAAGTTGACACAATGGAAAGCTAGTACAAAAGTGAACGTGATAATCGACACAATGACAAAAGATGATGATGGAGATCACATTATACATGCTCAACATAATGATGAAGGTATAAAAGACAGAGAGACCATGGCATAGAGGATGCATATAGAAGAGATACCAACATGCAAAAATATGTGAAGATTGCAGTCGACACGAGATAAGGTACACAAGTGGAAAGTTGCTACAAAAGTGAATGCAACAATTGACATGATGGTAGAAGATAATGATGGAGATCACAACATGGCATGATCACGATGATGGAGATTGAGGTCGACACAAGACAAGGTATAAAAGATGAAGAGACCATGACAAAGAGGATGAATATAGAAGAGATATTGTTGGTGAAAGGTTGCAGATATTGCAATCACCATGCGAGAAGGTATAAAAAACAAAGAGACCGTGACAAACAGGATGAATTCAGAAGAAATTGCAACATTGCAAACCAATCTTCTAGGACAATGCATGCATGTGGGGAAAGAGATGATTGTGGATATTGTAACAGACGTCATTGACATGATGATGGAGATCGCGATCGACACGATGGTAGAAGTTGATAAAGAAGTGAACACTATATTCAATCTATTGTAGATGAAGACAACGGAGATGATGGAGATCGTGGTCGACACGATGGTAGAGGTGATAAAGAAGTGAACACTAGTATTCAAACTATGGTAGATGAAGACAATGGAGATCGCACTAGACATGGTTTACATGATGATGGAGACCAAGGTTGACATGAAAGGAGGTATAAAAGACAAAGGCACCATGAACACAGCAGAGAGGATGAATATAAAAAAGATTGCAGAATTACAACCTATTTGTTGGGATAATGGTGCATGTGTAAAGAATAGCAACACAACGCTCAAAAGCACCATCAATGTGCGTGATGAGAGAGGAGGTGTGAACTATGAGGCTCATTGCAATCCAAAAGCTGGAGAGAACCTATCAATTGCAACCCAAAGCAAGAGGAAAACCTACAAATCTTGATGATTGCATGTTAGAAGACACCATATCCAACTTTGGAGCTTCTCAGACGATGGTAAACAAGTGAATGTCACATTCAACACAATGGAAAGCTAATATATAAGTGAATGTGACACTTGACATGATTGTAGAAGATGATAATGGAGATCGTAGTATACATGATTGATATGATCATAGAGATTGCAATCAACATGACACTAGGTTTAAGAGATGGATAGGCCATGATAGAGAGAATAAATATATGAGAGATCACTACAGGCAAAAAGCTATGCAAATCGTGACTGATTGTATAAGGAGACAATCAAAGAAACTCATGTTTGGCCTCTTTGGATGCCAAGGTGGATTTAGCATTGTTCTTGATTGGTCTTAGAACAAGGGGTGACCCACCATCCCACACCATAGGTAAAGCCTTGCTAGTTGAAAATGTATCCGCTAGCAGTCCGTGGCATAGGCCTTTACCTTTCCATGCTCATGCTTGCTACTACAAGGGTTCCCACAAAATGGGTGAGATATGTCTAGGCAGCATAGGTGAGTGATTTCCAAGCATCAACACATTTCTACTAACTGCTTTGTCTTAGCACGAACAACTTCTCCTCTCCAACAATGTTGGTTTTAACAACTACAACAAACACTCCCTATCTTTCTACATGATTTTAAAAAACCCTCCATTGGAGATGACCACGATCGTGCTCGGTTTGATCATGACATGGAAGAGTAAAAAAGAGAAAGAGGCCGACCCATGCACTTTGCCTCTGTTTTGACTTCTTTCTCAGCATCTCCATCACCTAAAGGATGGCTCAAGTGAACTCTAAGGGCATGACAAGCATTTGTTGATAGCAATATAGACTAATAGAGGTGACATTTTGTCTGTCAAGATATAGGAGATAAAAGGATGCACTAGAAACAAAGTTATTCTTTACAAAGTGGTTTGAATTTTGAAATTGGTTCTAATGCCTTAGACCAAAGCATAGGTGATCGAAATGTATGCTAAATGTGGATTTTGGGCCAGTATGTGTGGTTTGATGCCTACAAGCCAGGATGAATGGATGTTGTCAAAATCCAGGTTTATGGTGGTACCATATATTTTTGTAGTGATGTATGAGAGCACTCTTAGAATTGTTAGGGTACTTTTTCCCTCACTAGGAGGTTTTTACCCCCGTGCATTGTATATACACACATCACTTTAGGGCTAACTTATCTTTCTATTTGCACACTAAGTAGTATATTCTCTGTTGTGTGCCCTGAGCTTCTTCATCTTATCCAAGTTGTGTGTGAGTCCTTGCAACCCTAGTTCCAACATATGGGCTGAAGATGGAGTGCTCGAGATGCTCTCCAAGCTTGTTAATCGAACGTAAAATTTATGAGCGATGTCGTGTCGTGGCACGTGCATAATATGAAAATAAAATATCTACCTCACTCTCAATGCTTTTGCTGTGTGGGACCAAATGCTATGATGTACATAGTGTGCTAAGTGCGAAAATAGATGCCACGATTGTAGTCGTGTATATACCTTGCGAGGACAGCGAGGCCCTAGACGTGGCACTGTGGAATACCTTTTCACATAAATATATGCCTCTTTTGCTTTAGAAATTTACAAATGTCAAGAGTATCAAAGGGGCACGCTTGTTTTGCCTAGAAAGTTCAATGCGGGCGATCTCGGCCAAAAATAACAGGTTTCATGCGCAGGCCGAAGAGATGCATCTAGAGTGCTTGGCAAGTGGTAAAATCCAATGGGATTTTTCTACAATTTTAGAGATTTTTCCCAGCTCGTTTAGGCTTTTTACGACAAAAAATGGCAGTTTTGGGCTAAAAATGTCAAAAAATGGTCATTAAATGGTAAAAAATATCTCAAAATGCCATGTCACTCATGATGCCGTGACTATGAGGAGCAAGGGAACATTTTAGAAAAACAATATGAGCACTATAATCTCCTCTGGGAAGGGATACAAAGCCTACACCTAGGTATGCTAGTGCAGTCCCGTGTTGTTCCAACCCTGTATTCGAGGCTGTAAGGCCACCAATTAGGGTTTCCCCTCTTCAAATACCTACTTGGGAATGAATAATGAAGTTCTAAAGCTTCCATGAGTGGCTACGACGGAGAATTGAAGCATTTGTATAGGGTTTTTATCAGGGGGAAGAGCGCTGCAACTGTGTAATTGGCAGTGAGGCTACACCAAATCATCACACACACAAGAGTTTTGAGTTGATCTTGATACTTTTTCAAAGAGAAGCTTTCATGGCTGGAGTTTTGTTCTTTTTGAGTGTGTTTTTATCCTCAAATCTTCTGATTTGCTTGATTTCGCTACGAACTCTCACAGTTAGAGGCCCGACACTTTCCTAGCCACACTCCACACTTCTTGACACAAGTTTGGTGAACCCCACGCGAAGTATGCTAGGGTTAAGGTTCAAAGTGACAATGCAAATTTTTCAACCTTTTGCTGTGTTTATGCAACAGTAGCAAGCTGCGAAAAGGTGGGAGCGAGATTTCCTCAACCAAAGCGCTTCAATCTGTGGTGAAGAAAATGGACCAATTTAAAGGTAAAGATGTAACAAAGTATCTTTGTGGATATGTAAAGGATATGGAGCTTCATCGAGTGCCCGAAGCAGAGATGGTGCAAAGTTTTGAACTAGCTGTGGTTCTCGAGATCAGAGAGCATGTAAGGGGAATTAGAAATGAGCATGGGGCAACTTGGGAAACATTCAAATTAGCCTTGAAAGAAGAGTATTTCATGGAAGACTCCGAAAGGGTAACAAAGAGGACTTTTTTAGAGTGGGTAGTTCGCCCAAAAGAGGGACTTTTGCCTACCGAACTGCTAAGGGAATTTGAATGCCACTATGATCAACTTTCGAGGATTGAAAAGACTACCCTAAACTCAGAGAAGACATAGCTATTTTTGCAGGCAGCATGTAAAGAGATTCAAGAGAAGCTAGAGTTACTTTTTGAGGACAAAGATGCTGAACAAGTCTTAAAGACAAATTGGAATGAGGTCAAAGACACTATTTCACTGCTAACTAAGAGACAAGATGATAGTCAACCCTACTCAAGCCCCAAGTGTTCCCGAGAGTCCCATGAAGCCAGTGATTGTGGTTCCAAAGAGTGACAAATCCATTCTCGGATGATATTGTTAAGAGAATGCAAGAATTGAAGTTAAAGCTTGCAAGGCTAGAAGAAAAAGGGTAACCGTCATGCCAATCTATAGGTCAAAGATCTCAAAATAGAGAAGGATTTGTAAATAGATGCATTTGGTGTGATAGTACCGACCATGGAAGGAGGGATTGTGAAAGTTTCAAATATGATTTGACAAAGGAGCTTGTTTTCTTTAAAGATGGAAAAATTCACTTAAGCGAAACAGGTAAGCTCTTGGGGACAAACTTTGGTAAAGGTGGGATGAAGAAGCTAGTTGAGGACATGGCTACTAGCCATGCCATCTCAATGGTTGAGGCAGCTGCCTATGGGTTGAAGGTGGAGCCTATTAAGCAGAAAGAAGTCAAGGTTGGAGAATAAGCATCTAATGGGATTGGAGAATTATGGCCATGGGCGATAGAATCTTCTATGAAGGATAAAATGACTAAAGAGGTTTTACATGAAGCTGGAGACTACATTTGGCTAGAAATAGGTTGGAACGATGTTGTAGATTCTTTGTCAGTGCATGCATACATTGCCAAATGTCAAGCCAATGAGGACATTGTCGAAGAGAAACATGTAGCTTCTTTGACAGTGCATGCATACATTGCCAAATGTCAAGCCAATGAGGCCATTGTCAAATAAGCATCTAATGGGATTGGAGAGTTATGGCCATGGGCGATAGAACCTTCTATGAAGGGTAAAATGACTAAAGAGGTTTTACATGAAGCTGGAGACTGCATTCGGCTAGAAACAGGTTGGAACGACCCTGTAGATTCTTTGTCAGTGCATGCATACATTGCCAAATGTCAAGCCAATGAGGCCATTGTCGAAGAGAAACGTAGGCGTGAGAATGGGGATGAAGGGCCTTCAAACCGAGCGACGAGGAGTGGGGGTAAAAATGACACAGTGCCTCCTAAATCACCTTCCCTGCAACAGATGCCTGTCCCCAAAGTGCCTATGCAAGAAGCCTCTAAAGACAAGAAGAAGGATGCAACAAAATCTAAAGTAAAGGGTCCGGTCTACAAACTCCAATCCGACATAGAGGCAACAACCAATCTCAAAAAGGTTTTGGAAGAGAGGATTTTAAATAGTAAGATGGAATTTACCTTGGGTGAAGTCCTTGGAATAGCAAAGAGGGAGTTCCATGAAGAGATAATTGATATTATCAAGAGGAAGCGGGAGTCTCTTACTAAATCTATCCATGTACAGGGTGAAGAAGAGACTTTACATGCACAAGGAGTACATGTCTATGGCAAGCAAGGTGATGAAACTGTTGTTGGATGCTACAAGTCTAAGAGAGGAGTAAAACAGGTTCACTTCTTGGATGATGATGATGAATTCGAGATGACACACAAGTGTTATTTCTCTAAGAGTCATTGGGCAAGAGCGACTACAGAGACCCTAATGAAAGTGGGAGACTTAGAAGAGCCATACATTGTGGTGATAGATCATGGGTCAGAAATTAATCTTATGTCAAAGAGTTTATATCAAAAAGGAAAATGGACAATTGATATAAGGGTGAAAGCATGTTAACCTGTCGCGCTTTTTGTGCTAGTTAGCAGTTTCAAGTTAGCACATCTTCGAAAAGTTGGTCGTCTGGTAAATTTTTTTACAAATAATATCAAAATTTGTCGGAGGTTGTACATTTGGATTCCTTGTTTCAAGTGCTTTCTATTGATATATCATATGTCATAGATCTTGGAGATGTAGCTCAAGTTATTGTACTAGTTAGCATATGTCAAAATTGTGCTAGTTAGCATTGTCCGGGACATGAAAAAGCATGATAGGTTAACATGCTTTCACCCATAAATCATGGATGGATGATCCGTGCAGCAAACAACTCATTAGGAGAGTTGTATGAAGCTTGTCCAAATGTAAAGGTGACTATAGGGGATGTGAAAGATTACCAAAGTTTCTTTGTACAAGAGATTTCTACATACCCTCATCCTTGGGCAGCCATACATCACTATTACTCACATGGAAACCAAGGTGATGGACGATGGTTCAACTTATGCTAGGGTAAGGAGTAGGGATGGGAAGCGTGCAATACAGCTCCTTACTGTTTGTGTGGACCATGAAAGGAATCGTGAAAGTCTTAGAGAGCAACCCTTGCCAAAGTCAAACAAAAAATTCAAGGACTATAGGGATATGAGGGGTTTTGGCCATGTACCATTGTAGATCAGGATTGCAGTGGTACAAGAAGGTAAAGGTTCTCACATGATGTATACGCAAAGGAGATGTTTTCTACAGGTTTTGTAGGATTAACAGACTGCGGATCTATCACATTTACAAAGTGTGAGGACTTAAAGCGGGGTGAACGACAACATGTAAATAGTGTACAAAGAGTTTTGAAGATGAATGGTTTGCTAGAAGATGATGAATGCATTGCAGGTGTGTTTGATGAGTGTTCGTTTGTGGATGCTATGCAAGACTTGGAGTCTTTAGTGAATTGCAATTTGTGTGTTCAAAATGAGGTTGTGAAAGTTTTCTCAATAGAAATGTATAAATTCATTGAGGATTTCAAAAATGCTCAAGGTATTGATATGCGGTGAATACTAAGTATAAGTCTGTGGAAAAGAAAGTGAAACCAGTGGCATTACCTCTACCAAAAGATTGCACAAATAAGATGGAACAAGCTGCTTTGCAACCTAGCCTTCGTCACCCAAGCAAGACTGGACACAAGTTCACGCAGGATTTTTTGAAGGAGTTAAAGGTTGGTTGCAAGGATAGTTTGACAAAAGCTGAAAAGATATGCTTTGAAGACATGCTTGCCAAACACAGAAAAGCTTTTGCATTTCAGCCTCATGAGATAGGGTGTGTTGATCCATCCATTTTTGTTCCTATGGTGATCTTCACTATCCCTCATGTACCTTGGAACTCGAGGCCTATTCCAGAGGCCCATTTGCCAAAACTCATTGAATTGCTTAATGAAAAGATCAAGATGGGTATTTTGGAGCCTTCTTGTGCTCTGTATTCAAATAGGTGGTTCATAGTTCCAAAGAAAAATGGTTCTTTACGCTTTATTCAGGATATGCAACTTGCAAATAAGGTGACAATAAAAAATATGGGTACAGGATGAATTTGCAAGGCATTTGTAGGAATGGCAATATATTCTATGGGAGATTTGTACTCAGGGCATGATCAGTTCCAACTAGTAATGGAAAGCAGGGACCTGACTACCAAGAGGATACCTTTGGGCCTGGTAAGGATATGCACCTTACCTCAGGGAGCAACTAATTCAGCTGCGCATATGATGAATGGTATGAACAAAGTCCTGCGTGAATTCATACCTCAAACTACAATGCCTTTTCTTGATGATGTGCCAATCAAAGGATGTGATGTAAGTGATATAGATGTGGCTCTGGACTCAAGGGGGTGCTGCAAGTATGTGGAAAACCATATCAATGATTGTGATAAGATCTTGTCAAGTGAACCTTACCTTGTTTGGGCAAAAGTCAGTGTTGGGTGTGAATGAAGTTCTTGTTGTGGGACATATGTACAGGCAATATGGTAGAAGGCCTTGTGATACAAAGATTGATGTAATTTAGAGAATGAAAGAGAAATGTATAAATGTCACTGAGGTTCGAAGGTTTTTGGGTGCATGTTTCTTCTATGTTATCTGGATTCCACATTATGCGCATGTTTGGTAGAACCTTTGTATCAACTTTTGAGAAAGAACCAAAAAGTTTCAATGGGAAGAAATGCATACCCATGCCATGAGAAAATTAACAAAGTTTTTTCATATGTCGCCAACTTTAAGGAAAGTAAACTATGATTGTGGAAGACATATGATTGTGACAGTAGATACTAGCCCCACAGGAATTGGATGGGCGATTGGGCAAGATGATGATGATGGAAAGCAATATGTGGTGAGATTTGGAGCAAAAGTCCTAAATGCTCGTCAATGCAACTATCCATAGGTAAAAAGAGAGTTATGGAGAGTAGTCACAACATTGAAATGTGACAAAGAGTATTTGATATGAGCAAATGTAATTGTGGAGATTGATTGTCTACCCATTCTTGGAATGATCACAAGCTGCTCAACTCCTAACATTTCTACGTTGAGATGGATTGCCTACATAAATTCCTTAAATCAAGAATTTAAGCATATTGCAAGAAAAGATAATCCGGTTGCGGATATGCTTTCAAGAGCAAGATATGAAAATGAAGAAGACATAGTTGTCGAGGGCGATGATGTAAGCACAAGGTTCTATAGTATCTCTCATGCCAAGGGTGATCATGTTTGCCTATCAAATGCACTTGAGTCATTTACAGAGGACCTATATCAAGGTGACTGGTTGCTCATTGGATGCTATTTGAGCACTTTGACCAGGCAAGAAGGGTGGAATGATCAAGATTTCAAAAGAATACGGAGAAAGGCCTATGCATGCTTTTTGAAAGATGGGTACTTATGGAAGCGGCCAAAACAAAGAAATGGAATGCCAATGAGAGTTGTGAATGATAAGCATGCTCAAAATGAGCTTATGAAAAAGTTTCATGAGAGTCTTTATGCTGGACATAGAGGTGTATGGGCCACCTTTACTAAAATGAAAGAGAGGTATTGGTGGAAAGGTATGTATAAAGATGTATCTCACTTTGTAGAGTCTTGTGAAAGCTATCAAATGTATTCAAATGTACGTCATCGTGATGGGTTACACCCTACTTACCCATTGGCCATGCACTATATGTGGGTAAAAGATTTGGTTACAATGCCATTGGGTTTATGGCAAATGAGATACATAGTGATTGCACGAGAAGACTTAACTAATTACGTTGAAGGTCATGCTCTAAGAACAAAAAGCACAAAAGGGATATGTAAGTTCCTCTTGGATGATGTAATTAGCCGTTATGGCCGTGTTGGGAAAATAACAGCGGACATGGGGTGAGTTGGATGCTGACAAAGCAAGGGAGTTTATCTCTAGGCTAGGCATTAAACTCGCTCTCACTACTGCATACAATCCTAAAGGGAACGGTAAATCAGAACGTGGGCATCCTCCTATCAATAAAGCTTTGGCTAAGGCTTGCAAAGGTAAAATAGGAGAGTGTCCTAGGTTATTTCCTTATGCTTTTTGGGTTGATCGTACAACTCATAGCTCAGTTACTGATTATATGCCTTTTGAGTTGATGTATGGTCAAAAACCTATAATGCCAATTGAGGATGTAATTTCCACATGGAATGTATTGCCTTGGGAAGATGGAATGAGTAGGGAAGACCTTCTTTATTTGAACATACAACAATTAGAATGAAGGCCTCAAGATATTGAGATTGCAGTAGCACAATTAAGAGATGCAAGGTTGAAGAATAAGGACATATTTGATAAAAGGCAGAGGCTCAAACCTAGAGCTATTGAGGAAGGTGATTGGGTGTTGGTGTATGAGAGTAGTCTTGATAACCAACATTCAACGATAAGAAATATTTCAAAGCGATGGTTTGGCCCTTATATGGTTAAGCATGTACATGGAAATGCAACTTATACCTTGCATGAGTTGGATAGTAGAGAAATGAAGATTCCCATTGCAGGGAAAAGAATTAAATTGTTCAAAAGAAGAGGCGATACAGATCTCTTTGTTTCACAAGGAAATCAAAATGAAGGCACTGATGAACATATTATGGATGAAGATGAAGAAAGAGATGATGATGCACTGGACTTCACTGCAAGTGATGATGAAATCGATATGTATGTTGACTTAAATGAGGACTGAACCTGCAAAAGCTATGTGTGGCACATGCCGAAGGATGTGCATGTTTAGAGGGGGTGGATGTCGTGCCATGGCACATGCATAATATGAAACTAAAATATCTACCTCACTCTCAATGCTTTTGCTGTGTGGGACCAAATGCTATGATGTACATAGTGTGATGTATGCGAAAATATATGCCACGATTGCAATCGTGTATATACCTTGCGGGGACAGCGAGGCCCTAGACGTGGCACTGTGGCATTCCTTTTCACATAAATATATGACTTTTTTGCTTTATAAATTTACAAATGTAAAGAGTATCGAAGTGGCACACTCGTTTTGCCTAGAAAGTTCAATGCTGGCCATCTCGGCAAAAGATAACAGGTTTCATGCGCGGGTGGAAGAGATGCATACAGAGTGCTTGGCAAGTGGTAAAATGAGGTTCAAGAAGAAATTTAAGCCCAATGGGTTTTTTCCACAATTTTAGGGATTTTCCCAGCTCGTTTGGGCTTTTTACGGCAAAAAAGGGGGAATTTTTGGGCTAAAAATGACAAAAAATGACCCAAAGTTGGCAAAAAATGGCTCAAAATGCCACATCACTCACGGTTCCATGACTGTGAGGAGTGAGGGAACATTTTAGAAGTACAATATCAGCACTATAAGCTCCTCTGTGAAGGGATACAAAGCCTGCACCTAAGGTATGCTAGTGCAGTCTCGTCCTGTTCCAACCTTGTATTCGAGGTTGTGAGGCCACCAATTAGGGTTTCCCCTCTTCAAATACCTACTTGGGAGTGAATAATAAAGTATTGAAGCTTCCATGAAATGGCTACGACGGAGAATTGAAGCATTTGTATAGGGTTTTTATCAGGGCAAAAGAGCACTGCAACTGTGTAATTGGCAGTGAGGCTACATCAAATCATCACACACACAAGAGTTTTGAGTTGATCTTGATACCTTTTCAAAGAGAATCTTTCATGGATGGAGTTTTGTTCTTTTTGAGTGTGTTTTTATCCTCAAATCTTCTACAACTTGCTTGATTTTGCTATAAACTCTCACAGTCCACTTTCCTAGCCGCATTCTGCACTTCTTGACAACGGTTCAAGTTTTTTAAGGGCCAGTTCTCATGTTATTGGGTTGGCCTTGAAATGTGTACGTGGTTGGGTCAGCTCACTAGGGTTTTGTTTGATAGCTTCTGACACGAGCATCTAGTTATGCTTTACAAATCGAGCTTAAATTGACAAAAGAACAAATGGTGGAAAATAGCATGCAAAGAAAAGAAGAAGAACCATGTGGGGAGTTTCTAAACGTGGGGAAGGAAAAGACATTTTGAGTGCTTTTCATTTCTTTTTTGCCAAACCCACAAGTCGAGTGGATGTATTAAATTACTCCAACACAAATGTTCAAAGTAACCTCAATCTTGTGTCAAGCCTTGAGGGACCTTGCAATACACTAAAGAGCTCCAAGGCCCCAGACAAAGGTAGACCACAACTCATACACTCATAAACGTAAGTCATTCATTACGGTGCCAATTGCCCTATTCCACTCTTCAAAGTTATTCCATTTTCCAATGGCAACAATCGCTTCCCTATTTTCTTGTATTATCTTTGTGAATCTAGCTATTTCCATGGCGTTCTCGAAGATTCGACAGTTCTTGACCTTTTTCACGTGCTTAAAATAATAGAATGTAGCAATTTGCACACATCACGTAGCTTTACCTTCCCTCCTAGGAAGAGATCGTTCTTGAAGAACCCTATCTGCCAAGTATTTTGTATCCATTTGCAAACCTTCCCTCCTAGGAAGAGATCGTTCTTGAAGAACCCTATCTGCCAAGTCTTTTGAATCCATTTGCAAATCTTCCCTGCCAGGCCACACATCGTCGGACACTCCTTGTATAAGTGAGGGAGGTCCTCACTAGCTGTTCTGCATTGTGAGCATCTATCTGGACCGATAACTCTAGCTAGAACCTTCACACCAGTTAGCAAGGCTCCCCATAGTACCTTTCATAAAAAAAACCTTCATCCCATGTGTGGCCATTGTGGGCACAAATGCTCTTGGCTATTGACACCCATCTTGATTCCGGAAATTGCTTACCCCACTACTTGTTCAGGGGGGGAAACCAATCCCTCAAAATCATTAAAGTGTGGTAAACATCCTTGGTTTTTGGTTTAAGGGAATGTATATTATTGGGCCACCACCATGATTTCCACTCAAACTTGGACTTGCAGGGTCCCTCAAAATCATTAAAGTGTGGTAAACATCCTTGGTTTTTGGTTTAAGGGAATGTATATTATTGGGCCACCACCATGCCTTCCACTCAAACTTGGACTTGCAGGTAGGCAAACAAAATCTATCAAGCCCTTCTAAAGCTCTATTGACCAGCAGTCTTTTAGTCCCATTGAGGTGAAATTGGGTAGCCAGTTGGTATTTTCCTTTTCAAATTCTGTTTTGCTGCTCTCCTAAAAATGGCCCAGTCAACATAGTCCTTTGTTATTTATCTTCCTAGAAACTTCCCTCTAGAATGTATTCAATAAGATGCTTCCTACCTTAGACAACATAAGGGTATTTAAAACTCTTGAAATTTATAGAAATATATATTAAGAATGATTTTTTTTTCAAATTTGAAAAAAAACTTAACATATTTTCAGAGAAAATGGTACATTCTATTCCTAAAAAATATCACAGATACGGGGTTTTACAAACATGTCTTGAACACACGTGATATGGTAGTTTTACACATAGTGAGCCCCCCGAGTGTGCCCCAAGTCTCAGTCCAGACCACTGAGGGGAAAGCAATTTGTTGTACACCTCAAGCCCCTTCCACTGGCCACCTTGACAACCCACTTTAGCATTGTCCATCATGGCATTTGTCATGATAGCCCATACATGGTCTTGCTGATTGCTACCACAAATTTGACACAGTGGGCCTCCGCATAAGTACTAGCGTTAAGGCTCTCAATACCACCTTGCTCTACTGGTCTTTCCAACAGACTCCCGTCTAGCTCACTACTAGGGCATTGAGTCTTGGGTGTTGTTTTTTCATAATAATATTTTCACTAGTTTCAAGAATTCTTTTTAATTTCATTTGGCCAACTTAAGAAGCGGACCATTGAAGGCTATGTATGCAAACATAAATGACTTGATCACTTTCACTCTGCTCCGAAAGAGAAGAAGCACAAGTCCCACTTTAGCATCATTGCCTTACCTTATCCAAGACCCATATGAATCTTTGCTTGTGGGTTACGTCCACCCCCAATGGGGCTCCCAAGTGCCATAATACCTTCTCTTTTGACACTATTTCCCTTGTACACATTGACGGGTCAAAAGAGTCATTTTTTGAGAGTGAAATCAATATTGATTTTTCAATACTACACTTTGACCTTGAGGCTATGGCAAACATTTTCATAATCTCCATAGCATTCCTAATCACCTGAGGGTTGCATACTCTACGCCGACCATTGTTGTAGAATGTTATCATAGATTGATCTTCCCTTGATAAATCCATGCTAGTACGGAGTAATGGCTTTGTCTAGAAGGGAAGAGAGCCTGAGGACAACCGTTTTGGCAATAATTTTATATGCCACTGACATCATAGTTATGGGATGCCAGTGTTTCACTTGAGAGCAACAAACATTTTTGGGAATAGGTTTGATGAGGCCCTTTTTATGCTTGAGTCAAGGACTCCATGGAGTAGGGCTTGCTTAGCCATTTGTGTGATTAGAGACTTAAGATTATCCCAGAACTCTTTGAAAAACTTAGTAGCCAATCTATCCTACCCAGGGCACTTCTCCTCTCTCTCTCTCTCTCTCTCTCTCTCTCTCTCTCTCTCTCTCTCTCTCTCTCTCTCTCTCGGAAGATTATGTATGCCTATTGTGGTGATTTTCTACATTCGGAGAGCTCGGATTGAGCTTTGTCATTCTCTTATTTTACACATTGATGTTTTTCTCTCAGTGAAGAGTGTGGGTTGAGATTTTCAACAAATTTATGCGCATACGTTGAGAACACTTTGTGGATGTATTCATTCTTGTGGACTCTCAGGTTCGAGAGTGGATTCATTACAGGTTATGTGCATTGACTTATGCAATTGAGTAGATTTTAAAAAGTGTGGTGCATGGATTTGCTGAGAGTTTTGCAATCATTTTTAGCATGATTGAGAGCTGAATTTTCAGCTAATTCGGATGCTCATTTGACACACATTTGGTACATGCTTGATGCTCGTTTATATTGCCATGTGGATGCACATGATATGTGCTTTTCGATGGATGATATTCTTTGCCTTGCAATGGCATATGTGGGCTGATTTTTAGCTATTTTGAGCATCAATTTGTGCCATATCTTGATTGGTTTTCATCCAAGTTTATGCCTCGCTTGTAGAGTGCGGTTGATGCACTTTGTGTTTCGGATTACAGGATTGTTTTTCAAGTTTACGGAGTTGAGACTTTGGGGCAACTCATGTATGCTTGAGTGCAAATTTTACGCATGATTTTCTCATGGTTTTGAGCATGTTTATGGCATGTATGGTTATTATGGTTAGATAGCCAAATACTACCGAAACTCTGTCGAATTTTTCTTGCGCGTTTATTTGTTTATGCGCATGGTTTGCAATCGTATTTTGATTGCATTTGGAACTCAGTGGTTGCTTTGCCATAGTGTTTTGGCACATTGTGAGGTGTTTTCTCGCGGATTATGTCATTTGACATACATGTGGTAATCTCTTCAGAAGGGAGATTGTTGATGATAGTTTCATCGATTACCACATAGTGCTCTTGGATTAGAGTGGGTGTTTTGGCATCATTTGAGCGGTTTTGCTCACTTGTTCGTTACATTGATTGCCATATTTGTTGACACTTCTCTTAGATAGCTCATTCCAGCTTATGTTATATTTTGATAGTACTTGGTGTATGAGTTAGCCAGGATTTGGCTATTGTCAGTTGATCAATTTGTGCTTGGCCTTGTCATAGGTTATCGCCATGGATTTGGCATGTACATCATTGTCAGGGTTTGTGCTACAAAGTTTGATGGTTCAAACATTGAGCATTGGAAAGCAGGTATGCATGATGCATTGACTCAGTTGGGCCAAGTGTTGCTACTACAGGGCATGGATGCTACCCTAGAGTCTATGACTGACGGTGAGTGGGAGGACTTGGATGAGCTTGCACGTTCGACGATCATGTTACACCTTGGTGAGTCTGTCTATTGCATTGGTTTGGATGCATGTACAGCTAGAGAGTTATGGCAAAGATTGTGTAATGATTTTGGCACAAATGAGTCTCGAGAGATGCCTACATTCAAAGGACGATCTTGCAGACATAGAGTTGTTGTGTGTTGGCATTGTGGTCATGTGCGTAGGCATTGTTTTTGGCACAGGAGACAGCACAAGAGGGATGCTATCACTTTGGATGATGTGGGAGCAGATGTAGCATATGTGGCTACACATAATGGAGATGTTGACTTTGCTTCCATGTATCTCTTCACTTTCTTATGTCGGTTATTGACGACACATTACCTTTGCATTTGATACTAGATGTGAGTGCTAGATTTCATGTCACACCAAGCCGTGAGTGGTTTAGCACATATGCTAGTGGTATGCTTGGATATGTGTGTCTAGCTGATGGTTTAGTGCATGACATAGCTGGTGCAAGAGATGTTAGACTATTGTTGCCGAGTGGTGCATCATACGTGTTGCGAGATGTACGTCATGTGCCAGGTTTGACACGGAGCTTGATCTCTGTGAGTTAGTTACGAGACAACGGATGCTAGGTAGTGCTGGATGAGCACAATTTTAGATTGCCAAATATTCATAGAGAGAGTTGCTAGTGTTGTCATGATTCATGAAGTGCAAGTACATCACGTATGAGACAGTACAGTCTTCGTGAGTACGCAACCATGCAGAGGGACGAGGCATGATGCTCCAATTTGTGAGCATGTTGAGCCAATTCTGCAGACAGTTGTGCAGTAGGCAATGCCATTCGTGGATATGATGACAGATATGGATGGCTTGAGTGCTAAGGATTCATATGTGATTCAGTCATTCATGGTATGCTTAGGCCAGAGGCTGATGTGTGTGAGTTAGAGCTAGGCATTTCTCTTACCACACAGGGTTCAGGACAGACAACTTCTCTTGGTACGCATGTGACATGTGATGGACACAAGGATGGATTCCAGGGATCGGAGTTCGGGTGTCACAAACTGTTGATGTGTCAAGCCATTGAAGAAACGAATGCCTTCCTAGCTTCCAATGTAGGAAAACATAGTTCTAATCACATATCCATCCTCTGTTAGTTGCAGAAGATTCTCTCTATATAATTCCATCTTTGTGTCCAACTCCTCTGTCGTTTGTATCCATGGGCATTGTCTGTGTTAGAGATACGGAGGGTGCATCCAAGGACATTTTTCATTAGAACATCAAGAGATGTGGGTACATGCAAACAACCCCAATCCAAAAGCCAGACCTCATGGTAACGTGCAAACCCAAATCTACCCCTTGTTGCTAACCATCATCAATGAGATGGATCCAATAGTGCATCAAAATTTCCCTAGAGGTGCCTCTTCGTGAGGAGTTATAGTGGTGACATTTCATTTATGCAATCAAAAGCAAATATCACTTTGACAACAATGTGGAGAGCCCTTGAGTGGGTTTGTTGAGACCCCATCGGGTGTCATTGTCCTCTTCTCTGTCTCTTTCTCCCTCTACACATCTCTACCGCTCTCTCTCATTCCCTCTCTTCACAGAAAGTAAAAGGAACCATCACTCATGCTAAAATCAATTATTAAAGCAAGGGAAGAAGTAAAGATTTGTGGAAGTGTAAAGTCTCTCTCTTTTTCTTTGATAAGAGACAAAACATCTTTAGAAAAGCTGTGTGGATTGTTTTACCTTTGACTAAAACCTAGATTTTCAAACAGATCATTTCAATGGCTCCCACCTCAGGTCGAGTGGGGATACTATTGGCATTGAAGAGCATGCTACAATTTGCTGACATTTTGAGGGAGCAGATAGCAGAGGACATAATAGAGTACAAGCAGCCCAACAAGGAGTTGGAGGCTACCATACGTTGCCTAACAGGAGGTCTTGAGACTTGTATACCTGGACGAGGGCTCTTCTCTGGACCCTTTAGCGAGAGCATCACACAGGTTGAATCTCTTTTTATATAAGTATATATGTATGTATATATATATTGTGCATATAAGTATATCATTTTGTCTCACCAAAATGTGATAAACTAGTGATAATAGCAGTACCCCTCTTCCAAAGCTAGCTACCACTGCTCAACCGCTAGTACAGACTACTCAGTGGCCATCCGAATGGTGAGACCAAACAACAAGACCAACACACACGATATTACTTCAATATTTAATTATAGAAGTATAAAATTCCCACAAACATTGATCTAATTATATTTTTGTTAGTTTATCCACAGTGTCCCTTCTCCACGAGTTCGACGGAACACCTCTACGGCCTCAAGCCCTTCTCCGTTCTTGACACGCTCTTGATCGGGGTCCCACGTGGCAGCAAGCTCTTCTCCATTCTTGACACGCTCTTGATCGGGGTCCCACGTGTCTGCCACACCCTCGCTAGGACCCGGTTATGACCACCAGGAACCAGTTTGGACATGTGTTGGCTCTTACAATGTCACTTGCAACATTAACACGGATGAACGGGTTGTTCTCATCGGAGGTGGCGTCCTTTTTTATCAGTGCATAGGACACCTCGTGGAGCTATAACTATTCACTTGTTTTAATCTATCTTCTGGTAATGCAGAGATCAGATAGATATCGATAGAAAGTTTGTGACTGCTCAGCTACAATGCGCGTTTGGAGAGGGATGGGGCGAAAAAAAATTTGGGCAGCAAATGGCCAAGCTTTTATGACATAGACGGGACAATTCATGGTTAGTAATTACTTGGAGAGAGAGAGAGAGAGAGAGAGAGAGAGAGAGAGAGAGAGAGAGAGAGAGAGAGAGAGAGAGAGAGAGAGAGAGAGAGAGAGAGAGAGAGAGAGAGAGAGAGAGAGAGATGGAATAAATTAAATGAAATGTTTTATTAAACACCTTCAATAGGCAAAAATGACCCTTGAGACCAAATTGATACAATCTTTGTTGATCTAATACAATGTCTAGGTTAAAAGAAAAAAAAAACATTGTCTGGGTACAAATATAAAAATACAATATCCGGGTACAAAAATAAAAATATAGTGTCCGAGTACTCTGATGAAGCCTTTGTCAATGTCATGGTTGCCCTCATAAATGTGGGCGTCTAGCTCTCTCGAGCTTAATGGGTCTGTCAACTAATATGCCTTTGGTATAAGTCCCACATAAGTGGGATCCAAAGTCTGTTGTGAAGCATGCTCATCTAGCTGCTGAGTCCCTGCTCTAAAGAAGCCAGTGATCTCCCTCTGTGAATGTCTCCATTGCCCGATCTCCTCATGAGTCTCCTTGTGTTTGCGCAGCTCTAGCAAAAACAACTCGAAGCATCTTTGATCCTGATATCTCATGACTCTAGCCAACGATCCAAATCCCTCTCTCAATAGACAATGACAGCGGCCTTTGTCATGTGCACATCTATCTAACCCTATGTGCATGTGGACAAGCTGTACCTATTTCTAGGGTTTAGGTCAGCTTAGGAAGTGTTATGGCATCTTTGTGAGTGTTTACGCAGGATGCCCATGTCGAGGCACTTAGAGTAGTTGCATACCCTCTGATTGCACAACCCATTAGCATTAGCATCAAGATGCATAAGCATTTTCACCACATGGGAGCATTTTCCCTACACCAACAATTTTACCACAACGTCAGTGTTTTCATCATAACGCCATCATTTTCACCGCATGGAGTCATTTCCACCGCAACACCAGTATTTTCTTAGCTCCTTGCATCAACGTTTTCAGCCATCAAAATGCCAACACCCACTTCAGTCTTGATAAGCATTTTCGGCCTCATCATCGTCATTAGCACACCCCATCCCTTCAGTAGATCATCATGTTGGGGTAAAGGCGCTCCGCCTTTTGCTTGCCCGGACGTCTAGCGTCCAACTACTCGCCTACTTGTGTACATACCCTTATTTTTCATTACATATGAGAATAAGGAGCTCCTCACCTTAACTCTTGTGAGGCTGCTCCACCCACATTGGCTTGTCCTCTTCCCCCTTCCCTGCATGCACCACACCACACACGCACGCACGCACTCATCAATTGGTGTCAGAGCTACGGCTAGGCGGTGACGACGATCTCTCGGTGGCGACGAAGTTCAGTGCTTGGCAGCATCGGATCGGAGGCAGTTCAACACGGATTTGAAAAGTAGATCTTAGAGATTAAGATAACAGGAGCTTACACTCCACCATGCAAAAGGGGAGAGAGAGATCAAGTTTTTTGTGAGCTAGGGAGACTGAGAAGCAGTTCGCTCAGGTTTGGAAGCTTGACAGTTGTTCAGTATTTTGGCCATAACTTGAGCTATGAAGCTTCTATTTCAAAACATATTTTATCAAAACGTAGACCTTTTCAAGATCTACAACTTTGTAGAAGAAATTGTTTTCTGATTCGGAGTGCAGTTGAGTCGAAAATCCAAAACATAGAGACTATGTTTTTCAAGACAGTTTGGTGTACAACTGCTTGGAGAGAGAGAGAGAGCTTGAGAGAGAGCGGACACATTGTGTTCGGCTACAAGTGTGTAAGTAAGCCCGGCGTTATCCGACATCGACCCGAATTTGGTCTTCTAGCATTGTCTACGGCTATTCCGCTAACCACTCCTGCCATCCGACGACGGAAGACGACACTGACATCATCGATTTGCTGCTCCTCATTGGCATCAATTTTTGATACCGATCCGACTCGGTCTCTACAACTCGACACAAACTTCGAGCACAAGCGGCCATAGCATTGGAACTTCCGCCCGGGGGTGGAAGACAGCTCCGATGGCCATCCTCGTCTTTACAACTTCAACGGTCATCTCCAGTTTTGGCTTCGACGGAACATACCGACAGATACGGCTCTAACGAACCATTCCAGAATGGATTTCTCCCTTGATCGCACACATCTCTTGAAAGGTTTTTCCAATCGATGTGTTTTACCGATCAATGAGGTAGTAGTTGCTAGTTCTTCAGGGGTTTTGCTTACAGGTTGCGAGCAACTTGGGCACTAGAGTGATTTCTTGCACAATTTGGTGCAGTTTCACGCTATGTATGCTTATGTGGATACAGCTTGAGCTAGGTATAGCTCGTAGGAAGAAGATTTACATGTTTACAAGTGTTTTTGAACATGTACACGTACATAGAGTCACTCGGTCAGTTTGCCAAGCTTTTGGCAACGTACGTAGACCATTTGTGGATCTGGTTAGTGAGACACTGTGTGTCTAGTTTTTATGCGATTTGGTTAGATTTTTTGAGTTTTTACTCAGTTTCCAGGGGAAACTCTGCCGAATTTTTCCCAGATTCTCGCCATGGTTTGCACGTATTCACAGTTTGCTCTTTGATGGTGTAGTGGTCGAGTTGACTTCCACTCTGGCAGTTATCTACAGTTTTCTGGCTTGTGGTTTGCGTTGAGTTTTGACTCATTTTGCACAGGAAATTCTGTTCATTTCTCCCCGTCTTCTCGCCATAAAAGTTTGCAGTGTTATGCCATCTTCTACAGTGGTCGATATATTCCCACTTTGACTGTGATCGAGTGCTTATTCTCACTTTGACAAATTTTGACAGGTTTTGTCAGTTTGGACACGGTTTGGTGTTATTGTACCCACTCTCATAGGAGTGAGGATTGTGATTGTGTATGCTTGTGTGGCTACAGATAGACAATCACAGATTTCAGAGGTTTTTGCAGGCAATTTCTCTCGTGGGATGCGTTTTGAGCTAGCTTGTTCTCTACTTGCGTATATGGTTATGCGCTTTACACTCAGTTGAGCAGTTTGTCCCATTTTATGCTTGCAGAGTTTGAAGATTGTGGAGTTGCTTTTAGGCATATGTTAGCGTCAGATTTGATGCGATTGATCATGCTTTTGAGAATTGTGTAGTGGTCGAGCTACCTCCCACTTTGTTGCCAGTTTGGCATGGTTTATGGTTGAGAGTGTACGTGAGGTTTTGCTCAGTTTACAAGGGAGATTCTGTCAGATTTTCCCAAATTATTCGGCATACTTTGGCTCTTAGCCAATCATTTATAGTATACTCGTAGTGGTTACAGGTTTTCTTTGATTTTGCATCATGTTCTCACATCGACGCATATTCCGAGCGTGAGACTACAACATGATGCAGATTACAGGTTTTCACTATTGAGCTACTGGTTGGTTTATGCTTGATTAGCATAGTGGTCAAGTAATCTCCCACTTTGTTGCCAGTTTGGCGTTCACTTATGGCAGCAGACATGTGTGACATTGAGAGACGGAGGTCTTGTTCTTGCCGATACTTGCGTTGTAGGCATTGCGATCACACATAACACATTAGACAGCGTTGTTTCAGATGTATGAGACAACAATGGAGAAGTATGCGAGATGAAAATACGGCTTTGACAGATGCTAGAGAGGCAGTTCCAGTGCCAGTCTATGCTAGTGATTGTGATGTCATGCTTGCCTCGAGTGTACCTCTTGCAGATTTGTCTATGGTTAGCACACTTTCTCCACATTGGTTACTAGATAGCGATGCAGTTTTCCACGTCACACCATGTCGTCAGTGGTTTAGCACATTTTCTAGTGGGAGACTTGGCTGTGTGCACTTGGCCAATGGTTCAGCATTTGACATAGAGGGTGTAGGAGATGTTTGTTTATCTTTGCCCAATGGTGCATCATAGGCACTACAACATGTGCACTATGTTCCTCATCTAAGACAAAGCTTGATCTCAGTGAGATAGTTGGCAGCTTTTGGTTGTCAGGTATTGCTTTGAGATCAGTCTTTCCAGTTGCATTGCGGTTCACTAGTGATTGCCAGAGGAGCCCGCAATGGCCTGGTATATCCTATGCATGTGTTTAAGGTTCGAGATGGCGTAGTCTTGATTTTGTTCCTAGCATGCTTTGAGCGAGAGCCAAGACGTGTCTTTTTTGTGAATGATCTCCATCATGCTCAAGGAGATAGAGAATTTAGCTTTGTAGGACGTGCTAGTAGACTCTATAGAGACAGAGATGGAGTGGTGGTGCTCTAGTGAGACACAACAGGTGTTGTCAGACTTTGTGCAGATAGAGGTAGAGTAGGTATGCTCCCTAGAGACACAGACAGAGCTGACAGATATGGAGTTTTTTTACATGCTCATGTTAGAGGCTGATGAGTTGGTGCCAAGATGCACAATTTTGCTTATGGGTGAGAGGGACGTAGCTTCCCCAGTGTCGGTGTTGACACATCCATACATGATGGATAGTCCTGAGGATGCAATGATTGCAGATAGTGCAGGGGAGGCGAGTATCGCTAGTCTCGCACAGATTTTGTCAGTGTTCGAGCATCTCATGTTTGACTTGTAATTGCCGAGGTCCCGCCTAGCAGCTACAATGGGAGCATTTGTAGCAAGGATTCTCAGCTATACGGTGGCTGACACTAGCATGACTCTTCGTGGAGCTTTGCAGACCATATAGAGTTGTCTACGGTATTTACATGCAGGCTCTAGCGTGGGTATGCACACTAGCCTATCAGTAGAGCCGATACAATTGTGTGTAGATCGACAAAGTGAGCCAGTGGACGTAGGCTCTAGCGTGGGTACGCACATTAGCCTATCACTAGAGCCACTCACACATCAACCAATCAATTTTCAGCCCGAAGGAACCTCAACATTTTTAGTTTTTAGCTCTCAAGATAGCAATCAATTTTTATTTTTCAATCATCGTTGTCATCGATGACATCAAATCAGGCCTTAGCCGCACCGTAGTCATAGACCCCCATAAGTAGCCATAGCATTTTCAGATTTCAGTCCATTAGTCTCGTTGTCCATCCTCGTTTCCACTCTCTTTTGTTTTGGTCATTGCACAATCTCTCATAAATTAGAAACGGGGCTCTCTCTCCCTTTCAATAAAAGGCCTCAAGCATGGATTGAGCACTCATTCTGAGCATACACCATCATTCATTTATGTTGCATCCAAGGGAGGGTGCATCCAAGGAGTACTGGAATGGAGGCAATCTATCCATGTTGAAGCCATGTGACTGCACATGAAGGGTACTAATCTAGTAAGGGCCTCAACCATGAGAGGGGGCAGCAAGCTCGACTTGAATAATCTCATGTGGCATTGAGTCCTTAGCATGAATTATCCGTGAAATCATAGAGATTATAGTCTTCTCCATTTATCTCCATCCATTAGTGTTGCCAAATCTTCCATGGTGTTCCATTAAGAATCCCCAAATTTGAACCCCGTAAAGCATAGATGAAGCCACTAGAGTGTCAAAAAGCCACAACTTTGTTTGAGATTCCTGAAACCAAACCTATGAACACAATGAGTGAGAGAGACACACATAGAGAAATAGAAATAGAGTCAACATAGCATGTCGGGTCCCAACCACCCTCAAGGGCCCCCTTGCTCTGTTGTAGATGTAGATGACGTCTAGAATCTAAAATTGCGGGGATACTGCTGCTAAACTATGCCCACAACGAGGCTAGGGCTGAGTTCTAAAAATGTTAGTACTAGGGCTGAAAATGTTGATGGCTGAGTCCAAAAACACTGATGTTGAGTCCCAAAAACACTGGGGATGATTGAGAGAAATAATTGGATATGTTGCGTTACTGTGAGTACTATGAGTACTCGACTTGTTCTTTAGCTTCCTCTACCTCTTCTCCAGCTCGTCAAGAAGAAACTCCAAGTACTCTATCGAATCCATGAACACCATGTGGTCTGTTCTCTATGAAGCCCCCTCTGACCTCTTTGCTAGATTGCCGATCCTGAATAGATATAGTGTCCTCTATGAAGATCACCTCCATGCCAAGCTTGCACACCTCATGCATAGACATAAGATGAAAACCCAGCTTTGGATCATAAAGCACCTTAGAGATACACATACCACCTCTATCGTAGGGAATGAGCTCATTCCCTCGCTGTGAATGGGAATTTCAAATTTGTCTCCAGTGAAGATGGTACCACAATGTCATCAAATGTTGGACAAAAGATCCTTCAAAGGTGTCATGTATTGTGAGGAACCACTATCAAGGATTTAATCACAATCATCTCAATTGCTCCTGTCAAGTCCTTTGGCTTTTGATCTCGTATCTATTGCGATAGATCTCCTCGATGTCAAGACCCAAGCCAAACCCACTCCTATACACATAATGGGTGAACATCAATATCACCTTCCAATCATAGAGCCAATAAGGGCTCACTCCAAGCATGGGGGCTGTAGCTAGTGGGATAGCCTCTATTGCAAGGGCTCGTGTCCCATACCACAGAGCCTACACCAATATGGGTGTGCGGGTAGAGCCACCAAGGGTGTAGAGTCCAAGTGTAGTGATCACACAAGAGGATCACAAATAAGACTCGAGTCCTACTTATAGGAGTTCATAACCAAAGGGCTATGTTCACACTAGCCAGACATACTGTAGAAACCCATCCTAATTTTTGCAGATGTAATGCTTCTTCCCTTATTTTTATTTTTTGTCCTCAACATTATTCTTTGCTATAAAATCTTGCACACATGGCATGATGCAAGACAAACTCACTCCTAGATATGTAATGGGCAAAGACAAGGCTCACCTCCCAACCATAGAGCCAATATAGGCTTGCCTCCGATCTTAGGGGCGTGGAGCCAGTGGGCTAGCCTCTACTACAAGGGCCAGTGTCCCATACCATCAAACCCACACTAGTACAAGTGTATAGGTAGAGCCGCCAAGGGTTTAGAGTCCAAGTGTGGTGATCACACAAGACAATCGCAAATGAGACTCAAGTCCTACTTATAGTATTCATAACCAAAGGGCCAAGTTCACACTGGTCGAACATACTACATGCACCCATCCTGGTGTCTGGAGACATAATGCATCTTCCCTTATTTTGAATTTCTAACCTCAACAATATTCTTGGTTATATAATCTTGCACACATGGCATGATGCAAGCCGAACTCACTCCTAGACACATAATGGGTGGACATCAGGCTCCCCTCCCAACCATAGAGCCAATACGGGCTCACTCCCGAGCCTAGGGGCCTGGAGCCAATGGGGTAGCCTCTGTTGCAAGGGTCGGTGTCTCATACCACCAAGCCCACACAAGTATGGGTGTGCACGCAAAGATGCCAAGGGTGTAGAGTCCAAGTGTGATGATCACACAAGACGATTGCAAATGAGACTCAAGTCCAACTTATCGAAGTTCGTAACCAAAGGGCCAGGGTCACAATGACTAGACATATTATTGCAAGCACCCATCCTGATGTCTGAGACATAACGCCTCGGGGGGTTCACCATTCAGTACCCCCCTATATGATGTGCGTTCATGGGGTATTTGAAAAACCCCTCTTTTAACATGTCAGAATGAACAAAATGACCCCTTATTTTAGGAAATTTTTCCAAAATTGAATATTAAAACCCCTTATTTTAATGTATCTCTGTTAAATTGCCTAAAATTTTTGTATTTTAAAACCCCTCCTTTCGAACTCACGTTATACATTAACATGATTACATAGTGCACCCCCCGAGAATAATGCTTCTTCCATTCTTTTGAATTGTTTTCCTTAACAATATTTCTCCGTTATAAAATCCTACACACATGGCATGATGCAAGTCAAACTCAATCCTAAACATGTATTAGGCAGACATCAGGCTCACCTCCCAACCATAGAGCCAATACGGGCTCACACCTTAGCCTGGGAGCTTGCAGCGACTGGGCTAACCTCTGTAGCAAGGGCCGATGTCCCATACCACCAAGCCCACACCAGTACGGGTGTGCGGGCAGAGCCGCCAATCCAAGGGTGGTGATCACACAATACAATCGCAAATGAGACTCAAGTCCTACTTATAGGAGTTCATAACTAAAGGGCCAGGTTCACACTAGCCAGACATACTGTAGGTACCCATCTTGATGTCTAGGGACAATAATGCTTCTTTCCTTATTTTGAATTGTTGTACTCAATAATATTATCGGTTATAAAATCCTGTATACATGGCATGACACAAGCCAAACTCGCTCCTAGACACGTAATGGGCGGACATCAGACTCACCTGTTAACCATAGAGCCAATACGAGATTACCCCCGAGCCTAGGGGGCTGTAGCTAGTGGGATAGCCTCAGCCACAAGGGCCGGTGTCCCATACCACCAAGCCCACACCAGTTTGGGTGTGCGGGTAGAGCCGCCAAGGGTGTAGAGTCCAAGTGTGGTGATCACACAAGACGATCGCAAATGAGACTCGAGTCCTACTTATAGGAGTTCATAATCAAAGGGCCAGGTTCACACCAGTCTGACATACTGAAGGCACCCATCCTGATAATTAGGGATGTAACGCTTGTTCCCTTATTTTGAATTGTTGTCCTCAACAATATTCTCGTTTATAAAATCTTGCACACATGGCATGACGCAAGCCGAACTCATTCCCAGACACGTAATGGGCGGACAACAGGCTCATCTCTTAACCATAGAGCCAATGCGGGATCGCCCCCAAGCCTGGGGGAGTGCAGCCCATGAGCTAGTCTTTGTCGTCACAAGGGCCGGTGCCCCAAGTAGAGACATCACAAGGGTGTGGAGTCCAAATGTGGTGATCACACAAGAGAATTGCAAATGAGACTCAAGTCCTACTTATAGGACGTCATAACCAAAGGGCCAGGGTCACACTGACAGGACATATTGCATGCACCCATCCTTATGCCTGGGGACATAACACTTCTCCCCTTATTTTGAATTGTTGTCCTCAACAATGCTCATGGTTAAAAAATTGGTAAAATTGTGCACACATGGCATCCCACAAGTCGAATTCACTCCTAGGCACGTAATGGGTGGACATCAGGCTCACCTCCCAACCATAGAGCCAATATGGGCTCACACCGAAGCCCGAGGGCCTACAGCCAGTGGGCTAGCCTCTATCGCAAGGGCCGATGTCCCATAAAAAGGGGAGAAAGCATGAGAGAACAAATAAAAATAAAATAGATAAAAATATGTACTACCAGATTCTATTCGATTAAAAACAAAATTAGGGGAGTTTGTTCTTACTGATTCAGGGTTTGGGTACTCAGAATTGTTGTCCTCAACAATGCTCATGGTTAAAAAATTGAGAAAATTGTGCACACATGGCATCCCACAAGCCGAATTCACTCCTAGGCACGTAATGGGTGGACATCAGGCTCACCTCCCAACCATAGAGCCAATATGGGCTCACACCCAAGCCCGAGGGCCTACAGCCAGTGGGCTAGCCTCTATCGCAAGGGCCGATGTCCCATAAAAAGGGGAGAAAGCATGAGAGAACAAATAAAAATAAAATAGATAAAAATATGTACTACCAGATTCTATTCGATTAAAAACAAAATTAGGGGAGTTTGTTCTTATTGATTCAGGGTTTGGGTACTCATTGTTTTCAATGGATTAGAGTGCTCATTCTCTTTTGTAGTACTCTATTCTTTAGGGTTCAGTCAAACTTGAGAAGAGGTCAATGATCAATTTGATCTCTTCATTGTCCTTCATTGCTTCTTGAAGCTCTTCAATTGTCAAGTTTGCATCAAGAGAGAGAGTGTCTCACAAACCAATCGAGGATGGATTAGGCTTGCATGAAGGCTCAATGTCTAACTCTAAGGCTAGATCTTTCGTTTCATCATCCATTGCATCGATGTCATTCTCTTCTTTGTTAGAGTAGTCATCATGTGCTAATGTTGTTAGGAGATGGGAATTTCAAACAACTTTGTAAATATACATTCATAGAAGAATTAAAACTTTTTTATTACATCCAAATCCAATCTCTTGATGCTCATAATTCCATCTCTGATACGTTTAGGTATCCATAAAGAATGGATGGAGGTTCAGTCTTGGTAGAGTTTCCAGCTTTTTGCCTTATTTCGAGGTTGCAAACTTCCTTGTACTCTTCAACAAATATTTTCATACATTGTGAGTTGTAAATAACAAACCTGGATTTGTTCAAGCGTGCTGCAGCTGTGAGCTTGTGGGTAATTCCCTTGCCACATAACACCTCATTTGACAATGTAGGAGACTCTTTCATTGTCCATCTCCGAGAAGCAGCTATGTCAACACGCACAAGGTTCTCTAAAAGGTAATACATGCAGTCTCCAAGCACCCATCCCTCGACCATTGAACAATCTGGTCGTGCTCTTTCGTGAACAAGCCTCTTTAAAACTCCCATAAATCTTTCAACCCACAACATCCAACGAGTGCTAAGAACACGCGCAATCTCTATCTCATCCAGGATATGAATGAGTACGTGGACTTGGATATCAAAAAAGGACATCATTAACTCTTTCTCTTCCAAACAAAGGAGCTCAATGCATTTCCTTTTATTTTTGGTATTGACCTTGTATCAATCTTCTTAGACGTGATCCACCTATAAAAAAGTAGAATAATAATGTGTGAAATGTTTATTAAAAGTACATATACAAACATCTGCAAGCTATACACATACCTTGTTGTCTTCCCTAAACAATAGAAAACATCTCGGATACTACTTGTTAAGACACCATCAAGAACAAGGGGGAGTTTTAGTATCTCTTAGTTGGAGGAAGGAGTTGTTATGATTAAAACAATAATGGGTTACCTTGATGAAATAATACCAATCATGTGTCTTCAAGTTTGAAAGACTCGTGTAATCCATAGTGAATATATTCCTCAATAGGACACCATATCACGTGGGTGTGCAGATAGATTGTATTCTTTGATTAATCGTTTCAAACTCTTTATAGATAAGCACCCATGGTTTAGATGCATATTCTTTTTGACTCCTTGCTTCATCAATATGGGGCCACAAGTTGTGTTTGTAATTCTATTCTTTTAAATTGTTTTGAGCTGCTTTCATGTCTTTCAAACCAATAAGATGATTCCACAAAGATTGGCCTACATTTTTAAATATATGCATAGGATCAAGAAGATCATCAATCTTTAAATCCTTCCAAGACTCCAAAGAAAACCATACAAGGATAGAGGGAGTTTGAGAGGGTCATGCTTGAGATCGTTCATCATCTCTGTCGCTTGTAAGCTCTCACTCTAGAACAATAATGGGCCCTTCAGTCCACTTTAAATATATATCTGCAGGTATCATTAGGAAATTTTGGAGGTCATTTGGAGGGCCTTATTGAAGAGAGAGAAAAGAAGGCGTAGCCAATGAGCAGCAACCTTACGTAACGTAGAAATACATGGAAAGCAACACAAAAATGAAAGAAAACATTTTAAAATACTGAGTTTTGTCCCATTTTCGTAAGGTAACTTCGTGCTTTCACAAAGTAGGGCCCACTGCCAGTAGCCGTCAAGTTCATGACACCTGACTACTGATTGATAGCTAGCTCTCTCCCTTCATTAAAAGATATCCACTACCTTTATGAAAGTCTTTCAAACCTCATTCTCCCTCCATTTGTTACCATATACATGTGGTAGTGATGTGTGTGAACACACTAGGACCACTGGGGCATTTTTCCCCTCTTTAGGAGGTTTTTTCCCCTGTGCATTGTATATACGCCCATCACTCTAGGGCTATCTATCTTTCCATTGCACACTAAGTAATACACTCTCTATTGTGTGCCTTGAGCTTCCTTCATCTTCTCCAAGCTGTGTGCGTTTCTCTGCAACCCTAATTCCAACAATTGGTATGAGAGCAGGTTGCATCCTCCCGGGCTTAGTCGCCAGCTACTCCAGTACACTCCTGCTCACTTTCTTCTATTTCAGTGAGCTTTGGCGAGCGTTCGCAGGTTGACAAATATTTTGGGCTAGCTCGTAGAGCTTGGTCTGCTCAGATTTTTGATTTGGGCTCATTTCGACCTCCGTTTCCACTACAGGCCGTACTGCACAGGCTATTTCGTCATTTTGTGCAAAATTTCTGTCAGTGCCATTTTCTGCATAACAGGTGTCTTATAGTCTTCTACGGTTTGTGCTATATAGCACGTGTTGTTCCCGCTCCGTTTCTCCTATTTTCGGGCAGTTTTCACATCAGGTGCATCATTTAACATGGCTGACAACAACAACACAGATGTGTTCAAGATGTTTGCTGTTGAGGACAGGTTGGATGGGGACAACTACCCTATGTGGGCTTATATGATGCAACATGTTCTTGTGTCAAAGGGCGTCTGGAACATTGTGCAGGGCATTGATGTACGTCCTGGTTCTGAGGATGTAGGCGATGTTGAGGATGTTGCAGGTCTTGCTCCAAGGATTGCTGTTGTTAGAGTTGTTTTGCCTACAGCAGAACAAGCTCGTTGGGATGTAAAGGATGCACAGGCTCATGCATTGATTGTGTTGTCTGTGAAGCGCACCATTGTTCCTCACATCCGTTCAAGAAAAATCTACAAAATAGGCTTGGGATATTCTAGCATGTCTTTATGCAAGCCGCAATGAGGCTAAAATTGCTTTGCTAAGTAAAGAGCTGGAGTCGAAGATTATGCATGAGGAAGATGATATGGACACTTTCCTTGCTAGTGCCAAGGATATCAATGAGCAACTTATTTCTACAGGTGAAGTCATTTCAGACAGTTCCCTTGTGCAGACTGTTCTTGATGCCTAACCAGATTCCTACCAGACTTTTGCTAGTACTTGGAGACCGATGACACAAGGAAATTCTGCAGTTGTCAAGTTTGATGCATTATGCACATTGCTGTTGCAAGAGTCACTTTGTAGAAAAAACAGGACTAGGCAGCGTGCAATTGAACAGGATTTTATTGCTTCTCAAAGAAAGGGTGGTAACAGTAATGCAGCCATTTCTTATGGTTCTACTGCGAGTGGAAAAAATTATGTTCCTAATGCTTCTGCTGGCAGCAATTCGTCTAGAAATTTTGGTGATAAGGGCAAAAGCAAGATGCGTTGCCATTATTGTAAAGCTAATGATCACTTGATCCAATCGTGTTCTAAGTTGAAGGCCAAAGAGGCTAAGAAGAAAGAGGGTGGTTCTACTGCAAATGATGGTTCCACTACAAATGCAGCCATTGTTGAGTCTTCTGTGAAAGGAGACTGTAATGCTGATGTTGATGCGGAATGGGCTTTTAGTGCAGAGTGCACTTACAATCCTGTTGTCCATGATGCATGCTTGTCAGTTGCTGCAAATTCACATGTCTCGTATTTCCACAGTGGTGCTACAAAGCACATTACCTCACATCGTGAATTTTTTACCTCTCTCGAGTCTGTCCCTCATGGGAATTCAGTCACTTGTGCCAACAATGCCTCTTATCCAGTTCAGGGAGTTGGAAAGATTGTGCTTACTGCTGCTAATGGCAGTTCTTTCACACTTGTTGATGCACTTTATGTACCTGGAATCAAGAAGAATCTCTAGTCTGTATCCGCACTTGCTAGACTTGGACTTGTAGTCAAATTTGTGGATGACAGATGTACAGTTCATGATCTCAGTTTTGGTGATGAAATTGCTGCATCTGGTCTTTTGTGCTGTGGGCTGTATAAGCTCACTTTGTATGACAAGTGTGGACAAAATTTTGCAAATGCTGTTGCAGATTCAAGGGCTATTTCAGATGCAAAACTTTGGCATGCACATTTTGGTCATCTGAATTTTGCCAGTTTGCTGCATTTGCAGAAATCTGATATGGTTGCTTCTTTGCCGCCTCTTGAAGCACCTGTCAACATGTTTGTGAAGGCTGTATTTTGGGTAAGATGCAACGTTCTAAGTTTCCAAAGGATGGTTCAGTTTGGGCCACATGCAGGGTACAGCTTGTGCATAGTGATGTTTGTGGGCCCATGCAAACTCCGTCCTTGGGCAATTACCTATACTTTGTGACTTTCATTGATGATTACTCCAGGAATGCATGGGTATTTCTGCTTAAAGCGAAGTCCGAAGTTTTTATGTGCTTCAAACAATTTCTGGCTATGGATGAAAATGTCTCGAAATGTCTATGGGAACCCTCCATTCTGATCGAGGGGGGGAGTATATGTCTCATGAATTTAATGCATTTCTGGCTAGTCATGGGATAAAACACCAATGTACAATGCCTTATACACCTGAGCAAAATGGTGTTGCTGAGAGGAAAAACGGGTCACTTACGGAAATGGCACGATGTATGGTCAACAGTCAAGCTTTGCATCATTCTTTTTGGCTTGAGGCCATCAGGTTTACCACTTATGTACTTAATAGGTGTCCTACAAAAGCTTTGCAGTCTATTACTTCATATTAAGCATGGCATGATAGAAAGCCTTCTATTGAGCACATGCGTGTTTTTGGCTGTTTGGCATATGCTTTGGTGCCACAAACACAGCGCAGAAAACTCGATGGTAAGGCTGTCAAATGTATTTTTGTTGGTTATAGTGCTGAAAGCAAAGGTTACAGGTTGTATCATCCGCAAACAAAACGTATTCTGGTTTCACGGGATATAGTGTTTGGGGAAGATTCTATTCAGCCCTTGCTGTCATGTACTAGAGACAGTAATGTAAGCTCACAGGACATTTATGACACTTTGTTGCCTCTTTTTAGTGGTGGAAATACGAATGTAAATTCCAATGAGGCAAATGTACAGCCTATGGGGGTTTCTGAAAATGTTACAGATCAGCCTATTACTGATACAGATGTACATGATGTACTTGATGAGGAAAGGGCTGAAAATGAGCAGGCTAGAGGTATGCCAAAATGGCCGGTGCACACTTTGCGTGATAGTAAATTGGATGCACCTTTGTCTAGTTGTACTCGTTCAAGCTCTCGCCATGCATCTTATGCATCAGATTGTTATGCTTTGGCTCTGTCTAGTTTACATGATGTTGAGGAGCCTCTGTCTTTTGATGAAGCACAGAATTCAGAAAATTGGATGGCTGCCATGCAATCAGAATATGATGCACTTATAGAAAATGACACATGGACTTTATGTGATTTGCCTCCTGGCAAAAAGGCCATTGGTACGAAGCGGGTTTACAAGTTGAAACGCAAGCCAGATGGTGAGATTGATCGCCATAAGGCTCGACTTGTTGCAAAGGGTTATGCATAGCAAAAAGGTATTGATTATGAAGAGACTTTTGCTCCCACTTGTTGCAT
This sequence comes from Adiantum capillus-veneris, assembly GCF_014529385.1. Lineage (NCBI taxonomy): Eukaryota > Viridiplantae > Streptophyta > Polypodiopsida > Polypodiales > Pteridaceae > Adiantum > Adiantum capillus-veneris. Next base: position 24,065,530 of record NC_140954.1, on the reverse strand, counting down.
GACTACTGTGCGTTTTCTATCTGCTTTGGTAGGTCATTTTGGTTGGGATGTACATCAATCAAACATTGTTACTGCTTTCTTGCATGGTGACATATTTGAGGAAGTTTATGTAACGCAGCCTCGCGGTTTTGTCATAAAAGGACAAGAGGACAAAGTGTGAAAATGTAAGAAGGCTTTGTATGGGTTGAAGCAATCTCCTCGTGCTTGGTATGAGAAAGCTGACACTCATTTGGTTAAACGAGGCTTTCGTAATAGTCCAACAGAAAGCACATTGTATGTAAAGCGTGAGGTGATGTACTTCTCATTGTGGTTCTTAATGTTGATGGTTTGCTGATCACTGGACCAAATGAGAGACATATTGCTGAATTTAAGACTGATTTGAATGCTACTTTCAAGATGAAAGATTTGGGGCTGTTGCATCATTACTTGGGTATACAGTTTAAGCAGTGTGATGGTGGTATTGCCTTGTATCAGAAAAGTTACATTGAGACATTGCTATGTAAGTTTGGACTTGAGGATTGAAAACCTATTGCCACTCCCATGGAAACATGTTTGAAGTTGAGTCTACATGATGCTGGCAATCTGCTGATGTCACTCTTTACCAAACTACTGTTGGCTGCCTTATTTATGTATGCAACACGAGGCCAGATATTCAGTTTGCAGTCTCACAGGTTAGCAGATTCATGCATAGCCCAGGGTCTAAGCATTGGCAGGCTGTCAAGAGGATTTTCCGCTACCTTAGTGGCACTTTACACCTTGGCTTGTTTTATCCCAATGGGGGATCATTGCCGCCAGACTTACATGCTTTTCGGACTTAGATTGGGCTAGTTGTTTTGACACACGAGTGTCCACAAGTGGTTTTTGTTTCATGCTTGGCAGTTCATGTATATCATGGTTGAAATGAGCAAGAAGCAACCTACTGTGGCCACTTTGGGTTGTAAGGCTGAGTACAGGGTAGTCTTCAAAGCTACGGTTGAGTGTGTATGGCTCAGACGCCTTATGGCTGATTTGGGTGTTGGTCAGGAAACTGCCAACACTATCTACACTGACAGTCAGAGTGCATTGGTAGTTGCAAGGATTCAGTTTTTCATGCTCGGACAAAGCACATTGAGGTGCATTACCACTATGTCAGGGAGAGGCTCTTAGCAGGAGAGATCAGCTTGGCTTATGTGCCAACACAGGACAACCTTGCAGATCTTTTCACAAAGGCATTGTCTCGTGAGAAGCTTGAAGCATTCCGCAAAGCTTTGGGCTTACTCCCCTTTGTGGACTGATCATGTCCTCAGGGCATGGCACTTCCCTTTACTCATGTGCCAGCTCTCGTTCACCGCATCACTCCAAGGGGGATTTGTTACCATATACATGTGGTAGTGATGTGTGTGAACACACTAGGACCACCGGGGCATTTTTTCCCTCTTTAGGAGGTTTTTTCCCCCGTGCATTGTATATACGCCCATCACTCTAGGTCTATCTATCTTTCCATTGCACACTAAGTAATACACTCTCTATTGTGTGCCTTGAGCTTCCTTCATCTTCTCCAAGCTATGTGCGTTTCTCTGCAACCCTAATTCCAACACATTTTACCTATGGCTTCGTCTTCTACTCGCCCAAGAAGTTCTAGAGTTGCTCTACACTGTCGCCAACCAGCCTCACCATTAGTGTGCCAAGAACACCATGTAGTAACATAAGCACTATCTCAATCTCAAACTCTCTCACTATAGATAATAGGTGGCAAGAGCAGAGGATAAGCAAAGGTTCTTGGGTTCCTATGCAGCCAAGCAGGAGAAAAAGCTCGAAAGCAACAAACATATTTCATTTTGCATGGAAAGCAAGAGTTTTGGATTTCAAAGTCGAGGTCGGTAAGAAGACTGTGAAAGAATTCTTTGTTCAACATGTTTTCACTCACTCCGATGTGATTGCTAATGGCGGCGATGTCTCCATGGTTCATAATCCACGGTGCAACTGTAAGTTAATTATTTAGCACTCCTCATGTTAACTTAATTTCAAATGAGAATCTGTTTTTTTTCTTCTTATATCACAGGTATATAATTAGGTTATACAGATGTTTGTATTTATTTCTATTCTATTACATTCACACATGTTTATCCTTTGTCATATAAGGAATGGGAGCCACTGGAGTGCATTATAGGTTTCATCTCTGTGACCCATGCTCATATTGGAGTCTTGCAATATGCTGGCAAAACTAGCAAAAGCCTGGCAAACGAGGGTATTTTCTTCTATGACCATTTCTACCAACTCAATCAAAGGAATCAGAGAGGAGTGTTGGTGAAGGTTCCACTACCAACCAGCTAGAACTCTGTGGATTGGCTCGTTCCCGACACAACAATGAGTGAGGCATTGAGGAGCAGGCTCTATAGGGATGTTCAGAGGTCTCTCCAAAACTCTGTACCCACTAAATTGGTGAAACTTGCAAATTTTTGTCCTATTGGTCTCTGTGTTGAGTTATTTCATACCTACAAAGTACATGTTGCTAAAACAATGCTGCTCTTCAAATCATTTGATTCCCTCTTGTGTGATACGATTCTTGATCGAGGGTGGTATGTGAAAGAAACAGATATTGGCATATGTTGCGGGATTGCTCTTGACACTTTCATTGTCAAGTATATGCTTGCGATAGAGACATTAATAATATCCTTTTGGTACAAGCGTTCTCACATTGTTGAAGGTTGCTATGTGCTTATGGATCAAGAGGCAGCAAGTTTGGAAAGCAATGCTATCATAGACGTGGAAGTGGGGGACAAAGACCTAAATCTTATGACAGTAATTACAATAAGGCAGCAATGCAATCTTTTGCAACTTTGACATGACATAGTGGAGGAGGCTGCCGACATTGACTCCGTAAACTTTTCTTTCTTGCTGAACGGACGAAGAGTAATGCAACGAAGGGAGAAGCATTTTTCTGTGGAGATCTCTCTGGCCGTATTCAAATTGTGCCCATGTAATCATCCCTGAATGGCTTCAACAAAATGTAACATTTTTGACTAGTTTAATCTTAATATCAAGTGTTTGCTCAAGGCTCTCTCTCTCCCTCTCTCTCTCTCTCTCTCTCTCTCTCTCTCTCTCTCTCTCTCTCTCTCTCTCTCTCTCTCTCTCTCTCTCTCAGAGTATTCGAAACAGATAGACATTTAGACAGTATCAATCTAAGGTATAATCAATGAATTACTAAGTACATTTGTAAGTACAAATTCTGATGTGCTCAATGGGCTTAAGTACGTTGCTTGCAGATATGGGACCAAAATGTCCTTTAGGTAAAAATCGTGAAGATGCCCTTCAAACGAAGGTGGGGATATACTAGTGCCGGATGGATTAAGTAAACCCTTATGTGGTGTGTCATCAATCAGCAAAGTGTTGAAAGCATCATAAGGTACATTGATCTACTCAAAGGGCTTGTAAAAAAGTGTTACATTAGGTTTAGTTGGGTGGAAATGTCCCACCATGGTATTACAATTTCTTTGACTATACACAAAATAAAAGGCCGATCGCTCGCTAAATTTCAGCCAAATTACAAACTATGGAAACAAGGGGATTCAGGTTATGGGCCTGCATTGAAGACCAGATAGCCACCCTAAACCTTGAAATCAAAAAATTCAAAAATTCCTTTGTGCCTGATCGAATTAATACTCTGACATTTCCCAAGCAGAAACTACGTATATCGGAGAACTCTATATGTCCACTGTATGGTTGTCGTAGGAGTAGCAATCCATTGAGATCCAAGATAATCAGTCTCTGCGATCATTGTGTGCATACCTATAAGTAGTTAGAAACAAAAAGAATTAATTATTTAAGTACAATGGATATTACCGGAACAACCATATCTACTTGAAGCAAGAGTCCATACTGGTCATTTCTAATGTTGACATTTTGTGGTTGAGTGTCGATGTTTCCTTGTGTATTGCCAAGGGTATCCACCTCTTGTGCTTGTGCAGTACATGACTCTTGTGTTTCCATGGCCGAATGGTTAACCTATTCTGTGTTCTGTTCCTCGCCTTGATTTGCAATATTGGCCTCCTCCCCTAGCACTCCCTTATTCTCCTTTGCTTCGCCTAGAACCTCTGTTGCATTCTTTGTCTCCGAGGAGCATTTTACATGTGTATTGTCAGGGGCTTGGTCTACTTCACATTGCTCAACCCCAACTTCGGATTCAAACGCTCCAACTGTGAATTTTACCGGTGTCTTTTCTTCTAATATGGGCTCAGTTTGAGGAATTTGGTTTAAGGTGTTGGAAACTGGCCTGACTACCTCTTCACTGGTCATTGTTGTTAAAGCTACAATATGGTCGTCGACAAAACTGTCCTTTGCATCTAAAATTCTTGGGGTTGAAAGAGATAGTAGATGTTGAATCATTGAAGCGCGGTACCTTTGTAAATATTCTAATGTATAATTTTCCAGAGCATTCTGCAAAATAAGGTTAACTTGTGGTCAATACTTTAATTAATAGCACTAATGTTGGATGATACCATTACAAGGAAATACCTTTGACATAAATGGATGAAGAGCAAAAAAACTCTAGAGTATATACTCTGCATGGAGAAGACATCTCCAACCGGCAGGAATTTGGATATGTCTGATTAGGGACTCTGACATCTTTAAAGGTAGACTTGTACAGTTCATGATTTCCACAGAGTTTTCCATAGACATGAACTAATATTTTTATACATCTGTAAGCAGTTAAGGTTATTTATTATTAACAATATTCAGGTCATCAACCATTCCCCAAATAAAGGTTTTACCAACACTTACACTCTTATCTCTAAATGTGTTGCTTGTATGGAGTTGATAGTCCATACCACTTGCTTGTCCAATTCTATACATACAAGGCTCCAATAATTTGTTGATTCGTATGGAAACACCAATGTTGTCACCTGGAGCATTGGATAGTGTATAAACCATCTCTCCAATGTGCCATGTGGGGTGTTTTTTATTCGGAGTGGCACAGACATTTGTGGATCTAAAATATAAATTTCATTTTGGGTTTCTTGAGGGAGCTGACTCTTTATTAAGCTACAATCACAAACAAGGATTTAATTAGAGGCCAAGTACCAACAAAGAAAGATCTTAAAGGTAGAGATGAGCACTTACTTTAGGCATACATAATTAATAGAGTCGCTAATTTGTGCATTTGGATCTTTCAATATCCCAATATCAACACAGTCCAGTGCTAATTGCCTACTGCCATTAGCAAGGGGAATGCTTGCTAACAGTCCCTCTGTCATGGAGTGTAATACATCATTGTTTCTTTCATTTAGCTCTATGGTAACTTGCCCATAAGTTCTCCTCTGGGCCTCTTCATCAGCTCCAGCAGACTGTATACTCTTTAACTTCTCTGCTTCAGAGTGCCATCTTTCTTCTTGCTCAACTCTGGCTCTTGTGTTCACCTCATGGGTAACCTCATGAATCTTAACCCCTTGAGCTCGGTGGCCTGGTGGTATTAGCAGTATATCTTTCATTTTGGGATCAATAAACTCATTAGGGATAAGGAGCTTATTGTTTCTCCAATGCACTCTCTTAAGAGTCTCACTATCCTTGTACATTATTGTCAAACGATGAGCATGAGCAGCAACAATAGTAATATCATTAAAATACTCCAAAAGAAAATCTTTTGCTGCTTCTTGAAGACACAACAGGGCAACTGCCTTCCACCTCATTGTACCAGCACATGCTTCCTTACAGATTTGTCTCACTGCTCTTTGAAAAGGAAGTTTAGGGACACACAACTCAATACATTTCTGAGCTTTCCTGATCTCCCTAAATAAACCCATGTTTCTTTGAATATTCTTTATTCTTGGGCCCTTCAATATCTTCATTGGTTTACATGAAGTTTTCTTCTTACTAGCAGACCTTCCACATGCTTTCTTTGCAAGCCTTCGTCCTTTCCCTGCCTTCCTTGCTATCGCCTTGGTTCTTGCCATTACACTGAAAGAGAAAAATGCAAAGAATCTCTCTCTCTCTCTCTCTCTCTCTCTCTCTCTCTCTCTCTCTCTCTCTCTCTCTCTCTCTCTCTCTCTCTCTCTCTCTCTCTCTCTCTCTCTCTCTCTCTCTCTCTCTCTCTCTCTCTCTCTCTCTCTCTCTCTCTCTCTCTAATCCCTATCTCTCTCCCACTTTTTCTGGGATCACGGCGCGCGGGCTCAGATTTGACATGGGCTAATAGCCTACTGCACGTCGTGATCCACAAGGGGAATTCTCTCTCTCCTTATCTCTCTCTCTCTCTCTCTCATTCTCTCTCACTCTCTCATTCTGTCTCTCTCTCTCACTCTTTCTCTCTAACCCTCTCTCGCTCTCTCCTTATCTCTCTCTCTCTCTCTCTCTCTCTCTCTCTCTCTCTCTCTCTCTCTCTCTCTCTCTCTCTCTCTCTCTCTCTCTCTCTCTCTCTCTCTCTCTCTCTCTCTCTCTCTCTCTCTCTCTCTCTCTCTCTCTCTCTCTCTCTCTCCCCCCCCCCCCCTCCCACCACTGGTCTCCCTCCCTCCCACCACCGCGTTTTTTGTGGATCACAGCGTGCGGGTTCATCTTTAAGCCAGGCTTCTAGCTGTCCGCGCGTCGTGATCCACAAGAGGATTGAAATACATTTGTAGGATACTTTCTCTCTCTCTCTCTCTCTCTCTCTCTCTCTCTCTCTCTCTCTCTCTCTCTCTCTCTCTCTCTCTCTCTCTCTCTCTCTCTCTCTCTCTCTCTCCCCCCCCCCCCCACCACTGGTCTCCCTCCCTCCCACCACCGCGTTTTTTGTGGATCACAGCGTGCGGGTTCATCTTTAAGCCAGGCTTCTAGCTGTCCGCGCGTCGTGATCCACAAGAGGATTGAAATACATTTGTAGGATACTTTCTCTCTCTCTCTCTCTCTCTCTCTCTCTCTCTCTCTCTCTCTCTCTCTCTCTCTCTCTCTCTCTCTCTCTCTCTCTCTCTCTCTCTCTCTCTCTCTCTCTCTCTCTCTCTCTCTCTCTCCCACCACCGCGTTTTTTGTGGATTACAGCGCACGGGTTCATCTTTAAGCCAGGCTTCTAGCTGTCCGCGCGTCGTGATCCACAAGAGGATTGAAATACATTTGTAGGATACTTTCTCTCTCTCTCTCTCTCTCTCTCTCTCTCTCTCTCTCTCTCTCTCTCTCTCTCTCTCTCTCTCTCTCTCTCTCTCTCTCTCTTACTCTCCCTCTCTCTCTTTGTATGGATCACGGCATGCGTACACAAATGCAAGCAAAGAGAACACTCTACAGCGCGCCGTGATCCACTTTTTGAAATCCCTCTCTTTGTCTTTCTCTGTTTCTGCCTCTTCTTCTTTCAAACCAAGAAAAATTTCAAAAATACTATCTCTAACAGTCTCCCCATTGATCTCTCTCAGTCTTTAGCTTCCAAACCTAACAGACTATCAACAAATATAGCTCTCTCTCACTCTCTCTCTCTCTCTCTCTCTCTCTCTCTCTCTCTCTCTCTCTCTCTCTCTCTCTCTCTCTCTCTCTCTCTCTCTCTATCTATCTCAGTTTTTATCTCTTTTTGGCTCTTCATCTACAAAAATCACCATGGAAATACCTTTCTATGAGGAATTCAAATGGACGGAAACACGTGTAGGAGCCTTGCGACTTGGTTGCAGAGGATATCTCGGCCGTAGGTGTCTCTCTGTCTCTTTCTATCGCTTGCAGAGGTTGACTTTTCAACTAGCTATCTCCTTCTCCTTCTCGCAGAGGTCGTCTATGCAGGATTTTTCTCTCTCTCCCTCTCACGTTGTTTTGGTAAAAATCACTTTATTGGTCGTACCGCCCATTAAATGCATGTCCTTGTAACACGCATTCAATACATGCGGCTCGCATCGTTAAAAAATGCAACGGTAATATCTATTATTGCATGCAAAAGGGGAGAGGAGAGAGAGAGAGAGAGAGAGAGAGAGAGAGAGAGAGAGAGAGAGAGGGAGATAGAGAGAAGGAGGGAGAGAAAGAGAGATTAACTGGTGTGCACAAGCTTATTACAGACCTTGAAAGAGATGGATATAAAGCTTTGAGAGACAGAGAGAGAAAGTGAGGAAGGGGAAAAGAGTCACCTAAGAAGGCTTCTACCTCCTTCAAAGTGCAGAAATTAGAAGCTTGAAGACTCCAAACTACATTCCCAGTCCAAAACCTCTACTCCAACAACAATGTCTAGTCCTGGAAAAGGTAAAGCAAATCCCTTCTGTTTTACTATGTCCTTAGTTTAGTTGTGTTCTGTAAGTGTGCTTCAAAATGTAAAAGATCATTTGACCTTTCAAATTTCATAATTGGATCACGGCGCACCAGTTACGTTATAAAGATGAGTTTACATACTCCGCGCGCCGTTATCCACTTCTTATATTTAGAAAGGGATTTTTTTGTATTACTATACTGTAGGAATTCAATTTATAAAAGCCTGCAAAGTAGATCACGGCGCGCTAGCAGTGTTTTTGACGTAAATTTACATATTCCACGCGTTGTGATCCTCGTTTGACTTTGTACATAGCAACCTTATGAAAGTACAATTGCTTATATGTATTTGTAGCTATTCTATTTTTTGCAATCCAACCAAGTGGATCACAGTGCGCCTATAGTTCTATGGATATTTTTTAATGTACTCTTTGCGCCGTGATCCACTTGTATGGCTTTTACTCCTCACATATATAACCCAGTTTTGCCTAGTTTTGCATTTAATCTATAGTAATCATCTTATTTTATTGACTACATGATTAGTTGGTAACAATAGGATACCTACTTATAGTTTGTTCAGAACTTATATGATCATTTGGTGCTCTTCTTTTTGTATATACTCATTGAAACTTATATTTGTGATTATGAAATAAATGGCATATTTAACATCACATAGGAGGAAGAGGCAGAAAATTGATCCCGAGCGCATTGTTGGCCAAGGAAACTTTCCAAGAAGATTGCCGGAGCTGTTAAAAACATCAATGAAGAGGAATGTAGAGTTCATAGAACCCATTGATATAACTGCTGCAGAGCCTGCCAGTAGTTTGGAGGAGCCAACTGTAGGTTTAGAGGAGCTTGATACTGACCCATCTGTAGAATTGGAGTCCCCTTCTACTCCAAAATTTACCGAACTCACTTAACAGAGAAGTGGATTTTTCAACACCTACTTTGCATAGTTCCCAATGTATTGCAACAATCCAAAAGAAAAAAAAAAGTTATTTATGAAGACCCTAAAGTGATTGATGAAAGGCTTTTAGATTTTGCAGTTGCCTCTGGAGCTGGTGATAAGTTTGATTTGGCCTCCAGCATGTTTAATGCTCCATTTAATCTTGATGTGTTCATAGCTGAACAGAGTGAACACTTGAAGCTGGAACGAGAGAAGTTTGATCTTCACACTCAAGAGGGCAGGTTTATTGTTGGTGAACTGGTGGTAGTCCATTTAAAGGACTGTGATCCTAAAAGATAGTCTTACAAGAAGTATAATTAGCTGCCTCTTATGTACAGGCCCCATTGGTGCAGCTTACATGATCGGGAGTGCAAGCTGATTCAAGAGTCCTTTGGATTTCTAATATTTTTAAATGGATTATTTACAACTCTTATGAAAGATCCTAAGGAGGCCATGGAGGAATAAGATTTACCAGAGATGAAAAAGAGGAAAAGAATGAGGAATATATTGAAGTGACAGAGATACAGGAGTCCATTGATCTTGAAGAAGAAGCAAAAGAGGTGAAATGAAGCAATCTTCTCTCAGTGAAAACCTCAGATATCAAGCTACCTCTAGATGTGTCAGGTTTCAATGAGCGGCAAGCCACCTTAATGCTACCAGGAGTGCCAGAGTTTAAATTTGGAGATAGGTCCTACATTTTCCTCCATGATATACAAAGTATTTTTTGTTTGCGGGAGGACTTTGCACTGGCCACTATTTCCAAGTATCAGGAGGAGAGGAATGGATTTGTTTCAGATGACAGTAGTGATGACGAGGCAATGGAGATCTTCAGTAACCCACTGGAATGTCTTAAACTCTGCTTTGAAAAGGCAGAAAAGTATAAAGAAGCCCTTCCTGATGAAGCCACATTTCAAGCTATTCAAAATAATCTTAAGCCATCAACTAGTAAACAGGATATGGAGGATTGGTTTAAGCGCCCAACGCAGGAGTCAACCGGATCACTTAACCTATGGAAGGATGAGCTTTTTTTTGCAAGATGAGAGTTTCATGGTATAAATTCCTGCCCCCCCCCCCCCCCCCCCCCCCCCCCGAATCTCTGTCTGTCTCTCTCTCTCTCTCTCTCACATACACAAACACTTCTTTTGTTTACAGTCATGGATTGCTGAAAAGGACAACTTTCTTCGTCGTCAAAGAAGACAGTTTTGTGGTAGAGATGCAGCTCTAGCACAATATCTTCCTAGTTTATGCAAGGCACCCATCCTAATCTTCCACAACGGAATGTCACAAGAGGGGAATACTGCAACCTATGCTTTCAAGACATTATCTCGCTTCTTAGATGGTCCAATGCTGCCACAAAATGCTGACAAAGTAATCCTCGTCTTGACAAGGTTTTTGGGAGATAATGTTTTGGTTACTCGCCAGGATATACTGGGGGCCGTGCAGCATATTACTACACATACACAGCAATGGAATTATCTTTAGGGAAAAACTCTATTGAACTCTTAGAGTATGGCAAACATTTAATAATCAGATACAAGGGCGAGGTTCCAAATGATATTTGCAAATCATCAAAATGTCAAAATAGTTGTGGTACATATTGAACTTAATTCTACAAGAATTTGGGGTACATCGATCGTGTAAACTCTAAATCTCTTGTTCCACCAATGATTGGCATATTGCATTGTCCCTCTCCACCTGATTTGACATTCAAGAGAACTTGAGTTGTTGAATGCATCTACTCGCTTTCTTTTCTAAATTTGTAAATGCCTGATTGTCTGTACGGTTGTTGAAGAGGCCAATACTTGCTTTTGTTGCATGCGATGAATGATTCTACAATAAAACCACTGAAATAAGTATGGAAAATGATTAAAAATAATGTGCTACAAAAGAAGAAACTTATTTAGAAATTTAGACACACACTTAGTACTAAGACTATATGAGGCGCTTTGAATTTACCATGTAATGAGTGATTTGAGTGTCAGTCCATGCTGTCTTGAAGGATTTTTTCAGCAGCTGAAGGTTCTGTTTAAACTTGCTGAGATTATCCTACAACCAATCATCATTCTCACACATTTGAAATAATATGTCAATCAAACACCACACATCACCCTTTGCATTGCGAGTTGTTGGCTCTTGGTATTTTACTGCTCGAATGAAGTTTTTTCCAGTGCATATACTCAACTTTGCTAATGTAGATAGAGTGATATACTCTCCCTCGCTTTGTTAGCTTCACACCTTTCATACCTTGAGGTTTAGATAGAAAATGGCGTGCCTTGACCCCACCTATGGATGGTTTGCAGGGTACATCTTTCTCATTGGTTGACCTTTTTCGTCCCACTCTAGACCAATATTTGACAAAACTAGTTCCAAAGCCTCTAGAGCGACTTGTCGTTCAGATGACTTTTTGATTTTCCAAGAAAACCCAATGTACAGATATATCAACTTCTCTACCATTGGGCAGAGAGCATGCATTGTACAATATGGACATTAACAAGTGGTATATTCAGAACTGGTCAGAAATTAGAGTCTTGATTGTGACGAGTAGAGCCTTTCGCCACCACCTTAGGTCCATCACTTTTGCAGGTTCCATGCAATACAAGCATGAAGACTTTGCCATGGCACCCATTCCACAATTTGTAAGGTTTCCAGTTTCTGAAACCTTAAAGGTTGTATAAAGCTTATTGAAAAAGCAATGTAGAATTGCTTGACCATGGAAAATTTTGGTATTTTTGGAATCTTAAGCACAGCAAACCCCGGGCTAGAAATTTTCAGAATTGAATTCCGATAAAAACTGGCATAGTTATGACCCCTAGAAGTTTACACTGTGAATTGAGTAAAATAGGTAAAATTGAAGGGTTGGAGTAATCATTTAAGCATAGACTTTATTAAAGGTCTCCCAGATATTTACAAATTAAGCAAAAATAGGTCAAATTATAACAAAATTGACATTTTAAAAGCTGGCAGGTAATGGGAGGGTCATCACTGACCTGCCAGGGACTCATTTAGCAGCAGGGGTCGTTTTTTGACCTGTAGGGGGTTGCTTGAACTGCAAGCAGCTGCCATTTTCAGCCCGTGAGAGCTTAAGAGTGCCAGAAAACTATAAATAGAACCCCTAGCTTCACATTTTACATAGACTCAGAGCCTAGATACTCTCTCTCTCATCTAGAGAGGACACTACGCAAAAATCATTAGAGATTAATCTCTAATTGATTAACCCTAACGGTAATTAGCCTAATCCTTCTTAATTAGCAAGGTTAGATTAAGATATTTGTTAATAAATCAAAGATTAGGCTTAAGTATGCTCCTCAAACCTCTCTTAATTAATTAATCTCTGTTGATTATTAGAATTAAGCTTAGTAATACTAAGCTAATTAATTATCCTATTATAATAGGGCTGAAATTAGCCAAATTAACCATGAATTAATGGTAAATATATTAATTAAGATTAGATTAAGTTGAAGTAATTATCAGAGATGAATTAGACAGTTATTAATCTAGGAAAATTATCCTATAATTTTTTGAGAAGTTTTCCTAATTAATTAGGCATAATTACTCTATTTTTTGAGCAATTTTAATAGGGGAAATTAGTAAATGAATTTCAAATGATGTGATATATTTATCAGTACTTAATTAGGTGTTCAAGAACCCGTGATAATTAGGATAAGCTCAGAAAATTAATCTAACTAATTAATTTAGTAGAAATACTCTATTTTTTGAGTAGTTTAAATAGGGGAAATTAATAAATGGATTTAAAATGTTGTGATATATTTATCAGTGGTTGAATAGGTCTTCAAGAACCCGTGATAATTAGGAGAGTCTTAGAAAATAAATCTAGCTAATTAAGTTAGCAGAAATACTCTGTTTTTTGAGTAATTCAAATAGGAGAAATTAGTAAATGGATTTTAAATGTTGTGATATATTTATCAGTGGTTAATTAGATTTTCAAAAACCTGTGATAATTAGAAGAAGCTCAGAAAATTAATCTAGCTAGTTTCTTTAGCAGAAATACTCTGTTTTTTTAGAAATTTAAATAGGGGAAATTAATAAATTGAATTCAATTACTGTGATATATTTATCAGTGGTTAATTAGGTGTTAAGGAACCCGTTATAATTAGGAGAATCTCAGATAATTAATCTAGCTAATTACTTAGGCAGAATTACTCTGTTTTTTGAGAAATTTAAATAGGGGAAATTAGTAAATTGATTTCAATTGCTGTGATATATTTATGAGTGGTTAATTAGGTATTAAAAAACCAGTGATAATTAGGAAAATCTCAGATAATGAATCTATCTAATTAATTAGGCAGAATTACTCTGTGTTTTGAGAAATTTAAATAGGGGAAATTAGTAAATTGATTTCAATTGCTGTGATATATTTACCAGTGGCTAATTAGGTGTTAAAGAATCCGTGATAATTAGGAGAAGCTCAGATAATTAATGTAGCTAATTAATTAGGAAGAATTACTCTGTTTCTTTAGCAACTTAAATAAGAGAAATTAGTAAATAGGTTCAAATTGAATTGAGTTAGTTTTTAGAGCTTTATTAGATGTTAAATAACCTGTGATAATTATTCTAATCTCAGATAATTAGTTTAACTAATTATCTTAGATGAATTACGCTATTTTTAGGGGTAAATTAAAGGGGGAAATTAGTAAATCATGCACTATAATTACAAGCTATTTAATAGAGCTGTATTATAGAGTAAGGAGGCCATGATAATTATTCCAAGGTTAGAAAAGTAGTGTAGATATTTATTTAAGTCAAATTACACTATTTTTAGCAAAAAACTAAAGAGGGAAATTAGTAAATCATGCTATATGATTACATGATAATTATCAGAGCTATATTATAGGGTAAAGAGGCCGTGATAATTATGCCAAGGTTAGAAAAGTAGTGTAGATATTTATCTAAGTCAAATTACACTATTTTTAGCTAAAACCTAAAGAGGAAAATTAAATCATGCTATATGATTACATGCTATTTATCAGAGATATATTATAGGGTAAAGAGGCCGTGATAATTATGACAAGGTTAGAAAAGTAGTATAGATATTTATCTAAGTCAAATTACACTATTTTTAGCTAAAAACTAAAGAGGGAAATTAGTAAATCATGTTATATGATTATATGCTATTTACCAGAGCTATATTATATGGTAAAGAGGCCGTGATAATTATGTCAAGGTTAGAAAAGTAGTATAGATATTTATCATAGTCAAATTACACTATTTTTAGCTAAAAACTAAAGAGGGAAATTAGTAAATCATGCTATATGATTACATCCTATTTATCATAGCTATATTATAGGGTAAAGAGGACTTGATAATTATGCCAATGATAGAAAAATAGTATAGATATTTATCTAAGTAAAATTACACTATTTTTAGCTAAAAAGTAAAGAGGGAAATTAGTAAATCATGCTATATGATTACATGCTATTTTTCAGAGCTATATTATAGGGTAAAGAGACCGTGATAATTATTTCAAAGTTAGAAAAGTAGTATAGATATTTATCTAAGTCAAATTACACTATTTTAGCTAAAAACTAAAGAGGGAAATTAGTAAATCATGCTATATGATTACATCCTATTTATCAGAGCTATATTATAGGGTAAAGAGGCCGTGATAATTATGCCAAGGATAGAAAAGTAGTATACATATTTATCTAAGTCAAATTATCCTAATTTAAGCTGAAAATTGAAGATGGAAATTATGTAATTAAGTTATAAAATAATAAGATAATTACTAGAGGTCAAAAATATCCTTATCTACTTGTGGTAATTATACCATAGTTAATTGGTGAGTTTAGAAAATTATAATTGACCAAAAATCCTATTTTTAGCGAATGATTAATTAAAATAAATAGACTTTGTGGTCAAAAGTTTTTAGAAAAATTATAGTAAGTGTAAACCTATGATATCAAGTTGAGGAAATGAAATATTCAAGAGAAATTAAATACAATAAATATTGAGCCTAAAATAAGTAGATTATTAGCTTAAAAGTTGATAGAAAAATTAGGGGAAAGATATAGAAAATTATAAGAAATTTAGGAGAGCTTAGAAAACCCTTAGGGAAGCGGTGGAAGAAGTTATCATGCTTATATAGACAAATAAGAAATTACTAGGTCAAGAATTTATCAATTAAGATTATAAATTTAACCTTGGATGGGTTACAGTTGAATACAAAGGTTAAGTCTAGATTTTGAATTATTTACCTAATGATTAGACGTCATTTTTATAAGGATAAGAAGTTATGGCACCAAAAAGAACCCGAGAAAATCCTAAATCTGATGATGAGAAAGTAGCTCCAAAACAAACTAGAGCGTCGCACGATGACGAAGCCGGGCCTAGTAGTAGGCCTACGGAGGAGAGTCTTCAGGCGCCAGCGCACCAGCAGATGGCCAATCAATCCCAGGTGGGTGTCCCTTATTAAATTAAGGCTTTAATTAGTTTAAGTTCTTTTATAAGTTAAGCATTGCATACATAAGGTTAGGAAGGATAAACTGGCTGAAAACGGAAGGTAACTTCCAACGTGCATTTGTTTATAATGTAGGAAAGAATTGTTTGGGTTAAAACTGGTTGAATTAGGAAAGATATGTTTGATCATCCTTAAAACAGCTTGTCTCAAGACACCTCCGACTCCTTGATATAAATTGATGACAATGATTGGCTTTCTAGCCACGGATAAGTCGGTTACCCCCATGAACGTTGAGTTTCTACTCCGTGTCATGTCTTGATGTTTCTACATAAGTTAGGATACCGTTTTTTATCCTAGGGGAGCCGCCCGGTTGTATGGGCAACTGGTTTGGTGTATGGGCACCCGGAACCTTGGGTGGGGGTTTATCCACTCCGGATTTGAATAAGGAATGGGTGTCGTTTTTCACCCTTAGGTGGTCTTGAGACAAGAAGAGTACTGGTCATGGTTATTATGGATAATGTGTTGATTGACAGTACCCTGTCTTAAGTTTAAAGATGTCTGTTTTCTAAAAGAATGCTTTCAATGTTGTTTTTAATAATTGATTCAAGGAATTCTGTGACAGAAAGCTAAAAGGAATCATTATTTTAAGTGTTAAAACAATGTGATAATAAGATAATTGAATCATGTGTGAGTGCGGGGTGGTAAGTGGGGATTGACTAAGGTTGTCAATCAAGGACGGGTGGACCTGATTAGTCAGGTAACTATCCATTTCCGCGCACTAAAACGTTTTAGAAACTTCTCACTTGGAAGAGGAATCCACCAACGGCTGTGCCCTCACATATGTTAGGGGGAAAAAAGCGTTGGCTAAGGAAACCATAATCTGAATGATGAAGTTATAGGGCCTAAATAAGAATTTTTTTTTTGTAGTTCGTTTGAATACAGGACTAGGTCTGCTTCTAAGGCTATAGACCCAAGCCATTGTCAATGGTAAAGGTCTATTCCTTGGATTTTTCTTGTTTAGAGACTCTGATTTTTATCAGACCTAGAGACCTGTCAAGGATCCCATCCCGATCTCGGTATAGTCGGGGTTGGGGACCTTACACAATTATACATACACTTCAGTGTTTTGAGGTCACCTGCAAGATGCCATTGAACTTGAAAGTCTCCTCTCCCATCTACAGCCAATACCTCTCCTTGATTCATTTGCCTATCAATGATATCTGGAATAGGGGTTTGATGGAACACCCAAAATAAAATTTCATGGTCTTCTTTCTTTACCTGCAAGATCAATCGTTCTTAGATACAAAAATTAAATCTAAAATTTAGGTACAATAGAGGGCTTGCTAGAGCTGCAAAATTGGAGATAACTGGACTACCTGAAATGTACCAAGCCACATATGTTTGTTTTTGATTGAACATTGAAGTATGAAGGGTCATCAATGGGACATTTGGAAAGGGCCCTGTTCATTAATGTGATTGTAACTCGCTCTATCTTCTTCTCTTTAAGAATCTCACACTCATCTAGCTTCAAAACAAAATGTAGAACGCCACCTATCTCTTCGAATGTGATATTGTAAAACTCTACCATTTTAGTTTGTAACAAAGTGAGGTCCATGAAGATATTGTTGTACTCATCATAAGTGACAATAGTTCCCTGTGAGCTATAAATATCTTGAATATGAAATGGACATCCAATGAAGTCTATCTATTCATTATTGAGGTGTAGTCTTTCCTTCCAAACACTTGCAGCTGTTGGTAAAATCTTAGACTTTATTCCCTTCTTCATAAACATGGAAGAGATAGACTATTGAATAGCTAAGTAATCTCTTTTACTAACTCCAAGAGAGTCCAATGTACCCTGTATATGCTTGGCAGGTACTGCATTCTTTGAAATGAATCTGTCAACGACATCTCGTTGCAAAACCTTAAACTTTTTGTCATGCATGATATTCTTTGCAAGACCACTAGTTATCAATGG
The DNA here is from genome assembly GCF_014529385.1 of Adiantum capillus-veneris. NCBI lineage: Eukaryota > Viridiplantae > Streptophyta > Polypodiopsida > Polypodiales > Pteridaceae > Adiantum > Adiantum capillus-veneris. The sequence continues at coordinate 24,048,034 of NC_140954.1, read as the reverse complement.
TTTTAAGTGCTTTCCTACATTGTCCTTCGGGTCTATGTTTTCTTTGTGTGGATAGATGGAATCTCTACAAAGAAAGCATAACTAACATAAACAAACACTTAGATTAATTAGACAGTTTACAATGCTCACCTCAATGCTTGGATTCTTTTCTTAAGGCCGCCAGTGCCTACCTTCAACGTTTCAAGATTCCGTAGTTTCTTCTTTCGCACACGAGTGCCTAACATTGTCTCTTTGTTTTGTAATGACCGTACCTTTGTTTGCAAGACCTGTGATTCTTGTGTGCATTGCATTAAAGTCTTTTGGTCCTCATGATGCAAGTTTGAAAGTTTTTGAATCTCATTTGCTTGGTGCTTCACCATGTCTTTATAAGTTTCTGATTTGTTGTTTAGAGCTTTACAATAGCCAAGCAATCCATTCTCTCTATTACCTGCAAAGCTCAGTAAGTTAGTGGGATTTGAAAATGTTGGGAAAGCATTCGTCATGGGATTCAATGGATAGAGTGAGCCTTTTGTCCAAATATCTAAGTGTTTTGCTCCCTCTGCTCTGAGTCTCTCTGTCATGAGCGGTGTCACTTTGATGTTAGTTTTGCCTCGCTTACACAATGGCGTATATTGGGGATCCAGGTCAATGTGTAGATGATAGAAGGGTCTCTTAAGGAGGACAATTGTCGGGGTGGAAGAAGAAGCCATGTGTGCAACAGGGCAAGAAAGGGAGGATTTCTTTAAGGTCAGCTCACAAACAGTGCGAGAGTAAGGAGAGAGCAGGTTTGGAAGGATATTTCCTTTAGTCATACATTCCATGTACACGAAACTCCCTCCAATTCTAGGACGTTCACTAAATGCAACTGAAAACGATTTATTCTTCAATCATCACGGCCGTTATGACACTGTGGCAAGAATCTACTTGTAAGTACACTTTTCGAATGGTTATTCCAACTTTACATTTGCTTTTACCACACCTATTTTCTAGAGAGAGAAGTTCAAAATTCTATTTTTCTTAGAAGGCCCTCCAAATGACCTCCGAAATTTCGTAATGCATCCATTCTAAATATCATCCATTCTCGATCTTTCCATGGAAATGTCTAATTTGTGTGCTTTAGCGTATAAAATGATCTTTGGGTAAGAATCCTCTATGTCGAAGGTATATATTTTTATTGAGATGCTTACTATACGTAGATTTTAGCCAATCACCACATGAGGGACAAGCTTTATAACCTTTGATTGAGCATCCTACATCCATAGTAAATTATTTAGTATGATTATAGAAAATAGAATGAAATGAAAAGTATCTACATGTATTACTTAAACACAAATCATTACTAGCACAAATCTGTAGCCGAGAAAGTCATGTATAGTCCATGCTAAAATTCCTCAAACTCCGCATCTCTTTTGATTTTCCAGCTTGACAAAGCATGTCTATGCCTCTCTACAACTCTTGGATGTCGTCAATTAGAGGTGCCAAGTATATGTTAATGTTTTTAACTTGACGTTTTTCTAGAATTATGAGAGACAAAAGTAAATGCTCTTTTTTAAAGAAAATAAAGGGTGGTAGATTGTAATTAACTAGAACTACTTGCTAAGTAGACCATTTACTTGAGCGCATGGATGTATTATATCAATCAATGTTTCAATGTTGGCACTCATCCGTTTACTTGGGGTGCCAAAATGGATGTATTACTCCAAGCATAACAATTTAACTCCAAACATATTAGTTTAATAGTGCCCAAACGGACGTATTACTCCAAGTAGAACAATTTTCGAGGTTCAAAAGCAAACTTGTGCTTAACCGTGACAAATTTGTGCCTTCATAGATTTGCTCTTAGCACTTCTACTCTACAAAAACTCTCGTTATTATAGGGTTCCACGCATGGTTCACTTTCTTCATACCAATTATGAACAAAATCATCCATGCCATCATCGTCATCAAAAACATCATTATTTTTGTCAAAATGTGAACCATGTAGTCTCTTTAATATTGATTAGTTGCTTGGATCGATTTCATGCATTCAATTGACATACGTGAGATGCCATAAGAAGATAGACATACATCATTTTCAACATCATACTTTGGAACCTATCACATAGATACAATCATAAGCATTCTATATACAAAAATAAAATTGAATAGTTTGTAACACATACTTTTCATTTAAGAAGAAAACAAATTGATTAAGCAAAACTAAATATTATCAAATATAGAAGTAGAAATTTAAGAAATTCAATACATAATCCACAAGTTAACGTTCCTATATACACTTTTACGTATTCAATCTAGAGGTGGAGGTGCTCTTTATTGCCTTCAAAATCCATAGTTCACTAATAGTTCATCACCAACACGTAATGACCTGGTGGCATTTACAATAATGTATCTTGGAACATCTTTGTTCATGCCCATTTTTGCATTCCACAAATGTGAAAATGTTTCTTGCATTCCTTTCGTGACTACTCTTAATTAACCGACTATGTTTCCATGTGTATATGGTCTGCCATCTACATAAATTCTTTGACTTTCTGCATGGGTAATGCCTCTATTTGAAAGTGATGCTGAATTGAGATACAAACCATAAGTGGCCATGCTATGGATGTAGCCCGCCAATTGATGCCAAGGGTCCCATCCATATATGGGTCCACAAAGTCACATAAGGATCACCGCTGAATGTGGTGCGGCTTGTAGATTTTGTGCAATAAATCGGCCAGGTCCTCCATTTGAAAGTCTAGAAGGAGCTATCTGCTGGTAACAAGCACCCCAAAAGCTAAAAACCTCTCCATCTCTAGGAAGAGATCTTCCATGCCATCCCCCGTAGTGTCTACGATTATGCGTCTTCATTAAAGACAATAGACAATTGGGCAATGCATAATCCCCATGAGACTTGCTCTCAAGGTTGGGAGGAAGAGGTTGTTTGAAGACGTCCATTTCGAATTCTTGAATTGCATGACCATGTCGTGTGTGAGAATGACGAGTAGCTTGATCATAGATGGCATCCTCATCATCCACTAGAGATGCATGTCCCTACATGTGACATATTATTTATATTTATTGACACAATTAGCAATAATATTTTAAATAAATAAAAATTAGAATAAAGAGTACGAACCATAGGTTGATCTCCGTGTGCAAGCGTTGGTGCATGAGCATAAACACTCCAATTCCACTCATGTGAAAGACATTGGTGTCGTGACCTTTGATGTAAGCCTCGACATCTATCGCACCAACATGGAATTTACTCCTCTTCCTAATAAATTGTAGGCGCTCTCTCTAAACTCTTCTTCACTGCGTTGCATTTATACGCCCGTATAACAAAAATTATATGTATAAAATATCAATATACGCCGTATTTCCGAATAATTACCAAATAACCGTATAAAACCGTTTTCGATCGAGATATTTTTTGATCGAAAACTATTTCGATCGAAAAATATCTCGATCGAAAAACTGTATATATATACAATTGTCGCCGTATATGTGGACTTTTTTGGAGTTTGGAGAGCTTGGAGCTTCTGAGAGTTTGGCAGATAGCGACAGCGTCTTCGGTTTACAGCGGTTTTTAGGTATATTTTTTAAATTTTCAGTAAATACTAAAAAAAATTTAATGTTGTGCCAGACTTGTGTGGTGCAGTAGTTTTGGCTCTCACCACAAAGTTGGATTGCAGGTCGTAGGCCACTTCATGTTGTGTAGCCATATGGCTCACTCCAGAGGTGTGTAGAATATAGTTTCCTTTCCCGTGGTGTGTAGTTATATAGCTCACTCCAGGGAAGGCTTAGGGTAAATTTAGATTCTCACTCATATGGTGTAGTAGTATATCTCTCACCATAGAGATGAGTTCGGATTAGAGGTCGACTCGTGGAGTGTAGTAGGCATGATGCTACACCTCTCACTTCAGAGTGGCCTATAAAATTTACAATCTTAAAGTAAATCATTATTGATTATTCTACATAGAAGCACAAAGATTAACGTTCGTCATTTTAAGAGTGTAGAGATGCATACTTTATGCCCTCTTCATCTTAATGCGACTTTTGTTATTTTTGTGCTTCTATTTCTGTAGAACATCATTGTTCATCAGCAGATGACTTGGTGTTACTCTGAACGTAGATATATACAACAATTGATTTACATTTGAGATTGTTGAGCTGTTTGATGATGGTTGTTTTGTGCGTTCCACACACTCCATTAGAAATAGCTTATAAAATTTACAATTTTAGATTAAGTTTTTATGTCATATGTGTTACATAGAAACACAAGCGTTACCACTTGTTATATAAATAGTGAAGAGATGCATATTTTCATGCCCTCTTCATCTTAATGTGACATACTGGTTACTCGTGTGTTTCATATTCCAAAAGAACATCATTTTTCATCATTAAATGACTTGGTGTTGTTTTGGACGTAAACACATACGATAGGTAACTTACATCTACAATTGTTAATTTATCCCGCTGATAATTGTGTTGTGAGTTCCACACACTTTATCAAGGATTAGATTGATAAAAACTATCAATCTATTTTACAATAGCATCCAAGACTTGTGCTGAGAATATCTCACACTAGCTGAGTTGTTCACATGTACAATTTTCCAACCCGTTAGATGTAATTTCCTTCATCATCTCACACTTCTGCACATAGCAGGGTCCAGTTCTTGTGCTAATAGCATCTCACACTCCTGGCCTGTTTCTCTCTCTCTCTCTCTCTCTCTCTCTCTCTCTCTCTCTCTCTCTCTCTCTCTCTCTCTCTCTCTCTCTCTCTCTCTCTAATTTAATTTTCATGGTCGATTCGCACAATGTTTTTTGTAATCATAAGATTTTCTCTTTAATTTGCACTAATTTAATATTGTTTAATAAATTTGAATCATCATTTCATATATATATAGGGTTAACACTCATTATATAATAACTATGTTACTATGGTGTACAATCTTTTCGTAAGATTCTTAATTTATAATTTTGTCATACAGATATGGCAGACACGAAGCTAGCAAAACATCAACGAAAGTTCGTCTCCGAAGTGATTGTGAGACACTTTCATTACACGTCAAAGGCAGAGATTAGGCGTTGTTTAAACCCTATCGCTCCGGAGCATTTTTATCAACTTACAGAGACTCTAACCAAGTCTATGTTTGAGCAGCTCCAGGCAGAGTTTGTACCAGCTATTTTTGACATAGCCCTCCTGCCATCAAGTGCTTTAGTAAACATAGTCAAACAAACCATTGGACAGATCATGAAAACCTTTCAAGAACTAAAAAATCCTGCAATTACTTCCTTGCCAAACATAGTTGAGCGTATACATCTTGTGCAACAGCTTTACACGGAGTTAAAGAGCAAGGAAAAGTTAGAAAGAGCAGCAAAGCGTGCAAGAGTGGAAGCCAGCTCTTCTGAAGCTCTTGTTGAACCAGAAATCATTCTTAGAACAGAGCCTGTAACATCATCCGTTGCTACATTAGACCTCTCTCAGCTACCACCTATTTTACACCTTTTACCCGACACAGCCGTCTTCAATATCCAAGCTCCACATTTGGGAGAGGGAAGATGGGCACATGTGAAGCGTGTGGGTGTCACACATCCCGCTTTCAAAGATCAAGTGTATGCTGCAAAAGTGTTCAAAGTACACTTACATGGGTCCACCATGGACCAACAGGTCAAAGACGAAGCAACAATTTTGGATATTTCACATCGAGGTATTATCTACCCTCTTGCCATGGTGCACCACGTGGAGCAACCAATGCTCATTTCATGATTTTGGAATGGCGGCCATGTGGAGCAATGGATCAAAGAATGCATTGCAGACGGCAGCCAGCCTGTGATTCGCGATTACGTACTCACTGTAGGAACAATAGAGCTATTCCAGGAGAATATTTTGCAGATCATCAATGCTCTCCTCCAAACTCTGAAGTATATACATACGCATAACTACCTCCACAATGATCTACACTCTCAGAATATGATGCTGCATTTTGGCGAAAAAGGTGTTTACGCTAGCATTGTGGATTGGGGTTCATGCACCAGAACAAATACGACAGCCGGTTTTCCTCCTCTACGCGATATGCAGATAGAAACTAGAAAACAACATGAGAGGATTATCCATGGGCAGCCCCCGAATGTATATCTAGTAATCCTCCCTCCTGGACCAAAGCTATGGATATTTATTCCATGTGTCATACATGTAAACGCATTTTGAAGTGCTTACCAGAGCCCCAAGAACAAAGCAAGAGACATTTTTTGAGTAATGTACTTGCTCATCTTGAAACCGGCAAGCGCCAAAACCCCAAAACCCGGCCTAATGCTTTTGATCTCTCCTTATGTTTAAATGGTGCCCATAAAGTGGGTTACAACATTGTAATGACATCTGGCTTACGACCAGCTGATGAGTAATGAAAACACAGTCTCATGATTTCATCATTGTTTTACTTTTGGTGTTAGATTTAATTGTATGTTTAATTGAACAAAATATCTATGTTTGTCATTCGATATACTATCCAATGTCAAATTAATTGAATGGGTATTTAAAAGTAATGACATGTTCACCTGATATGCAGATATGGAAGAAGAACTCAACCACGCTGAAGCTCAAGCAATTTTTAAAGAAGAACAAGTTAGATGTGGACAAGCAGATCTTTCTACTATTGCCAACATTGAAGAAGATGAATCTGAGCTGCAGAGCAAACCATTAACCCTTAAAGAGTGCAAAAAGCTTTGCCCTAATCACTTTGTACGCCATCAACTATTTCAAATAAGTGGCAATGCAAAAGATACAGCTCCGTTAAAGATCTCTGATTTGCAACATAAAGGACTGACACGTGTATTGCTGCAAAGGTTAATACGACAAGAGAGATGCCTACCAAACAACAACCAAGTAGCAATTTACTTTATCCAGCAATGCTATGTTCGATATGTTTTGCTGAAGAGAGTGGATTGGTCAGATCGTCCAGGCACCGCTGGCGTTGGACGTGGACGCATTGCAGAAAAGGTGGCAGCACGCAATACAAATAATCCAATGCCTCCTCGCAAGCGTCCTATTGTTTTACTTCCTGAAGAGTCAGAAACACCGACTGAATTAGCCATCCAAGGACAAGACCTTGCCAGCCAAGGAGAAACACCGAACATGCTTCGTGGCCGTATTCTTGAGCTTGAAATAAATTTAAGTGATGCACAAGCAAAGCTTCAATGATATGAATCATTGTATGGACCTTTGCCAGATGATACTACCACTTCACATAAAGATGTTGCTCAACCATCCCCTGAGCTAGGAATTATAGATTTTACCATAGACGAACTTATAGCAAATCGATCAAACTCATAAGTCACTCAGAAGCTTTTTGTAATCTCAAAATTATATCAAACTCTTTTCGATTGAGTAATTCACTACAACACTAAATGAAGATATCGACGCGCCTATATCGACGGCCATGCCTTTCCACGCGTATATCGACGACATTAGCGGGCGTCGCTATACGCGTCGCAATGTGCGTCGATATAGGCGTGGAAAGGCTTTATTTGCGACGCGTATAGCGACGCGTATATCGACGCCAAAAAAATTGGGGGAAAAAAGCGAAACCCGCGCGTAGGGGCCATTTTCGCTTGCTCGGGTCTTGGCCGAAACCTGCTGCGCAGGTATTATGTCCATCTCCACCCTCCCCAACCCCTCTCTCTCTCTCTCTCTCTCTCTTAGAGAGAGAGAGAACGGTGTGTGTGTGTGTGTGTAGGAAAGAGAGAGAGAGAGAGAGAGAGAGAGAGAGAGAGAGAGAGAGAGAGAGAGAGAGAGAGAGAGAGAGAGAGAGGTGTGTGTGTGTGTGTGTAGGAAAGAGAGAGAGAGAGAGAGAGAGAGAGAGAGAGAGAGAGAGAGAGAGAGAGAGAGAGAGATGTGTGTGTGGAAATAGAGAGAGAGAGAGAGAGAGAGAGAGAGAGAGAGAGAGAGAGAGAGAGAGAGAGAGAGAGAGAGAGAGAGAGAGAGCGGTGTGTGTGTGTGTGTGTAGGAAAGAGAGAGAGAGAGAGAGAGGTGTGTGTGTGTGTAGGAAAGAGAGAGAGAGAGAGAGAGAGAGAGAGAGAGAGAGAGAGAGAGAGAGAGAGAGAGAGAAATGTGTGTGTGTGTGTGTAGGAAAGAGAGAGAGAGAGAGAGAGAGAGAGAAATGTGTGTGTGTGTGTGTGTGTAGGAAAGAGAGAGAGAGAGAGAGAGAGAGAGAGAGAGAGAATTAATGTATGCTTAGGAAATTAAAACTAAAGAAAAAAAAATTATAGAGAGAAATGAAATGAAATGTTATATTAACGTCTTCGAAAGGCCAAAGTGACCTATGAGACATGAGACAAGAAAGTTACAATGTGATGGATCTGATACAAAGTCAGAGTAAGAAGATGACAAAATAAAATATTATGGAATCCTAAACTATTGGGTGTGGACTAAACGGCTAAACGAGCTAGTTGGGATAGGTAGATCTCCTCCATGGTCAGTACTCTGACCGGGCGTTGTGCATGTCGAGCCAAAGTGACCTAGCTAGATCCTCTGATGCAGCCTCTGTTGATGTTGTGTGGTCCTCCGCAGTCATGGGCGTCTAGATCTCCCTAGATCAGTCGCTCGTTCGATCATTAGAGAGATAGGGAAGTAGAGAGCGAGAGAGAGAGAGAGAGAGAGAGAGAGAGAGAGAGAGAGAGAGAGAGAGAGAGAGAGAGAGAGAGAGAGAGAGAGAGAGGTAAGTAGAGAGAGAGAGAGAGAGATAGGAAATAGAGAGATAGAGAAAGAGAGTTATATATATATATATATATATATATATATATATATATATATATATATATAGAGAGAGAGAGAGAGAGAGAGAGAGAGAGATAGGGAAGTGGAGCTCCAAGAGTTATGGCAGAGAAATAGGAAAATAGAGAAATAGAGAGAGATAGGAAAATAGAGAAAGAGAGATAGCGAGAGCGAGATCGAGAGAGAGAGAGAGAGAGAGAGAGAGAGAGAGAAAGAGAGATAGCGAGAGCGAGATCGAGAGAGAAAGAGAGATAGCGAGAGCGAGATCGAGAGATAGGGTACGTAGACAGAGAAGAAACTATGGAACTAAAAGAGGCAAAGGGGTTTTGGCTGCTACATACATTGCCATGTACACCTGGGAGTGCACGTATGTGTCTACCCATATAGGATTTGACCAATAAAGATGAGATTTTGACCCGGTGGTCCTGATCTCCGTACACCTCTGGACCGAGGTGTACGGAGATTGGGCAAGACTAGAGAATGCGAGGTAGTTTACATTGTGAGGAGTATATATATATATATATATATATATTAAAACAACATTCATAATCATTGTAGATGGCAACGTCATCAACTAACATGGAGGAAAAGATTGCATGCTCGTGCACGCTCTGCAAGTATCAAATCATGCGCAAGCGTAGGATATGTAATGAGCATGTGCACAAGTACGGAGAGTTTGCTAGAGAAACCGTACAGAATCTACGATACGACTCTTACGGAACGGGCATTGATTTCCGAAACATAGCACCTACATCTGAGAGAGAGAGAAAAAATATCATGCGTGAAGGTCCGACCAATATAGAGCCACGGATGGAAGCAGAAAAGGGCTTACAGACAGAAGACGACGGCATGGAGGAGATGCTGGATGCCTTCTTCTAGACAAGCGAGGAGAACGTGAACGAAGCAGCACCAAAATCCGTGCACCTATCTCCTGAAGACATGTTGAGAAAGTTGGCACGTCAACCAATCTATGAAGGCACCAAAATATCTGTGCTTCGTACTTGTCTGGCGTTTTTGAATCTTTAGTCAATGTACGGGTGGTCAGATGCAAGCGTCACTGCTTTGTTTAGGTACGTAATTTACAAAAGAGATTTTCCGATTGCAACGGTGATGTGCTCGGAGAGCTTTAATTTTAATTTAATGTGGCTTAAACAGGTTATTGCGGGAGCAACTTCTCCCGGCTAGCAATGAAATGCCCCCCTCCAGGCCAGACGCAAAGCAACTTCTGACCTCAGTTAGCTTGGACTACAACAAGATTCATGCATGTCCAAATGATTGCATTCTTTTTCGCAATGAATTCGCAGATTGTCTGTCGTGTCCTAAGTGCGGAGCAATGCGCTACAAACAAGATGCAGTTGGCGAGACAGTGCCAGCTAAAGTGTTGCGGTATTTCCCTATTATTCCTAGGATAAAAAGCATGTTTTGTTGTGGTTCCATTGCAAAGTTGATGCGGTGGCATTCTACGAATAGATCTACTAACGCAACATTTAGGGTGCCCGCTAATTCGAAGGCTTGGAGGCACATTGAAGATACCTGGCCACATTTTAAGAGTGAACCACGCAATTTGCGTTTGGGCATGGCAATGGATGGAGTCAATCCATTTGGCTTGAGAAGCTCGTCATGGAGCACTTGGCCTGTGTGCCTTATCAATTACAACCTCCCGCCGTGGCTTGCTATCAAGAAGGGTCATTTGATTTTAAGCTTGATTGTACCTGGTAAGTTCAAAGCAAAAAACATGGATGTTTATCTAGCTCCACTAGTGGAGGAGCTCCAGGAGTTATGGCATGGGATCGACATAGCAGATGCGGTTGAACCAGTAGGACAACAGCATGCAAGGATCCATGGACTTCTTATGTGGACTATGCATGATTGGCCAGGATACAGAGAAGCTTCTGGTAATGGTTATTGATTTACAAAATTATCGCTATTCGCAAGCCCTTTGCCTTGGCCTAATTCATGCTTTGATATATGCAGGACTAACAACTTCGGGATACAATGCATGTCCAATTTGCGGGCAGTCTTTGGATGTGCGCTATTCTACCTCTCTTCGAAAGACAATTTATCAAGGCCACCACCGTTATCTTCCAGATGGCCATCACTTGCGCGAAGGCCAGCTTGGTCGCGCCGAATGTCGTCCTATGCATGTACAGGAGTGGCGTCGCCGATGGGAGCAACATGAGGGGCAATCTATTCTAGGAATGAAACGTTTGTCCATTCTCCATACGTTGTCGTACTGGGGTGATCTACTAATTAACCATTTGCTGGATCCAATGCATATATTCAAGAATATGGGAGAGCTCCTCTGGAAGACAATCGTGGGAATGAAAGACAATCGCCTACGGGGTTCAGGACGCCTATGGGTACGCGCCTTCTTCTCCCATCACGGCCGCTTCGACACCTAGGGGTGGGGCAGAGGCGAGTACGTCCTCATCTCCGCAGCACAGGCGCACTCACCGATCTCGGCGATCGTCAGGTGGAGGTGGTGGTTGTTGTGGAGGAGGGTCCATAGATGCTTCGACCCCTCCTCGCTCACGACCCCCGTCTTACCCAGGCACACCTCTCAACACACCTCTTGGCACACCTCGGACACCTTGGGGGACACACGATCCTAGTGCCTCCAAGCTCTATACTGTACAGGGAGATGGTTCTGTTGACATGGATAGAGTCGGGACTGAGATGCGACAGCCGATTCTCCAGCTCGTGGAGCTGCAGTTTTCGACCAGCATTCTGATGTCTTGGGATCAGCAAGAAAAGGAAAAAGTCACTTACATAGTGGAGACCATCCTGAGAGAGTACCAGCCTGCTCCGGGTTCTTTCGTTGTTCAAGGGTGTTGCACGGGACACCATCAAACATCGACGAGATGTAGCTCGGAAGGCTTTCAGGACCAGCTCGCCGAAGCCTTCGGGCATCCCACACGAGACGTGGCTGCAGATCAGGGAGGATGAGCGGACAGCGGCTACGCGGTTCAGACAGCAGCATGAGACCGCGCAAGTACGACAGATGACTAGGGGGACATCTCATCTTGGCAGCGGAGGCTTCGACACCTTTCGCTATGAGTTTGTGAGTTTCTAATCCAATCTTAACTATGGCGTTTTTTAAAACGCGATGAATCATGTATTCTTATTACTTTGATTTTTGTATAAACGCAGAATCTTGTGATGCATCGAGCTCCATCACGCGAGGAGGAGTCAGATGGATATCGCAGAGGTATCTATGAAGTACTGAATGATCTTGAAGCTTCAGGAGATCCTGTAGACTGGGAGGCCTTACAATCTCGCTGATCGCTTGAGGTGAGACGTTAATATGTGTGAGTTGATTTAATTAAGTCAGTATATGTGAAGTAATATCAATACTAATTTTGTGAGTTGTCCTATGTGTAGGTTGCGACACCTAGTCATTAGTGGACCAGATTTCATCTATATGCTTTGTGAGACACAGACACGCTTCTGTGTCTCTTTTTTGTACAAACAGTTATTGTTCAGACAGTTATTGTTTCCCTTATGGTTATGATTATTGTCATTGTCATTGTATAGACAGTTATTGTTTCTCTTTCTGGTTATGCTTATGGTTATTGTTAATTTTGTTTATGGTTATGGTTATTTGCATTATGGTTTTGATCAAAGTGGTTATAGCCGGTTATGGTTTTAAGTTATGGTTATGCTTTTAAGTTATGGTTATGGTTCGTTATGGTTATGCTTTTAAGTTATGGTTATGGTTCGTTATGGTTATGCTTTTAAGTTATGGCTATGCTTTTCAGTTGGTACGGTTGTCTTTCATTGGCCTTAAAGCTCATGTGAGATCCTACATGGATAGCATGTAGGAGGCGTACACATGATATGGTTTTTTTTGAAAAGTTTATGTAAAAACAAAGGGAACTCTGCCGAAATTTCTGCGCACGGGAGCATGGTTGATATTTTGGTGCTGCTCGCTTTCTTGGGCAGAGGGCAGGAAGTCTGGTTGTGGCTGTGTCCATCTTTTAACTGGGCACAGGCCAGGCTACCTGCCCTCTGCCCAAGAAAAAAATTTTCTGCTATGGTCGTCGCTATGCGCATCGCTAATAGCGACTGGTTTCACAGCGACGCGCATACCGACGGGCCGGGTCGATATCTGCGTCGATAACACGTTTTTTTGTTGTAGTGATTTCCCAGAACCTTGTTGTAATTTCAAACCTACATCGACTTTATGTAATTTTTATTCGACAATATATTATCGGCAGTTTATATTTGAGTGTGAGTATGTGTGTCTCAGAGAGAGAGAGAGAGAGAGAGAGAGAGAGAGAGAGAGAGAGAGAGAGAGAGAGAGAGAGAGAGAGAGAGAGAGAGAGAGAGAGAGAGGTTTTGATGTGAACGACAATGAGATAACACTTTCTTCCATCATATACAAAAACTTGTTGAGTAAGTATTACAATGGTACTCTCACAAATCATCTCCATCTTCAAAAACTGCAACCATATGATCTACTTCGTCCATATCTGAGCATTCTGAAACTATCTCCCATTCCATATCATCATCATCATCAACTTCTGCAGAAATAGCTTCATGCGTTTGGAAGACTCCATATTGCTTTTGAGCGGCTCTATTTGCAATGTTTTGAGGCTTATAAATAAGTCTCATATTGCAAAAAACATACACCAAATCAGCAGCCCGTTTAGTATGAAGTCTGTTTCGCTTTTTAGTGTGCACAAAGTCGAATGCTGACCAGTTTTGTTCACAACTTCCACTTGATGCAGCTACTGATAAAACTCTAATTGCAATGTGTTGCAACTCCACTTTCTCTCCACCATACTCCTTCCACCATAAAGGTGCACTTGTTTTGCCAATGGCATCTATATGCCACGGATCCTGAAACATACCAGTTCTATTGGCATAATCTACTCGCTGATGAAAAGCTGTTTTTCCATCTTCGTGCCCTAAGAGTTGGGAGCACACTATTTTGAAGTCGGACATAACTTCTTTGTTGGCAGATTGCTAATGCATTTGAAACTTAGGATCCAACACAAAAGCCGCACCATGCAATGGCGTATGCAACTGCACCCAATGCTTGTTAACAATTGTAATCATGGTAGCTTTATCCTTTGCACCAAAACTGACATTTTCTCTTAGCTTGCGTATAGCCTTTGACATCACCTTTATGTTTAGCTGCAAGAATCAACTTTACTTTGCGAGAATACATGGCAAATTTTTCATGAATATCTTTTGGTGGTGCCCCGCACTTTTCAACATTGCCAGGGACTTTAAATAAATGCTCTTTAATTATGGTTGCATTACCACTGAACTCGTGGCCATAAGATTTACATTTAAGTCGAGATGTATTTCTCCCAGCTTTCAACTCATGCACATAACTCCACTCTTGTCCTTTCACCATGATGCACAAAAGTAATTTGCTAGTAAAAACAAAGTCGATGATCATTTTCATAATCAAAATCAATTAAAACATTAAATTAATTTAACTAACAATGATTGAACGAAATTAAAATAATTAAAAACAATGATTGAACAAAAATACAATAATAAAAAACAATACCATTGGATTACATATAAATTGCATCGATTTATCTAAAGTGCAAGCTTGTAGCTTTAACACATTACGATAATCAATAATTACAATTAAATCAAGTATTAAAATGATTATTATTATAAATTGATATACATACAAGAGCTATAAGTGACATTTTTAAATGTCAAAACGATAATCACTTACAATACTTGATAATTATCGTATCTATGTAAAGTGCGAACAAAAAGTTCTTACACTTTACCATAGATTTTTAAGCGATTATCTATCTACAATGCGAGCATGTGTATGCTCTCACACAGTACGGTAGATTTTGCAGTCCAAATAAAGATAAGAGAATATCAATATTTTTGGACATGTTTTTCCTAAATTTTTACTCTAGTGAGAGCATAGCAGTGTTAATAGCTCTACACAAAACGTAAAAATATAATTTTGTTTCATTATATTCATTTTGAAGTGAGAGAAAATCTCTACACATCAAAATCGAACTTTAAATTACATAAAATTAATTTTTATGTAATTATATTTTTAAACTAATTATCTCATGTGAGAGTACACTCTACACACAACGATAATATCTTACTTTTTTTTATTAGTTACTTTCAGGTGTCAATAAATTGAACACATTGACAAGTGATTCTTATAATTATAGTTTGTATCAGGTGAGAGATTAAACTCTTCACAAAATACAAACTTTCAACTATTACTAAGTTTTTCAAAACAAACTCATATATTTGAATCACAAAACTTAAAATTCTATTGAATTTTAATTTTTATTAAATTCAAATTGTTTTATTTTTTTACAAATTACTTTTTTTGATCGTTTGGTGAGAGTACTCACATGAAAAACACTGACTGTGAAAGTTGGTGTGAGGCTTGTCGCGTGCTGCTATATATACTAACATATTCGATCGTTATAATTTTTGATCGAAAATAATTTCGATCGAAAAATTAAGAAGTTATACGATTAGCCGTTTATGCTAATGTGGCACTGTATAATACGGCCGTATAATTTAGATAAACGAATAATACGCCCGTTATTCGCGTATTATACGTCTCCCGAATAACGAATAATGCAACATAGCTTCTTCATGTCCCATCGTATGAGAGTTGTCTCCATGGCTATAATATGGAGGCAATGGATTATGAAAGGAACCTGAATCTAAATAATTTAAAAAGAGAAATTAAACATAATTTGACTAAAGTACTAGTGTGTGTGTGTGTGTGTGTACGTCTGAACATACATATATACATATTTATATATATACATACATACATATATATATATATGTATGTATGTATGTATGTATGTATGTACGCATGTATGTACTTATTCATATGCATATATACATGTATACATACATATATTTATACATATAAACGTACATTGTTTCCTCTTGTTATGAACACACACAAGCACATCCTTCCACCAACACACTTTTTTGTGAGTAATATTTGTACCTTTGAGTTATCTATTTGAGTTAATATGATTTTGAAATTAGTTTTAATTGTCAATCAATTTAATTTAGCTTTTATAAATGCAAGAGGTTCACGACGAGAGAGATCTTGAGATTGTTGCGAGAGAGGAGAAGGAGAATAACAGGATAGATGAGCAACATGCAAGCACTGCATCCTCTTCACATGTTGAGGAACATTAGGATAATTTGAATGAGTTTGATACTAACACATAGCTGTAGTGGCAATTAGATGAGGACTGAACCTGCAAAAGCTATGTGTGGCACATGTCGAAGGATGTGCAAGTTTAGAGGTACGGGATGTCATGCCATGGCACCTGAATAATATGAAACTGAAATATCTACCTCACTGTCAATGGGTTTGCTATGTGGGACCAAATGCTATGATGTACATAGTGTGATATATGCGAAAACAGATGCCACGATTGCAGTCGTGTATATACCTTGCGAGGACAGCGAGGCCCTAGATGTGACATTGTGGCATTCCTTTTCACATAAATATATGCCTATTTTTCTTTAGAAATTTACAAATGTCAAGAGTATCAAAGTGGCATGCTCGTTTTGCCTACTAGAAAGTTAAATATGGTCGATCTCGACAGAAAATTGCACGTTTCATGTGCGGGCGAAAGAGATGCATCCAGAGTGCTGGTCAAGTGGTAAAATGAGGTTCATGATGAAATTTAATCCCAATGGATTTTTTCCACAATTTTAGGGATTTTTCCCAGCTCGTTTGGGCTTTTTACGATTAAAAATTGGCATTTTTGGACTAAAAATGGCCAAAAATGATCATTTAATGGTAAAAAATAGCTCAAAATGCCACATCACTCATGGTGTCGTGACTATGAGGAGTGAGAGAATATTTTAGAAGTACAATATCAGCACTATAAGCTCCTGTGTGAAGGGATACAAAGCCTGCACCTAAGGTATGCTAGTGCAGTCCCCTGATGTTCCAACCTCGTATTCGAGGCTGTGAGGCCACCAATTAGGGTTTCCCCTCCTACTTGGGAATGAATAATGAATTTCTAAAGCTTCCATGAAATGGCTACGACGGAGAATTGAAGCGTTTGTATAGGGTTTTTATCAAGGCGAAAGAGCGCTGCAACTGTGTAATTGGCAGTGAGGCTACACCAAATCATCTCACACACTAGAGTTTTGAGTTGATCTTGATACTTTTTCAAAGAGAAGCTTTCATGGCTGGAGTTTTTTAATTTTTGAGTGTGTTTTTATCCTCAAATTTTCTATGACTTGCTTGATTTTGCTACGAACTCTCACAGTTAGAAGCTCGACGCTTTCCTAGCCGCACTCCGCACTTCTTGGCACAAGTTGGTGAACCCAACAAGAAGTAGGCTAGGGTTAGGGTTCAAAGTCACAATACAAATATTTCAAGCTTTTGCGGTGTTTATGCAATAGCAAAAAGCTACAGAAAGGAGGGAGATTTCCTCAACCAAAGCGCTTCAATTTGTGGTGAAGAAAATGGACTAATTTAAAGGTAAAGATGTAACAAAGTATCTTTGTGGATATGTAAAGGAGACGGAACTTCATCAAGTGCCCGAAGCAGAGATGGTGCAAAGTTTTGAGCTAGCTGTGGTTCCCAAGATCAGAGAGCATGTAAGGGGAATTAGAAATGAGCATGGGGCAACCTGGGAAGCATTCAAATTATCCTTCAAAGAATAGTATTTCATGGAAGACTCTGAAAGGGTAACAAAGAGGACTTTTTTAGAGTAGGTAGTTCGGCCAAAAGAGGGACCTTCGCCTACCAAACTGCTAAGGGAATTTGAACGTTGCTATGATCAACTTTCGTGGGCTGAAAAGACTACCCTAAGCTCGGAGAAGACAGAGCTCTTTTTGCAGGTTGCAGCTAAAGAGATTCAAGAGAATCTAGAGTCACTATTTGAGGACAAAGATGATGAACAAAGCTTAAAGACAGATTGGAATGAGGTCGAAGACGCTATTTCACTACTAACTAAGAGACAACAACAAAGAGACAAGATGATAGTCAACCCTACTCAAGCCCCAAGTGTTCCTGAGAGTCCCATGAAAACTGTGATTGTGGTTCCAAAGAGTAACAAATCCATTCCCCGGTGATATTGTTAAGGGAATGCAAGAATTGAAATTAAAGCTTGCAAGGCTAGAAGAAAAGGGGTAACCATCAGGCCAATATATAAGGCAAAGATCTCAAAACAGAGAAGGATTTGTAAATAGATGCATTTGGTGTGATAGTACCGACCATGGAAGGAGGGATTGTGAAAGTTTCAAAAATGCTTTGACAAAGGATCTTGTTTTCTTTAAAGATGGAATATTCACTTAAGTGAAACAGGTAAGCTCTTGGGGAAAAAGTTTAGTAAAGGTGGGATGAAGAAGCTAGTTGAGGACATGGCTACTAGCCATGCCATCTCAATGGTTGAGGCAACTGCGTATGGGTTGAAGCTGGAGCCTATTAAGTAGAAAGGAGTCAAGGTTGGAGAAGAAGCATCTAATGGGATTGGAGAATTATGGCCATGGGTGATAGAATCTTCTACGAGTGGTAAAATGACTAAAGAGGTTTTACATGAATCTGGAGACTGCATTCGGCTAGAAACATGTTGGAATGACCCTGTAGATTCTTTGTCAGTGCATGCATACATTGCCAAATGTCAAGCCAATGAGGCCATTGTCAAAGAGAAACATAGGCATGAGAATGGGGATGAAGGGCCTTCAAAAAGGGCGACGTGGAGTGGGGGTAAAAATGACACAGTGCCTCCTAGATCACCTTCCCTGCAACAGATGTATGTCCCCAAAGTGCCTATGCAAGAAGCCTCTAAAGACGAGAAGAAGGATGCAACAAAATCCAAAGTAAAGGGTCCAGCCTACAAACTACAATCTGACATAGAGGCGGCAACCAATCTCAAAAAGGTTTTGGAAGAGAGGATTTTAAATAGTAAGGTGGAATTTACCTTGGGTGAAGTCCTTGGAATAGCAAAGAGGGAGTTCCATGAAGAGATAATTGATATCATCAAGAGGAAGTGTGAGTTTCTTACTGAATCTATCCATGTACGGGGTGAAGAAGAGACTTTAAATGCACAAGGATTACAGATCTATGGCAAGCAAGGTGATGAAACTGTTGTTGGATGCTACAAGTCTAGGGGAGGATTAAAACGGGTTCACTTCTTGGATGATGAAGATGAATTCCAGACCACTCACAAAAGTTATTTCTCTAAGATTCATTGGACAAGAGTGACTACAGAGACCCTAGTAAAAGTGGGAGACTTAGAAGAGCCATACATTGCGCTGATAGATCATGGGTCAGAAATTAATCTTATGTCAAGGAGTCTATATCAAAAAGGAAAATGGCCAATTGTTATAAATCATGGATGGATGATCCATGCAGCAAAAAACTCATTAGGAGAGTTATACGGAGCTTGTCCAAATGTAAAGGTGACTATAGGGGATGTGAAATTACCAAAATTTCATTGTACAAGAGATGTCTACATACCCTCTTATCCTTGGGCAGCCATACATCACTGCTACGCGCATGGAAACCAAGGTGATGGATGATGGGTCAGCTTATGCTAGGGTAAGAAGCAGGGATGGGAAGCGTGCAGTACAGTTCCTTACTGTTTGTATGGACCATGAAAGGAATCGTGAAAGTATGTGGCAAACCATATCAATGATGTGATAAGATCTTGTCAAGTGAACCTTACCTTGTCTGGGCAAAAGTCAGTGTTTGGTGTGAATGAAGTTCTTGTTGTGGGACATATGTACGGTCCATATGGTAGAAGGCCTTGTGATACAAAGATTGATGTAATTCAGAGAATGAAAGAGAAATGTAAGTGGTATACGAGATGTTTTCTATTGTTTTGGGAAGCTAGCAAGGTATGTGTATAGCTCGCAGATGTTTGTATATGTACTTTTAATAAACATTTCACACATTATTCTTCTACTTTTTTATCAGTGGATCACGTATAAGGAGATTTATACAAGGTCAATACCAAAAATAAAAGGGAATGCATTGAGCTCCTTTGTTTGGAAGAGAAAGAGTTACTCATGTCCTTTTTTGATATCCAAGTCCACGCACTCATTCATATCATGGATGAGATAGAGATTGCAAGTGTTGTTAGCACTCGTTGGATGTTTTGGGTTGAAAGATTTATGGGAGTTTTAAAGAGCCTTGTTCACCAAAGAGCACGACTAGAGTGTTCAATGGTCGAGGGATGGGTGCTTGGAGAGTGCATGTATTACCTTTTAGAGAACCTTGAGCGTGTTGACATAGCTGCTCCTCGGAGATGGACAATGAAAGAGTCTCCTACATTGTCAAATGAGGTGTTATGTGGCAAGGGCATTACCCACAAGCTCACAACTGCAGGACGCTTGAACAAATCCGCATTTGTTATTTACAACTCATAGTGTATGAAAAGATTTGTTGAAGAGTACCAAGAAGTTTGCAACCCACAAAGAAGGCAAAAAGCTGGCAAATCTACCAAGACTGAACGTCCATCCATTCTTTATGGATATCTAAACATATCAGAGATGAAATTTTGGAGGGAGAATACATCATTGATGAGCATCAAGAGATTGGATTTGGATGTGATAGAAAAGTTATAATTCTTCTATGAATGTATATTTACAAAGCTGTTTGAATTTCTCTATGAATGTATATTACAAATTTTTTGAATTTCTAATATTCTTACTTGTAGTTTATGTACTCAGCTCTGTACTTTTAGGTATCCATGGCTAGCAACATGTGGGCCTATGGACAACACCTTTGAGTTGACAAAAATGATCAATGACGTGTTACTCAAGATTCTTGCATTGTTTCATCTTTCAAGCTGCAAGAGATACAAACCCTATCAATGAGGAGCTTGGCTATGTGGGAGCCGTAGTTGGTGTTTTTTAACTCAAGTTTTGTGTTTGCAAGCGGGTAATAAGATTTTATAAATATACACAAATATAGATACTATTAACTTTGAAGTTTCTTCTAAGGCATTTTGAATACCTTATGTTAAAATAGATTGTATGGGATATTGATTGGTTCCATGCTGAGTATAAAGGGGCTAGAGTCACAATGAGACAAGAGCCATTTGGTTTTTGGGCAGTTGACTCTTTAAAACCATTACAAACAACACAAAAATTAGTAAGCTTTCTTTTAAAGTTCTCCAGATTCTCTCAGTCCATGGAGGCAAGTCATGCCTATTAATCCTCAAGGACGTTGGATATTTGACACCACCAACTTAGATGGAATTGTAGATAATGTAACTCAAGAGAATGACATAAGTTCTACGCGTTCCCATCTCCTAATAGCATTAGCACAAGATGACTACTCTAACAAAGAAGAGAATGACATTAAAGCAATGGATGATGAAACAAAAGATATGGCCTTAGAGTTAGACATTGAGCCTTCATGCGAGCCTAGTCCATCCTCAATTGGTTTGTGAGACACTCTCTCTCTCTCTCTCTCTCTTGATGCAAACTTGACAATTGAAGAGCTTCAAGAAGCAATGAAGGATAATGAAGAGATCAAATTGATCATTGACCTCTTCTCAAGTTTGATGGAACCCTAAAGAATAGAGTACCACAGAAGAAAATGAGCACTCTAATCCATTCAAAACAATGAGTATCCAAACCCTGAATCAGTAAGAACAAACTCCCCTAATTTTGTTTTTAATCAAATAGAACCTAGTACTACATACTTTTATCTATTTTATTTTTATTTTGTTCTCTCATTCTTTCTCCCCTTTTTATATGGGACACCGGCCCTTGCGGTAGAGGCTAGCCCACTGGCTGTAGGCCCTTGGCCTCGGGCGTGAGCCCATATTGGCTCTATGGTTGGGAGATGAGCCTGATGTCCACCCATTACGTGCCTAGGAGTGAGTTCGGCTTGTGGTATGCCATGTGTGCAAAATTTTCTCGATTTTATAACCATGAGCATTGTTGAGGACAACAATTCAAAATAAGTGGAGAAGTGTTATGTCCCCAGACATAAGGATGGGTGCCTGCAATATGTCCGGTCAATGTGACCCTGGCCTTTGGTTATGACCTCCTATAAGTAGGACTTGAGTCTCATTTTCAATCCTCTTGTGTGATCACCACATTTGGACTCCACACCCTTGTGGTGGCTCTACCTGGGGCACTGGCCCTTGCGATGACAGAGACTAGCCCACTGGCTGCACTCCCACAGGCTTGGGGGTGATCCCACATTAGCTCTATGGTTAAGAGGTGAGGCTGTTGTCTGACCATTACATGTCTAGGAATGAGTTTGGCTTGCATCATGCCATGTGTGCAAGATTTTATAAGCGAGAATATTGTTGAGGACAACAATTCAAAATAAGGAAACAAGTGTTATGTCCCTAAACATCAGGATGGGTGCCTTCAATATGTCGAACCGCTGTCCCTTTGATTATGAACTCCTATAAGAAGGACTCGAGTCTCATTTGCGATCGTCTTGTGTGATCGCCACACTTGGACTCTACACCCTTGGCGGCTCTCCCCGCACACCTGTACTGGTGTGGGCTTGGTGGTATGGGACACCGGCCCTTGTGGTTGAGGCTATCCCACTAGCTACAGGCCCCGAGGCTCGGGGGTGATCCCGTATTGGCTGTATGGTTAAGAGGTGAGCCTGATATCCGCCCATTACGTGTCTAGGAGCGAGTTCGGCTTGTGTCATGCCATGTGTACAGGTTTTTGTAGCCGAGAATAGTATTGAGGACAACAATTCAAAATAAGGAAAGAAGCGTCATTGTCCCTAGACATCAAGATGGGTGCCTACAGTATGTCCGGCTAGTGTGAACCTAGCCGTTTAGTTATGAACTCCTATAAGTAGGACTTGAGTCTCATTTGCGATTGTCTTGTGTGATCACCACCCTTGGATTGGCAGCTCTGCCTACCCACCCGTACTGGTGTGGGCTCGGTGGTATGGGACATCGGCCCTTGCTACAGAGGTTAGCCCAGTCGGCTGCAAGCCCCCAAGCTCAGGTGTGAGCCCGTATTGGCTCTATGGTTGGCAAGTGAGCTTGATGTCCACCCATTATGTGTCTAGGAGTGAGTTCGGCTTGCATCATGCCATGTGTGCAAGATTATATAACCAAGAATATTGTTGAGGGTAGAAATTCAAAGTAAGGGAAGATGCTTTATGTCTCTAGACACCAGGATGGGTGCATGTAGTATGTTCAACCAGTGTGAACTTGGTCCTTTGGTTATGAATCCTATAAGTAGGACTTGAGTCTCATTTGTGATTGTCTTGTGTGATCACCACACTTGGACTCTACACCCTTGGCGGCTCTACCTACACACTTCTACTAGTGTGGGCTCGATGGTATGGGACACCGGCCCTTGCGGTAGAGGCTAGCCCAGTGGCTACACTCCCCTACGATCGGAGGGGAGCCTGTATGGGCTCTATGGTTGGGACGTGAGCCTTGTGTCTACCCATTACATATCTAGGAGTGAGTTTGGCTTGATGTGTGTAAGATTTTATAACAGAGAATCAGGTTGAGGACAAAAATGCAAAATAAGGGAAGAAGCGTTACATCTCCAAACATTAGGATGGGTTTCTGTAGTATGTCCAGCTAGTGTGAACCTAGCCCTTTGGTCATGAAATCCTATAAGTAGGACTCTAGTCTTATTTGCGATACTCTTGTGTGATCACTACACTTGGACTCTACACCCTTTGTGGCTCTAACCGCACACCCATATTGGTGTAGGCTCGGTGGTATGGGACACTAGCCCTTGCGATAGAGGCTAACCCTCTGGCTATAGCCCCCATGCTTGGAGTGAGCCTGTATTGGCTCTATGGTTGGAAGGTGATACTGATGTTCACCCATTATGTGTATAGGATTGAGTTCGTCTTGCGGCATGCCATGTGTGCAAGATTTTTCCGGTTTTATAACCACGATTATTGTTGAGGACATCAATTCAAAATAAGGGGAGAAGTGTTACATCCCCAGACATTAGGATGGGGAGTGAGAGCTATTTTCTGACTGTACCCATTCGGTGTTCCATTGTGTACGGTCTGTTCCTGTGCCTGTTCGGTGGGTGATACACGTTAGGGACTTGACATCGAGGACATCTATCACGATAGATATGAGATCAAAAGCCAAAGGACTTGATGGGAGCAATTGAGATGATTGTGATTAAATCCTTGATAGTGGTTCCTCACAATACATGACACCTTTGAAGGATCTTTTGTCCAACATTTGATGACATTGTGGTACCATCTTCATTGGCAACAAATTTGAAATTCCCATTCACAGTGAGGGAATGAGCTCATTCCCTACGAGACAGAGGCGGTATGTGTATCTCTAAGGTACTTTATGCTCCAAAGCTGGGTTTTCATCTTATGTCTATGCACAAGGTGTGAAAGCTTGGCATGGACGTGATTTTCATAGAGGACAGGATATCTATTCAAGACCGGCAATCCAGCAAAGAGGTCAAAGGGGGCTTCGTAGAGAACATACCATATGGTGTTCATGGATTCGATAGAGTACCTGGAATTTCTTCTTGACGAGTTGGAGAAGAGGTAGAGGAAGTTAAAGAACAAGTCGAGTACTCATAGTATTCACAATAACGCAACATAACCAATGTCTTCTCTCAATCATCCCCAGTGTTTTTGGGACTCAACATCAGTGTTTTTGGACTCAGCTACCCATCAACATTTTCAGCCCTAGTACCAACGTTTTTAAAACTCAGCCCTAGCCTCGTTGTGGGCACAGTTTAGCAACAGTATCCTTGCATTTTTAGATTCCAGCCGTCTTCTATATCTACAATAGAGCAAGGGGGCCCTTGAGGGTGGTTGGGACCCGACATGCTATGTTGACTCTATTTCTCTCTCTATGTGTGTCTCTCTCATTCATTCTGTTCAAAGGTTGGGCTTCGGGAATCTCAAACAAAGTTGTGGCTTTTTGACACTCTAGTGGCTTCATCTATGCTTTACAGGGTTCAAATTTGGGGATCCTCAATGGAACACCATGGAAGATTTGGAAACACAGATGGATGGAGATACATGGAGAAGCCTCTAATCTCTATGATTTGTTGGATGATTCATGCGAAGGCCTCAATGCCACATGAGATCATTCAAGCTGGTCTAGCTGCCCCCTCTCATGGTTGAGGCCCTTACTGGATTAGTACTCTTCATGTGCAATCACACGGCTTCAACATAGATAGATTTCTTCCATTCTAGTACTCCTTGGATGCAACAAAAATGAATGATGGTGCATGCTCAGAATGAGTGCTCAATACATGCTTGAGGCCTTTTATTGAAAGGGAGAGAGAGCCCCCTTTCTACTTCATGAGAGATTGTGCAATGAACAAAACAAATGAGAGTGGAAACGAGGATGGACAATGAGACTAATGGGCTGAAATCTGAAAATGCTATGGCTACTTATCGGGATCTATGACTACGGTGATGCTAAGGCTGATCTGATGTCATCGATGACAACGATGATTGAAAACTAAAAAATGCTTTCTATCTTGAGAGCTATAAACTAAAAATGATGAGGTTCCTATGGGCTGAAAATTGATTGGTTGATGTGTGAGTGCGCAATGTGTGGAGCATGCGAGTGTGCGCGTGAGAGAGTGCGTGCGGGGAAGGGGGAAGAGCACAAGAGACGGTGTGGGTGGAGCAGTCTCACAAGACTTAAGATGAGGAGCTCCTTATTCTCATATGTAATGAAGAATAAGGGTATGCACCCACGTGGGCGGGTGGCTGGACATTGGATGTCCGGGTGGGCAAAAGGCGGAGCGCCTTTACCCCAACAATCTCCCACTTAAAGGCGATGCACCGATTAGTGAGGCCTACTAGCTAAACTACTAGTATGTACAAGAAAACAGGTAAGAGACTCTCTCAACCTATGTCCACTGGCTCACTCTGTCAATCTACACGCAGTTGTATTGGCTCTAGTGATAGGCTAGTGTGCGTACCCATGCTAGAGCCTGCATGTAAATCCTGTAGACAACTCTGTATGGTCTGCAAAGCTCCACGAAGTGTCATGCTAGCGTCAGCCAGCGTAGGACTGACAATCCTTGTTGCAAACACTCCCATTGCAATTGCTAGGCCGGGCCTCGACAATTACAAGTCGAATATGAGACTCTCGAACACTGACAAAATCTGTACAAGACTAGTTGTACTCTCCTCCCCTATGCTATCTACAATCATTGCATCCTCAGGACTATCCATCACGTATGGATGTGTCAACTCCGACACCAGGGAAGCTACGCCCCTCTCACCCATAGGCAAAACTGTGCATCCTGGCACTAACTCATCAGCCTCTAACACGAGCATGTCAAAAAACTCCATATTTGTCAGCTCTTTCTCTGTCTCTAGGGAGCATACCTGCTCTACGTCTTCCCGCACAAAGTCTGACAACACCTGATGTGTCTCACTAGAGCACCGCCGCTCTATCTTTGTCTCTACAGAGTCTACTAGCACGTCCTGCACAACTAAATGCTCTATCTCCTGAGCATGATGGAGATCACTGGCAAAAAAGACATGTTTCAGCTCTCGCTCAAAGCATGCTAGCAACAAAATCGAGACTACGCCGTCTCAAACCTCAGACACATGCATAGGAGATACCAGGCTGTTGATTGCAGGCTCCTCTGGAAATCAGTAGTGAGCCAAAATGCATCTGGAAAGACTGCTCTCTAAGCAATACCTGACAACCAAAAGCTGCCAACTATCTCACCAAGATCAAGCTTTGTCTCAGATGAGGAACATAGCACACATGTGGTAGCGTGTATGAAGCACCATTGGGCAAAGACAAACAAACATCTCTTGCACCCTCTATGTCAAATGCCGAACCATTGGTAAAGTGCTCACAGCCAAGTCTCCCACTAGAAAATGTGCTAAACCACTCACGACATGGTGTAACATGGAAAACTGCTTCGCTATCTAGTAAACACTGTGGAGAAAGTGTGCTAACCATAGACAAATCTACAAGAGGTACACTCGAGGCAAGCGTGAAATCACAATCACTGGCATAGACTGCCACTGGAACTGCCTCTCTAGCATCTATCAAAGCCGTATTTGCATCTCGCATACATCTCCGCTGATGTCTCATACATCTGAAACAATGGCGTCTAATGTGCCTTGTGTGACCGCAATGCCAACAATGCAAGTATAGGTAGGAACAAGACCTCGGTCTCTCAATGTCACACATGTTTGCTGCCATAAGTGAATGCCAAACTGGCAACAAAGTGGGAGATCACTTGACCACTATGCTAATCAAGCATAAACCAACCAGTAGCTCAATAGTGAAAACCTGCAACCTGCATCATGCTCTAGTCTCATGCTTGGAATATGCATCGATGTGAGAACATGAGGCAAAATCAAAGAAAACCTGTAACCACTATGAGCATACTATAAATGAATGGCTAAGATCCAAAGTATGGCGAGAAATCTCGGAAAATCTGACAGAATCTCCCCTGTAAACTGAGCAAAACCTCAAGTACAATCTCAACCATAAATCATGCCAAACTGGCAACAAAGTGGGAGGTAACTCGACCACTACACAATGCTC
Source organism: Adiantum capillus-veneris (assembly GCF_014529385.1). Taxonomy (NCBI): domain Eukaryota; kingdom Viridiplantae; phylum Streptophyta; class Polypodiopsida; order Polypodiales; family Pteridaceae; genus Adiantum; species Adiantum capillus-veneris. The sequence continues at coordinate 24,020,830 of NC_140954.1, read as the reverse complement.
AAAATCATGATCAATCGCATCAAATCTGATGCTAACATATGCCTAAAAACAACTTTACAATCTACTCAAAAGATTCCTCAAAAGGAGGCTCATCCTCACTTACAGTCATCAACCTTGCAATATAATTCTTCAACATGTATCCATTCACACGTGCTTTATGTGGGGTACCATCCAAGTCAACGAGTTGATATGTGCCATTTGGAAACCTGTTCAAGACCAAGAAAGGACTTTGCAACTTGATTTGAAACTTATCTTAAAAAGTGCTATCAAGATTGCTATTGTAATGAAGCACCATGTCACCCTTCTTGATGTCTTTGTCCTTCACCTTCTTATTTTCCTTTGTGCTTCACCTTCTCATTTGCCTTTGCTTGATTGTTCTTCAAGACCTGCTCATAATGCTTAAAAGCCAACAACCTATGCAATTGTACACATTGCAAATATAGAAGCCTCTCCTTGACTGCATCATTGGGCTCTTCTTCAAGCTTTAGAACTAGCTTCAAAGTTGGTATCTCCACCTCAATAGGAAGTAAAGCCTCTTTACCAAAACTAGATGAAACAGAGAGAAACTAGTACCTGATTTGATGGCAGTCCTGTAAGCCTAGATAGCACAAGGTAGCTCTAAATTCCAAGTATTCACATTTTTTCTTGTCATCTTTGTAAGCATACTTATGAGTTCTCCAGTAAACCTTTCACTAGGGGATAATATGGAGTAGTAAACTTGTGATGCACATGAAGCTTCTCACGTAGATAATATAGCAGCTCTCCTCTAAAACCCGGACCCTTGTCAGAAATTAACTCCAATGGCATGCCAAATTTGTATCAAATATCTTCATATACAAATAAGGAAACATATTTACTCATGATGTGCTTAACAACTTTGGCTTCGGCCCACATGGATAGATAGTCAACAAAAGTAAGTATGCAACATTTTCCTCTAAGTATCATAGGTAGAGGACCTATTGCATCAATACCCCACTTCTCAAACACATCATAAGTCACAATGGTGCCTCTAATTTTTAATTTGAGAACCCTATTTTCCATGCTTTGACACTCTTTACAAGACTTGCACCAATGATGAACATCATGTTGAATGCTTGGCCACACATACCCCTCCTGCAAGACTTTATGCAAAGTGATCTTTGAAGAAAAATGACCACCACAATAACCCTCATGATTCTCCTCTAAAATTTTGTACATTTCCTATCTCCAAGGCACTTTTCTCATCACAAGATCAGCCCCCTTCATATATAAGGCATCACCCCAAGTAACACATACCTTTTGGCATGTGTAGGAAGGCATACTTTTTTCGTTTCTCCAACTCTGATGGAAGCATACCTGGTTGTAGAAACTCTTTCTCCCTCTTCAAAGCTTCCCTTCCCAAATGAGAATCACTCCTTATCACATACAATTGTCCAATTGAAGCTTGTGCTGCACCATGTGCTTCTTCATTTTGAGACCTGTCTACATGCCTTAAACTCCAAGCTTCAAAACGCTTAAGAGAATTCTTCACTTGAAAATACATATTTTTCAGCCTTGGATTCTTACTTTTCCACACCCCAAGTACTTGCTTAACCACCAAAAGAGCATCACCTCTTACCCTCACACGATGGATCCCAAGCTCAAGGCAAAGGTTGAGCCCTTTCTCCAAAGTAGCATACTCGGCTTCATTGTTGCTTTGTGCAGTAAGATTCAAACTCCTTCTAGTTATCAAAGCACCTTGAGGATCATAAATTACAACACATCTTGAAGCTTCACCACGTGATTTGATGTAAGAGCCATAAAAAAATAATAGATAGGCATTGTCTATGTCAAGAGCTTCCATGTGTTGCTTCTTCACCACGTCCTCCTTAAGAAGAAGAGGGATTTCCTTATAAGTAAGAAAATAATCCAACGTAGCCCTTGTACTCTTCTCAACAAGAAAAGAGAATTGAAATTCATGTTTATCCACAATCCACTTCATGAGCGTCTTTGACAAAGTAGGGATGTTCACCAATTGAGGTAGAAGAGTGTAGCTAGTGAGAAATGTGAATGGTTTGCGGAGAAGGTAGTGCCTAAACCTTCTACATGCATAAATCACACTCGCCATTATGAGCTCCACCTCAATATAGCCTCTTTCCACCTCTAGCTTCACTCTGCTAGCACAATAGATAGGCTTCATGTAGTGGGAATTGTTACCTTGTTGAAGAAGCATAGCTCCAATAGCATCCTCACCTTTTGATGGATTCACATAAAACTCCTTATCCCAATAGGAGCTTGCATAGTAGGCAGAGAACCAAGAACCTGTATGATACCTTGAAAAACTTCTTCACATTCATTTGTCCATTATAGAGGATCCAACCTTGCTACTTGATGTAGAGGATAAATAAGTTGAGAGGACAAAGGAATGAACCCTGACATATACTTCACCTTTTGAATGAAAACAAAAGTCATCAATAAGATCTTCACAAACTTGCCAAGAAAGGGAGAGAACACCTTATTGACGCACTTTTGGTACCACACACAACCATTCATAAGACCAAAAGGAAGAACACAATAACAAAAGCATTCCTAGGGTTGATAAATGTGGTCTTCTTTTGATCTTCTAAAGCCAAGGTGAGCTGACAATATCTAGAGAATCCATCACATACACTATACCTCTCATGCCCTGCAATAGAATAAAATATGTCATTTATGAAAGGAAGAGGGTATGGATCTATCTTCATGGCTGCATTTAGAGGCTTAAAATCAACACATATGCTCCACTTTTCATCCTTCTTGGGTGTGACAACAACAGGTCTCACCCATTCTGCAGTACTCACATGACATATGAAACCTGCTTTGAGAAGCTTGTCTACCTCTTCCTTTAAGGCATTAAGTTGTACATGTCCCATTCTCCTTAGATTTTGGCGTACGAGATGAGCTCCTTCCTTGATTGGAATATGAATTTCCTCTCCATTGAAGCCTCTAATTTCCTCATAAGAAGTGATGAATAAATGGGGAAATTGTTGTATCACATGTAGGTACTCACCCTTCTCATGACTAGTCAAGTTGAGAGACATCATACCTTGTATCAACTCCTTTAACATTAGGTTGAACTTTGGGCTGCATCAGCTCTTCAATTTACTCATAAGGACCAAAGATATCCTCATTCTCCATAAGGTTAAGAAATATTTGTTTGTCCTCACACTCTTCTTCAAGAAACAAGGAGGAAACATCTAGATCACTATCGCTCTACTATCATCCACTTCACTGCCATCATCCCCATTGTCTTCTTTATCAATTGAGTACTCTATGTCAAAACTCTTCTTATCACCCATTCTATTGTGAGAGTGATGGTATCATGTCCCCAATCCTGTACAACTTTGGTTGCCTATAACCATGATCTTCCAAGGATGAGAGGGAAAGCACCAATACCTGTAGGCATAACATGACAATTGACCATCACTTTAACATCAAATACATCCACCTCCAAGTCCTTATAAATCCCAAGCACTTCACCCTTGATTGGTTGGCAATATTTATGCAAAAACCTAAATTCTTCACCATGTTGAGTCCCAAATTTGATACACAAGCTTGAGAAATAGCACATATCTGTGCACCTCCATCAATATACGCCTCTCCAATGCACTTCCTCTTATGCCATGTATCCATAGTAGGGAATATATCAGGTAGCTCATTCAAAGATAGGACTCTCACATACCCCTTGTAGGCTCCTTCTTTATGGGGTTGACAACATACATCCACTGTCTCTTTAACTTAGGACACATCTCCATGGGTTGCCCAATGTTAACATCAACCTTTCTACTCACCAAATAAGCCAGTAAACTATAACTTGGTTGCCCTTATTCCAAAGCAAAGTCATATGCATTGTAATGTTACTTGAGTTTTCTCTTCTTCTTCTCTTTACTTGTACTTGTTTCAACCCGTTTCCCTCTTTTATGGCTGGGACTTGCATCACTCGTGTCATGATCTCTTGTAACCCTCTTACCTACAAGCATGACCATAGCTCCCGAATCATCCTCTTTCTTCTCCAAATGGATTAATCTTACCACCTTTGTTTTCCCCTTCTCTTCAGTTGTCAAAGAACTTGGCCCTGCTTCCCCTTTAATATCGATACCACAATCTAGAGCTCTAGAAGGAATTTGTGAAGGAAGAGGAAACATGTCACCACCCATTCTCTTTGGCTTGTCACATTGAGGGCTTTTACGACCCCATTCACCACAATTGTAACATTGAAACATATCCCCTCTTCCAGCCATGCCTCTTCCTCTACCAGCTATAAACCCCTCATTGTTTCCATAGCCACGTCCATATCCATAGTTTGACCACTTCCACCTCCCATCATGTGCACACTAAGATTCTTCATAGGACCTACAACCTCTTGCATCTCCTTGGGAAAAGCATTGACACAGTGAGAAGCTTGTTGATCATAACCCGACTCCCTAACAAGGACCCTTGGTTGCTCTACAAATTTCACTTCAACCTTTGGCTTGACATTAATTCCAAGTCGATGAAGACGCTCTCTTTCCACTCTTTATTCTTTGCAATTTCAAGTGCCTCCTCAAAGGTCCTTGGTTGCTTAAGCTCTACCTTCAAGTGTAGACTACTCCTCAAACTTGCAAGAAACCTATCCTTCTTCAACATGACTGAATGAATTTTAGCCCCCAAAGATGTACACCACTTTTTCCATAACGCATTGAATGCCTTCACAAAGTCTTCTATGGTTTGGCCTTCACCCTATACCAAGCCCTGAATAGTCCTCCATACCTTTTGTGGGTCTTCCACCTATTGAAAATGTGTAAGAAAAGCATGGCTTACCATTTCATAAGTCATACCTTGAGGAGGTTGGGCCGATTGTAGCTCCTTTTTGTAACCTTCCAACCATACCCTAGTATCTCCCTTCAAACAAAAGTAGAAGATTCGCAACACCAACACTAGGTCTTGCTTGTCAGCAAGAAGGCAAGCAAACTCTATTCACTCAGTGAAACCTTTGGAACTTTCATTTGATTTCCCACTAAACTTTATAAAACTAAACACCATGTCTTCCAAAACTTGAAAACTGAAGGTAGCTTGAAGCGGTTCCTCGGTGGCGGACACCCGGGGCGGTCACTTTTTAGAATGTGTATGATATCACGTGAGTTAACCAGAGAGGATTATTAAAAGACCAAAATGTATAAAAATGTATACATACAGAGGGGGGTGGGGGTTTTTTAAATAGGCTCATAGTGTAAGTATAGTATGTATATTGGGGTATTATTAATTACCTCTTGAACGCACGTGATATAGGGGTCTTTTGATAAGTGACTGGCCCAGGGGCGGACACCAAAACACTGTTGGACAAAAGGAAAAGTGGAACACCTCTATAGCTATATGGCCCAAGAGCACTCAACCTTCAACCTCAACACCAAAAAGTATACCCCAAAAACTCTTAGTAAACCCAAATCAAAAGGCCTATGCTCCCTTGGGAATTTACCAGCACACGCCCACCCAAAGGACCATAGCACATAGGAGAAAATCCTTTCAAAGCACGGATTTCCAACACACATCGACCAATGCATATGAAGACAAGGGCTTTCCCTTCCAAAATTGAACATAAAAAACCCACAATTTAAACATCAACTCCACAATTCATAGATACATGCCCTCCCAATCTGTCTGCACACAATTTACCACTAGGCTGCCATAGCCATAACTCTGCAGAGAACTAGTCGTAGCAACCTGAAGAGCACAACTCCAATTAAGGCACTTTAAAGCTTAAGAGAAAGCTTGAAAAATGACTGGCAAGAAAGCTAAAGATGACCAAAATTGAATCTACACACCACTACGTGCAAAATTGATGCGAACAGAGAGCTGTCTCAACACAACTACACATAGAGCACGCAAGACGAGGCAAAAAACTGCAGCAAAAACCATCAAGGAGGCACAACGAGCTAAAACTTGCAAATTTTCTAGAGTTTGGCTGAACTTTTTTAAGTTTGTACATGAGTATTAGTTATATACAAGTCTCACTTCAAAAAACTAACTTGCCTTGCATGTACACGTGGCGTCATGTCCATATGTACAAATTTACAAAAAACGGGGTGTTGAAAATGTGCCCAACAACGCGTATAATGTCCTTTTTCTTAGAATGGAATGACTTTTATCCCATAGGTCCTTCACTACACAAGAAACTTCTAGAAAGTCTCAGTTCTCAATTCTAACCCTTATTGAGCTAGATATGATCAATTCAAGCAATCATCTTGCTCAATTCCATTTCTAGATCTTTACAAGCCTATGACTCAATGCTTCAATTTCAATGTAAGTTTACCTATTTGCTTTGAAGTTGTTCTTAATCACAATGAGTCACTAAAATGAGACATTTTTGCTCAAGATATGGCATTTAGATATTATACATGTATGATGTCTTTTTGCTCAGAATGGAGTTCTGTTTCTGTCCCAGGTACTCCTTGATGTTTACAACATGCATGTGTGCTCTAAGAAATATCTAGATCACTAATTTACACAATATCCTCACTTTTATCAAGGAATTTCTCAAAAGTGTAAAACTCTCTCAATACTCACTCTATATGCTCAATTGAAGTGGAACTTGGTTCATGTGTTCCACTTAACTTGCAGACTGTGGGTAGGCTACTAAAAGTATAACTTACCTGCTAATTCTATCCTTGAGACATTATACGCGTATAATTTTTGTTGGTGAATTTTTGTACAAAATTCATGCACAAGCATCCCCTAGTCTTCGGTACTGCTTTTTGAGCACTTTTACCAATCCCCCATGCAAAAATATGCATAAATTCACAAGCTTCCCAATTTTCCACTTTTGACTCATGGCTTTTGTCTTTTGGGGACTAAATGTTGGCCAAGACTCTAGTCTCAAGGTGTCATTAGGGTATAAGACCCCTTTTGAACACTTTGGTCCAGTGTGTTTTGTCAAATTTGGTCTCCAACTAGGGCCTAGACATCATACGCGTATGATGTCTACTGGTAAAAAATTGTACTCTTCTCATTCAGATCTCTTGCAAATGTGTTCTTTTATACCCAGTAACACTCAGCCATGCCCAATTGTCTAATGAACCATTTCTTTCCAAAAATCAACTTTTCCACGATCATAAATGCAACCAAGCATGAAAGCAAAAATTTTAGAGATGAACAACTCTATATCACAATCATATGTCCTATTTACAACTACTCCTACAGAACATGTATAAGGACTTGTATTTATGAGTAGAGAAAATGCTTCCCCGTCTCTTTTGGACTCATTAACGCTTGTATCTCCTCACAGATCACTCACAATCCAACCAACACTAACTAAGACTAATACTACCTATGACGGAAAATCTCGGGCGAGGCACACGCTCCCTAGCACTCCCCTAAGATCCAAAGAGTTCCACTCGTCGATCCTTCCTAAAGTGAAATAACAAGAGTCCGATAACCGGAGGTACCTTTACCTCGTAGGAATAGTCTAAGGTCATCTACCTAGGGCTCTTGTTCTTGACAGCGGTGCAAAAGTTTTCGGGCAGCCACACTACTCGCAATTGCTAGCAAAGTGAGAACTAGGCTAAACAGCAAGATGTCAACCAAGGATGAAGCTTGACCTGTAGGCACATGGAAACAAATAGGTGGTTTTCAATCACTACCAAAGGAAACCAACTGAAACACACTAAGAAAACGCAACCAACTACCTTTCTTATAAAGCCAATACTCACCAAAATGTAAGCTAATGTCATCAAATGATCAGGAAACTCAAGGACTAACCTCTACACACCTAGAGGACACCATTCTATGGTCTCTAATCCAACTTACTACCCATATACACTCACTGCAAAAATCGCGTATAATGAAGGGCCAAAATTTACAGGTCACCAATTCTCAATGTGCTTAGGTCTAAGGTGTATCTCATCTCGTCATGGTTGCAATGGCATATAGCAATCACTAAGCGAATGCACAGTTGAAGAGAAAACTCACCTCAAAGCTCATGGAAGATCTCTTCACAAAGAGACCAAAACCGTGTGCAAGCTTGGTGTTGAAGTGTAGCTCTTGCCGTTGCTAACACAATGGTGATGTCACCTTCACAATGTAGCCACCGCAGAGTGCATACGGAGAAGAAGAAGACCTCACTCTCTCTCAACACACAACACACAATCATGTATACTTAGTGGAGCTCAAAAGTGGATTCATTTAAAAAGTCGTATTAGGTTTACAAAAATTGGCTTTTATACCTCAGCCTCGGAGGTTCTAACTCACCAAGATTACCTCCTACCATCTACTGTGGGGTTAAAGATTCCACATACTTACTAAATTACAATCTAGAAACTCAATCAAGTACCGAAATTATTACACGACTTTGTCAGAATAAGTATTACAAAAATTGGGCTCTTCTAATGTTTTAGTCGTAGCCATAACAATGGTTTTTTCTAATCCGAAAGGAGCAGAGCTGATAATTCTATGAGTTCCAAGTTTTTGGTCATGTAGGTTGCTTTCATGTTTGAAATACACCTTTAAGGATTAACACACACACGTACTATTGCATGTAGTGGCAATGGGGATTGTCGATTTGCATTAGGTAATATGACCATCTGGCTCATATAGTGTACACAAGGGAAGTGTGTGTGCATTAAGTGACACAATCATGGCTTGTTCTTGTTACTTGGTGGGAGATTGCATGGAGTTCATCAAAAACATCATAATGGTATGGCTTTTTCTATCCTGCATAGCCAATCAATGACGATGATGTTTTTGGGAGATTTGAGAATTGAGGCATATACCCTAGTGACTTCCTTAGGTTTTATCTGATTAATCATATACAATCAAGAATTTGACCCTATTGGTTTGCAATTCATAAATGGTGTGCATAAATAAAACTCAAATAATTGGTTGCGGATTCGATACTGTAGAGGCTATCTATTTTGACACTCTTGAATTGGAGATGAGGTGGAACACCTTATTGATATGTACTAATTAAAATCAAGGGATTCAAAGCCTTGTTAGAGAATAATAGTCCTTTAGTCTGGTTGGTAATGCTTAGCATCAATGGACTTTTTGGCTGCATGTTTAAGAACAGATTTGTCTTGCAGATGGAATTGATTGATGGGTTTTTGGGAATGTGTGTAAGAGTCCACTGCTTGTGTATTCTCTGTTGATAACTGAGGGTTAGTTGGCTGAGTGATTGTAATTGGAGTGTGCTATACAATGGCAAAAGGAAAGGAAAACCAAAAGGTCTTGGAAGTCCACCCTTTGGCTTCTTCTTCTTCTCAGGTTGAGTTACTTTGCTTGATGAGTTAAGATTGAAAATGGTACTTGGAAGTTTGAAAACATTTCATGTTGCAATGTGTAGTAATATGCATAAGGGCACGAGTCTGCTTGCGTTTTTGATGGGTGATTCTAGTATAAATTGGTATGATGATGGAAATGAAGGCTTTATATCTAGTTAATATTATTCAGTAAGGATTGGATGGGTGAAAACATGATATTTAAAAAATCCTAAAAGGCATGTTAGATAGGCATGAATATTTAGTAAAACTTGGTCATTATGCAAGACCTACCAATTTGTGTACTGAATTTGATTTTTGGGATACCATGATAAATTGATTCGGTTGTTCAGTGTCGGAAGTTGGTCATTTCCTTTAGACTGGCATGGTTATGCTTTCAAAACTTTGAATACGTTTGTGGACCTTGCCTGAGGCGGTAAAGGGTCTAGACCTAAGTATGGGGACTCGACCTTGTGTTGATTGGTTGGGTAATTTCCTTCTATTGCTGGAATGCTAATGAAGCTATGCTTTTCGTTCTATTGACATTAGTTTGCACTAAGCTCATTGGATAATAATGTCTCAACTTAATACTGACAATACCTTGTTGAAAGCAGAATAACCTTGTGAGCAATGACATTGCGATGTGTTTTAGTTCGGATTGGGAGTGAGGTAAATTTTCTTCTCAAGGTAATAGGTAGAGCTCAACAATATACATTAGTGGCTGATGAGGTATGCATGCTGGTTTTTTTAGTAAAATGCCTGGCTGATGCGGTATACTGACTGGATATATATATATATTTACTAACCTTTTGTTGGATTCTTAGTAAAGGAAGGAACTTAAGGGAAGTCGGATCACTATGCAGGTCATACCATTTGTGTATTGAATTGGGTTTCTTAAGATGCCATGATAACTTGACTCGGTTTGTAAGTGTTGGATACTTTTTAATCTGGCATGGCTATGCTTTCAAAGCCTTAAAACACCTTTGTGACCCTGCTCGAGGCAGTAAAGGGTCTCGACCTTGGGTTGATTGGCTGTGTAATTTTCTTCAAATATTGGTATGCTAAGGATATGGTTGCTGGATATGGTTTGTACTGGCTTTTGGCTAGAGTTCTAAGGGTTTTTACATATAAGCTTGACTTCATGTATAAAAATCCTGGGCTTTTTCATATATATGACATCGATAATGTATATATCTTTGTTCACTTCTTAATAAACAGGCTCGTTTTCATTGACTCCTGAGTATAGATCTAAAAAGCTTACTTTGCATGGCTTTTTGGACTGAAACTGATTATGGTGCTGATATGGGGCTACGTTTTGGGATGAATTAATAACCAAATTTTATTATTGGCTCCTTGCTGGAAGGTGATGATCTCTTGGCTGGATGCTTACTATCAAATTCTCATATAGACCTTGCTTGAGCCAGTATAGGGTCTTGACTTAAGCATAGGATCTCGACCCTGGGTTGATTAGCTGGGAAATTTTCTTCTGGTGAATCTCCTTTGCTAGTATACTAATGAAACTGATCTTTTCCAGCCCACTGACATCGCTTTACTCTAAACTCATTTGCTACCTAGTTCTCAACCTATGCTAACCTTACCTTACTTAAAGCATGATAACAAGGTACATATTGATATAAGGATGAATTTAGTTTGAGGAAAACGTCCTTCATAAACTAACTAGTCTAGCTCATGATAATACATTTGTGGGGCTGATGTGGTTTACATGTTGGACATTTTTTGGTACTGGTTTTCTTTTTGGATTCATATGGTTTTAAATAAGCTCGGCTTCAGGATGGTTATGGTCTCTTGGCTGGACTTCTAACTGTTTTTGAGTATTAAAACTCCTAGTGCTTTTAGTTTTTTACATTTTTTCTACATAATATCATATCTGGGAACGTAGACAGGAGCTAGACCATCTAGTGGCATATATAATTTCATTAACTAGGTTTCCTTTAACTTTTTGACTCAGCATGTTACTATAGCATGCATAGGTTACTTCAGGTATAATCATTGTAGTTGGACTCTTGGTTTTTTTTTAATAAAGATGATGGAATCCAGCCACTTGAGGGCGGAGGAGGTCGCCCAAGTTAATGACAAAGACTATCTAGGTTTCATATATATATATATGTATTGGCTGCCACTGCCTAATGTGCATATTAGGAGACAAAGGCGAGGCCCAAAGCCCAGGGCAACCATGACTTCTCCTATATAGGACCATTCTATCCTATCATAGGCTTTGTCAAGGTCCAGATGCAACAAGGTGCACTTTTTCTTGGAGAAGGATGCATACTATATTCCTACCATTGTTGCCAAGATATTGTCATATATAGATCTCCCTTTAATGAACCTGTGTTGATGGGGAGAGATGATCCGACTCAGGAGGGGGGCAAGTCTAAGAGCTATCGCCTTGGCAATAATTTTGTATGCTATTGAAATCATCGTAATGGGACACCAATGTTTAAGTTGAGAGCAACAAAACTGTTTGGGGATGGGCTTGATAAGCCCTCTCTTAACACTTGCATCTAACGACTCTTCGAAAATAGCTAGATTGGCCATTCGTGTGACTGGACCCTTGAGATCATCCCAAAAATTCCCTCAAGAATTCAATCGTCGGTCCATCCCAGCTGGGGGACTTTTCATTGCCAAGAGCTTTAAGTGCCGCTGAGCATTCCTCCTTAGAGAAGGCCTTTTCTATGCGGTTGGCTTCCTCCTGGGTAACCTTCTTTTCAACACTTCCAAGTAAAGATACCCGGGCTTCTTCCACTTCCTGAGATTGGGTCTCTGGCTGGCCGATAATCTGGCTGAGATACTTGAGCATAAGTGCAACCATCTCATCTTGGTTTTGAATTGTATTCCCTTTCTCATCATCGAGCACTTGCACGCGGCCTTGACTTTTCCTCACTTTCAGAGCCCTAAAAAAATGGGCTTGGTTAGAAGGCTCTGGTTGCAGGAAAGTTTCCTTGGATAGCAATCTCACCTTCTTGATTTCCTCTAGCTGTTCATTGGCCAGGTGAGATTTAGCTTCAAGCCATCGCTTGTGCTCATCTTCGGTAGGCAGCCTTCCTAGAGGCTAAGTACGCTACCTCCTCTGTGAGATGTTTGATATGTGCCTCATTGGCTTTTTTTACATGAGGACCCAAAGTTTTGATAGCTTTTTGTATACTCCGAACAAATACATTCCAAGCACTAGGTTTATTCATCCCCACATCTTTCTTGAGCTTTCCCAACGGTTTCTTGGTGATGCTTCTGAAGAGAGGGTCTTTTAACAGGTGTGTCCTTGTAACAAGAAGCTTTTTCTCCCCTCTCAAGGATTGCCCCCCTCCCCCCCCCCCCCCCCCCCCCTTTTTCTTTCTTGGGTTGTAAGTGTACTGGCATGTGATCGGAGAGGGTTTTTGTTGAGATTACCTTCATCTCTAACGTTGATGAGATCCAATCAACTTGATGAGAGCATTAGCATCTATCCAACCGGGAGGCAGTGCGGGCATACTGAAGGCTTGTGTAGGTGAATCCAAGCATGTCGCTTCCATGGGCCCACTTCCCACAAGTAAATCATAGCCCACATCTCACATAAGCTCAGCCATTTAGACTTTTTTGAGCTAGCCAGTAGACTGGCGGCGCCTGTTCTGTCCTTGCTTTTCTCGACCATATTGAAATCTCCAACCATCAACCAATCCCCTTCAATTGGAGTATCCCTGAGTTGCATCCACAATTTAGCTCTATCCTTTGCGTTGCAGGGGCCGTAAACATTTACTATGGTGATAGGTTGATTGTCCCATCTGATTCTAACACCAATGACTCTTCCGGAGGGGTGGTTAAAAACCATCTTTGGCTTCAACTCTCTGTCAGTAATGAACAAGACACCACTGAAATCGTCGCTTCCTTCCCCATAAAAGATAAGTTTTTTTCCTACAGCCTGTTTCTCTTGCACCGAGCATCCAAATGGTGTTCTTGGATGGCCCATGTTGAGCCAGCAGAGGAAGTGTTGAGCCAGCAGAGGATCACACCCACATTTTTGCTCACACCCATCATTTTGTAACCATTGATTGTAATAAATGTCTTTCCGACATTAATTTTGATTTGAGCCATTCATTAAGTAACGGGACTCAATTGAGTTTCCAGCTTGTAATCCCGAAGTAATTTCACCTGTTGATGTAAATAATTAGAGATGTTCTCACCTCCAAGGCTGAGGTATAGAAGCCAAAGTTTTGTAACCTAAAAAAAAGGGTCAATTAATCAAAGTGAGTTTTTGAGCGTCGTGACTGTGTCTGAGAGAGAGAGAGAGAGAGAGAGAGTCTTATCTTCTTGCTACGCGAGCTACGGGGCCACCATTGGAGAAGCGACACCGCCGTTGTGTTAGCAACGGTGAGAGCTACGCACAGATACCAAGAGTGCGCGCTATCGGCTTCTACGTGTGGTAAGTTTCTACGAGCTTCGGTGTGAGTTTTCTTCCAACTCGTGTGTCGGAATAGAGCGTGCAGCATATCTATAGAACCACAACGAGTAGAGCTACACATTAGTACCATCGGGGTCAAGTTTCAGTCACGTGTATTTTTCGGCCTGTCTTCATACGCGTTTGCCGCACGGAGTGGTTATAGGTTGATTTTGCAGTTCAAGTCTTTATGGTGTTGTTCTTACCTAGTGCATAGACTTCCCCTTGAGTTTGAGATCGATTTGATGATTCTAGATCCTGTTTCGTATAGCATTCGTTCGTAGTACGGATTTCAGTCACTTGCGTATTTTAGAACTTAGATTTGATTTCCTTAGTAGTGATTGTCATTAGAAGGTCGAGTAGGTGATTTGACACCCACCTAGTTGTTTCCATGCGCCTGCGGGTCAAGCTCCGTCCTCGTCTGACAAATTCTGTTGTTGGTTGAGTTCTTGCTATTTAGCTTCCGCTAGCGGCGTAACCGCCTTAACATTTGGCGCCGCTGCCGGGGACGAGAGCCCTAAGTAGGTGACCTTAGACTAATCCTACGAAGTGAGTCGTATAAACTACTTTGTATACTTTAGTTAGAAAAGATCTAGGAGTGGTGGACTCCGAAGGTCTCGAGAGATACTAGGAAGTGGGGTATTCCTGGGTCTTCCGTGTTGACAGTATTTTTAGTTTAGCTTAGATTAGATTGTTTTTTGATGGGGTTTAAGTGGTTGTTGACATAAAAAGCATTTGCTACTCCTTGTGTGGTAGTAAATCTCTTTATATTTTCAATTGCAAAAAATCCATTTTATGATTAGAAGTAGCTTAGGTAGGGCCTGATTTGATCCTGATCTAGAGCTATCAATTGGTGTTATATTTGCTTGATGTGTTTGATTGCATGTTAGATCACTGAAAAAGTTGCTTTGGTAGTGAAATATGCAATAAACAAAGTTCAGAAAAATTTTCTGTGTAACTGATTGTTGCTGAGCACTTAAAAGAGCTATTGGAAGAGTTCTGTGCTGAAAAACTGGAAATCTGCAACTTTAGACATCATACGCGTATGATGTCTTAGGACCTAAACAGAGACTAAAATTGAAAATTTGACATTTCCAGAGTGTTTAGAAGGGGGGTTTTATCGTAAGATCAACTTAAAACAAGAGCATTAACACTCAAAGAAACCCAAAAAGACAAGTCGGAGTCCAAGAAACGCAAAGAATAGGAAATTTTGGATTCAAATCTTGTTTTTACATTCAAACCTGACAAAAACACTTGAAACTCAATTATAAACATTGGAGAAGGCTTGAAACCAAAAATAGTCAAAATCTGGGACAAAAGACATCATACGCGTATAATGTCTTTTGGCACTTCCACTACTTATTTTTGAAATCTGACCTGACAAGATTGTTACAAACACTATAGGAAGCATAAATATCAAGTTTTGACCCAAATTGATGAAAAAGACATCATACGCGTATGATGTCTTTGACCTAATTTTGGACATATTTTGATACTTTGCCAACACAGATCCATTGTAATAGCTGTCTAGAGGTTATATTTCAAGTTTCATCCCATTTGGATCACAATTGACCCAAAAAATAAGTCAAAAGCGGAAAATTGCCAAGAAAAGCCTAAATTAGCCATAACTTGCTCAAACAGAGTTCAAACTGAATTTTGTGAGTGAACAGAGCATAAAGGGGGCTACTGAGAGTGAGCATAACCAAAATAGTCTAAATCTGTGAAAAAAGACATCATACGCATATAATGTCTTTTTCAGCATAACTGCAACAAAATTCTCACTTGATGAAACAGAAGTTGTCCAACTGACAAGATTAAACAATTGACCAAGTATCAATCAGTTTGGATCAATTCTGGCCACAAAAACTTGGGGAAAACAAATTACCGAGACGGAAAAGTTACAGTCCTTTAGGGGAATTGATGAATTTGCGATCGGGAAGGAAGCTCCGGAATAATCAACCAAAACAAGGGGAACAAGTGTCATATCAACCGAGGGAAGTGTAAACCAAAGTTGGGTGCAACCATTAGAGCCGATCTTTGAAGGAAGTGTTTCTGATACTTCTTCGGAGAGGTCTTACGAGATTTTCACCGAACACTCGAACAGGAACAACAGAGAAAATATGGTAGCAGGATCATCAAACCCTTCCGCCACAATGAAGCTACTGTTCATAAAATATCAGTACGACAATGAGCAAGGTGCCAAGATCTACAAAGATGGAATGGACCGCTATTGTGTAAAGATAGAAAAAAGACCTAGTGAGTTCAAGGACTTAGTGCCTGTGAGCTATAGCGGAGATAGATATCTAGATGACGAAGGTACCATGTACTTGGTAGTCCTAAACCCTAACATTGTGGACAAGTGGGGATTGATGGGCACCAAAGCCAAAATAGATGAAGAACTCGAGGAGAAAGCACCAATAATGAACTTCCCTAATGCGAGGTTAAGAAGAGAGAATGAAACTACAAGGATCAACACTGATAACATCTATGTGGGGCTATACAAATATAATAATGGGGAGCAAGATCTCTATTATAGATGTGAAGAACCCTACACCGGAGAGTTGACAGACAAAAAAAGACTCTATGTCTTTACCTACATAGAGGGATCGGAAGTGAAAATTGCCGCTTACGATAAGTATGACAGGCAATACTCAACAATGGGCAAGAAAGAATTAGAAGGATATACATACTTTGGGGGACCACTACATCAGTATTATGTTACTTCTAGCTCACATAGACCAGCACCAACAACTGGAGCGCAAAACTCAATGACAACAGGAGGACAAAGAACTCAGGTTGCTGACTCTTTCAGTCAACCTTGGGACTCAAAGCTCGGACCAATGGGATCATTACATTCCAGAGAGTCAATGGAGATGAATCGAGGTAGTGCAGTTCCAATCCCCACCTATACCACTCCAGGTCCAAGGTTTGAAGCGGAACCATCACATTTACCTCCCAGTAGTAGATTCAGGACAGAGGAACCGACAAGGGTAACCCATGAAGTCCATGATGCTAGAGAAAGCTTTAGCCGAGACACAGGAGCAATGAGATTGGTAGCAGATCATAGACGTATGAGACCATCTCAAGTAGCCAAGTGTATGCCAAAGAAGTATGGTGGTTCAGGAGATCCGTATGCACATGTGTCACTCTTTAAGCAAGTCTTAAGAGCTAAGCAGATAACAGATTTCCATACACAATACGAGGGATTTGGTCTTACTCTAGAAGGTACTGCATTGACATGGTTTCAACCAATGAACATAGGGGGATTCCATGACATTGACCATTTGCTAAGAGAGTTTACTGAGGAATTCTCAAAACGAGGGATTAAGCACAATACGGTCTCACAAATATATGCTTTTAAACAGAGAGAACACGAAAAAGTGAAGGAAGCTTCACTTCACTTCAAACAATACATTGAGAGATGTCCAGTACGTGAATGACCACAAGATGACAGACTATCTGTTCTCTTTATTGAGGGACTGAGGAACGACACTCTCAAGAAGGACTTGCACTTGAAAGCTTGTACAAGTTTCGAGCAAGTAACGAGAGAAGCATTGTACTTAGTGGATAATTGTACGGTTTATGGAGAAGTGTCAGCGGATACAGATTTTGCATCCAGTAGCTCCTCCTCCGTAGCGAGCGAGACTACCACTAAAAAGAATGTTCAAACAACAACCATGCCAAATGTAGAGCAAATGATAGAAGATGCTCTAAAAAGGATGGCACCATACCAAAAACCATTGCCAAAAACACTGAAATGGTGTGCTATTGAACAAAAATGAACAAATCATCCAACAGAGGAGTGTTATTACAACAAAGGGTATGTAAGGGAGCGCCATTATGCACCTCCTGCTCAATTAGCACCACCTCAGATACATCCAGTACCTCGATACCCAACGGGAAGTGTACCAGGACCTATGGGGATAGAAAGACCGCAAGCGGTATTGGGACAACAACCACCTTTACCAGGAGCAAGACCAGTGGGCATTAGATATGCACCAACCTTAGAGAATCAGGAAGAACAAGCCTTAGTGCCTGTTCAAGCCTATTATGAAGAATCTGGTGCACACATGTCTCCAACTGTGTATTACCCACCAGAAGAACCCAAACAACCAGAACCATGGGGCATGATTGGGAATGTTGGAACACCAACAGTTACAAGTGCTTCTGATGAAGAGAGATACAATTTGGACACAAGAACATTGATGTTCATAGCTCATGGAGGGTTAACAGGACAAAGACCATCCTATCCACAAAGGACGAATCAAATGGGACCAAGACCAGCACTAGGACCCTGTTACAAGTGTGGAGGTGACCATCTAATGAATGTTTGTCCACATACGGAAATCATTAGAATTAACGCTTATTGCACTGAGTGTGGGGTTACTCACTTCATTGAGGATTGTTCAAAGAATCCAAACAAAGTGCAAAAGACGACATTGAATATGTTAGAAACTATTCCTACCAGCAGTGGGTCTGAAAATGAAACTCTGATACCAACGCAAGTTGTTACTAGAGCTCAAGCTAAGAAAACCACTAGAGAACCTGAGAATGGAAAGTTAGCGACTGAAGTGGTTAGTCAAGGACCGCGGAGTCAGAAAAACACATGGAAAGCTAGAAAAGCACGCATGAAGTTGAGAAAAGAACGTGAAGACGCTATTCTAGCTGAGGAACTAAAGCAAACTAAAGCTAGATTAGAAAAACTTGAGAGTCAAAACGGGAAACGAGAGATGAGCCCGGAAAGAACGAAACAAAAGAGTATCAAAGAAACAACGAGCTTAAGCTCAGGGGGATCAGTGCTAGTCGACAAAGTACACGAACCATTGGACGCACTGATGAGAGCTTACGAAGCTAGGTTAAAGAACAACCAAACACAAGAACAGAGGTGGATGACATACCCAAACGCAGAATTGGAAAAGCAGAGACTTGAAATGTGCCAGAGAATGATCGAGACTGCACAAGCTTTATTAGAACCACCAAAAGAAACAATGAATTGTGGAAAGGAAAACCCAATTCAGCAAGAGACTATCGTTTCACGGGTAGCTGAAAAGACTCCCAGTGCACAAAAGCCTGAAAATACACAAAAGGATGACCGCATAGTATTGAACACAACCGATCAGGAGATAGAGAGTTTTCATCCAGTCATACAGAGGATTTACGGAAAAGATGAGGATTACAATGAATTTTGGAAACAAGTGAGAGAGGCAAACTTTGCAAACGAGCTAAGTTGCCAAGCTAATCAGACAAATTGGGAAAAGGACATCAGGAATCCTCCCATAGTGGAATTTGAGGCAGGATCTCAAGTGGACTTGGATCTGCAATCTTACTGGGGAGATGGGGGCTCTGTTAGAACAATGGAGAGCAAACCTCATTCACTGAAAACCTTACCTTCATACTTAGGAGAGTATGAAGCAAAATCCGAGATTAGAGCACTTCCCTCACGAAGAATTTCATCAGAAAAAGTCATGGACTCGCAAGGATTGATAGAGATCTTTTCAACACCAGTGACATGCACTATCACTCTAGCTGAGCTTTTGAGGCTAAGACCACATATGTGGACCACTGTAGGAAAATGCTTGGAGAAATTCGGGATAAAAGACCCAACATCGAGACTGCAAGAGGGTATACAAGAGCTGAGTAAACCACAAAAGAACGCTAAGCCTGTACCCTTAAACAAGGTCGGAGAGTATTGCGAAGGTGAAGAGGGGAATACAACCTTACCAGTTGAATTCCAAGGAGTAAACACGATGGCAATACTAACAGCGGAGCTGGGGTAGCCATTGCTACAAAAGAAATCTGGAAAAAATGGGGGAAACCAGCAATAAGGAAGACTAGGTTGAAACTCCAATTAGCAGATGGACACATGGAGAAACCTATGGGGTTATTAGAGAAAGTTGTAGTGACTTCTTGCGGCATTGAATACGAACATACTTTTGCTATTGTCGATTTTGCCAAGGAGAATAACTATGATATCATATTGGGAAGACCATTCATGAGACAGTTGAAAATGGTCCAAGATTGGGGCTACGATCACATATACTTGAGAAATATGGAAACCACTACACGTGTGAACCTGAAAGACCATAGCTACAAAGATGTGAACCGAACACCGGTAGAGGAGTTTGATTCAGCTACTTTGGCGGGATCCGAATTTCCAGCTTGGTTAGGTAAACCCAAGGAGTTATGGATGTGTGGAGCTTCGAAATGTGGAAGTCTAACGAGAGAAGAAGATGTTTTAGAAAGGGCTATCGAAGACGAAACTTATATAAGAGAACCCTTTCCAGAGGACACGTTTGAACCATTAGAATGGACACACATTCTAGCAACCCTAGATGTTTGTGCAATTCCGGATGGTCCCACAACGCAATTTTGCGACAAGGACGGGTACGACGTGGTTCCGTATTTCATGTTGAGAACTGTACTCGAAAAAGAAACTGAAAAGAACGATACACTGGAAAAGGAAGATGAAGAGGAGGTGTTTCACGACATTCCGATCATCCAGAGTGGGGAAATGAAGCAGACAACGAGTCAACGGACAATTCAAGCGGAAACGAAGAAACTATAATGGATGTCCGATTTTATGATTTTCCGAACCAAACTAAACAACGCCAGAAACGCTATAGAGCAAAGAGAAAAACAAAGGGGGTTAGAACCAATCCGATGCCTAGAATAAGAGGAAAAAATCAATTCCTAATGCTAGTAAAGGCTGAAGATTGTGTTAAGGATAAGATTTCTGGAAGAATGAGAGGCAGTGATCAAAAGAGCTTACGAAAAGACAAAAGAGGCTCAAGAAATCAAGTTCAAAAGAATGGAACGAAAACTGAAACAGAAAAATCAGAAAAGAACAAGCGCAACAGAGAATACACGGAGTCCAAGTTAGAACGTAGAAACAAGTACAGAGAGCTCAAGAAAACTCTGAAGGAAGTTTGGACGACAGAAATTGAGAGTGGAGAGGACGAAAACGTCAAAATCAAGGAAAACATGGATGTTCCCTCTCACTATAGGAAATTCACAATAGAGGATAGGAAGGTGATATTAACCCCACCTATTCGAGAGAGGAAGGAGAACGAATCTTATGACGGACCGGAGGATGCAAAAAAAGTTGATTTAGCAGCTCCAGGTGAGCCACCTAGACCGGTCTACATAGCCACAGATTTGTCTCCAGGCGAGGAAGAGAGACTTTTGAGTCTTCTCAGAGAGTATAGGGATGTGTTTGCATGGTCTTATAAGGACTTAAAGGGAGTTGACCCATCGATATGCCAACACTCAATCCCACTGAAACAAGACGCAAAGCCTAGCAGACAGAGACCATACACATATAATGATACTTTTGCTAAGCGAATCAAGGAAGAGATAGATAAGCTAATGGAAGTGAATTCATATACGAGATTGAACACACCGATTGGGTATCTCCGATTGTGGTAGTACCTAAGAAGAACGGAAAACTCCGAGTGTGTGTCAACTTAAAGAAAGTGAATGCTGCAACAATCAGGGACAATTATCCCCTGCCGATAACTGATCATGTTCTAGAGCGTGTATCAGGGAAAACAACATACTCCTTTCTTGATGGTTTTTCAGGATATAACCAGCTAGCCATAGCACCAGAAGATCAACATAAAACAGCTTTTGCAACGGAGTGGGGAATTTATGCTTATCGAGTTATGCCTTTTGGTCTAACCAATGCTCCCGCAACCTTCCAGAGGCTGATGACGCATGCTTTCAAAGAATACTTAAGGTTGTTTCTAGAAATCTACATGGATGACTTATGTGTACATTCTCTACTGAGAGATGAGCATCTAGAACACCTAAGAAAAGTATTTGAGAAATGTAGGACATATCGCATTTGTCTCAATCCTGAGAAATGTGTGTTTATGGTCCGACAGGGCAGAATTCTGGGACATATTGTCTCACAAAACGGAATATCCACGGATTTAGAGAAGATAAAAGTTATAGTGGATATGCCTAGACCAACCAATGCGAAACAAGTACAGAGCTTTATGGGACATTGTGGATATTATAGACGATTCATTTACATGTACGCTATAATAGGCCAACCACTTTACAGGCTAATAGTGAACTTTGAATGGACAGAGGAGTGTGAGGAATCGTTCAAGAAATTGAAAGAGGCACTCATTACTGCTCCAGTCTTGAAATCACCAGATTGGGAGAAGATATTCCATGTGCATATAGATGCTTCGGCATATGCAATAGGATGTATTCTGGCTCAGCCAGAAGAAGGAAACATGGATTTTCCTATCTGTTACGCCAGTCGACAGCTCAACAATGCAGAGAAGAATTACACCACAACAGAGCGAGAAGGATTAGGAATGATCTATGCTGTGAAGAAATTTCGGCATTATCTTCTAGCCAACAAGTTTGTGTTTTTTACGGATCACCAAGCCTTGCTCTACCTAGTGAATAAACCATGCAATACCGGGAGAATAGTGAGATGGTTCATTATCTTACTGGAATTCGACTTCACGGTAGTAGTAAAGAAAGGAAAAACACATCTTAGAGCTGATCATCTTTCGCGATTGACGAATGGAGAAGACCCTATAGGAGTAGATGACGACATGCCAGACGCGTACTTGTTCAACATAGAAATGATACCGAAGTGGTCTCAAAATGTCGTTAACCTATTAACCTATGGAGGAGAGTTCGATAGAAGAGAATACAACCTGAAACATATTGCTATTCAGCAATCCAAGAATCTTCAATTGGTTGCAGGAAGGTTGTATCAATTGGGAAATGATCATGTTTTACGACTATGCATCAATCCTGAGGAATATAGTATATATCTGCGCGAAGCACATGTTCAGGAATGTGCATTTCATTGTTCAAGAAGGAACACATATAGGAATTTGTTACAATTGGGAGTCTATTGGCCAGGAATGAAAGAAAGCGTACATGAATATGTCACTGTATGTATTGTATGTTCATCAAAACCGCCAGCCGAGTATTCGACATTATATCAGATAATGATCGCTCCAGAATGGAGTCAGTATATTGTTGAATATCTCACAAATAGAACTTTCCCAGAAGGAACGTCAAAAGCTCGTCAGAAATCTGTAGAGACAGAAGCTAGAGATTACGCTTTAATAGGAGATCAACTCTATAAGAGAGGTAAAGACAACCAGCTTAGGATTTGCGCATCAGAGTCTGAGTATGTGATAATCCTGGAGCAAGCTCATGGAGGAGTAGGTGGAGGCCATTTCTCAGGTGATAAGATAGCAAAACTTGTCTTAGCCGCAGGAATATGGTGGCCAACATTACATATGGACGCTGAGGAATACGTTAAACGGTGTGATGACTGTCAGCGGACCAAAGTACCACTTAAAAGAGATGATATGCCACTTAGACCAATGATGGGGGCAAGAGCTTTTGCAAAATGGGGGATTGATTATGTCGGACCCATTTCACCTCCTGCATATAAGACTCATGCACAATACATCATTGTGGCTACAGACTATCTAACAAAGTGGGTCGAAGCAAAGGCAACTCAAAAAGCAGATGCCAGGACCACGGCACAGTTTCTATATGAATACGTCTTTGTACGATATGGATTGCCAATAGAAATTGTGAGTGATCGAGGCACACATTTTATAAATGAAGTGATAAAGATCCTTCTAGATGAATTCATGGTAATCCATAGGAAATCAGCCCCGTATCATCCACAAGCAAACGGACAAGCTGAAGCAACAAACAAAACCATATGCACGGTCCTTACGAAGATTGTATCTGAGTCGAGAACTGACTGGGACCAGAAGTTGCATTCAACATTATGGACATATAGGGTAGCATATAAAACATCAATAGGAACGACCCCATATAACATGGTTTTTGGGCTAAATACTATCTTACCAATAGAATTCTTGATTTCAACCTTAAGGGTGGCTAAGGATCTAGAGTGGACAGGGCACGAGCTTTCTGATAGAATAGATGACCTGGAAAAGCTAGACAAGCTTCGCCTAAAAGCAGTAGCTTCCATCTACGCTCAAAAAAGGCGACAAAAGGAATTTTTTGATAAGCATGTGCGGACTAAAGAGTTTAAAGTTGGGGACTATGTCCTAGTTTACACTCTGAAACAGCATGCTAAGAAGCTTAAAAAGCGAGGGATGGGACCTCTGGTGATTAAAGATCTATCACCAAGTGGAGCCGTCAAGCTTGCTACATTAGACGGAGAAGAAATGCCCAATTGGATTAGTGGATGCAGAGTGAAAAAGTATCTGTTGCCGCTAACACAAGACATGCTTCTCAAAATACATCAAGAAAAGCTGCGTGTCCAGAAAAAGAAAAAGATTGAGGAGGAAGCGCAAGCTGAGGCGAAGGAAAGAATGGAGAAAAGAAGACTACTGCGTCAGAAACAGCGCAATGAAGGAGCAATACGAATAAACGCAGTCAGTATAACAGAAATGGATAATGACAAAGAAGAACCCATCATTGAATGCAAAGTAGGAACCAACCAAATCAAAGCCAGAGCACTATTGGATTCAGGAGCTCAAGCTAACCTACTTTCACTCAGTTTGTATAGACAATTGACAAATGACACTAAACTACAAACTGCCAAGCAAGAGTTAAAGAGTTACTCTGAGAATTCAATCAAAACTGTCGGATGCACAGTTTTACATATACAGATTAACCAATATGTGTATCCTCATATGTTTTACGTGGTTGAAGACCAAGCTACACAACATCCATTATTGCTAGGACAACCATGGCAGAAGCAATACAATGCAATGATTGACTGGAGTTCTAATTCAGTGCTTATCAAATACGAAGGTGAAAGTCAATCAGTTAAGTTCACCAAAGGAGAAGAGCCAACTCCAAAGGACGAATCCAAAGACAAAGATAAACAACAACCAGAGAAAAAGAAGAAGCAATGGCAACCAAAAGTTTCTATACAACCGGATTACTCTTCGACGAGGAATTCTCAACAGTGGATAAGGAAGACAAGCAATAATATAACAGCTCAACCTTGGAAAAAAACGGAGTCAAGTTGGTATGGAGACCAAAAAAGGCTGTGCCAGAGAACACAAAGGTGGAAAACAGAGTCTTCAATACCAGACAACAGAGTGATTCCAGACAATCAAGGACAGTGAAACAGATCTGGATTCCAAAGAAGTTCATGACAGCACAAAGCTATAGCAAGCAAATTTGGATCCCAAAGATTTGTAAACAGGAACTCCCTTCAATACAATCAACGGAAACTCCTAGGTATTTCAAGGCGAGGAAATCAACACACAGAACAAAGCAGGTTTGGGTCGCAAAGAGTTTGTGGCAAGCACAAGCAAAGCGGAAGCAGATTTGGATTGTGAAAAAAGACAACAAGGTAACGAAGAATCCATCTACTGATTCTACTACCAAATTGCCAAAACCAACCCAAAACCCGACCACCAATCCTTCAATCAAACAAAGAGCAGCTTTATTGGAAAGACTGTTGTATCATCGCTCTACAATTGCATTGGGAACTTATGACCAAAACAACTACAATGCTTCACCCACAGACACTTCATAGTCGTTCGGGAGGACTCAGACTAGGAGGGGGGGAGGTATACAGGAGCTACAAAGCAGCTACAAGCAGAAAAAACAAAGAAAAACAAAAATTATATTACAAGGGCAGTGTCTTACATGATTTTGCAATTTTTTATGTTTGATTGCGGATATTGATAATATTTATGCCCTTATATACCTTGTTTTGCAACAAGAAGAGATCAAATGATGAATTTGGGTCTCTAGATGTGTAAATATCACTAAATAAGAGTGTTTTTGGAGCTAAAAAGTGGAAAAAAGTGGTAATCCAAGTCCAGAAATCACAAAGAAGTGTATATTCATATACACAGGGTTACCAGCTAATTATCGTGTATGTTTGGAATTTTTTGGCTTTAATTTGCTATTTTCCTTTATTTTTATGATTTTCTTAATAAAAATAAAAGAAAAATAAAAAAGCAAGTGAAATGAGATCGGAAAAAAGAAAAGAATAGACGGTGATGATCCTAATGACAAGGGCAACCCATGGTAAAAATGGGGTACAATTCTGAAAAAGTTGCGGAAAGCCCGAAATGACAGAATTTTGGCAAAGTGGACAGATTTCTCAGAAACAGGTCAAACGGAGTCCAAATTGAGAAATTTCAAATCCTAAAGTGCATTTCACGACGAGATAGGAGCACATGTCAAATTTGGTAACAAGTGATCCGGGAAGCCCGAAGTTAAGTATTTTTCACTTCACTATCAAGCTCATTTCCACTATTACCTTCTTGGAGAGAGCAAAGAGCACACAGGAGCATCCGACCTTCTACCGCCTTCTACGACTGCTACGAGAGCTCAGAGGACACCAGACATGAGAGGTAGACTCGTTGCCATAAGCTTTTGATGCTTATCGTTAACTTTTGTCGCGAAAACTCACCAAAACCAAGAAACAAGAGCAGACGGGGAATGGGGAAGAACGCTAGGTAGGGGCACAACCGCCTAACCAAACCTTGCAAGAACTTAGAGGTGGGTTACCCTAGTATAGGAGATGAGTTTCTAACACTCAAAGCTCGAGAAAGAACGACTGAAAAAACCCTAGGTCAACAGAGCCTGCAAGAGGCAAACAGAAAAAAGTTGTCGGAACGACACAAAACTTCTCAGGAAGCTTAACAACATCGAGGGCAATGCAACCATGGAGTATCTCCGGGTTTGGATCACCAAAAGTAGGTCGGAACAACCGATTCGGCTGCGGACACACAAAGCGTCATTTTGGCATAACGGCTAAAATTGACGACCAAATGACATGAAACTTCACAAGCAGCTTCAAATATACATGGATGACTTATGTTTGCAAGCAAAACCCAAAAGAAAGCTGATTCACTTACCGATGGTGAAAAAGACGCTTTCGGGCAACCAAATGGAGAAAGATGGAGAACGGGGAGCCAAAGTCAAGTTCAACCAAATAGGTGGCTTCACAACATATCCAATGAGCTGGAAATGCAACTCTCGAGAAGAAAAGTTGAAGAAATTCAACTCCAAGGCAAAAAGACGACTTCGGAGACTGAAATGCCTATAAGGGGGCTTTTTAGCTAAACTGATGACTTTTTAAGTTGAAAACTAGTTAGCAGGGCTTAGGGCACTAGCACAAAGCATTCTTTGCACAAAAAAACCAACATTTCAAGAAAAGACATCATACGCGTATGATGTCTCACAGCATGATTTTCACATCCATTTCAACATTTGAGTGCATAGCCTCATTCCACATGTTAATCACATCCTATGAACCAAGTATCATGAGAATTGGAGTTAGAAAACCCAAGGAAAACCAAAAAGACGCAAAGTAGGCCATAAAATTGATTTTTGGTCCTAATTTTGTCAAAATAACTCCAAACTCATTGAAACTTTGTAGGATTGTTGATTAACACATCTACAAGCTATCTGGAACCAAAAAGCACCATTTTGACACAAAAGACATCATACGCGTATGATGTCTATTTGCACTTACAGAGCAAAAAATGCTCATTTGTCATCATACATCCATTATATATATCTAATACATGCTACATATGAAGTTTGGAACCATTTGGTCAGGTGGATCACCCCATTAGCCCAATTAAGAGAAAATCCTTCATACAAAGCCTATTTTTGTCCCAAATCCAACATATTCAAGTCCAAACCAAGATTTGAGTATAAACGGTCCTTCACTAGCACATGGAGAGTCCACAGAACCAATCCCATGAAAAATTGATGAAAAAGACATCATACACGTATGATGTCTCCAGAGCCATTTTTAGTCCAAATTCTATCCAAACTTGATAAATCCACTGAATAAGCCTATCTAAAGCCAAAACCAAGCTTATAGAGAAAATTGGTTCAAAAATACACTAAAAGACATCATACGCGTATGATGTCTCACTATGTGATTTTGGCACCTCAGGGCTTCAACCACCAAACAGAAGTGATCTACATGCCATTTGAAGGTGAACCACCAAGTTTTATCCAATTGGATCATAAAATCCATTTCCCTTTCAAAATTTTGCCAAGAGCCTGAACTGGACTGAACTGGCCAAAACTTGACCAAATGGGATCCAAACTCAAATCCAAGCATATGATACTCATGTATACACTATCAGCTACAAGCACAACCAATATGAAGTCATTCTGACACAAAAGACATCATACGCGTATGATGTCTCAAGCATGTTTTTGAGCCCAGTTTGCATATTTTTTCACCTACATTGCATCCTTAGGCCCTGAATAGCTCATGTTTCAATTTTCAAGTCATTTGAATAGTTAAAAGCTTCATTTCGGCTTTCAGTACTAAAAAGACGCTAACTTCTGTAATTGGAGTTACAGGATCCATGGATTCCGCTAAGTCATCGGCAACTAAGAGAAAAAGACCAACCATCAAGGATGCTCTTGCAGAAGCAGAACCTTTTGATATTCCAACAGAAACCCTCAAGCCAACCAAGACTTGGGTGGAGGAAGCAGTACTAGAAAAAGAGGGAATAAAGATCTACCAGGGGACTTTCAGAGATCCTCAAGGGCAATCGGTCGATGTACCTATGATCCCACGAGAATTAGTGGATTATAGCAGATCAGAGAACATCAGCAGATACCTGGAAAAGGCTGACTTACACAGGTTCTTCACCTCGAGACCATCAGGTGTAGACACAAGAAGAGTGTATGAGTTGGCAACATCCATTCAAAAGGATGGGAAAGCCACGTTGACAGCCATGGATGGAGAAACATTTGAAGTACAGATCACTCCACAGCTCATTGCAGATGCATTGAAGCTGCACAACAAAGGGAGTTCTGTCAGAGAAAGAAGGGAGGCCATAGAGGTCTATGGATCAAAGAAACAAAATACAACCTACGGAGATATGGCAGATCAACGAGCGGCAACCCTTTGCCGATTATACAACCAGTTTCTCCATGTGTGCAGTAAAAGACCGCAGAAGTATACTACACCACCCCATGCCATTGCGACAACCATCACATGGGCACTGAAGAGCAACATGCCAAAAGAGGTGAATTATGCTCAATACATCCACGAGCAAGTAATCGCCATGCACAACCAGAAGCCAAAGTACATAGGAGGAGGAGAAATCCTAACAAGAATAGCTTATGAAGCTATTGGAGCGAGGGATCAAGGGCCACGGGTTCCCTCCTAGAATGAGTGGCTTAGAGAAGCCGATGAAGAGAAAGAACAGCAAGAAGTATCCAAGAGGGCGTCCACAAGAGCACGCCGAAAACTAGAAATAGTTTCAGAACCTGAAGAGGCTGTGGACGAGCCGCTCAAGAAGAAAGCGAAGAAGAAGGCTGATCCCAAGCAAACCAAAAGTCAAAAAGCCGCAAGAATGGAAAGGCTGGTGGAGCAGTTTAGAGCGGACAGAGCTCTAAAGGGGGACTTTGAAGAAATGTGGGTGCCAGACCCCACTAAAGTCGGAACCAGTTCAGCCAGGCCACATGTTGATCAATATGATCAATATATTAGAGCTTATGAGGAGTCGGAGGCCATACTGGAGCAGCAACCTGTCGAGCCTTATACTGAAGAGGAAGTACAGCTTTTAAAAGCTGAGCTGAAAAAGGACGACAAGGAGAAGAAGGAAGTAGATGAGTCTACTGAACTTCAAGAGAAAGACGGGCAAGCAAACAAAGGGAAAGCCAAGATGACTGAGGACAATCAGCCCTCCTTTACTGATGTACCAAGCCCGAAGAAGACGGAAATTATTGTGGAGGAGACCACAATAGAAATAGAAACAGAAGTTATGGAAAAGCCGGAGGCCGGGACCAAGGAAAAGGAGATAGATCCAGTTCAGCAAAAGAAAGATGATTATGAGGATCTGGTAGCGATCGGATACAGTGAAGAAGAGGCCCTGGAGGCAGTTTATGGGATATCCCTACGAAAACAAGATGATCGGGAAGGGACGAAGGAAAAGACAAAGGGTACAATGGAGAGTGAAGAGAAAATGGACGAACAGAACATACTAGAAGAGCCGAAGCCATTGGAGGTGGTGGCAGAAAGAGCTGTCAAGTTGACAGATGAAGATGAAAAAGACATGCACATGGTGCATGAACTGCTCAGCAAGATTAAAGAAAGATCCAGAGCAAAGGAAGTAGCAATTGAGACAGCAAAACAAAAGGAAGCAGAGTTGCAGAAGAAGTTAGAGAATGCTATGACTGAATCTGAAAGTCATAAAGCATCACTCTACGACGCAGAAAACGAGAGAGACGGCTTGATACTCCAACTAGCCAAAGCTTCAAGAGAGGTAACAAGTTCACAGGAAGCAAAGGAGCGAATAGAAGATGAGCTGGAGGCAGCCAAGGATGAGCTCATCGAGCTAAGGAAAGAGTCGAACTTCAAGAAAGGACAATCACGAGACTCAGGACCACCCCTAGAGCTAGCAGAGCAGGAACAGAACAAGAGGAGCCCTCGTACCAGCTCTGGAAGATCAGGTCAGAAGTTTGCAAAGAGAGCTAAGGTTAGAGCAAGTGCAAAGATTGCACATGGCGGAGGGATCATTGGCTGCAGAGGAGAGGCTCACGTCAGAAAACCAAACACTAAGGACAGAAAATGAGGCCCTCCGCAAACAGCTCCAAGACCTCCAAGAGCAACAAAGAAGAGAAACAGAGACACCACAAGAAGAAGCAGGGGGAGCAGCCATAGAGATACCAGAAACTGGAGAGGCAACCACAATTGAAGATCCAGCCCCAGTTCAAGAAGTGGCCTCAACTTCAGGAATCTCTGAAGAAGAAGAACAAAGGCTCCACGACCAAATAGAAAAGTCAACAGAGGAAAGTGCCAAGGCGGAAATGGAATGGGAAAGGAGACTCCTCATCTCCATTAGACTTCAAGGTTTAGACACAAAAGTGCTCCATGAAGAGTGGATGCAACCCAGCCTGCCTTTCCCTCTGATGAAATTTGAAGTGATAAAGACGAAAAAGAGAATAGAGGAGGAGCAGTATGTCGCTCTTTACGAAGGCGACATCACAAAAGACGAACAATCAAAGAAGATTGTAGATTCTCAACCTAGATGGAGGAAAGGTTGGCTGAACAAATACCCAGCCTACCTCATCTACTTGGTAGAGGCTCCAAAGGAGATTCGGGAGGATGCAACCTTCTGCCCGGTGCCAAGAGTCAGAAGCTGGAAAGAGCATGGCAGGATTGCAGAAAAGAAGCCAAATTGGCTTAATTACCCAAGGATGCCAGGACCAAAGGCAGGAGAGAGAATAGGTAAAGCCTACATGGTGAAAACCCTAACGGGCACCATCAAACTCTTTACTGGCTCTCCTGACCTTTCATGTCAGATGCTAAAGAAAATCTGCAGGACTCTCTTAGCATGCATTGAAGTGTTCGCGCCAGATAAAGCCACGACCTCGAGTCTACTATCGACGGCCGACACAGTGACGGATATGATGTATGATCTTTCATTGCAGCCATCACCAAAGGTGTTACATCTCTTATACCAAAGAATTATGTTTTTGCCTAGCTTCCACATGCAAACATTCGAAGAAGCTTTCTACACCGGCTTTTTCACTCACGAAAGCAAAATATTCGGCCCAACCTTGACCATCGACAACCTACGCTACGAATCACATTTGCAGATGCTCACGACGACAGGACTCTATTGACCAAGCCTAAAAGTCATGTCAGGGACGACATGAACGCGGAGGGGGGGAGTGTTGAGCCAGCAGAGGAAGTGTTGAGCCAGCAGAGGATCACACCCACATTTTTGCTCACACCCATCATTTTGTAACCATTGATTGTAATAAATGTCTTTCCGACATTAATTTTGATTTGAGCCATTCATTAAGTAACGGGACTCAATTGAGTTTCCAGCTTGTAATCCCGAAGTAATTTCACCTGTTGATGTAAATAATTAGAGATGTTCTCACCTCCAAGGCTGAGGTATAGAAGCCAAAGTTTTGTAACCTAAAAAAAAGGGTCAATTAATCAAAGTGAGTTTTTGAGCGCCGTGACTGTGTTTGAGAGAGAGAGAGAGAGAGAGAGAGAGAGTCTTATCTTCTTGCTACGCGAGCTACGGGGCCACCATTGGAGAAGCGACACCGCCATTGTGTTAGCAACGATGAGAGCTACGCACAGATACCAAGAGTGCGCGCTATCGGCTTCTACGTGTGGTAAGTTCCTATGAGCTTCGGTGTGAGTTTTCTTCCAACTCGTGTGTCGGAATAGAGCGTGCAGCATATCTATAGAACCACAACGAGTAGAGATACACATTAGTACCATCGGGGTCAAGTTTTGGTCACGTGTATTTTTCGGCCTGTCTTCATACGCGTTTGCCGCACGGAGTGGTTATAGGTTGATTTTGCAGTTCAAGTCTTTAGGGTGTTGTTCTTACCTAGTGCATAGACTTCCCCTTGAGTTTGAGATCGATTCGATGATTCTAGATCCTGTTTCGTATAGCATTCGTTCTTAGTACGGATTTCAGTCACTTGCGTATTTTAGAACTTAGATTTGATTTCCTTAGTAGTGATTGTCATTAGAAGGTCGAGTAGGTGATTTGACACCCACCTAGTTGTTTCCATGCGCCTGCGGGTCAAGCTCCATCCTCGTCTGACAAATTCTGTTGTTGGTTGAGTTCTCGCTATTTAGCTTCCGCTAGCGGCGTAACCGCCTTAACAGCCCAGCAATTGACTGCCTTCTCTTTCTTCACTTCCTCCTAGAAGAGAGTACCCTTCTTCCGGGTTTTTAGTCCGTTCACATTCCAAGATTGAATGGAGAGAGTATCCATCATTGGGAAAGGGGGACAAATTCTTATGCCTCCAGGAACTCTTCACCAGAGTTCCCATTTAGGTTGTCCTCTTCCATTGGCTCCTTTTCTGCTGGAACCTGCATGGTATCCAGCTTGGAAGTGAAAAGGTCCTCTTGATTTGTCTTCCCCAAAACTTCGAATATATTGTCATACAGGACAGGAGGCTTTGGGGAATCTGGCGGGAGACCTATGATTTATCCCAAGGCTCTAGCCTTTGCTCTGAACCGTTTACATGAAATATGAGATACTTGTGGCAGCCCTCATCTTTTGACCTAATAGTTGGAGACATCACAACCTTGTGAATTACTGGGGTGGCCGTTCTTTGCTGAGCAGTGGATGAAAAGCGGTAGCTTTGGGTGGTCTTGCCCTTGCCCCGGTTGCCATGATCTTGTTTCTCCACATCTTTATTCGAGCTGATTTTATTTTTCCCCCCCTCTGCCTTGCCAAGATCTTGAGTAGGCTTCTTTGTTGGATCTACTGCATTCGTGCCTTTAGCCCTGCCCCAACATTCACCACCAAGTTCTTTGGCTGTGGCTTCCTCACATCCCACCAGATACAGACCTTGTTTGCTACTA
Organism: Adiantum capillus-veneris; assembly: GCF_014529385.1. Classification (NCBI taxonomy): domain Eukaryota; kingdom Viridiplantae; phylum Streptophyta; class Polypodiopsida; order Polypodiales; family Pteridaceae; genus Adiantum; species Adiantum capillus-veneris. The sequence continues at coordinate 23,987,859 of NC_140954.1, read as the reverse complement.
TCCCCGAGGCTCTGGCAGATGGGACAAACAATGGATCACCAAGCGAAGCTGTGAGGTCCTTCAAGTTCTTCCTAAGCCATACTGGGAGGTTGCTAAATCCACCCATACTGGGCAGATATCCTTGAATGCCTCATTAGATTCAAACAAAGGGTCCCAAGGGAGCATGCACACTGGCGCACAATTGAAGAACAGCGGACTTTTTGCCAAAACCTTCTCAACCATTGCACTGTCGTTCAACTAAACTGACAAGAATCCTTTTGCTATATATTGGGTGAATATTACTGAGCCGTGTTGATTCAACACCAGTGGACTACAAAGCCAATTATAGAGCTCAATTCTATTAGGAACTCTCCCCATAAACCCGAAGACCAGAGTGGAATTTGCAACCTCTGCAAGTTGTTTTTTCACTATGGGAGGGGGAACAACCACCGTAACGGCATCTTCCACCTCCACACGCTGTAGGAGCGCCTTCTTAAGTGCTTGGAAAGCTCTGTCCCCTTTGGCCACTTCAGCAGCATCCTCCTGGGACGTCGAATCCTCGCGCAATCTTTTGTTCAATGACAATGCACCCGGGATTGCTGCTAGGTCTTTTTCCACGTGCGTCTTTCTTTGTTTCAGTTCCTCCTTACTCAGATTAGTAAGGGAGCTTTGACCACAATTTTCGGCGCCTGGTTTCACAAGGTCGCCGATCGGCTCCATAGCCTTGGGAGCGTCAGACTGTTCTTTGCCTTACACTGCTTCGGTGTAGGACGGCTTAGAGGAGCTCGCCATGGCACTGTGACAGGCCTCACCAACACCAAGTTACACAAAGGGTTACAAGAAGATAATAAACTCGGATAATAATCAAAAAGGATAATATTTGCGTGTTGCAGTTGGGGGGGGGGGGGGGGGGGGGGGGGGGGGGGGGGGATGCGTTGCCTTGCTGCTTAACACACCATGCGTGTTGCTCAGCTCACGGTCTCGCACCAAAATTAATCGCTAATTCTCCACATGCACCTGCTCTTAAAAGGTAGGCTCAAAATGCGCTTATTAAGGCTAATAATCGCGATGCAGGCATTGATGTGGTAGATGATTATTAACACTGCAGGCAAACCCAAAACCAAGATGTTACGATTATTAACTGACTCGGGTAACCTTGAATGCACCCGGGCAGGAGGGGGTCGCTAAAGGAGGGGAGGCGGGGACGCTGAAGGCGGGGGATGCAACTGCCACTGACGGACACTACCACGGGGAAGCTTGATGTTGCAGATACAGACGCTACCCACTCTTACCCTTGCTCACTCACCATCTCTCGTCCCTGTTCAGGTTTCCTCCGCCATTGCTCACTCACCCTAGGTGGCTCAACGTGATTATTAACAGAGCTCCATAGATTCACTTGCTCTTTTTTTTTTTTTGCGCTTGGGATCAGGGGGATGTATCTTAACCAATCAACATTTTCAACCTATCAAAAAATGCTTGAAAATATAACTCAATTTTTTGTAGGTCAAAAAGCCATCACAGACATACACATATGAACCTTCTATTTATACATTTGTGCTCGATTTTTTGTTTCCTAAAAAAAACGTGCCCTAACTATGATAAACCAAACCATCTATACTATAATAAAAGGGAGAGGGATTTCTTGGGACACCCATGACACGTGGCAATCTTCGAGGAGTCAGTGTCCTATGAGCCTCAAGCCGACGAGAGAGAGAGAGAGAGAGAGAGAGAGAGAGAGAGAGAGAGAGAGAGAGAGAGAGAGTAAATAAGTGTTGTTGCAATGCCGCCACTCCAGTGTAAAAAGCGAGAGAATTTCAAGCTAGGGAAAATGTATTTTTCTAGCCTTGCACAACTCTGCACTGTGCGCGTGTACTATGTACAGTTTTGCATTGCTTTCAACTTTGAAGTTCGCAGGCTTGGATTCTTTTCAAGGCAACCGTCCGGTGTCAATGGCATTTTCTAAGGCTACCTATCTGCTGGGTGGCTGAGGACTCTCTCTATCTCTCTCTCGGGATAGTTTCCTACGACGTTAAAAACTTCTTCTTCTTCTTCTTCTTCTTCTTCTTCTCTCTCTCTCTCTCTCTCTCTCTCTCTCTCTAAGAAATGTCTTGCAGTAAGGAAAATAAGCATTGGTCCTCTCTCTCTCTCTACAAACTTACCAAGGTAGCTACAAGTAGGCGAGCTCTAAGAGTTTTAGAGTGGAGCTCCAAGGATTCAACAATGTATACTATAATAGAGGGGGAGGGATTCCGACTCCCTGGCACATGGCAATCTCTGAGGAGTCCTACCAGTGTCCTCTGAGCCTCAGAGAGAGAGAGAGAGAGAGAGAGAGAGAGAATTATTATCCACGGAGGCCAGATATGACCTATGGGACCAAAAACAAAACATTACAAAAGGGTTGCTTCTGATACATATCAGCTAAGGACTGAGGGTCCATCGAGGGGTGGAAAAGAGAAGATAAGGTGGAGTGAACAAAACCTAAGATGGGGTAGGGGAGGAGGAGGGAGCCGACGATTTGGGAGTTCGAATTGTCAGATGATGGCTTTACCTCCTCGATAAAATGCCCATTTCCTTGCTATGCGCGCTTCTCGCATCTTTTGGAGTTCGTCCTTCTTCTGTTTGAGTTGGGTGGATGTACGGTCTTTGGCAAATCAAATTTTTGTGTCCTTGAGAAGCCTCGATTGCTCAAGGAGCTTGATTTGATCCGCTTTGGTCTTGAAGGTGAGGATTGCATGGTTAGTACGATGCTCGTGAGCAAGAGTATTGATTGTTTTTGGATCCCACTGTATCATGTGGGTCGTTGTTTGGATGCGAGTGAAAGACTCGTCGAACTTGGGGTCCCCCTCTCCTTGCCAATCGCTTGGAAGCCCGCCAATGCAAACATTGAGAGCGATATCATCTTGTCGCTGTCATTCGTGTAGCGTAAACGTCACGTAATCTTCAACTTTGTGCAAGATGGCATTTTGCACTTGAGTCTTGACTTTGGTTTCTACCTCCGTTTGTGATTTATTGAGCTTGATTTCCAACTGTTCCATCTCTTCCTTCTTGGAGTTCTCCACCGTGGTGAGTCGAGACTCCATGGCTACGAGTCTCTTCTTCAAATCTTTGTTTTCTTTGTGAAGTCTTTCGACTTCAGTTTGAAGACGGGACACAAATCTATCTTTTGGATCAACACTATGTCTACCTTTTCGAGTGTAAGATCGAACAACTAATGAAGTGTAGCTACTCTCCACATTCTTGTGGATTGACCAAGGACAAATCTCCTTCTAGTTGGTCATGCCAAGCTCCAACATACTCCTCCTAATCATGGCAAGTTTGTCCCTCCCCCCCTACCCCCCCCCCCCCCCCCCCCCCCCCTTTTCTCTATCTCTTTGTGTGTGTGTGTGTGTGTGTGTTGTGTGTTGAGTTCAAGAATTATCAGGTCAATTTGAGGTCTCTTCCGAATGAATTAAGTAATGGGTTCCTTCGCATGATGTCTTGTCTTAACATCCTATGTTTCTCTCTAAGGAGGTAGAGAATTTGCGATTAGGCTAGAGACACCCCCTCATACAATTGATATGGGACCTTGGTGAGTGGTAGTGGCCCTCTACATAGACTAATAGAGAGTTGGTATCCTTCTTTGGATATAGTGTTTGCATTGAACGACGAATTCTTTAGATGCATTAGCATCCCCTCTCACCATCCTTACCAATCAAGGCATTGGTCATGATAGCAACTCTCCCATGCTTCTCTCATGTAGTTTTGGTCTTGCATTTGGGGCATCACGGTTGACTTAGTCATCAACTGCTATTTGTTGGCACTTAGGATGCATGCACCAGCCATGACCCAACATGCCAACATTACACCACATAGTAGCAATGTGTCGTTTGCTTCTGAAAGGCAGTATTCATGATGGGTGTGTGACTTGGGGGTGCTTGCATGGCTATAACAACTTTGTCTCTATATGTGGATAAACTTTGTCTCTATAACAACTTTGTCTCTATATGTGGATAAACTTCAAAATTTACAGGTTGGATTGCACTCAATCTAGCTAGCATGTACACTTGCATCTACCAAGACTCGTCGCATGGATGTTAAGGTCTCTTGAAATAGACCATAAGCAGGTTTGTTTGTGTACATTTGGGCACCATTGGCACCTTAAAATGAGAGGGCAAAGAAAGCAGAAAAGTTCACTCAATCATTTCTCTTTGCAAGAGTTTTGGGCATCATGCTAAAAGAAAGGGCATGCTACAAAATACACACACACACATACACACATGCAAGTTGTTCTTTGAGACAGAAGACTGTATTCAACCATTCACATGCTTGCCCTTACCTATATTTTATACCATATCACCCATTTGGCTTAGTTCCCAATCCCTTAAATGTGACATAGAGCATTGATGCACTACATGCAGGAGAGTCTCTTTTTGTACGCGAATTATATCCCTTAACAATTTGAGAGTGCGATCATCATACCCTACATGAGTGCTCAGCTTTTGATCACATCAAACTTTATTTACCCACATTTTAGCCCATACCATGGCCTACATACCTTTCTCTCCTCGCCACCTCATGGATTCAACTTGTCAGTGGCCCCCCTTATATCCATAGTCTTCAAGCATGTTACATGGTGTACTCGGTTCCATAGGTCAATCTGACCTTTAAGGATGATCTCTCTCTCTCTCTCTCTCTCTCTCTCTCTCTCTCTCTCTCTCTCTCTCTCTCTCTCTCTCTGCTCCTGTTAACCTTTTAGATCACTGTGATTGTTTCTATGATATTAAAAGTTATGTCCCCCTCTCCTTGTATAAGTATGTGAGCATGCAAGCCCTTGATTTCAAGAATCAACGTTCATCGACTAAATTTTTTAGGTCTATTGTGATCTTCTTCTTTTTCTTCTCTCTCTCTCTCTCTCTCTCTCTCTCTCTCTCTCTCTCTCTCTCAAAAAACGCAGCCGTTTTTTGACCTAGTAGACAGCAGTCCACTCTTTTGATCATAACTTCTTCATCCGAACTCCGATTTGGGTGATCTATAGCCTCAATCGAAGAGCACAAAGTCCTCTACGCATTGATGTAAAGACAGAAATTTTCAGAGTTATGGAAGGCATTTTTGTAGCAGCATTTCCGAAGTGAACAGGTTCAACAAAATTGATTCTCATTTCCTATTTTACATACAATGTCTTCCGGCACTCGCAAGGGTCCTTCTTCTTCAACAAGGTCCACAACCATTGTGGAAAATGATCCAAAATCTCCTAAGTGTGGAGATAACAACACAACCACCCAACCAACGACATCGAAAACCATGATCATGGCGTACTTGGTATCATTGCAAGAGACCGTAAACAAACAAGGCGAAGACTTACGAGCACTTGCAATGGAGAATGGCACACTAAGGGTACTTGTGGTTGAGAATAAGAATCTCAAGAGGACACTTGAGATGCAAACAACACGTTTGATGCAACTTGAAGAGGAAGTCAAGGAATGTAAACGCTCTCTTGTGGACTTGAATGCTTTGAAGGAGCGGATGAGCAAAGTAGAGCATGACCATGTATTGAAAGAGGAGAAATTTGACACTATGAGCCGGGATGTATGCGACATGAAAAATGTATGCACAAACAAGTCTTGGGCTGATGTATGTGGTAGCAATGTGGTTTCTAATTCCTCACTCATGCAAGCTATGGCTCAAACAAAGAATGTTGAGAATGTGGATGTGGAGGAGTTGAAGGAACGGGAGCGACGTTCCAAGAACATTGTTATTCGTGGAATTCCCGAAGAGAAGTTAGAGACACCTCCTTCTCTTGCCATTGTTATTGAAGATTTCTTCAAAACCCACTTTGGCATGTCCGGAGTTATGGTCTATGGAGCACATAGAGTGGGGAAGCAAGGAGCTCCTCGCTCGGGAGAACGGCCAATTGTATGCACCATGCCGGATGAGACCAAGCGAAAGATTATCCTTGATAATAGTTGGATCTATTTGAGGGATACAAAATGTTTTGTATGTGAAGATCGCACTATTAAGCAACAAAATATGCGTCGCAAGGCATATGAGGAAAAGAATAATAAAAAAAGGGAGATCTCTCATGAAGAAAATGTGCCTAAGGAGGAGGCAAGTCTCTCAAGCAAATAGGGATGCGTGACCTATGAGACCGAGTTACAATTGAAAATATGCTTTTGGAATTGTAATGGATACCCATGGAATACGGGGGTTGGCATTGATGAACTAACAAGCAAAGCCGATGTTGTACTTCTTGTTGAAACTTGGGAGCATGATACACAAAGGATTAACGGCTTGGAGGATTACAATGTACATTCAGTGATGTGGTCAAAGAATCTCAAGCAACGAAGAGGACAAGGAGGGTTAGCATGTATGGTTAAGAAAGGATTGGAAGATTTTGTATCAATTGTGAAAGATGACAAGTACAAACGTTATGTATGGCTGAAAATTATGACACCAAAAAGAGCACCCATTTTTGTAGCCGGTTGCTACATTCCTCATCATGATTCTCCCTTTTATGCTTGCATGGATAGAGATCAACCATTTTCTGATTTGGAAGAGGACATTGCTTATTTCAAAGGTGAAGGTGATGTTATTGTATTTGGGGATATGAATGCTCGCACAAAAACATTGCAACATGATACTCAACAATTTGATATGCCATACATTTCAAGGGAGTTGGAGGAAGTTCACTTGTATGATCGTACTTCAATGGATGAGAAAGAGCCGGATCACTATGGAAAGCTACTTTTACACATGTGTAATAGCACGGGTATGCTCATTGCCAATGGTGTATCTTTGTGGAGTGGAACCAATGGATTTACATGTAGGAGACATAATGGGGATAGTGTGATTGACTATATGCTACTCTCTGAAGCCATCATGTATCGCATAAAGAGTTTTATGTTTGGTCAATGGACCTCGGAATCCGACCATCGCACCTTATGTATTGACCTTTCATGTGGAGAAGCAACTAAGCATGATAATCTGAGCCAAAGGAAAGAGAAGTTATCACTATGTATGGATTTCAAACGGGCACCAATGTACATTGAAATGGTTGAGCAAAAATTATGGATGACAAAGCTTCAATGTGATGCACCATTGGAGACTAAATGGGAAGCTTTCAAGAAAGCTATTTGTTCTTGTGTGGAAGAATGCTTTGCCATAAAGCATCTCCATGGTATCAACAAATATAGATCACGCAAAAGGTGGTTTGATAAAGAATGTCAAGATGCTCGAAATTCATTGATAAAGCTTGATGCAACTATGGACAAAGACAACTATCAAAGTCATTTGCATACATACAAGGAATTGATTCAAAAGAAGAGAAGAAGATGGGAAGTAAAGCAACAAGAATTTCAAGTCCAAGAAAAGGCACATGCATGTGGAAGATTTTGGAGAAACTTGAGAGGCAAGCGGTTGAGAATTTTGGTAACTTGAGTCTAGTGGATATGTACACACATTGTAGGCAATTATATGAGCAAGCAAATACTGAAAAAATGCCATTTTATGGTTCACTCCCATGTATGCCGTCTTTTTTTACTATTGAGGATGTATGCGGTGGGCTTGAAAAGTTGGCCACTCGCAAAGTGGGAGATCTTCAAGGTATCAAGCCGGAGATGATCAAATGGACGGGAGATTTTACCCATGAGTGGATGTGTGATATGTTCAACCTTGCACTTCAACATGGTATGCCTTATGATTGGAGTACTAATTGGGTTAAGCCTTTGCATAAAGGAGGGGATGTAAAGAATGTAAGCAACTACCGGACTATAATGATTGGGTCTCTTATGGCAAAGTTGTTTGGGTGCATAATGGAGATGAAATTGAGTGATTGGGCTGAAGAGAATGACAAGCGTGCAAAGGGACAAGCGGGTTTTTGTCGATGCCATAGCACCATTGATCATCTTGTCACTCTTCGTGTTCTCATGGAGGAAAGTCGGTTGAAAGGCAAGCGATTGTATTGTTGTTTTGTGGACTTTAAGAAAGCTTTGATATGATTCCACGTAACAATTTGTGGAGAAGGATGGAAGAACTCCAAGTGCCAAGTGAGTTTATGCTTACGGTTTCTCGAATCTATGAGAAGGTGATTTGTCAATTGCGCATGGGAAGAGAAATTTCAGAAATTTTTGTAAGCACTATTGGGGTTAAACAAGGATGTCCATTGTCACCAACTCTCTTTGGTCTATGCATCGATCAATTGGAACAAATGGTACTTGACTTTATGCAAGAAGAAGGCATTGAAGAGGTCACTATTTGCAATGCGGTAATCATGCTTTTGTTGTATGCGGATGATGTAGTGCTTCTAGCACACACTTTAGAAGATGCACAAAAGCTTATGGTTGTCCTTGAGAACTTTTGCTTGCATAGTGGGTTGATTGTAAATGAATCCAAAACAAAGGTTATGCTTGTGAAAACCAACCATAAGGAGAAGCCATGCATTGTGTACAACAACAAGACACTTGAAGTTGTTGAGAGCTTTAAGTACCTTGGCCTTGAGGTTCCATCCAATCACAAGTGGCATGAATGTGCTATGCGTCGTTTGGAAGCGGGAAAGAGAGCATATTATGCATTTGAGAACATGTGTAATGCGGGAAATATCAAGTGTTGGGTTCTCAAGAAGTATCTTTTTGATGCATTGGTGACACCGGTTCTTCTTTATGGAGTTGAAGTGTGGGGCGGGAGCATCTCAAAATCTACTTGGAAAGAGTTTGAGAATGTCCAAAAGCGTTTTCTTACAAACTTTCTCCAAGTTAAGACACAAACACCATATATGCTCCTACTTCTTGAGTCGGGATCTCTTCCAATTGAGGTTATGGGCATGGAAAGGGTTGTGGAGTACATGATAAAGATGCGTCAAAACCCCTCACATCGACTTCCTACAATTGCATGGGAAGCAAGCAAAAAAGTTCAAAAGACGAATAAAAGCAAGATCTTGAGCACGGGATGGATGCAAGACATAAAGAAGTGGTTTGGGAGATGGGATGCATTACACTTGCTACATGATGCTTCAATTGACTCTCAAGTGAATGAAGCTTTTCTACAGCGCCAATGTATTACGGCTTGGGAGAAATCCGGTGGGTCACGCTTCATACATTACACCACCTATATTGCCCCCAACTACAAAACCATGTTCTTCGCTGAGAGAGGAAACCGTACTCACACTTACATGCTTGAGCCTATTCCGTTGTCCGCGATACGCACTATCGCAGCAATTCGGCTTAGCTCCCATTTCCTTCGATGCGAGATAGGGCGTTGGGGCAATGGAGAAGAGTCAAATCGATTGTGCACATTATGCTCACTGCAAGTTCGAGAGTCTGAGTACCACACACTACTAGAGTGCTCAGCTTTTGATCACATCCGAACTTGCTTCTCTCACATTTTCAGCCATAACTTAGACCTACACACTTTCCTCTCCCAGCCAAAGTGTGGGCTCTCCATTGCGACTCTCATCACTACAATTTTGGAGCATCGAGAGTCACTCATCAGCCATACACATACTACATCACATGTAACTTTGGTCCCATAGGTCATATTTGACCTCCGAGGACGATAATAAAATTTATCTATCTCGCTCTCTCTCTCTCTCTCTCTCTCTCTCTCTCTCTCTCTCTCTCTCTCTTGCTATGCAACATGACGACTTGTTGCCAACAATGTTTGGATTGGATAAGGTTTGCCTAAACTTAATAGCTGAGAGTCGAGATTAATTGGTCTCAAGATTAACGGGTCTCAAACCACGTCAGTAGGAAGAAAAATGTCTCTCTCTCTCTCTCTCTCTCTCTCTCTCTCTCTCTCTCTCTCTCTCTCTCTCTCTCTCTCTCTCTCTCTCTCTCAAGGTGCATGTCTAGTTTGTAGTATTAAAATGTAGCATGTGAGAGGCAAAGAGCCTGGTTGCGTGTACCAGCAAGTTTGCTTTCTACTCGATCACGAGCTGGCTCTTCTCTCTCTACCTATCTAATCGTGGTAGTTAAGAGCCTCAAAACGGGCATAGCGTTTCACATGGTTGACTTTTGAGGCCCTCTCGGTTAGCAAGAACCTGCTCAAGATCTGTCTCATCACTCAGTCAAATCAAGCATTTATCTTTGAAGCCACCGGTTTTCTTGACTTGCAAACAAAGCTAGAAGGCTATTTAGCCATTCCAAAGTGACCAGGCTCTAAATGTAAGCAAAATGACATGGAGACAGTCCTGCAATGGAGGCACATGCACGGAGGCAGCCCTATTATAAGAGACCGAGTCATCATTTCTAGGGGGAGGCAAAGGGCCCGCATTAGGTATGCAACACAAGGGAGGATCCAAATGAGCAAAGTATTGCTAACTCCAAGACCAAGGCCAATACCCTCGACTGGCAATGATCATCCTCCAATGCAATCACATTAGTGTTCTGGAAAAATTATTTTTTTCAAACATACAAAATTGCTTTCCTTTAATTTTTGCAAGGAAAATTTAGAAAATTAGGTTTATTTTGCAGGTTTTTACACTATTTTTCTCTATTTTGGGGCAATTTCTCCTTTTCCTCTTGCCCTCAACCGGCATTTTTGAAATTGTAAAACGGCATGATATTAAGCTGAGACACATCTTTCCCAAACACTCAATCAAAGACCTGCCTTGCATGACCGTTGCCGTGAGCACTGTAGCAGCAGGCAATGCCACATGTTCCCTTGCAGAACCCCTTTTTTCTTGCCTATGTAAGGAGTTCGAGATGTAAAAAATTCGGAAAGCTAAGAATCTTGGATGGTCACTTTGGAGCTCTCAACATTGTAGCATCCGCTCACTGGCCAAAAAAAGACGAAGAAAGTGTAGAGACGGATGTGGGACTCTCTCTCTCTCTCTCTCTCTCTCTCTCTCTCTCTCTCTCTCTCTCTCTCTGTGTGTGTGTGTGTGTGTGTGTGTGTGTGTGTGTGTGTGTGTGTGTGTGTGTGTGTGTGTGTGTGTGTGGAGGCTAGGCAAAAATGGAGCTTGTCGGGATAAAGGGTGGCGGACATGCAACGATAGAGGAGTAGGTGGCTTAGCAAGAACTTGTGGCGAGTGGGACATGTATTGGATCCAGAGTCTTGACATCCTAGCCAACAGAGAATTGAGGTTGTATAAGGGTGTTGGGATCGTGGCAGATTAGTTGTTGGTAGCCAGGGGTGTTGATAGAGGAGACTACATGAGGCCTGTTTTGCAGGAACATTTGAGAAGTTGTACATGAAGTAAGTGGTGGGTTGTGTTCATGATCGAGTTTAGGCAACGGCGGGGGGGGGGGGGGGGGGCAATTCTCTGTCAAGTGCCAAGGCCAATCAATGGCACTCTCTCTCTCTCTCTCTCTTTCGAACAGAAATAGATACACATACTCCTCAACAGGACTGAATGGGATTGGCCCTCTCTCTCTCTCTCTCTCTCTCTCTCTCTCTCTCTCTCTCTCTCTCTCTCTCTCTCTCTCTCTCTCACACACACACACACACACACACAACTGCAGCAAATAACAAAGACATCTCTCTCTCTCTCTAAGAATTGTGACACACACGACGGTACTGTAGAAAAGGAAACCCGATCTCTCTCTCTCTCAGACCTGTGATGTGCCGCATCTCTCTCTCTCTCTCTCTCTCTCTCACACACACACACACACACACACACACGCACGCATGTTCGAGGCAGACCAACTTATCGACGCGTGGCACATCTCGTTGCTCGTTATTTTCCCAGGCTACGAAGTAGAGCCACGCTTTACAAAAACAAAAGTAATCACTCTTCATAATTGAAGGGTGGAGTGAAATTCCATGGCCTTGCCAAAGAGTTTAAATAATATAAATATATATATAGTACCAAGTATTATGACTTTTTGACAAAACCGAGAAGTCAAAACTAAGTCTTTTCAATTTTTCACCATCACAGTACTTACTACTTAGCCTTCACTTTTATATTTCAAACCAAATGACTTCTCATTATCCTTCACTTTTACATTTCAAACCAAAAATCTATACTATATATTAAGGAGACTGCTTTTCCAGTGCCACATGTCAAAGTTTGCTGCATTTGATGAGTTCCGATTTATATGAGTGAGGGGGGGGGGGGGAGAGAGAGAGAGAGAGAGAGAGAGAGAGAGAGAGGCGGCCGAAGGCCGCCGGTCACACTAGTGTTTCTTAAGGTTCTTGAAATGAAGGAGAGAGTGAAACATGGATGCCCTCTCATTCCTTGAAAATTTTAAGCTCAATTATATATAGTATAGATTTTTCACCATCACAATACTTGCTACTTAGCCTTCACTTTTATATTTCAAACCAAATGACTTCTCATTATCCTTCACTTTTACATTTCAAACCAAAAATGTTTCTTAAGGTTCTTGAAATGAAGGAGAGAGTGACACATGGATGTCCTCTCCTTCCTTGAAAATTTTAAGCTCAATTATATATAGTATAGAAGGCTCTATGTAAGCGGGTACAAGCAGTGGTCGGCAATCAGAGAAAAGCTGAGGCTTCGGGGGTGTGTAGATAATGCATTTTTGGTAGCGGGTCAAGCTCCGGGCTGTGGGCAAGACGCCACTTGGGGCTCGACTGTGGTGGGCGATGCTCATGCACTAATGCCCCCCCCACAGGGCTGCCCTCGCCCAGGGGAGACGCAGGGACGCAGAGGAGGCTTCAACTGAGAGAGAGAGAGAGAGAGAGAGAGAGAGAGAGAGAGAGAGAGAGAGAGAGAGAGAGTGTGTCAAGGTGATTAAGGGTGGGTTCAGATTGAAGAGGTGGAAGAGAAGCACCTTCCACCCCTTCCAGGCGGAACACAGCGATTCACAGTTCTGCCGCCGCCCTATCGTTCACACAAGACGGTAGTCCTTTTGCTTGCATGGCGCGGCTCCATTGGCTGGAGAAGAAAGGCATGAGGGTGGAAGTGCTCACAGGCGAGAGGGGGGGGGGGGGGGTCAGAAGAAAAAGAGGATAGGGCGGAAGAGAAAAAGGCAAATACTTCCTTGACGTGGCAGCCTAGTCAACACCTTCCACCGCCTTATGTGAACAAGGCAACGAGCTAAGGAGAATTTGATTGGCTCGTTCAGAATCTGCTGCTCTTCCGCCGGGCGATGTGAACCCAACCTAAGTCCTACCACAGTGTCGCCGCTCCAATGTAAAAATCGAGAGAATTTCAAGCTAGGGAGAATGTATTTTTCTAGCCCTGCACATCTCTACGCTATGCACGTGTACTGTGTGCAACTCTGCACTGCTTTCAGCTTTGAAGTTCGTAGGCCTGGCTTCTTTTCAAGGCAACTGTCCGGCGTCAACGGCGTTTTCTAAGGCTGCCTATCTGCTGAGTGACTGAGGACTAGAGAGCCAGAGAACGAGAAAGTGGAGTTACTGCATGCTCATGCAACACAATTCCTCATCTCCCTACCTACCTCTCTCTCGCACGTGGGACCTGTCAACCAGCACCCGCGAACTTGCCGGTGGAAGGGAAATAGAGAGAGAGAGAGAGAGAGAGAGAGAGAGAGAGAGAGAGAGAGAGAGCACTCACGTGTAGATAGGTAGGAGCATGGAAGACAAAACGAGGGAAGAATGAAATGAAATGTTATATTATATCAAACGTCTTCAAAGGCCAAGGGCCAAAATGACCTATGAGACCAAACTCATACAATCTGCGTGGATCTAATACAATGTCTGATTACAAAATGAAAATGAATTAAAGTGAAAAACTAAAATCATTATCGTCATCATCATCAATGCCCAAGGATGCACGACATCGGGCATTGTTCGATGTTGGATTGTCCAAGAAAGTAGTGCATCAATGCACTAAAGAGCATCGTCAATGTCCGTCTTTGTAAATAATTGTACTAGACATCTCCCATGTCATGTTAGAATAGTCATGAGTGCTCTGAAGTGAATTAGGGGAGAGAGAGAGAGAGAGAGAGAGAGAGAGAGAGAGAGAGAGAGAGAGGATAGGTGTTGCTACCACAAAAGGAGTGAAGGAGGCACGCGTCAACAAATGCGACCTCAACTCTTTTTCTCCTTATCTTTACTTCCACCCTATGTGTCCCTTTTTTTAAACCCACCCTCTTCCCCCTAAGCAACAACGGCGTCGTCATTGCTAGGTGGGAAGGCATCTTGATGATGTGGCAGTGAGTCGCCTGATCTGCACCAAATTTGGCGAGAGCGGGGTCGAAACCGTGCGCGCTGGCGAGCTGAGTGTTTTCTCTTTCTTGCTCGGCATCATCCGGCACCTCTGGCCCACACGAGCTTTCCCTTGCTTCTTTGCGCCTCCCTTGCTGCCTGCACGTCCATGGGCTCCCTTCACCCCTTTGGTTCACACCCCTCCCAATTTAGGGTGGCCATTAGTCTTACTTGGATGGCCATTGCCCCAAACCTCTTGGTCGACCATATTTCCATTGGGCGGGCGGCCTTTTGGCCATTGATTCATAAGGGCACCACATTTGGCATGCAAATTAACCAAGGCACCGGCAAAGGCCTTCGCATTTGAGTAAAATCGCTCGTGACTCCCTTGCCGTCAGCATGATATCTTGCGGTAGGAATTTATGCTTTCGTAAGCCACCACATTTGGCATAAAATCGACCAATGTATTGCAAGGCACCATTTTCGCAACACAAAGCTCATCACGAACTTAATATGCGTTCATAAAGGCATCACATTTGGTTTATTTATTGGCCAAAGCATTCCCGAGCATCCTAAATGTTGACCAGAGGAGTGCCGAGCTCCATTATTGCCAACCGTCCACCGTAATGTTGAGCACAGCATACGCCATTACCAATGCACTACAAAATATGATATTTCTGACTAGGTGCCCTTTGAAAACTTATTTCCCTATTAAGCGCACTGTATTCCAAATCCTGCTCAAAGTCCAAAATCACAAGATCGCACAGTGATCGGGGTGACCAAATCGATACGAAATCGCCCCCCGGTGAAACTTAAATTGCTAACATCTCGGCAACCAGAGCTCCGATTGCCGATCTGAAAAGACTGACGCTCTCTACAAAGTGAGAATTTTAGGCCATGCATCCATACCAGCTTTAACTCTTCATCAGGAGCTGCCCAATCCAGTACATATCTGCAATCAAGCCCAGATTCAAACTGCCATAACTTCTTTATTGTAGCTCCTATTGACGAGCCGTAAAGACAAGCCCGTAGAGCACCTTGAGCACTACAATTCTATCCCATATTGCTTATCAATTCATGTATACCCACTTTTAGCATAAAAAAACATAAATGTCAAGTTTGATGCATTCTACACATTGCTGTTGCAAGAGTCACTTTCTAAGAAAAACAGGACTAAACAACGTGCTGTTGAATAGGCTTTTATTGCTGCTTAAAGAAAGGGTGGTAACAACAATTTAACCACTTCTTATGGTTATTCTGGGAGTGGAAAATCACATGTTCCTAATGCTTCTGCTGGCAACAATTCATGTGGAAATTTTGGTGATAAGGGAAAAAAGAAGATGCGTTGAAATTATTGCAAAGCTAATGATCACTTGATCAAGCACTGTCCTAATCTCAAGGCCAAAGAAGCTAAGAAGAAAGAGGGTGGTTCCACTGTAAATGCTGGTTCCACTACAAATGCAGTTATTGTTTGGTCTTTTGTGAAAGGAGATTGTGATGTTGATGTTGATGTAGAATGGGCTTTTAGTGCAGAGTGTATCTATAATCCTGCTGTCCATGATGCATGCATGTTAGTTGTTGCAGATTCACATGTGTAGTATTTTGACGGTGGTGCTACAAAGCACATTACCTCACATCGTGATTTGTTCACCTCTCTCAAGTTTGTCCCTCATGGGAATTCAATTACTCGTGCCAACAATGCCTCTTATCGGTTCAAGGAGTTGAAAAGATTGTGCTTACTTCTGCAAATGGCAGTTCTTTCACCCTTGTTGATGCACTTTATGTACCTGGGATCAAGAAGAATCTTTTTTCTGTATCTACACTTGCTAGACTTGGTCTTGTAGTAAAATTTGTGGATGACAGATGTACAATACATGATCTCTGTTTCGGTGATGAAATTGTTGCATCTGGCATTTTATGCCGTGGGCTATATAAGCTCACTTTGTAAGACAAGTGTGGGTAGAATTTTGCAAATGTAGTTGTGGATTCAAAGGCTATTTTAGATGCAAAACTTTGGCATGCACATTTTGGTCATCTGAATTTTGCCAGTTTGCTGCCGTTTGCAAAAATTTGATATGGTTGCTTCTTTGCCGCC
This sequence comes from Adiantum capillus-veneris, assembly GCF_014529385.1. Classification (NCBI taxonomy): domain Eukaryota; kingdom Viridiplantae; phylum Streptophyta; class Polypodiopsida; order Polypodiales; family Pteridaceae; genus Adiantum; species Adiantum capillus-veneris. Next base: position 23,971,739 of record NC_140954.1, on the reverse strand, counting down.
TCTTAAAGAACCTGTCAAACACGTTTGTGAAGGCTGTATTTTGGGTAAGATGCAACGTTCTAAGTTTCCAAAGGATGGGTTAGTTAGGGCCACATGCAGGTTGCAACTTGTGCATAGTGATGTTTGTGGGCCCATGCAAACTCCATCCTTGGGCAATTACCTTTACTTTATGACTTTCATTGATGATTCTTTCACGCATGCATGGGTGTCTCCACTTAAAGCAAAGTACGAAGTATCTACGTGCTTCAAAAAATTTCTAGCTATGGCTGAAAATGTCTCAAAATGTACTACGGGCACCCTCCATTTCAATCAAGGGGGGGAGTATATGTCTCATGAATTTAATGCCTTATACGCCTCAACAAAATGGTGTTGATGAGAGGAAAAACAAGTCACTTATGAAAATGGCATGATGTATGGTCAAAAGTCAAGCTTTGCCGCATCATTTTTGGCTTGAGGCCATCATGTGAGCCATTTATGTACTAAACAGGTATCCTACAAAAGCTTTGCAGTCTATTACTCCATTTGAAGCATGGCATGATAGAAAGCATTCTATTGAGCACATGCGTGTTTTTGGCTGTATGGAATATACTTTGGTGCCACAAACACAACGCATAAAATTGGATGATAAGTCTGTTTAATGTATTTTTGTTGGTTATAGTGTTGAAAGCAAAGGTTACATGTTGTATCATCCACAAACAAAGTGTATTATGGTTTCATGGGATGTTGTGTTTGTGGAAGATTGTGTTCAACCCTTACTCTCATGTACTAGAGACAGTAATGTCAGCTCACAAGGCATTTTTGACACTTTGTTGCCTCTTTTTCGTGGTGGAAGTTTGAATGTAAATTCCAATTAGGAAAATGTACAGCCTATGGGGGTTTTTGAAATTGTTATAGATCAGCCTATTCTTGATGCAGATGTACATGATGTACTTGATGAGGAAAGGGTTGAGAATGAGCAGGCTAGAGTTATGCCTAAATGGCTGGTGTATACTTTGCGTGATAGTAAATTGGATGCACCTTTGTCTACTCGTACTCGTTCAGGCCTTGCCATGCATCTTATGCATCAGATTGTTATTCTTTGGCTGTGTCTAGCTTACATGATGTTGAGGAACCTCTGTCTTTTGATGAAGCACAAAATTTAGAAAACTGGATGGCTACCATGCAATCAAAATATGATGCACTTATAGAAAATGACACATGGACTTTCTGTGATTTGCCTCCTGGAAAAAAGGCCATTGGTACAAAGTGGGTTTACAAGTTGAAACGCAAGCCGGATGGTGAGATTGATCGCTATAAGGCTCGACTTGTTGCAAAGGGTTATGCACAACAAAAAGGCATATGTTATAAAGATACTTTTACTCCCACTTGTCGTATGACTGATGTGCATTTTCTATGTGCATTAGCAGTTCATTTTTGTTGGGATGTACATCAATCATACACTGTTATTCCTTTCTTGAATGGTGACATATTTGAGGAAGTTTATGTAACGCAAGAGGATAAGGTGTGCAAATGTAACAAAGCTTTGTATGGGTTGAAGCAATCTCCTCGGCTTGGTATGAGAAAGCTGTCACTCATTTGATCAAACGAGGATTTTGTAACAGTCCAATAGAAAGCACATTGTATGTAAAGCGTGAGGGTGATGTACTTCTCATTGTGGTTCTTTATGTAGATGATATGTTGATCACTAGACCAAATGAGAGACATATTGCTGAATTCAAGGCTGATTTGAATGCTACTTTCAAGATGAAAGATTTGGGGCTGTTGCATCATTACTTGGGTATACATCTAAGCAATGTGATGGTGGTATTTCCGTGTATCAAAAAAGTTACATAGAGACATTGATATGTAAGTTTGGACTTGAGGATTGCAAACCTATTGCCATTCCCATGGAAACACAATTGAAATTGAGTCTTCATGATGCTGGTGATACTGTAGATGTCACTCTTTACCAAACTTCCATTGGATGTCTTATTTACGTATGCAACATGAGGCCGAATATTCAATTTGCAATCTCACATATCAACAAATTTGTGCATAGCCCAGGGTCTAAGCATTGGCAGGCTGTCAAGAGGAATTTTTGCTACTTGAGTGGATCTTTACATCTTGGCAGTTCATGCTTGGTAGTTCATGTGTATCATGGTTGAGCAAGAAGCAACCTACTGTGGCCACTTCTATTTGTGAGGCTGAGTACAACGCAGTCTTCACAACCACATTTGAGTGTGTATGGCTGAGACGCCTTATGGCTGATTTGGGTGTTGGATAGGACACTACCAACACTATACTGATAGTCAGAGCGCATTGGCAGTTGTGAGGAACCCAGTTTTTCATGCTCACACAAAGCACATTGAGGTGCATTACCACTATGTCAGGGAGAGGCTCTCAGCAGGAGAGATCAACTTGGCTTATGTGCCAACACAGGATAACCTTGCTCTTTTCACAAAGGCATTGTCTCATGCGAAGTTCGAAGCTTTCCGCAAAGCTTTGGGCTTACTCCCCTTTGTCAACTGATCATGTTCTCAGGGCATGGCACTTCCCTTTACTCATGTGCCAGCTCTTGTTCACCACATCACTCCAGGGGGGACTTGTTACCATATATATGTGGTAGTGATGTGTGTTCACTTACGTGTGTGAACACACTTAAGTGTGCAAACTCACTTAGGACCACCATGGATTTTTTTAGTCACTAGGAGGTTTTTTCCCCCGCGCATTGTATATATGCCCATCATTCTAGGGCTATCAATCTTTCCATTGCACACTAAGTAATACACTCTCCGTTGTGTGACTTAAGCTTCCTTCCTCTTCTCCAAGCTGTGTGCATTTTTTTGCAACCCTAATTCCAACACATGAGTCTCCACCTGCTTACCTCCAAGTTTGACTTGTATTATCGGATCCATTGTATGCTCTTTATCAAAATCCACCATATTGATGACATTGATCTGTAATGGCCGCCCATGCTGTTGTTGTTGTCATACAAGCTTTTGTTTAGCGATTTGTTCCTTTGCTTCGTCTTGAGCTTCCTTGACTATTCGTCCGCGTGTATTTGTTGAAGCATATGCTAGGCTAGTGGTAAATGATACTTTTTAATCCAACAATCGCTAATCTAATTAGGCATTTCTTCACCATCTAATGTAGCAAGCTTGATGGCCCCGCTTGGTGATAAATCTTTGATCACAGAGGGTCCCATCCCTCGCTTTTTTAGCTTCTTAGCATGTTGTTTTAACGTATAAACCAGGACATTCTCCTATTTTAATCTCTTTAGAGCGTACATGCTTATCAAAAAATTCTTTTTGCCTTCTCTTTTGAGCATAGATAGAAGCTACAGCCTTTGGGCGAAGCTCATCTAATTTTTCAAAGTCATGTAGCCTGGAAGGCAGTTCATGGCCCGTCCATTCAAGTTATTTAGCCACTATGAGTGTTGGGATCAAGAACTCCATAGACATATAGCATTAAGTCCAAACACCATGTTGTACGGTGTTCTGCCAATTGAGGTCCTGTAGACTACTCGATAAGCCCATAGTGTTGAGTGTAACTGCCGTCCATGAATTTGATACAATTTTGTTCAGGACATTGCATAGAGTCTTATTTGTGGCTTCAGCCTTTCCATTTTCTTGTGGGTGGTGTGGAGCAGACTTCCTATGGATCACCATGAATTCATCTAAGAAATTTGCAATCACTTCATTGATGAAATGTGTGCTGCGATCATTGACAATTTCTGTGGGTAGGCTATGTCTAACAAAGATATTTTTGTTACCATATACATGTGGTAGTGATGTGTGTGAACACACTAGGACCGTCGGGGCATTTTTTCCCTCTTTAGGAGGTTTTTCCCCCCGAACATTGTATATATGCCCATCACTCTAGGGCTATCTATCTTTCCATTGAACACTAAGAAACACACTCTCTATTGTGTGCCTTGAGCTTCCTTCATCTTCTCCAAGCTGTGTGCATTTCTCTGCAATCCTAATTCCAACAATTGGTATCAGAGCAGGTTACGTCCTCCCGGGCTTAGTCGCCAGCTGCTCCAGCACACGCCTGCTCACTTTCTTCGATTACAGTGAGGTTTGGCGAGCGTTCGCAGGTCGACAAATATTTCGGGTAGACTCGTAAATCTTAGTCTGCTCAGATTTCAAATTCGGGCTCATTTCAGCCTCCGTTTCCACTACAGGTAGGTCTGCACATGCAATTTTGTCATTTTGTACAGACTTTCTGTCTCAGTGCCGTTTTCTGCATAACAGGTGCCTTACAATCTTCTATGGTTTGTGCTATATAACATGTGTGTTCCTGCTCTATTTCTCCTATTTTCGGGCAGTTTTGACATCAGTGCAACATTTACCATGGCTGACAACAACACAGATGTCTTCAAGATGTTTGTTGTTGAGGACAGGTTGGAGGGGGACCATTACCCTATGTGGGCTTATAGGATGCAACACGTTCTTGTGTCAAAGGGCATCTAGAATATTGTGCAGGGCATTGATGTACGTCCTGCTTTTGAGGATGTAGGCAATGTTGAGGATGTTGCAGGTCTTGCTGCTATTAGAGTTGTTTTACCTACGGTAGAACAAGCTCATTGGGATGTAAAGGATGCGCAGGCTCATGCATTGATTACGTTGTCTGTGAAGCGCACCATTGTTTCTCACATCCGTTCAGCAAAATCTGCAAAACAAGCGTGGGATATTTTGGCTAGTCTTTATGCAAGTCGCAATGAGGCTAAAATTGCTTTGCTGCGTAAAGAGTTGGAGTCAAAGATTATGCATGAGGAAGATGATGGACAGTTTTCTTACTGGTGTCAAGGATATCAATGAGCAACTTATTTCTGCAGGTGAAGTCATTTCAGACAGTTCCCTTGTGCAGACTATTCTTGATGCCTTACTAGATTCCTACCAGACTTTTGCTAGTACTTGGAGACTAATGACCCAAGGAAATCCTGAAGTTGTGAAGTTTGATGCATTATGCACATTGCTGTTGCAAGAGTCACTTTCCAAAAAAAACAGGACTAGGCAACGTGCAATTGAACAGGCTTTATTGCTTCTCAAAGAAAGGGTGGTAACAGCAATGCAACCACTTCTTATGGTTCTGCTGCAAGTGGCAAAATTTCTGTTCCTAATGCTTCTGCTGGCAGCAATTTGTCTAGAAATTTTGGTGATAAGGGCAAAAAGAAAGTGCGTTGCCACTATTGTAAAGCTAATGATCACAGATCAAGTTGTGTCCTAAGTTGAAGGCCAAAGAGGCTAAGAAGAAAGAGGGTGGTTCCACTGCAAATGCTGGTTCCACTACAAATGCAGCCATTGTTGAGTCTTCTGTGAAAGGAAACTGTGTTGCTGATGTTGATGCAGAATGGGCTTTTAGCGCAGAGTGCACTTAAAATCCTGTTGTCCATGATGCATGCTTGTCAGTTGCTGCAGATTCACATGTGTGGTATCTCGATACAAAGCGCATTACCTCACATCGTGAATTGTTCACCTCTCTCGAGTCTGTCCCTCATGGGAATTCAGTCACTTGTGCCAACAATGTCTCTTATCCGGTTCAAGGTGTTGGAAAGATTGTGCTCATTGCTGCAAATGGCAGTTCCTTCACACTTGTTAATGCACTTTATGTACCTGGGATCAAGAAGAATCTCTTGTCTGTATCCGCACTTGCTAGACTTGGACTTGTAATCAAGTTTGTGAATGACAGATGTAGAATTCATGATCTCAGTTTTGGTGATAAAATTATTGCATCTGGCCTTTTGTGCCGTGGGCTGTATAAGCTCACTTTGTATGACAAGTGTGGACAAAATTTTGCGAATGCTATTGCAAATTCAAGGGTGTTGAAGATGATGAAACAGGAAACAGAAGGAAGATAGTAACTCATAGTAGGAAGAAGATGGAGAAGGAGAAGACACAGAGCTTGCGTACGAGATCTCTATAGTCTATCTCTCTGTATTAGAATAATAGAGTATATACAAACTCAGAGCTACAAAGCTTATATGAGACCCTAAGAGATAAGGTGTCCTTTCACACCAGATGTCCAGGGGGAAAAACCTTGTGGGATAAAAGTGCCCCTGGTGAAGCGCGTATACACACTGACACTACTACATGTCTACAAATCCCCCCTGTAGTGATAGTGTGAATCCGTACAAGGTAGCAGATCATCATGTGTATGAGAGTAAGCCCAAAGCTTTTCGGAAAGCTTCAAACTTTTCTCGTGATAACGCCTTCGTAAATAGATCTGCAATGTTATCCTGTGTAGGACAGTAAGTTAGTGTGATCTCCCCTGCATGTAGCCTTTCCCTGACATAGTGGTAGTGAACCTCTATGTGCTTTGTTCTTGCATGAAATACTGGATTCCTTGCAACTGCCATAGCACTCTGACTGTCAGTGAAAATGGTAGTGGGTGCCTGTTGACACTAACAAAGATCTGCCAATAACCTGTGTATCCATACACAATCAACTGTTGCCATGAAAGCTTCCCTGTACTCAGCTTCACAAGTTGATGTAGCCACTGTGGGTTGCTTCTTGCTTAGCCAAGATGTACATGCATTTCCCAAGAAAAACAATTCCCACTTGTGGAATGTCGTGTGTCAAAATCACCAGCCCAATCTGAATCGCTGTAACTTTCGTGTCCCTCTAACTGAACCATCCTGCGAAAATGCAAATCTGTGCATCTTTCCAAGAACGCAACGCATCTCCAATAAAGACAAATCATGCACCATATTATTACGTTGTATAGTCATCAAACTGCCATAACCAACATGCCCAAATCTAGCATGCCACAACTCAGCATCCTGCATGGCCTGAGTCTTTGTTTCTGCAATACATACTTGAATCTGCTTTTCATAACGATCTAGCACAAATAGTCCATTTTCTAGCGTACCTGTAGTGATAAGAGAATAACCATTCTCTCGATCTCGTACAACACATCTGTCATCCTCAAAAATGACCCGAAGACCGTTTTTTGCAAGAGAGGATACAGACAACAAATTCTTCTTGATCCCTGGAACATATAAGACATCTGGCAAGCATAAATATGAACCATCTGAAATGGTAATCAAAATCTTACCAACGCCTTTGATTGGATAAGAAGCATTATTTGCACATGTCACCTTCTTTCTTGCTGGAGCTGCATCCAATGAACAAAACAAATCCTTTCTTGAAGTAATATGCCTGGATGCACCACTATCAAAGTACCAAATCATTTGTGTCTCGTCAACACTGTAAGCAAAAAAATTTGAACATACTAAGAAAGCATAAGAATCCTGCACAAAGTTTGCAGACTCTTCTTTAACTGTAGAAGAATCACCAGAAGCTGAAACAACCAAACTTCACTCTTTCTTCTTTTCTTTAGCAATTCGCTTTTTACACTCACTAATGTAGTGACCAGGTTTCTTGTAGTAGTGACATTTACCTTTCTTCTTGGACTTGTCGGAATCACCTTTAGACTTCTCTGAAGACTGTCCTGCACCAGACTTGGAGTGATAAGCACTCTCTTTACCCTTGTTTTTGTTCTGTACAACAAGAGCATGATCCATACCATCCACCTGTAAAGACTTGTTCTTACGTGATTGATCCTCCTGCAATAGCAAAGCCACTAACTCTTCAAAACGAAGAGGCTCAGGATTAGCTCGCAAAGACAGAGTCAAAGAAGTCTGAAAAGTCAAATAAGATGGTGGTAGTGAATTGAGTGTTTTGGAAACCAAGTCCTTCTCTGGAATCACTTCATCAATGCTAAGCAATTGCTCTTTAAGATCCCTGATTTTTGTAAGATGCTCGACGATATCATCACCTTCGTCCATCTATATTTTGTCAAGTTGTTTCTTCAAAAACTCTATTCTGGCAGCGTTTCTTCCTCCAAACATAGCTTGCAGAGTGTTCCAAGCATCCTCAGAAGTTCTGCAAGATCTGATATGTGGTGTGATTGTCCTCTTTATGGTTAAGGCAATCACATCCATAGCTTGTGCATCTTTAGTATCCCATTTCTTTTGCTTTGGAGTGACTAGTGAGGGTCATGCACCAACAGCTGCACCACGACCAGGCGTGGAAGGTGCAATGCTACCTGGACGAACTTCATCTCCAGATACATAATCCCACAATCCTTTACCAACCAAAACATTTTTGGCCATAAAAGACCAAAGAGAATAGTTGGTACCATCCAATTTGTCTTCGGATGTAAACGCACCAAAAATCTCTTTCTCCGTAGATTGAGCCATATTGTGGATGCACACAAGAGAGAAAAAGAACCTCCAAGAGATTAAAAAATCTCCTCTCCAATGCAAGAAAAACTCTACACAAAATCTCAGCACAAAGCTAAGACAAGCTGCTTCCCAAAAGAACTGTTTACCTGAAGAAAATCTGTCAAAAAGCACACCCTCTTGATCTAAACGCCTCCGAAAAGTAACTTCTACTATGCTGCTCAGAACAAAATTCTGAGGGCTCGAACGGCTTCAAAAGGGGGGTAAAACGCAGGTCACCTGCTGAGAATACTCTTGGAACATCGAGGATGCTCCCAGGAGCAAAATTTCCGAAAACTGCGATTGCGTGCGCGGACGCGAAAACACAAGTAGAGGCTCTGGAAATCACCTTGCTCTGATACCAATAGTTGAAGATGATGAAACAGGAAACAGAAGGAAGATAGCAACTCATAGTAGGAAGAAGATGGAGAAGGAGAAGACACAGAGCTTGCGTACGAGATCTCTGTAGTCTATCTCTCTGTATTAGAATAATAGAGTATATACAAACTCAGAGCTACAAAGCTTATATGAGACCCTAAGAGATAAGGTGTCCTTTCACACCAGATGTCTAGGGGGGGAAATCCAATGGGAGAGAAGTGCCCTTGGTGAAGCGCGTATACACACTAACACTACTACATGTCTACAAAGGGCTATTTCAGATACAAAACTTTGGCATGCACGTTTTGGTCATCTGAATTTTGCAAGTTTGCTGCATTTGCAAAAATCTGATATGGTTTCTTCTTTGCTGCCTCTTGAAGCACCTATCAAACATGTTTGTGAAGGCTGTATTTTGGATAAGATGCAGCGTTCTAAGTTTCCAAAGGATGGTTCAGTTTGGGCTACATGCAGGTTGCATCTTGTGCATAGTGATGTTTGTGGGCCCATGCAAACTCCGTCCTTGGGCAATTACCTTTACTTCGTGACTTTCATTGATGATTACTCCACGCATGCATGGGTATTTTTGCTTAAAGCGAAGTCTGAAGTTTTTATGTGCTTCAAACATATACATGTGGTAGTGATGTGTGTAAACACACTAGGACCACCGGGGAATTTTTTCCCTCTTTAGGAGGTTTTTCCCCCCGAGCATTGTATATACGCCCATCACTCTAGGGCTATCTATCTTTCTATTGCACACTAAGAAACACACTCTCTATTGTGTGCCTTGAGCTTCCTTCGTCTTCTCCAAGCTGTGTGCATTTGTCTGCAACCCTAATTTCAACAATTTTCATATAGAAACTGTGCAGTGGTCCCTGCATTTGCTTTTTGTGTGGACTTAGCTTCAGTCCATTTTGTGAGATAGTCTATAGCTACAATGATATACTGGACATGAGATCTATAAGCGGGTGGTGAGATTCGTCTATCAAAATCTATACCCCACTTAGCATATGCTCTGGCTCCCATCATTGGCCTTAGTGGCATCTCATCTCTTTGTATTGGTACTTTAGTACGCTGACAGGAATCATATCTTTTGACGTATTTTTCGGCGTCCATATGTAATGTAGGCCACCATATTCCCGTGGTCAAGTCAATTTTTGTCGTCTTGTCCCCTGAAAAATGGCCTCCACTAATCCCTTCATATGCTTGCTCTAGGATTGGCAAGTACATAACTTCAGTTTCACATATCCGAAGTTGATTGTCTTTCCCCCTCTTATAAAGTTGATTTTCAATTAGTACATATTCTCAATCCTCTATTTCTATAGATCTTTGTCTTGCTCTAGAGGTATTTTTGTGCAACCTCCTTCTTGTCAGGTAGTCAATTATGTATTGTCCCCATCTTGGTGCAATTGTTACCTGAATAAAGCATGCTCTGCATGTGGTTTAGGCTTACAAGAAGTACAATTAGTAATTTACTCCTGAACGTCCGTTTTCATGGTTGGCCAATAAACCCCTAATTGTTTCAAGCACTGATATGTTTTAGTTTATGCACAATGAAATGCTAAGTCCTGAACATGTGTTTCTTAAAGGTAACAATCGTACTCCTCCGGATTTATGCATAAAGACAAAATGTTATCAATCCCTAAATGATACAAATGTCCACCAAGTAGTTGGAAATATCTTGCTTTTTGAACCGTTCGACGTTTACACTCCTGCCCTATTCTATTGAACTCTCCTCCATAGGATAGTAGGGTGACAATCTCCTCTGACCACTTATGGATCATTTCAATGTTGAAAAGATAAGCGTCAGGAATGTCATCATCTATTCCTTCTGGAGCTTCTCCATTTGGTAGTCTAGAAAGATGATCGGCTCGTAGATGTGTCTTCCCTTTTTTTTATCACAACTGTAAACTCAAACTCTAGCAAAATGATAAACCATCGTAATATTTGCCCTCCATCGCATGGTTTGTTTACAATGTATAGGAGAGCTTGATGATTGGTAAAAATCAAAATTTTTTTGCAAGGAGATAATGCCGAAATTTTTTAAGAGCATATATCATTCCCAACCCCTATCGCTTTGTAGTGGTGTAATTCTTTTCAGCACTATTGAGTTGCTTGCTAGGATAACAGACTGGAAGGTCCATATTTCCCTCTCCTGACTGAGCTAAAATGCATCCAATAGAAAATGCCAAAGCATCCATATGAAGTGCTATCAATATTGGAGCGGATATGAGTGCTTTGTTTAATAATAAAGTGCTATCAATATTGGAGCGGATATGAGTGCTTTCTTCATTTTCTCAAATGATTCCTCACACACAGCCGTCCATTCAATGGCTATTATAAGTCTATACAGGGGTTGGGCAATGAGTGCATACATATGTATAAACCTCCTGTAGTACCCACAATGTCCCATGAAGCATTGTACCTGTTTTGCATTTTGTGGTATAGGCATTTCTACAATCACCTTGATTTTATCTAGATCAGTTGTTATCCCATCTTTTGAGACAATATGCCCCAAGATTTTGGCCTATTTAACCATATATATGCATTTTTTTGGGTTAAGATAGATCCGATAAGTCTTGATCTTCTTGAACACTTTCTTGAGGTGCTCAATATGATCCTCTCTCAAGAGAGAGTATACACATAAGTCATCCATGTAAATTTCCAAGAAAATTCTCAAGTACTCCCTAAAGGCATGTACCATGAATCACTAAAATATTGCTAGGGCATTCTCAAGCCAAAAGGCATCACCCTATATGTGTATATTTGCCATTTTGTGGCAAATGCTATCTTGCATTGATCCTCAGGGGCAATCGCGAGTTGGTTGTAACATGAGAACCCATCTAAGAAGGAGTATGCCCGTTTGCCTGCTACTCATTCTAGGACATGGTCTGTAAGAGGCAAAGGATAGTTATCCCTTATCATAGCTACATTAACCTTATTTAGATTCACACACACTTGTAATTTACCATTCTTTTTAGGTACCACCACAATGGGAGATACCCAGTCGGTGTGTTCTATCTCATAGATGAACTCAACGTCTTTTAATTTATCAATCTCCTCTTTGATGCGCTTAGTGAATGTATCATTGTACGTGTATAATCTCTGTTGAATAGGCTTGGCATCAAGTTTTAAGGGAATCTTGTGCTGACATATCGTAGGATCTACTCCTTTCAGGTCCTTGTATGACCAAGCAAACACGTCCTTATACTCCTTGAGAAGGCTTATGAGCTTTTCTTCCTCTATTGGACTTAGATCTGTTGTGATGTAGGCTAGTCGTGGCTCTTCTCCTCGATTTGCCTATCTTTTTTTCATCCTCAGGTCCATTGTAAGACTCCTAGTCCCTTTGCTCTCGGAGAGGTTTCGTCATCACTATCTTCCTGTCTTGTATGGTGAACTTTCTGTAGTGGGATGGCAAACTCATTTTGTCCTCATTCTTCTCGCTTCTCCTTTGCCACTCTCTAGTTCTATTGTCCATACTTCCCTAAGAGTTTTCTTAAGCTCAGTGTACTTAACTTTTCTCTCTACCTTAGTCCACTTAGGATCTCCACTTTTATCTGCCCAGGTCCATTTGTTTTCTTGAGTTTACTCTCAAACTTTATTTTTCATTCTTGCTTTTGTTTTTGGATATTGGGCCTGAGAGTATCTCCCTGATAGTTTGTCCTTGATACAATCATGAGCTTTTACAAGCATAAACAACTGTGTTTTGTCCCTTATCCTAGGCATGGTGTTTTCTTTTACTCTGCCTCTAGCTCTTTTTTTCTTGTAGTTCTCTTGACGTCTAGGTTTTTGGTTTAAAAACTTGTAAAACCAAACATATGCTCCTATTTCCTCTTGGTCACTCAGGTTGTCCGAGCACTCGTTGTCCGCATCATCCTCGTGTTCAAATTGCTTTGAAGAGTCGTAAAAATCTCCTTCTGCTTCTTTCTACATCTCATCAATCCTGGGTTGTTTTGAGGGTTTCTCTCGGTTTTCCCCTTGCACCATATTGACCATATAGTAAGGAACCACATCATATCCATCCTTGTTGCAGAACTTTGTAGTGGGGCCATTTGAAATAGCACACAAATCTAGGGTTGCTAGTATCTGGGTCCACTCTAATGGCTCAATGGCTTTTTTGGAAAAGGCTCAGGAATGTATTCCTTATCTTTGAGTGCTCTTTCCAATATACACTCTTCTCACTTCAAGCTTCCACAATTTGATGTGCCGCACATCCATAGCTCTTTGGGCTTGCCTAACCAAGCTAGAACCTCCGACCCTGCTAATGTAGTTGAATCAAATTCCTCCACTGGTGTTTGGTTCACATCTCTGTAGCTATGGTCTTTTAGATTTATGCGTGTCATGGTTTCCATGTGCATGAGGTATATATGATCATACCCCTAGTTTTGAACCATCTTGACTTGTCTCATAAAGGGTCGTGCAAGTATGATGTCATACTTGTTCTTCTTGCCAAAATCCACTATAGCAAAAGTATGCTCATGCTCAATGCTGCAAGAAATCACAATCACTTTCTCTAGAAGCCTTAGGGGTCTCTGAGTATATCCATCGGCTAGTTGCAATTTCATCTTGGTTGCTTTTAAGACTGGTTTCCCCCATTTTTTCCAATTCTCCTTGGTGGCAATAGCAACATTAGCTCCACTATCAATAATTGCCATTGTTGCTACACTTTAGAATTCTACTGGAAGCATAGTATTGTCATCTTCAACCTTGCAATACTCTCCAAACTTGTTTAAGGGCACATGTCTTGTGTTCAATTGAGGTTTTTGTAGTTCTTGAATCCCTTCTTGAATCCTTGAATCCTTGACTCCAAACTTCTCTAAGCATTTCCCAGCAGTTGCCCACTTGTTTGGTCGTATCCTAAGAAGCTTAGGTAACATGATGGTGCAAGTCACTGGTGTTGACAATATGTCTATCAGTCCTTTTGAGTCCATCATCTTTTTTGAAGAAGTCTTTGTGTTGGCACAACCTTCACATCAAACCTTGCTTCATACTCACCCATGTATGAAGGTAGGGTTTTCAAAGATTGAAGTTGACTCTCTAAGATCTTACAGATCCTATATCCCCCCAATAAGAGCAAATATTGAGATCCACTTTGGTCCCTGTCTCAAATTAATCTATTGGTGGAAGAAAGATGTCCCTCCCTTTACTGATTTGGTTAACTCTCAGACTCAGCTCCGCTGCTTCATTTGCTTCTCTTATCTGTCTCCAAAGCTTATCTAAGCCATGGTCCTCTCTATAGGCCTCAAGTATCATAGAATGGAATCCCTTAGATGTTGGACTTGTGGTATTCATTGCTATTGTAAGATTTTCTAATTCAACCGGGGGTTCCTCATCTATCTCTTTGGTCTCATGCCCCAATGGAGTGATATGTGATGGAATTGGAGCTTCTACCCCAGTCTTTGGTTTACCTTTGGGTGGTTCCAATAGAGTTTTGGTAGTTTGGATTTTCTTACACATCTCCATTTTTTGCTTCTTCACTTCTGCGTAGGGATAAGTTATCCATTTGTGTTTCTGATTTTGGCTCGTTTGAATTGGCACTTCATGGGATTTCATAAGTACCCCGAGGGGCTCATTCACTTTCTCAACTAGCACCCATCCTCCTGAGCTTGCACTCCTCTGTTTCTTTCTCTCGTTGAGTTCTTTGGTCTCTGGAATTACTTGGTTCTTTTTAACTCTTCAAACGTGCTTTCCTAACCTTTCATGTGTTTTGTTGACTTTTCTTCTCGACACTAGGCGTATTTGTTCAAGGCTCTTCAATCATTGATTCTTCTCTTGCCCTTTGCACTTGCACTCTTGTGACAACCTGTATGGGTACCACCATTTTTTTTGACCCACTACTAGATGGCACAGCCCCTAGTATGTTCAATGTTACCTTTGCTCCCTTGTTAGGATTCTTTGGGCAATCAAGAATCAGATGAATGACTCCGCACTCAGTGCAATATGCACTTACTCTGATTATCTCCTCATGGGAACAATCTCTTAACCAGTGGTCCCCACCACACTTGAAGCACAATCCTTTTTGTTGTTGAGGCCCTCCCTGGGCTCCTTGTTGCTGATAAGCAGGCCTTGGTCCCACTAACCTTCCATGTGATGAATATCAACGTTCTCTCATCTAAGCTATATCTCTATCACCTACAACATGTGTGGTAGTTGGTCATCCAACATTTCTACCCATGCTCCATGCTTATGGTGCTCTCGTCTCTTTGGGTGTATAGTATACTTGGCTCACCACATATCCACTGGGCTCTTCATAATATGCATGCACATGCACTAATGCTTGTTCCTCTGGTTCCTCTATGGTAAGCATATACCTTACACCCACCAATCTCACTCCTGGTAATAGGGTTGGTTGTTGCCCCAAGGCTGGTTGTGGCCGTTCAACCCCTACAGGTCTGGATAAGTTCCCTATTGTATACCTAGGCATTGGTGGTACTTGATGAGATGCTACTTATTGTCTCTCTCTCACATATCCCTGGTTAAAGTAACACTCCTCTGTTGCATGATTGGTCCATTATTTCTCAATGGCACACTATTTTGCTTGCTTAGCTTGTGGCTTTGCAAATGGGCTTATTCTTTTGAGCACTTTTGCAATGAGTTGTTCCTGACCCCCAGATGCTTCACTCTTTTGTACAAACGTTTCAGACCTAGTTCCACTATGCTGTGATGATGAATCATCATCTAAGTCCTTGTGGTCACCTTCCTTGTAGACTGCAAAATTGTCTACTAAGTATAAAGCTTCCTTGGTCAACTCATTCATAGTTGATCTCTTCTACATATGCAAATCCTTCTAAGGATCCGCATTTCTCAATCCTTGGATGAAAATCAACATGAGTATAGATTGAGTAGGTAATTCTTCCACTGGGTAAAATTTTACGTATCGTTTCAACCATAAGGCTGCTATCCTAATAGATTCTCCCTCTTTCTGCTTGAACTTATAGGTTTGTGAAACTGTATTGTGAGCTATCCTTCTTTGATAGAATTCCTCCACAAATTCATCAAATACTTCTTGGATGGTCTCAAAATCGTGTCTTTCAACATAATCAAACCAGGTGGTGGCGTATTCCTCTAAGGTGAGTCCAAACTATCAAAGTCCTTGACCTCTTCTGCTTGGATCACTCTCAAGAATGTTGCCATGTGGTGTGTAGGGTCTCTTTCCCTTGAATATTTCTTGTTAACCCATTTTTGGACTTGAGAGGGTCTAACACGTCTGTGGTCTACCAACCTTACTGTAGAATCTTCTCGACCCTCTCTTCTTACAGGTCCTTGTTCATGTCTCGATTTGGCATCAGATGCTTCTTCCAACATGTATCCTCTATAGGTTCTATCAATAGGTGGTTCCAGTGTAAACCTTCTTTTTGTCTTGATCCTTCCATATAGGGGAATCCTGCTGTGGTTGACATCATTGTCGGTCCTTTGGCCTCATTAGGATAAGAGTAAGAATAAGTGGGCATTGGTGACACTATGGGGGTTACATATGGTCTTGTTGTAATAGGGATATATCCTTTATAGAATTCCTGTTTCCTCGTCATTGTGGGATGCAACCAAGATTGCAAGGTTTTAGGGTTTGGGTTCACATATGAAGAAAAAACTGGCGTTTCAACCCCTCTAGCTTGACTAGATGTAAACCTGGCCGTATCTTCCACTTCTTCAAAGGGATTTGTAGACTTGTTAGGGGTAGGGTTTGGGCCTTGAGATGCAACTAGATCTGTTGAAATTATTCAAGTGCCTATCATTCTCGCTACTTCCGCTTTTTCTATCGGCGCATACTCCCGTTCATACTTGTCAATATATATTATGAGACTCCCTTCACTTGATTCGTAAGAAAACAAGTATAAAGTCTTTTTGTGCTTAACTCAAAAGCGTAGGGTGCTAAACACCTTAAATATTTTTTGGCTCTACCATTCGCGTACTCGTAGATTCCTACCACTCCTTGGTTTCTCACTACTTTAGTCACCTTCTTGTCAAACACCATGATGACGTTAGGAAGATCTATCCGAGGAGGCATTTCTATCATCTCAGAAACCATCTTCCCTTTTGCAACATTGTCCCTGTATTTGTTATAGTTCTCTGGGTCCTTAACAATGAGGTAATGTGTTCCCTTATCATCATGGATCTGTCCCCACCATTGTACACTAGAAGGGCTTCCACTCCGTCTACTGGTCTTTCCTCTATGCATATGCTTTTATGTCCCCTTGCATCGGCATATACCAGAGATCCATGGACATTTGGTCCTTCTAAGAAAAGGGTTGTATACTTTGTTGTTTGAGTGGGATTCCTAGAGGTCCGACCTCTTCCCGCTTGGTTTTGTTGGTTAACAATGATTTTTTTGGTCAGCCATGAGGTAAAAAGACTGCTCTAAAGAGGTGTCAATCTCACTACCGTCCTCTATAACTGGTGCTAATGGATCAATTCTTGCATGGTTCACACTCTTCTCAGTTGACGCTAAGCTAAGCTGATATGTTGCCACTCTCTTTTCTCTTTGGATGCACCTTCCTGATCTCAAATTCATCAAACTCTTCCCTCAAACAACTATCACTCCAAACCTCTTACCTTGGTACCCCAACAACTCTTAGTAAACCCGAATGAAAAGGCCTATGCTCCCTTGGGAATTGACCAGCACACGCCCACCCATATAGGCGAAAAACCATGTCAAAGCACAAATTTCCAGCACATGCCGACCAATTCATATGAAGACAAGGGCTTTCCCTTTCACAATTTAACATCACAAACCCAAAATTTCAACATCAACTCCATGATTCATTGATACATGCCCTCCCAATCTGTCTGCACACAATTTGCCACTAGGTTTCCATAGCCATAACCCTGCAGAGAACTAGTCATAACTTTAAGAGCACAACTCCAATTGGGGCACTTTAAAGCTTGAGAGAAAGCTTGAAAAATCATACAATGGGACAAACTGCTCAAATGAGCGTAAAGCGCATAACCATATACGCAAGAAGAGAACAAGCTAGCTCAAAACACATCCCACGAGAGAAATTGCCTGCAAAAACCTGTGAAACCTGTGTCTATCTGTAGCCACACAACCATACACAATCACAATCCTCACTCCTGCGACAATGGGTACAAAGAACACCAAATCGTGTCCAAACTGACAAAACCTGTCAAAATTTGTCATAGTGAGAGTAAGCACTCTGTCACTGTCAAAGTGGGAATATATCGACCATTATAGAAGATGGCATAACACTGCAAACTTTTATGGCGAGAAGACGGGAAAAAGGGAACAGAATTTCCTTTGCAAAATGAGTCAAAACTCAATGCAAACCACAAGCTAAAAAACTGCAGATAACTGCCAGAGTGGGAGTCAACTCGGCCACTACACCATCAGAGAGCAAATTGTGAATACATGCAAACCATGGCGAGAATTTGGGAAAAATCTGGCAGAGATTCCCCTAGAAACTGAGTAACAACTCAAAAAATCTCACCAAATCGCATGAAAACTAGACACACAGTGTCTCAGTAAGCAGATCCACAAATGGTCTACATACGTTGTCAAAAGCCTGTCAAACTGGCTCACTCCTGACCAAGTGACTCCATGGACGTGTACCTATCCAAAAACACCTGTAAACTTGCAAATCTGCTACCTACGAGCTATACCTAGCTCAAGCTGTATCCACATAAGCATACATAGCCTGAAACTGCACCAAACTGTGTGAAAAATGCTCTCTAGTGCTCCACACAAGCTGCTCGCAACCTATAAGCAAAACCCCTGAAGAATTGGCAACTTCTACCTCATTGATTAGTAAACACATCGATCGGAAAAACCTGTCAAGAGCTGTGTGCGCTCTACGGAGAAATCCACTCTGGAATGGTTTGTTAGAGCCGTATCTCTTGGTATGTGCTGTCAAAATCGAAACTGGAGATGACCGTCGAAGTCATAAAGCCGAGAATGGCCATCGGAGCCGTCTTCCGCCGTGGAGCGGAAGTGCCAATGCTATGGCCGTTTGTGCTCCAAGTCGTGTCGAGTCGTAAAGTCGAGTCGGATCGGTGTCAAAAATTGATGCCAATGCGGAGCAGCAAATGGGTGATGTCCGTGTCGTCTCCCGCCGCCGGACGGCGGGAGTGGCTAGCCGAATAGCTGTAGATGATGCTACGGTGAAAGATCGACAACATCATGGATTTTTTGTTGGGTGAGTATGCTAAACCATATGCCTAGTTCAAGATGTATTGATGCAGGGTCCCAAAATAAACTGGCCCCAATTACTCCATCTTGCACCAAGGATGAGGAGATAATGGACGAAGATGGTTAGTACAAGGAAGTCAAGACCAAGGATAGCTCGGGCTATCTCTGGCAGGAATCTTGATGACATCCTACCCATCATGGATGCCCACATCAAGGGGCAATGTATCTCAAATGTCTACATAGACGGTGGCACACAAATATGCGTCATGAGTGAGAAAATGATGCACCATCTAGGCCTAGAGGTAAGTAGGCTGGCACCCTGCCGAGCTAAAATGGAAAATAACGTAAAAGTGAAATGTGTAGGCATTGTGAATGCAGTCAAGGTGAAGGCATTCAACACAGAAGTGGAGGTAGACATTTTTGTCATGCCACACAAAGGGGAGGGCTACCCTATTATTCTTGAAAGACCATGGCTCATGGCTATGGAGGCTAAGCAAAACTGGAGTACCGGAATGATCCAGATGAAGGATGCTAAGGGAAAGCCCATATTCTACGACATGAAGGTTGGGAAGCAACACAACATGATCTTGGAGGCATCGGAAGATGAATTCACCAGTGACTCTTCGACCGCCTTGGGAGAAGAGATGACAACAACTGAAGAGAGCGATAGTAGCATCGAAGTGATGGGAGTCATCCTTAGAGATCCAAAAGGATTGACACAATCTGAAGCACCACTAGAGAACCAAGAGAGACCATCAGGTACACAAGCCTTGGATACAAGTAAGTTACATTGGATGTTCTCCACTGAGTTAGCCAGTGAAGAGAGAGAAGAGTACATCTCTATGCTGGGTAACTTCACCACACTTTTCATTGATGGGTATGACAAGATCACAGGAATCATAGTGGTGCAGCACCGCATAATGCTCAAGGAAGGAAGTAAGCTTGTAGTGGCTTGGGGTAGTTCAGCAAGAGGCATTGCTCAAAGAGGTAAGGATGCTACAAGCAGGTCACATTTACCACGTCGAAGACTCAGAGTGGGTCTCTCCAGTAGTGGTCACGCCAAAGAAGAACGGTAAGTGGAGAGTTTGTGTAGACTACAAACCTCTCAAAGCAACAACAAAGAGGGATCATTTTTCCCTCCCATTTCAAGACGAGATTCTCAACGAGGTAGCAGGTCATTAGCTCTACACAGTATGTGATGGCTACTCAGGCTACTTCCATATTAGCATTGCAGAAGAAGACCAGAAAAACACAACTTTCATAACACCATGGGGATGTTTTGCTTACAGGGTAATGCCTTTTGGCCTCACCAACGCTCCGGCCACATTCCAATGCTATGTAACTTTTGTCTTCCAGCCATACTTTGGTAAGTCAATACGGGTTTTCATAGATAGTTTCTGCATTTACAGCTCTCGCTCCCTCCATTTGAGCACGGTCTATGATGGCATGTCTGGCTAGGCTGCAAACCTTGGGTGTCCAACTTAACATAGATAAGTGTCACATTAGTGAAAGCAAGGTCACTCTTCTCGGCCATGTAATTTCAGCCAAAGGGATTGAGGCTGACCCAAATAAGGTTCAAGCTTTAGTATCTTTGTCATCAACCACCACAGCTAAGCAATTGGTCTGTTTCCTTCAGAAGGTAAGGTATTTAAGCAGGTTCATTCACTTGCTCTCTCAAGTGGTTCTCCCTCTACAATAGGTCACCCATAGATATGTCTTCCTATGGAGTGAACAAAATGAGCAACAAATTAGCGAAGTGAAACAGATCCTGGCTACACTTCCACCATTGCACCCCCTAGATGGGACGAGCCATTTTATGTTAACCCCAGTGTAGGAAGTGATACACTTGGAGCCGTACTAATGCAGAAGGACCCCCAAACCTCTTTCATGCGTCCTATCTACTTCTCTAGTCGCGCCATGTGACCCCATCAGAAAAAGGATTCCCCGCTGTAGAGCACATGGTGCTTGCATTGATGTTTGCCACTGCAAATTTCTGCTCCTATCTATTGCCTAATCCCTTTGTAATTCTAACAATGGAAGAAGTATTTCCATATGTGATGCAATCATCTAGAATCTCTAAGTGGCTTGTTAGATTACAAGAGTTTGATTACACTATGCAAGTGGAGAACTCCACTAGGGCTAGTCTAACAGGTATTCTTACTCATCATCACTATGAGAAGAAACTAAAGGTCAACACAGAAGGCAAAGGAGTGACACCAATGGTGGAAATTCCTAAGCTATAAGGAGCTCACTCTCTTTTCTTTGATGGAGCTTATAAAAGAACACTGGACCAGGCTGTAGCTGGCATCGTCATTTTCAATGAACAAAAGGAAAAGGTCTTCTCTATTGGGCAGTTGCTACACTCCCACTCCAACAATGAAGTAGAGTATGTGGCCCTAATTCTTGAATTAGAACAATGTGTTTTTAAAGGTGTTCAATGCCTAAATGTGTTCGGCAATTCCATGCTCTTGATTAAGCAGATAAATGGCACTTGGGTTTGTAAAAATCAGGTTTTGCTTGGCCAGTTATGCCAAGTTAAGGATCTTTTAAGAAAGTTTGAAGCGGTGCAGTTATTTCATGTCCCTAGGGCACAAAATCAAGAAGCAAACGCTCTAGCCAAGGAGAGAATACAAGATGTTCCCATAGGAGCAATCAAACTAAAGCTGCCCCTCTTCCAGGGTAGCGATGCTATGCCTAAAATAATCAGCTTCTTAGATATAGGAGAATGTCCGGAAGGGTATACCAAGGCCTAAAAACAATGGCTTGCCTAAAAGGCAACAAGATACTGCCTTATAAACAGCACCTTGTACTGCAAGGGCAAAGACCGGATTCTCAGGTGAATGCCAATCTCCAGTGAAATCACAAAGCTAATCTCAAGTGCCATGATGGTGTTTGCGGCGGCCACTTTGCTCCAGATATTACTAGTAGGAAGATTCTACAGGTAGGATTTTCTTGGCCTAGTCTGAACAGGATGTGCATCATCGGTGTAAAACGTGCAGAGCTTGTCAAGTATCCAGTGATCGAGCACTAACCTATGAGCCACAGACTCCTATCATGTCATATGGCCCATTTGAGAAGTGGGAAATAGATGCAATTGGGCCTTTACCAAGGGCCCAATCAAGTAAACTGTACATTCTAGTTGGTGTATACTACATGACCCGATGGGCGGAAGCAGCAGCCACCACACACATTATAGCCCAAGAAGTGGCAAAGTTCATATTTGAGCACATTTGTTGCCGCACATTTGGGCACACCTCTGGAGATAATATCTGATAGAGGGCCAAGTTTTAGAGGCGACTTGGTGGGAGAACTGATAAAAAAGTTAGGCATCACACGTCGACACTCAACTCCATAATATTCACAGTACAATGGTCTAGTAGAAAAGGTAAACGGCATGAACTGTAAGATCATCACAAATCAGGTGAATAACCACACAAGTGATTGGGATATGCATCTCATTGGGGCGCTCTTTGGGCCTACCGCATGACATTTCGAACATCACTAGGTTTCACCCCTTTCCATCTAGCATATGGAAAAGAGGCCATTCTACCCATCAAGGTACAGATAGCCAGCTTGCAAGTCATGGCTAGTCAGTTACAGCACCCAATTGCCCATCTCTGCAACCACATCTTAGATCTAGAAAGGCTTCAGTTAGACATGGAAGATGCGATCGACTACTATGCAACACAAGAAGAACGACGCCGATTCACATTCAATCAAGGGCTTAAGGAAAAGGGTCTGAAGAAAGGCAAGTTAGTATTGATATATGACAATAGATTCGACACTAGGAAAGATAAAAAGTTTTAGCCCAAATGGTAAGGGCCATTCATCATCAAAAAGCGATACACCAATGGTAGCTACAAATTGATGGAGGCAGATGGTCGAATTCACAAGATCAAAGTCAACAGATGGAGGCTAAAAAGGTACTTCTTAAGGTTTGATCCAAAGTTCATGGTAGATATTCAAGAGGAGGGAAAACCCTCCAACTCCGCTGCTAGAGAATCAGAAGCAAAGCTAGAGACATGAATGCCTCTAGCCAGAAGGGGAAGGCTAATGACGGCCGGCTTTCATAAGCCAAGGTCGTGGGAACAAACCCAATCGAGTAGCAAGATATTTATTAAAAAAATGATTTTTTGCATGTTGCCGCCGCCGCCGCCCCCCCTCTCCATGCTCGTTTGTCAACAGTTCCCCCCCCCCCCCCCCTTGGCACCACCCTCTCTCTCCCCTCCATTATCCAAAATCTCTCTCTCTCTCCCTCTCTCTCCCCTCCATTATCCAAACTCTCTCTCTCTCTCTCTCTCTCTCTCTCTCTCTCTCTCTCTCTCTCTCTCTCTCTCTCTCTCTCTCTCTCTCTCGTCATATGTGGCACCACCCGCCTCCATCTCTCTCCTCCATTACCCAAACGGCCAAGCTCTCTCTCTCTCTCTCTCTCTCTCTCTCTCTCTCTCTCTCTCTCTCAAAAGATAACAAATAACTCAAGCGTGCAAAATGACTCCATAAGATTGGCAAGAAAAATGATGGCTGTCAAAATTAGCTGGTAATAATAGAGGGGGAGTACCACCAAATGCGTTTCACTCTTAAGAGCTCATCAGTGGTGGTGGTGGTGTTGTTGGTAGAATGTGTTTGTAAGGGAGGAGGAGAAGGTAGGGGTTTATAAAGGGTGCTTGGTTAATATTTTTTGAGAGCTTACAACATTTTTGAAAAGAGTGGAATTAAAGACTGAGTATCAGGGTACATGGAGAGGAGTGGAATTTAAGACTGAGTACCATGGTACATGGAGAGGAGTGGAATTTAAGACTGAGTACCATGGTACATG
Source organism: Adiantum capillus-veneris (assembly GCF_014529385.1). Classification (NCBI taxonomy): domain Eukaryota; kingdom Viridiplantae; phylum Streptophyta; class Polypodiopsida; order Polypodiales; family Pteridaceae; genus Adiantum; species Adiantum capillus-veneris. The sequence goes on along the minus strand of NC_140954.1, from coordinate 23,948,201 downwards.
GAGAGCAGTGGAATTTAAGACTAAGTACCGAGGTACAGGGAGAGGAGTTAAGGTGATTAAAGTGTAGGTAAAAATCCAAGGTACCAGGGTACAAAATTCAGAGTGGAATTTTTTGGAAATAAGAGGGTGGGGTAGAAATGAGAATGAGGGACTACTTTAGGTGAGAAAAACAGTATGCCAAAATTAAAGTGGTTAAAACTACATGAAGGTGGCATAAAAGAGTCCAAAGGTAAGACTAGGGGAGGGGTTCAAATGTCTCCAAAATGTTTTGTTGTATAGGGTAAAGTGTAAGAAAAAAAGATGGAAGGAAAAATGAAAACTGAAAATTGTTTAGGAAACCAATAGAGTAGGTCGGAGGGGTAGGGGTGGTGTGGAAGAGAAAACTTGTGGGGTAAAAAAGTTTGTATCAAGGGGAGTGTAAGCTATGTACCAGAAGGCTATGAATGTTGGCTCCGGAGGTCTAACAAATGGTAGGTCTAGGGAGGTGGGAAAGATTGGCATTGAGTTGGCAAGCTTTAGAAATGGGATTGCTAATACATTGGGAGGGTAGCATTTTTCTAGTGGTGGGTGTGAAGGGAATTTTGAGCACAGTGGGTGGATTTTTTGTTATTTTGTGTGAATGTAGGAGGAGTGAGGTGCGATTGAGGTAGAGACTTTGTAAAAAACTTTTAGAAGAAAGTTGGCCAGGTAGCCCTTAGCCCGAAGGTGTAGGTAGAAAAGGTTGCGGAGGTAGAGGTATCCCTTCATGGTTGATTCCCAAATAATATACCTTTTGAGCTCTGAGATGATGAAGGCAACCTTTTGATCGGTAGGGTGCCATGAGATCCAAGGGATGTAGTTGTAGGCATTCAAAGGTTTTTGATAGCAGTGGGAGTCCAAGAGGCTAGACGAGGTGAATCGGGTACCTTTAAAGAATTCAATAAGGATAATGGCACGAGTATGGGCGATGGTACTAGAAATTTTAATGTGCTCTTGAAGAGGTTCACTGTAAGAGTTTAAGAGATGGGTAAGGGTATTGCGGAATCCCGTCCATAATCCAAAAGCATCATTAACATAATGCTTGAAATAGAGGAGGTTAGGGTTGAGTAGGAGGGGGCAAGAGGTTTCCAAGTGATAGAGGAAGAGACAAGCATATACCATGGCAAATTTTGAGCCCATTGTGGTGCCTTTGATTTTTTCCCAAAAATTTCCTTTAAAAGTGATGTAATAATGGGATAAGATAAGGGAGGCAAGGGAGAGGACAAAATAGGATTTGTGAGGGTCAAAAAAGTGAGAGATGGTAGATTTGAGTGCGGTGAGGCCTTGAATGATGGGGATGCTAGGGTATAGGGCTTTTATGTCAAAAGTAAAAAGGAGGGTGTTAGGTGAAAGGGGAAGTTTGTCTAAGTCTTGGATTAGGGTGAGGGAGCTTTGTAGGTGTTGCTTTTGGCATAAGAGGATTGGATAGAGCTCAAAATGGAGCCAAATAGAGGGTTTCTCAAAGAGGTAACCTTTATAGGAACATATAGGTCGAGAGACGATGGATGGTTTATGAAGTTTAGGGATGAAATAGATAGGACAACTGTTTAGGGGGTTTGTTAAGGGGGGAGAGGATAAAGTCGCCTTCAATAGAGGGGAGGGAGGAGTAGTGGAGTGCGATAGAGGAAAGAAGGGAAGCTAAGAAGGCAAAAGGAATGTTAAGGCAAGGATCATAGGTAGAGTGGTCATTGAGATGTGAGAGTGCATCTTTATCATACCAATCTAATGGTAGGATAACAACACCAAGGTTTTTGTCGTCAGGTTTTATGATTATTGAAGGGTCTAGTCAGAGGCTAGATAAATCTTCAATGACAAAACGGGGTCATTTTGAAAAGGAAAAATTGCAAGCATTCAAAATGAGGTTAAAGTTCTATCGGTTAGAGGAAAAAATATGGTTAAGGTTGGGATTTAAAAGAGGTGGTTTCCAAAGTGGGTTGGTTTCCTTAAAAGGAGAGGGAGTGGAAGGTTTAAGGTCTTTGAAAAAGAACTTAAGGTTGAGATTTCTTGATAAATTGTGGTGTGAGTTGAGGAGCAAGAGGGGGAAGGGTTTGGAGGGGGAGGGATGTATTTTAAGCCTAAGGCCAAGCATCACCTTTCAGAGAGAGAGAGAGAGAGAGCTCGAGGTGCCAGATTGTGGATTTTAAAGTTAGAGATATCGTGCTCCAAAGTTGAGACTTGGTATTTGCCAAAGAGCACGAGTTTGTAGCCTTGTGGATTAGTGAGTGGAAGCCACATCTTTTTGCTTGTTCTTCCTTCTTGAAGTGGGGGTTCGGGAGTGGCTTTTGAAATCCATACATATGGGAGGAGGGGGGTTTGGAGAAGCAGAGGTGTAGCCACGTGTATGGGTGGCTAAACCCTAATCCCTCCTCCCTTTGTCTTTTCCCGAGTGGTTTGCCTTGGCTGGGTGGTATTATTACGGGAGTGATCCTTATTGTGTGAGTGTGGGTAAGGGTGGTTGATGATTTTTTGTGGTGGAAAAGAAGAGGAGGAACCAAGGGAGATGGGTGTAGAATTGAGGGTTTTAATAGGGTACAAAGGATAGGCGAGGGTGCTGGGGGAAGGAGAAAATTTAGGTTTTTAGATAAAGGGAAAGGTTTTTCAAGGGCGGGTTTGGAGAATCGTTGAAGAGGTCGTTTAATGGGGGTTACATAGGAGGATTGGGGACGGGGGCGGATGTTCTTTGAGGTAGAAAAGGTTTTTTAGAATATGGGTGGGTGGAGTTTTTGGGGGGCGGCGACAATACCGGCTTAGGTGGGGAGGCGGAAGGGGAGATGTGATATGTGGGGAGTAATGAATGGAATTTTTCTTTGACAATTTATTCTAAAGTTCTTTGATAGTTTGCTCCTTGGGAAGTGAGAGAAATTCTTCTTCAATGTTGTTAATGGCCTTCTTGCGGGAAAGTTTAGCTATATCCCTCTTTTGTGTGGCTAGGTGTGCATTTACAACATGGGTTTGAATATCCAAGAGGAAGCCATGGAGGGATGCGGTTTTCCATTGTTGTAGCTTGAGGCCCCAAGCATGCTTGGAAACTAAGGGGATAGAGACTTGGAGGAGCTTAAGAATGAGATCGTTGAGCCGTTCTTCTACTAAAGCATGATAGCCGTCGAGGTAGGTTTGTAGATTATTAATGAGGATGGTTTGTGCTTGTACAAGTGCTTTTGTGCAATCTAGTTGATATCTAATGGTAAGTGAGGTAAACTTAGCATTGAGAAGGTCTTGAGCTTGTGTATCCTGTACGGATAGTTTGGGTGGCTTCATACATAAGCTATTGGGTGCTCTTTGATTATGAAGAAGATCTTTGAGGTGGTTAAGGAAGCTTTTAGCTTTACCTAGTTTACCATGAAGCTTCTTATATTCCAGAAGAGAGTTGGAGATAATAACCTCGAAGTCCCGAGGTTGCTTGAGATATGGAAGCACTTCTTCAATGATATGGGGGTTGATCGAGGGTAGGCCACCATGTTGAAGGGTGGAAAGATTGCCGGCTTGGAGTGGATTGGTCGTAGGCAAAGAAGGGGTGCTTTCATTATGGTTTGGTTCGTGACTTCCTTTTGCGAGCACTGAAGAGAAATCAAAGGACTCCTCCGGAAGTTGCTCCATTTCTCCCGTGATGTTCTCATAGGGGTTGGTTGTAGCTTCCTCTCTTGTTTATCAAGATTGGAGTCGGGGTGGTCGGGTGAGAAGTCGAAGTCTCCACTCTTGCATACATGGCAGCCAATATGAACCCGGGGAGTGAAGGGCCAATAGCCACCGAGGAAGAGAGATACGAGGTGAGGTTGGATTGTGGTTGTGGTGGAGCTAGGGTGTTGGTATCCATTGCAATAGAGAGGGTAACCCAAAGTTTGTAGGGTAGGGCGTTCGAATGTGGGGGTCAATGGGTAAGGGTAAAATAAGAGATTTGTGCAGTGATTTTGTGTGAACTCTACCGGGGCTAGGTGTCAAATTAAAGAACAAAAGCACAATAGTGGAGCGTGTATAGGGCTTATAATGTGGGTGTTTGTATGTGCTAATGCGTGGGTAAGGCCTTGATTTCTTTGGGACTTAGGTGGCAGCAGTAATCGATAGCAGTAAGCGATGCCCCCGTAAGCCCCTGTCAGCCTCTCTTCAAGCCCAAGTTCACCAAGATAACTTCTGAAGATGGATAAGCGCGACAGGGTCGGATCGGAGCTCTTCAACTGTGGATCAGCACGTAGAGTAGCAGGCGAAGGTTTGCTCTTCATAGGGGTGGTGAGGGTTAAAAACGGTTTGAAGTGGCTAGGTTAAACAGTTGAAGTAGAGGGGTAATTACCACTGGTGCCGTGCATTCAGCCTGTGAGGGAGAGCGAGCGTGCGCTAGGTACTGTATGATGATATTTGAGCTAAGACAGATAAGGTGTAGCGAGGCTTGTGCGGTGTTGAGGCTGCACTGCAGTAGGGCCGTAAGGTGGACGGGTTGCGGTTGATGCAGGCATAAGCTGCAGGTGGATAAAAGCCCAGCGCTATAGCTATGGGAGCCTTAGCCAAACTCGAGCATTTTGAAGCGGCTAGTTTAGAACCTTTAAGCAGAGGTGTAAAATCGAATGGTGTCATGCATTCAGCCTGTGAGGGAGAGCGAGCATGCGTCAAGTCCTCTATTGAATGCAACTTTATCCTCTCCCCCTTAACCCCTAAAACTTTTCCTATCTATTTCATCCCTAAACTTCATAAACCATCCATCGTCTCTCGACCTATATGTTCCTATAAAGGTTACCTTTTTGAGAAAGTCTCTATTTGGAACCATTTTGAGCTCTATCCAATCCTCCTATGCCAAAAGCAACACCTACAAAGCTCCCTCACCCTAATCCAAGACTTAGACAAACTTCCCCTTCCACCTAACACCCTCCTTTTTACTTTTGACGTAGTAGCCCTATACCCTAGCATCTCCACCATTCAAGGCCTCACCGCACTCAAATCTACCATCTCTCACTTTTTTGACCCTCACAAATCCCATTTTGTCCTCTCCCTTGCGTCTCTTATCTTATCCCATCATTACATCACTTTTAAAGGAAAAGTTTGGAAACAAACCAAAGACACCGCCATGGGCTCAAACTTTGCCGTGGTATATGCTTGTCTCTTCCTCTATCACTTGGAAACCTCTTGCCCCCTCCTACTCAACCCTAACCTCCTCTATTTAAAGCGTTATGTTGATGATGCTTTTGGATTATGGATGGCATCCCGCAATACCCTTACCCATCTCTTAAACTCTTACAGTGAACCTCTTCAACAGCAGAGTAAAATTTCCAGTACCATCTCCCATACTCGCGCCATTATCCTTGACATTGAATTCTTTAAAGGTACCCGCTTCACCTCGCCTAGCCTCTTGGACTCCCACTGCTATCAAAAACCTTTGAATGCCTACAACTTCATCCCTTGGATCTCATGGCACCCTACCCATCAAAAGGTTTCCTTCATTATCTCAGAGCTCAAAAGGTATATTATTCGAGAATCAACCATGAAGGGATACCTCTACCTCCACAACCTTTTCTACATACGCCTTTGGGCTAAGGGTTACCTGGCCAACTTTCTTCTAAAAGGTTTTTACAAAGTCTCTTACCTCAATCGCACCTCACTCCTCCTACCTTTGCAAAAAATAACAAAAAATCCACCCACTGTGCTCAAAATTTCCTTCACACCCACCACTAGAAAAATGCTACCCTCCCAATGTATTAGCAATCCCATTTCTAAAGCTTGCCAACTCAATGCCAATCTTTCCCACCTCCCTAGACCTACCATTTATGGTGTTACTAAAAGAAAAAATAGGTTGCTTACAAAGATGGCACGATGTATGGTGAAGAGAAGCTTTACCACATTTGTTTTGCCTTGAGTCTCTCATGTGTGCTACTTATTTAATAAGTTTCCTACCAAAGCCTTGCAATCTATGACTCCTTATGAAGGATGGCATGATAAGAAGCCATCTATTGATCACATGTGCATTTTTTTTCTTTAGCTTATGCTTTGGTGCCACAAAATTAGCACAAAAAGTTGGATGATAAGGCTTTCAAATGCATTTTTGTTAGTTGCAATCCTGAAAGCAAAGGTTATGAGTTATACCATCGCAAACAAAACATACCTTGGTTTCACAAGATGTTGTATTTGTGGAAGATTATGTTCATCCTTAGTTACCATGTACTAGAGATAGTCGTGTAAGTTCATAGGACATTTATGACACTTTATTGCCTCTTTTCAATGGTGGAAACTTGAATGTAAGTTCTAATGAGACAAATGTACAATAGGCTATGTAGGTTTTGAGAAATGTTACACGTCAGCCTATTACTGATACAGATGTACATGATGTACTTGATGTGGAAAGGGTTGAGAATGGAGAGGCTAGGGGTATGGAAAAATGGCTAGGGGATACTTTTTGTGACAATAAATTGGATGCACCAATTTCAAGCCGTACTCGTTCAAATTCTCACCATGCATCAGATTGTTATGATTTGCCTATTTCGAGTTAATGTGATGAAGAGGAACCTCTTTCTTTTGATGAAGCACATAATTTAAAAAATTGAATGGTTGAAATGCAATCAGAATATGATGCACTTATAGAGAATGAAACATGGACTTTATGTGATTTTCCTCCTAGCAAAAGGCCATCGGTACCGAGATCGGTACAAAGTGGGTTTACAAGTTGAAACGTAAGCCAGATGGTGAGATTGATTGCTACAAGGCTAGACTTGTTGCAAAAGGTTATGCATAGCAAAAAAGCATTTCCTATGAAGAGACATTTTCTCCCACTTGTCATATGACTACTATTTTTTTCTATATGCATTGACTATGAAGAGACTTTTTCTCCCACTTGTCGTATGACTAATATTTTTTTTCCTATAGGCAACTCATTTTGGATGGAATGTACATCAGTCGAGCATTGTTAATTCTTTTTTAATGGTGATATATTTGAGGAAGTATATGTAATGTAGACTCATAATTTTGTCAAGAAAGGACAAGAAAAGAAAGTGTGCAAATGCAAGAAAGCTTTATATGGATTGAAGCAGTCTCCTCATGCTTTGTATGAGAAAGCTAAAAAAAGAGTCATTTGGTTAAACAAGGCTTTCATAACAGTTCAATTGAAAGCACTTTGTATGGAAAATGTGAGGATGATGTATATATATCTAATCGTTGTTTTGTATGTAGATGATTTTTTTATTATCGGTATGAATGAGACACACATTGTTGAATTCAAGTCTGAATTGAATGCCACTTTCAAGATGAGAGACTTGGGGCTTTTGCAACATTATGTGGGCATAAAATTTAAGCAATGTAATGGAGGTAATGTTTTGATTCAAGAAAGATACATAAAGACATTACTATGTAAGTTTGGACTTGAGGACTGCAAACCTATTGCTACTCCAAAGGAAACAAGTTTAAAATTGAGTCTTCATGATTGTAGAGATCTTACAGATGTCACTCTTTATCATACTATTGTTGGTGGATGCCTTATTTATGTATGCAATACAAGGCCAAATATTTAATTTACATTTTCATAAGCCAACAAATATATGCATAGCCCAGGGTCTAAGTATGCAAGCAATCAAAAGGCCCTTTTGCTACTTGCGTGGCACTTCACATCTTGGGTTGTCATTGTCGCCAGAGTTGCATGCTTTTTCGGACTCGGATTTGGTTGGTTGTTATGACACATGAGTGGTTTTTCTTTCATGCTCGATAGTTCGTGTATATCGTGGTTGAGCAAGAAGCAACCTATTGTGGCCACTTCTAGTTGTGAGTCTAAGGCAATCTTCACAACTACGGTTGATTGTGTATTGCTAAGATGCTTTATGGATGATTTGGATGTTGGACAGGACACTGCCAACATCATCTACACTAACAGTCAGAGAGCATTAACGATTGCGAGGAACACTAATTTTTCATGCTCGCACAAAGCACATTGAGGTGCAATATAAGGGAGAGACTCTCGATAGTGTTGGGATAAAGGCATTGCACCTTTGCCCGGGGAACGACGTCCTGTGTCTGGCCGTCCCACTGTACATATATACACATTCCTTATTCTTCATATACACAAAGAATAAGCTCCTCACCACATTCTTGGAGGTTGCTCCACCCACACAGTGTGTCTAGACTCTTCTCCTTCCTCGCACTCTGCATGTATCCTGCATCACTTCCGCACCTAGCCCTCTCACAAGTGGTATCGGAGCTTTGGTTTTGCATGAGTGTAGTGTAACGGTTGAGTCAATGGCTTTGCAACGACAAGCGTACTAATGACAATAGATTCAAGAGAAGGGAGAAGGGAGTAGCTTGGCAACATCACAGGTTTGCGAGCGGTTTTGCTCGTGTACACGGAAGCTTCTAAGCCAGCATTGTGTGCACACAGATTGCAAGAGAAGCCCAAATTGTAAATATGAGCTTAGACATGTATATTCAGCTTGTATAGAGCTTGTGTAGCAAGTCATTGCTGTATTTTGCAGAGATGAAGCAAGAGCACGAAGTGTTGCAACTCGTTTTTGCTGTTTTCAACTCTCGAAACATTGTTTTTTGCATATCTTCGTCATACGAGGTCGGATAAATATGATCCAGGAGTCTAGGTTTGGATTTTGGCACATTTTGAATGCAATGGTAATGTCCATTTTTTAAAAAAAATTATCATAGTCATAGCATGTGTAACAGTATCAAGTTTGTGCTGCGTTTTTGGACCAAAAACGGAAGGTTTTGGCATATCTCTCACACTCAGACTCGAATATATGTGATCCAAGAGTCTATCCTAGGGTTTTGGAACATTCTAGACACACTAGTTATATCAGAATATTTAAATTTTGAGCACCAAATTTTTTACAGTAGCTTGCAGCAACCTTGACATATCGAAGCTTGCCAATTTGATTCCTATATTGCAGAGCATTTGTGCAGTTTGCATCTATGGCTATGTATGAAACACTGTGGTGCTATTTGAGAGGAAATTCACTTTGCTTTTGTGTATACAAGTGATGCTTTGGGATGTGACTTTAGGATTGTTACACATTCGAATACGGTTTTGTACGCATTTAATGACTATGTTTGGCGTTCCAAAGAGTGATTTGAGCACGATTTTGTGCAACTTATGCTATGTATGCATTTATGGATACAACTTGAGCTAGGTATAGCTTGTAGATACCAGATTCATGGGTATACAGGTATTTCAAATAGCTAGAGTTGTCCATAGAGCTACTCGTGCAGGAGTGAGCTTAGTTGCCATGCTTATGGTACATGTATGCCATATGTGGATTTGTGATTGAGACGGATTGGTCTCGAAAAGGTTTATGTGCTTTTTTATTACGCTCCACAGATTTCTTCTTGCTTCTATCTATCGCGGTTGGAGAGTGTTTAGTCACTTTTGACTTGGTGTATGATATATGTGGATGAGAGATCAAGTCTCTGTTTGTGCATTACCGAAATTGCTTCATTGATGCATTTTACGCATTGTTTGTGTTGCCAATTGTTTATGGCTGAGATGTTCTGAGTTTTTACTCAGTTTAAGTGGAAAACTGTGCCTAATTTTTCCCAGGTTCTCGCCTTTTTTTATGCATATCTGCAGTTTTTCTCTTTGATGGTTTAGTGGTCGAGTGTTTGACTCCCATGTTGACAAGTTTTGTCAGCCTTGTACACACTCTCGCAGGAGTGAGATTTGCATATGCTCGTGTGGCTACAGACTTTTCCAGTCATATGTTTCATAGATTTTTGCAGGCAGTTTCCCTTGTGGGATGCATTTTGAGCTGGTTTGCTCACAAACCATATACTTGCATATATGGTTTGCTCACTACTTGCATATATGGCTATGCACTTTTATGCTCGGTTGAGTTGTTTGTCCCAGGTTGATTGTGGAGCTGATTTTATGCATATGTGAGAATCGGTTTTGATGCATTTGATCATGATTTCCATGATTGTATAGTGATTGAGTTATTTCCCACATTGTTGCCAATTTGGCATAGTCTATGGTTGAGCTTTTGTTGGATTTCTTTACTCAGTTTACAAGGGAGACTCTGCTAGATTTCTCCCAAGATTTCTCGCCATAGTTTGATTTCTTGGCATCCACTTAGCAGACATGTGTGAGAGTCTAGAGTCTATGGTGATGACTCATGAGAGACGACGATCTCTTAGTTTCCAATATAAATGTTGTTTGCAATTGGGTCACACATGTCACATTAGACGCCATTGTTTCAGACGTTGAGACAACAACAAATATCTACGTGTGATACACATGAGGTTTTGACACATGCTAGAGCAGTGGCTTCATATGCCAATGACAGTGATGTCACGTTTGCCTTCGTGCTCCTCTGACACTTCTCCCCGTTGGTTACTAGATGAGGATGTAGTTTTCCATGTCACACCGATTGTGAGTGTTTAAGCACCTTCTCTAGCGGGAGATTTGGTTGTCTACACTTGGACAATGGTTCGACGTTTGACATTGCAGGTGCAAGAGATGTTTGCTTGTCATTACCCAGTGGTGCATTATATACACTACGATATGTGCGCTATGTTCCTCAGTTGAGATAGAGCTTGATCTCAGTGAGACAGTTAGCAGATTGTGTGTGGTAGACATTGCTTAGAGATAAATATTTCCCGATGCATTGCAAATCATTAGTGATTGCCAGAGGATCCCGCAGTGGCTTGGTATATCATATGCATGTATATGAGGTTTGAGATGGCATAGTCTTGATTTTGTTGTTGGCATGCTTTGAGCAAGAGACAAGATGTGTCTCCTTCGTAGGTGAGCTCCACCATGCTGTAAGACGGGTCAGTAAACTCTGTAGGGACAAAGGTAGAGAGGTAGTGCTCTAGTGAGACACAACAGGTGTTGTCAGGGTCTATGCAAGTAGAGGTAGATCAGGTCTGTTCCCTAGAGACATAGGCAGAGATGACAGACATGGAGTTCTTTCATATGCACATGCTAGAGGCTAAGGAGGGTGCCAACACACACAATTCCACCTATGGGTGAGAGGGACGTAGCCATCCCAGTGTCCATGTTGACATATCCATACACAATGGGTAGTTTTGATGGTGTAGTACATGCAACTAGCACAGAGGAAGCTAGGACAGCCAGTTTTGCATAGATTTTGTCAGCGTTCGGGCATCTCATGTATGACCTACTAGTATCAAGGCCCGACCCAGAGCTGCAATGGAAGCATTTTTAGCTGGGATTGTAAGTTGTACAATTATTGACACTACACAGGCTCACCTATCCCTAGAGCCGTTACAGCTGCATGTAGATCGATTGAGCAAGCCAGTGGGCATATGTTGAGGGAGTCTCTCACCTATTATGTTGTACATACTAGTAGTGTTTTGTATGGCCTTGTCTTGCTTGGCACACTCTGGATATAGAGCCATGCTCCATCAAACTTGAATTGTCTATTATACTGCAAGGTGTGCTTGTTGATCACTAAATTGGTAAGCATTGACAAGCGTGAAGCGCGACACGGACCCCGACGGCCTCGAACGCCAGGACCGTGCACGTCGAGCTCGTCACGAGAAGTGAAAAGGGACACCACCTAGCTTTGAGTGGCTAGGACGCAGACAATAGTGATTTAAAATAGCACAAATACTGCGTGCGCACACACACACACACAAAGAGAGAGAGAGAGAGAGAGAGAGAGAGATAGGTGATGAAAACCCCTCGGGATGTTAGGGAAACTTGATTCAAAGCTATATTTACAGAAATCTTAGCTACGACGAGATGGCGACTGTGATGATAGAGAGAGATAGTGAGAGATAGAGAGCCTATAGTACGTTCTCTAGAGGAAATTCCATATACATGGAGGTTATACTCTTGTGTGTGGCGACCCTTGGAGTCAGGGTGTGTGCCTAGCTTCCTTCTCATGGTGCTAACTTCCCAAGCCCCAAAGCTCAAGTGCCGCCCCAAAATGCTACACCACTCTCCCAGAGTGCTCTCCCAAATTGTTGCCCCCTAATAGTGACCTCTCAGTGCCCTTTTATATGTGCAGGCTGCATTAGTTTAGGATAATCTGATTAAGTTAGGGCCCTAATCAGAAGAGACAAAGCAAGGAGTTGGGTCCCAGATGGTTGACCCTTGCTTTGTCTTAGGATAATTTTTAAAATGATATCTCCTAGGTGGGCCTTTGTGACCATCACCTAGAGAGAGGTGGCAATATACAATGGGTTTTATACAAGATTTTGGCTTGAAACCGAAAAAATAGATTACCCTATGGATATTTACTACGGAGATGTGTCGTGGATGAGATGTGGGTAAATCGTAGGGTTCGCTGGTGCGTTGGTGTAGCACGTTTTCCAGTTTCGGGGCCGGTCGAGGCATGCCTTCGGCGTCATTTTTTGATTCGGTGCCGCTTCCGCGTGCTTTTGGTCATCTCCTTCCATTATCAATGGCGTCAATTGCCGAGTTCTCTCATTTTTACTTTTTTGTGTGTGCGTATGGCGTGATGTGTATGTTACCAATTTGTGTGTGCTTGTAAGTGTGAGAGTATGTATCTACTTGTGAGTGTGTGGGTGCATGTATATGGGGTTGTGTGCGCCGTGTGTAAGTGTTGTGTGTGTACGACAAGACTGTGTGTGGGAAAGGGAGTAATAAATAAGATTTATTATATATTTTTATATAGAAAAATTTACGTGCTGGCTTGCTGATTACGGAGAACGTGAGTGAGAGTGAGAGAGGGAGCGTGTGAGGGTGTGAGAGGGGTTGGAGGGGTATGGGGTGTGTGTGTGTGTGTGTGTGTGTGTGTGTGTGTGTGTGTGTGTGTGTGTGTGTAGGTGGGTGTGTGTATAATAGAGAGAGAGAGAGAGAGAGTTTGATTGCTGCACCTGCGTGGGCTGAACGGGGGGGAGGAGAGAGGGCGGGAGTGAGAGGTGGGGAGAGAGCGAGGGGCTGAGGGGTGAGGAGAATGGGATGGGGTATGTGTGTGTGTGTGTGTGTGTGTGTGTGTGTGTGTGTGTGTGTGTGTGTGTGTGTGTGTGTGTGTGTGTGTGTGTGTGTGTATGGGTGGGTGTGTGTGGGTGTGAATGAGAGAGAGGCAAACTGTTGCGTTGGCTGGTGCTGACTACAGACAGGAGAGAGAGGGAGTGAATGTGAGCGAGAAAGAGGACAGAGAGAGGGAGGGAGAGGGTAAGGGAGTTGGGGAGAGGGAGGGAGAGTGTGTGTGGTGGGGGGTTGAGAGAGAGAGAGAGAGAGAGAGAGAGAGAGAGAGAGAGAGAGAGAGTAGGGGGCTGCAGAGGGGGCGAGAGAGGGAGAGTGTGTGTGGTGGGGAATGAGGGGCTATAGCGGGCCAGGGAGAGTGGGTAATGGGGAGAGAGGGAGGAGTGGATGAGGGAGAGAGGGAGAAGTTGAGCGGCCCGCCTTGGTTGACAAACGAGAGAGAGAGAGAGAGAGAGAGAGAGAGAGAGAGAGAGAGAGAGAGAGAGAGAGAGAGAGAGAGAGAGAGAGAGAGAGAGAGAGAGAGAGTTATTTTATGTTGAGGACGAGGGACTATGGACGAGAGGGTAGAGATGAGGGAGGAAGGTGTGAGAGTGTGTGTGTGTGTGTGTGTGTGTGTGTGAATAATGAAAGTGAGAGAGGGAGACTCTTGTCCTATTGCATGGCGGCCCCTCGTGGGTTGACGGACGAGAGAGAGAGAGAGAGAGAGAGAGAGAGAGAGAGAGAGAGAGAGAGAGAGAGAGAGAGAGAGAGAGAGAGAGAGAGAGAGAGAGAGAGAGATTTTTTATGTTGAGGACGAGGGAGTATGGACAAGAGGGGAGAGATGAGGGAGGAAGGTGTGAGTGTGTGTGTGTGTGTGTGTGTGTGTGTGTGTGTGTGTGTGTGTGTGTGTGTGAATAATGAAAGTGAGAGAGGGAGACTCTTGTCCTATTGCATGGCGGCCCCTCGTGGGTTGACGGACGAGCGAGAGAGAGAGAGAGAGAGAGAGAGAGAGAGAGAGAGAGAGAGAGAGAGAGAGAGAGAGAGAGAGAGAGAGAGAGAGAGAGTTTGGCTACATGTGATAATGGAGGAGGGAGAGGGTGAGGGATGGAGAGAGAGAGAGAGAGAGAGAGAGAGAGAGAGAGAGAGAGAGAGAGAGAGAGAGAGAGAGTTATTTTGGCTTATACATGGAGGGCCTTGCTTCCGGATTGATGAACAAGGGGAGAGAGAGAGAGAGAGAGAGAGAGAGAGAGAGAGAGAGAGAGATTTCACGCGCCACATGGGCTCGGCCAACAAGAGAACGAGAGAGGGAGAGAGTGAGAGTGAGTGGGAGATGAGGGGAATGCTGAGAGAGCGGGTGATGGGGAGAGAGAGACTGAGGGGGTGAGGGGGGGTGGCGCATGTGTGAAGCTTTGCAGAACGGAGTTGACGAGCCATGCCATGAGGGTGATAATGCTGGCCAAGTGAGGGGGGCCATGTGAGGAGGCCATGCCAGTAAAAGCTAGGGCTACGAGGGCGTGAGGTCGACCAGGGAATTGCCGAGCCCTCTGGCAATGTTGTCGTGCTTCAGGCAAAGGGAAAAAAAGAAACGTTTCTCTCTTTTTTTCCTGATTTTCGAAAACCGACTATAATTAGCCCTCCCCTTTTGGCTAGAGGCATTCATGTCTCTAGCCTTGCCTTTGATTCTTCTTCAGTTGATCTATAGGAGCCGATATCGCGTTGCCTTCTGAACTAGCCATTCCATTTGGCCATTGGTGAGATTTTTGGAATATCCATGAATCTGCAACAGGTACGGATGATAGCTTGTTCCTTGGAATAGTGCGGGCTGATTAAATGGGAAACCCATGGCTTCCAAAACTTTATGCCAGTGTCCTCCTGGATCCCAAGTGAAGAATAGGATCATTATTTGCAGTGTTTGAACAACAAAATTTTATGCCAAATAGGACCAAATTTGTAACCACTAGTAGCTAGAGGAAAAATGAGCATCTTGGCTTGCAAAGGCAGAACTGAAGATTATGATTCCCAAGAGTGTGCCAAGAATCCACCATATATGGCCGCCTTGTTGGTGTGGTGAGCTCCAGTTGTCTTCAAAATCTTTCTTACTGCCGCGACTAGAAAAACCAACAAGCATATTATGCTCCTCTTGGGTGTGCTCAAACATGTCAGCTGTCTTTTCTGATGTTGATAGTGAGCCACGTACCTTGCGGCTTAAATACAAGCATAATCCACTCAGCTCTCTCCAAAGAGAGGATGCACTATTTGTAAAAATTTGCACCGAGTTGGGGATGAGGCCTTCATTCTTGCATTCTATCAGCCTTTTGTCTATCCATGGCTCCTTAACTTTTATCTCCATGCTGATCTTACCTCCATATGTTCTAGTGGTTAACCATAGCCATAGGTCTGATGCATCCCATATGCAAACACATTGCTACATTGTGGAGAAGTCTGGAACATCCTTAAAAGGTTGGCAACATGTTGATCATCAGACTTACTTTGAACACCCTCACATAAACTGGAGGCATTACCCATCTCCAAGTTTATAACACCTTTCAGTAGACTAGAGCCATTCCCCATCTCCAAGTCTATGACACTACACAATAAAGTCTTGCTCGGCTGCCAAGTCTCTGGAACAAGATCCAGGTCCAAACCTTCATTCATACTTACCTCTTTGTTATGGTGCTCTGGTGAAACTTCCTTGATGCAGGATGCCCTCCGCTTGCTACACTGTTCTGGGTCCATGATGTTGGTGCACAGGCTTCTGTTTTCAAAGCCTTCCCCTTTGCTTGATACGTTGTCCATCTTCTGCAAAGCCTTGCTAGCAGGCTGGTCTTCCTCTTCTCT
Organism: Adiantum capillus-veneris; assembly: GCF_014529385.1. Lineage (NCBI taxonomy): Eukaryota > Viridiplantae > Streptophyta > Polypodiopsida > Polypodiales > Pteridaceae > Adiantum > Adiantum capillus-veneris. The sequence goes on along the minus strand of NC_140954.1, from coordinate 23,932,483 downwards.
TGTATCTTCCATGCTCTTTGCATTTCTCTTACTCTAACGAGGCTTGATCAACACTTTACACCTTCTTATCCTTACTGCCCAATGCTGTCGATTGATCGCTTTGGTGTCTATTTCATCCAAGGTTAGAGATGTACTAACATCTGTAACACAATTTTCTTGACTTACCTCCTTCATTGGGGTAGCATCTTTTGATTCTTTAACCTCCTATTCCATTGCTTCAGTCCTTTGAACAAACTTCTCGCTTGATCCTTCTTCTGTTATCTTCATCTTGACCTCTTTTGCAAGACCAATGAAACTTAGTGTGCGACTGCCAATTGGTGGTGGCCATAGGATGAGTATAAATGGTGATTGTGACGGTGGTTGCATTGGTGGCTGTAGGACATGAACTGGTGGGACAGGCTATGGTTGCACAGCTGTTGGTGGTCCCTCCCTTAGTGGAGAGATTTGATTCTACCTTCCTCCTCTATTGAAGTTATGCCTTCTAGGATGAGGGCAGTAATACACGCCATGGCCATCCTACCCATAATTGTAGCAGTGATATTCTTGGTTTTGCCTTCGTTGTCCTCTCCCTTACTCTGGATTTTTGATAGGTGCATGTGCTTGCTGCACCAGATGCACGGATAGACTTTCAAGCTGAGCAGTGATGCGACTCAATAGGTATTGTTGCTCTTCTGATGTCTCTTGTGGTTGGGTTCTCTGAGCGGCTGTTGTAGTCACTGGGGTTAGTCGAACTGAGCTTGATTCCTCTGACTTGTTGAATCTTGTGTGCGTGTGCAGCTTCTTGTCTTTAAGGCGGGCTACTTCCATTGCCAACTCATACATTGCAGAGAATCTCCCCTTCACCTTCTCTTTAAGCGGCGACCACCACAGGCTAGCAATGAAATGACTCTTCTTTAAGAAATTAGGCGCTTCTTCACCTTCCTCCGCTGAGGCAACCCTGGTTCCCACAAATCAAAAAACTTGGATTCATAAGTGGCATACTCTAGCAAACCTCCCTGCTTTAACTCTGTCAGCAGTTGCCATAACTTTTTTGAGGTTGTGCCTCCACCAAACCTCTTCACATAGGCAGCATGTAGTATGTCCCATGCATTCTTGGTATCTTGGGGCAAGGCATTGTACCAAGACTTGGCTTCCACTTTCATCAGTAGAGGAAAGATTTGTAGCCGTGAGGCATCGTCATCCTTGTTGAAAACCACACAAGCGATGTCAAAGTTATTCAGAAAGTCGGTGGTGATGTCTTCTCCCCATTAGGAGAAATATGGACCTTGCATGGGCCTTGTAAGGAATCCTAATTTTTAGAGATTAAGGCTAATTTTGTGTGGGGTTAAGGGGGCAAGGCCTTTTTTTAAGACGAATGTAAGATGTGGACCTAAGGGGTTACTTTCTCTCTCTAGCTTTTTTAAAGTGAAGGAAGCACAGGGGTGTGACCACATCAGCAAAAACGTGGGTCGCTAAGAGTCAAAATTTGACTTTTTTTAAAAAATCATTTTTACTTATTTTTTTACTTAAAACCCTCTCCCAACATATATACATATCCAAAAATCATTTTTTGACCCATTTTTTTATCCACAAGCTTAAAAAGTCCATTTTTTCCAAAATCTTTTGCCCCAAAAAGTAAAAAACACTTTGTTCTCTTCTCCTCCTCCCTCCTCTCTCCCTCCCTGCCCTGCCTTCCTCCTCCTCCCCAATCTCTCCCTCCCCTCCCTCCTTCTCTCCTCCCATCTTTCTCAATCTCCCTATCCCTCCCCCTCTATCTTTTCATCCTTTGCTTCCTCACGCAATAGCTTCCATAGTGCTCATGGACATCACAAATGGTTTGTTTCACCACCACGTACTCCACATACCAAAAGCATACATATTCGCTTACCCACGGTGTTTGCACACCGAAGACCGCATGTGAGGGTGATCAAAGGTCATCACAGGAACGTCACGCCGCTCGTGAGACCAATGTTGACATTTGGGTGGATAGCCATTTGTACCCTTACGATCCTATAGCCACTTCCATCCATTCTTTAATAGCCTTTTGACATTTCTTCAATTTCTTGGAAGGGGAGAAGCAGGCTTGTTAGGCTATTGCAAGCGGTTGTGTATGGGTGCAGGTGCTTCTTTGCATATGTGGATGCACGAATGTCAAGCTCTTCACCTCAAGATGGTGGCATTACAAGAGAGTATTGCCTCTTTGGAGAGGGTGGTTGAAACTCTTCAGCAACAAATGCAAGAAAAAGAATCGCACATTATGAAGCTTGCCAACACCATCACATACTTGAAAGAAACACCCCTTGGTGCAAGGGATCGCAAATGCACGCATTCATCCATTGAAACTCTTGCACATTTGGGAGGAGCACGCAAACAATGAGTGACAGCCACAAGGTGATTTGGTCTTTACTTGCATGATGCATTCTTACTTCACACTATTTTCTAACATTTATTTTTATTGGTTGCTAGAAACTTCATCCAGGAGCATGCGGTGGAACAAGCCAAGATGATCGAGTCAACCTTCTCACTAGTTGTCTCAATACCCAAGATGTGATTTCTATCTTACAATCACCTGGAGGTAAGCACATTAAGGATGCAGTCACCAAGGACCTTATGCGTAAATTGAGAAATGTGGTTAGTGATGATGACGTGCAACAAGCTTGTGATGAGGCTGGAATCAGCACCAAAGCCTATCATGCTATTTTCCAACTCCTAAAGGATGCCCTCAAAGAGAATGGCATTGTGGAAAACCTATTTGCAAAGAAGGCCACAAACGAAGATGTGTTCTCCCGCATTGGGACATACCTACACATTGAGGACACAATGCGAACTCCCCTTTATGCTTCGTGCACAACAAAGACAAGGAGAAAAGGTAAGAAACAATCCATAAGACCTTCGGAGAAGGGTTTCCCTTACACAATGTGGAACAATATTTTTGTGGACCTTAGAAGACTTCAACAAGCCATGCTTAGATTTTACAAGTTACCTGAAGAAGATGACACAATATACTTTTTTCTTTTGGTTTTGTTCTTATCATACACTTTGAAGTATAAGGTCTTGGCACTATTTATTTTGTAGTGCTTGGCACAAGGTCCCTTTTGTGCTGAAACTCGATGAGTGTCAAATAGTGAAAGGTCGAAGGTTAGAGAGGCTAAGTGTCCCTCTAATGAATGAGGCCCTTTTGCAAACCAAGCAAAGGGATTCAGTCGAGCCATCTCCCACCCCGTCTTTTAGCGTGCAATCAGAGAAAGACATTTGGTAGTTGGGTGCTATTGAGGTGCCCAAAGAGACCAATGGAGTACTTTTATGGATTTTTGAGAGAACTCCATGGATCACAGAAGTAATACACTCCCAAATTGCAGGTCAGAAGTTGGAGGTTGAGGGTTTTGGTAGCTATGATCTGGAGTGGCACTTAGGTGGGGACTTGAAGACCATAAAGTGTTTGCTTGGCTGCAAACAAGGGGATTCTTCTCTCATGCCTTGTCCATTTTGCACTCGAGAGTACAAACCTAACAGACAAAAATCACACACGAGCACTGCAAAGGTCCGTTCCATGCTTCCATGGCACGGGCATGGAGAACAAGGGTTGGATTGTCGTGATGTCGGAGATGAAGGTAGAGAATGGGAAGCATCTATTCTGTGATGTCCCATGCTCAATGCCCCAGACCGTGATCAACAGACCATGATCAAAAGGACCATAGTTGGAATCCAATCTTTCCATTTCCTCTTTCAAATGTACATCTTTGTACATTACACGCATTCATGCGCATTTTTGATAGGCTATTGAAGCTCCACATTGACTATGCTTTCACAATGAAACCATTGGAAAAGTCCCAGGAAGCGATCGAAAGAGTGGAGGTACTCTTGAATTCCAGTGGCTGTCACAGTGGAAATGTGTCTATCGTTGCTGCAAAGAACACAGGGGAGGCCCATGAAATTGCTCAACAAGTGTCAATGAATGGACAAAAAGCCAGACACTTTCTGAAGAAAGTTTCCCCAGGAAAGCCAGGTCGATATGCTGCTCAAAATAGCTCCAACTAGCAGGCAGGTAACCTTTGGGAGCTTTGAAAGGAGTTATGCAAAGCTACTACTGACAATGATTCAAATGGCGAGCTTGCAAACAAGCGCAAGCAAGTTTGGACACATTTTGATAAAATGGTCAAGCTTATGGGCCTTAACAGCACAGCAGGAGAACAACGCCAATCATTTCAAGAAGCCTTGGCGGATTTTACCAAGGTCTTCACCCTTTCTTGGGATGAAAATAACATCACACATTACATGGTAAGCCATGTTACGTGGTGAATTTATTACAAGAGATTGTTTTTCATTAAATAATGTGGATCATTTACTCATGTGAACAACATATCTTGTTTGCGCATGGTGCATTTTTTATGCACAAGTATGGATTGCTTGAAATTTTTAGCACTCAAGGCATGGAGAAGTCCCATTATCAAGCAAGGGGGGTGTACTTCAAAAATACTCGACATGGTGGTGGAATGGTGCAATCCAATTATTTGGAGGAGATGTTCAACTGGTTTTTTTGCACAACATTTGCTCGTAAGCTCACAATGGAGTATGCTCGACAATCTTGCTATTGAAGTGCAGAAATGGAGTCTTCAAGAGCATAGCAACAAGTGGCAAATGTCGCAAGGTCCCACCAAGCATGCTGCATGGTGGCAATGCGGAGTGCGACAAGGGTCAAAGTGGATTCTACGCGAGTCACTACACGTGAACGCAGGGTCCAACTCTTAACGACATGTTCATTTAAAAAATAATAGTTTTTTTCCAAAATTAGTGTGAACAAGGTCCTTTTTAAATGGTCCCTTATAAATATTGCATGCTCTCATAAACCACTCATTTCTTAAGAACAGGTGAGCTCGAGGCACAAGAAAATGACCACAAACACCTGACCATTCCAAGAACTTTTCTAGCAATGGGCATGGTAGTAGGGCACCAGAGTCATCGAGGGCTGTAGGATCTTCATGTCCACAAGAACAAACACCTAGAAAAAGAATGAAGCAACGCGCCCAACGCTGGAGAGAAGAAGAGGCCCAGCAAACACCAAAGTCCGATAGGGAGGAGCCGCCGCACCACCAATCACAAGCAGGACCATCCAGGACTTGGGTGGTCCATACAGACACTGAATCAGAGACAAAGCCACCATGGTAGCGAGCTGATATATCGCACACACACCGGGTGCCCATTCGGGGGAAGACACTGCCTCGAGGCCAGGGAGCTCTCCCCACAGCATAAGATCGGGAGCCAAGGAAAGAGGATGAATCAGAAGAGGCTGCAGATCCAGCCCCTAAGCATGTAAACAGATGCAAGTCAAAGTTTTTTAAGAAGCCTAAATGCTGCCAGCCAGCAAATGTGCAAGTGCGCCCAAGACAACCGCAGCAGCGCCGAAAAATAGCAAGGGCATTCGCAGAAATCCACCATTACCAAAAGACTACAGAGCTTTTAATTCGAAGCGCCCCCTTTGCTCGCACATTGAAGGAGGTGCTTCAAAGCTATGGAAATCAATATAGAATGCAAGCAATAGCGCTAGAGGCTATTCAAAAAGCTACAGAGGCCCACATCATTTCGGTGTTGGAAGATACCAACCTATGCACCATTCATGCAAAGCGAGTGACAATACAACTAAAAGACATGTAGCTTGCACGTCGATTGCGACGAGACTTAGAGCATTAGCCAAAGTTACCCCTCTTTTTGTATTGCACACCCTTATCTTTGTAATGAGATGACTTTGCAATGACATATGATTAACAGTTGTGTTTATTGTGTCTATTATCCATGTGTTTTGAATTTATTGTTTCCGAACATAAAGAGTTAAATATAAATCAAACATTAACTTTCTGGGTATCCTAGGTGGCAGAGAAGCCTAGCAGGTGCAAAAAAAGGGTGGCCACAAGGGCACTCAAATGGCCCATCCATCAGTTTTGGATGGCCAATTTGCGCTCCCTTGTGCCCACCCTTTTTTTTTGCAAATTCAAGCTTTGTTTACCCCATAGGATATCAAAAAAGTTAACATATTGTGAAACCAAGTGTCTATGTAACATTAAATTAGATTTTTCAAATGTCCAATGTAATTGGGCCTTTTGGTGCAGGGATGTATTAGGTAGAGCTAAGGCAGGTGATAGTGTGCTTGAAAACTTAAATTCAGAGTTAATATCACCTTTTAAATGGCGCCCTTGTGGCCACCCTTTTTTTAGCAATTTCAAGCTTTGTTTACCCCATAGGATATCAAAAAAGTTAACATATTGTGAAACCAAGTGTCTATGCAACATTAAATTAGATTTTTCAAATGTCCAATGTAATTGGGCCTTTTGGTGCAAGGATGTATTAGGTAGAGCTGAAGTAGGTGATAGTGTGCTTGCAAACTTAAATTCAGAGTCGATCTCACCTTTTCTAGTGTCCTTGAGTGCAAACATATGCTCCATATGCCAAAAAAAAGGGTGGCCACAAGGGCGGGCAAATTGGCCATCCATAACTGATGGACGAGCCATTTGCGCGCCCTTGTGGCCACCCTTTCTTTGGCACCTGGTAGGCTTCTCTACCCCCCAGGATACTTAAAAAACATAGATTAAATGAAAGCAATTGGTTTTGCAGCATTACTTTAGAGAAACCACTTCTTTTCACTCATATGTGTTTTATACTTTCCCCAGAATTAAGGTAAGTTGAAAGAAGTATCATGTGCATCCAACTTCTGTTGTGTTGTTACTTCAAGCAAAAAAAACACAGCTTATTGAAACATATCACCAATTACAACAATTTTCAAGATTGACAGATCACATTTAGAAGAATGTACAAGATAGAGAGACAATTCAATATATTTTTTATTACCTTCAAAAAGTTGATTTTACACCATGTATCTGAGGAGTTCATAATTTTCTTGACCATTTCTTGGCACCTCTCTTGCATGTTAAGGCAACTCCCCAATCAAGAGTGACTGCACTATGGCCTTTGGGTCAGTTGAGCCAATGGAAGCATGTATCCCTATCTGGGCAAGCACTTTACCACGGAAGCCAGTGCCAAATGCTGTGCATACAAGGGATCTACGCACTAGGAACACAAGATGCGCAGTTTGAGCAATGGTGCTCAAACACAAAACCTTGTTCAAAGCTTTCAACGACCAAGTCATAAAATGGGCTTGGGGAGTAAATTCATTATGGACAATGGTCACATCACCAGGGGGAGTTGTCCTAGGTAATGCGCAAGGGAAGACTGAGGTCCAAAGCCCGTCCGCTTGCCACCCGTCCTTGCAGCAAAATCATCAACCTCCACGACGTCCTGTCATAAACCAATGAAGGTTGAGATTAACAATTAAGAAGTGTAAGACTACTTTGTCCTCCTACATTTTTGAGGGCATAGAGTGTGTTCACCACCCTCTTCTCGTTGGCTTGCCTCTAATTAACCTTAGTCCCAGAGGGCCCCTAGAGAGTTCATATTTTTTTTAATTCTTTTTGCCACTAAATGTGGGAAAAGAGACACTTGCCATGGTAGTAAATCAATGAGCAGGAAATTACAAACCTCTTTGATATGTGTGTGTGTGTGTGTGTGTGTGTGTGTGTCTCACAAATGACTCAACGGCTTATAGCATCTTTCTTACAGGGTTGGGTGGATAGATTTAAACAGGAGCTAAGAGGATCGGAAAGCTAGAACAGAATAAAGACGCTTACATCAAAAGAGTGGTAGTAATCAAGAAGGGGTAAGATGATTGGACGTGGAGATCTCAGGATTTCATCAAGCATTTCTGCTCTGAATAGGAAAACAATCTTTTGCTGGTAGAATATCTTCCTATCAATATATACGTTTACATGCATGTGCTGCAAGAAACAGAAAGGAAACACTACTGGCCTAATGTTATTATCCATGTCGGGTGTAGGGGACTGATTACTAGAGTTGCATACCTTAAGTGTTGATAAGGTGACACCTTCACCACATGCCTCTACCTCCTGTTGAAGGTCACACAATCCTCCACATTAGGTTCAAAACAGACTGGGCGAGAAGAGTCTACCTCAATCAGCTTTCCATTGTGCATGCAGCAGCGACGCTTGGGTGGTTGCACTTCACTTGAACTCTCTAGACCTAGAGCTAGCGCATGCCCACTTGCGTCCACCAAATGCTTTAGGCTTTGTGGCTTGGACTTTGTGGTTGATGTAGTTGACGACAATTCTCAGACCATTAGCGAGAAAACACTTGGTGCTACACAAAATTTAACTGTTGTGAGAGTGTTGCGGTTCTCAAAAGCAAAACTCACCGTTCTTTCTTCACCTCCTCTATCGGCACTCATTGACAGAATGCTTTGGTTGACGAAAGTAGCGACATTTTGTAGCCCTCCCACTTGATGCTCTTGATTTGCGATTAGCATGAGCAATGCGAGATGGGGAGCTTACCTCTTGGATATTGATGATGCTATAACCTGGCTGTAGCACTTCGATGAAGGCGGTCAGTGCTTCTTCAGTCTCTTCTTCTTTCATTCTCAAATTGGAGAATTCTTGCAGTCATTCGTCCATGATTGATGGCGCGCATCATTTCAGTCTAGTAAACTGAAGGTCTTGACTTTGATCCTCCGTGGGGGCACCAAATGACAGGCGCAAAGCGCAACGCGGACCGCGACGGCCTCTAGCGCCAAGATCGTGCACGTTGAGCTCATCCACGGGAAGTGAAAAGGGGGCACCACCTAACTTTAAGCGGCTAGCACATGGACAATAGTGATTTAAATAGCACAAATATTGCACACCAAGAGCGAGACAGAGAGAGAGAGAGAGAGAGAGAGAGAGAGAGAGAGAGAGAGATGTGGGTGATGAAAACCCCTCGGGATGTGAGGGAAACTTGATTCAGAGTGATATTTACAGAAACCTTAGCTACAGTGAGATGGCGACTGTGGTGATAGAGAGAGATAGTGAAAGATAGAGAGCCTATAGTGCGTTCTCTAGCCTATATACACAGAGGTTCTACTCTTGTGTGTGGCGATCCTTGGAGTCAGAGTGTGTGCCTAGCTTCCTTCTCATGGTGCTAACTTCACAAGCCCCACTACTCAAGTGCCACCCCAAAATGCTAACCACTCTCCCAGAGTGCTCTCCCAAATTGCTACCCCTCGATAGTGACCTCTCAGTGCCCTTTTATATGTGCAGGTTGCATTAGTTTAGGATAATCTGATTAGGTTAGGGCCCTAATTAGGAGAGACAAATCAAGGAGTTGGGTCCTACATGGTTGACCCTTGCTTTGTCTTAGGAGAATTTTTAAAATGATATCTCCTAGGTGGGCCTTTGTGACCATCACCTAGAGAGAGGTGGCAATATACAATGGGTTTTTATACAAGATTTTGGCTTGAAACTGGGAAAATAGAATACCCTATGGATATTTACTACGGAGATGCAACGTGGACGAGATGCGGGTGAATCGCAGGCTTCACTGGTGCGTCGGTGTAGCACGTTTGCCAGTTTCAGGGCGGGCCTCTGCATGCTTTTGGTGTCATTTCTTGATTCGGTGCTGCTTCCACGTGCTTTTGGTCGTCTCCTTCCTTTGTCGATGGCGTCGATCACCGAGTTCCTTCATTTTTACCTTTTTGTGTGTGCATATGGCGTGTTGTGTATGTTACTATTTGTGTGTGCTTGTAAGTGTGCGAGTGCGTATCTGCTTGTGAGTGTGTGGGTGCATGTATATGGGGTTGTGTGTGCCGTGTGTAAGTGTGTGTGTGTGTGTGTGTGTGTGTGTACGACAAGAGTGTGTGGGAACAGGAGTAATAAATAAGATTTATTGTAGATTTTTATAATTTTTTTAACGTGCTGGCTTGTTGATTATAGAAAACGTCAGTGAGAGTGAGAGAGGGAGCGTGTGAGGGTGTGAGAGGGGTTGGAGGGGTATGGGGAGTGTGTGTGTGTGTGTGTGTGTGTGTGTGTGTGTGTGTGTAGGTGCGTGTGTGTACGAGAGAGAGAGAGAGAGAGAGAGAGAGAGAGAGAGAGAGAGAGAGAGTTTGATTGCTGCACCTGTGGGCTGAACGGGGGGGGGAAGCGAGAGAGAGAGAGCGGCAGTGAGAGGTGGGGAGAGAACGGGGGGCTGAGGGATGAGGGGAATGGGATGGGGTATGTGTGTGTGTGTATGGGTGGGTGGGTGTGGGTGTGAATGAGAGAGAGAGAAAAACTGCTGCTTGGGCTGGGGCTGGTGCCGACTACAGACAGGAGAGAGAGGGAATGAGCGTGAGCGAGAGAGAGGGGGGAGAGAGGGAGGGAGTTGGGGAGAGAGAGGGAGAGTGTGTGTGGTGGGGGGTTGAGAGAGAGAGAGAGAGAGAGAGAGAGAGAGAGAGAGAGAGAGAGAGAGAGAGAGAGAGAGAGAGAGAGAGAGAGAGAGAGAGAGAGAGAGAGAGAGAGAGAGAATTGTTTGCACCTGCCTGGCAGCCGAGGAAGAGACGAGAGAGAGTTCAACAGGAATCAAAGGGTGAGGAGAGAGAGAGAGAGAGAGAGAGAGAGAGAGAGAGAGAGAGAGAGAGAGTAGGGGGCTGCAGCAGGAGGGGGAGAGAGAGGGAGAATGTGTGTGGTGGGGAATGAGGGGCTGTAGTAGCGGGCCAGGGAGAGTGGGTAATCAGGAGAGAGGGGGGAGTTGTTACCATATACATGTGGTAGTGATGTGTGTGAACACACTAGGACCGCTGGGGCATTTTTTCCCTCTTTTCCCTCGAGCATTGTATATACGCCCATCACTCCAGGGCTATCTATCTTTCCATTCCACACTAAGTAACACTTTCTCTATTGTGTGTCTTGAGCTTCCTTCATCTTCTCCAAGCTGTGTGCGTTTCTCTGCAACCCTAATTCCAACAATTGGTATCAGAGCAGGTTGCGTCCTCCCGGGCTTAGTCGCCAGCTGCTCCGACACACGCCTGCTCATTTTCTCCCATTTCAGTGAGGTTTGGCGAGCATTCGCGGGTCGACAAATATTTTGAGAGAGCTCGTATAACTTAGTCTGCTCATATTTTTTATTCGGGCTCATTTCGGCCTCCGTTTTCACTACAGGCAGGTCTGCACAGGTAATTTCGTCATTTTGTGCAAAACTTCTGTCAGTGCCGTTTTCTGCATAACAGGTGCCTTATAGTCTTCTACGGTTTGTGCTATATAGCACGTGTTGTTCCCGCTTCATTTCTCCTATTTTCGAGCAGTTTTCACATCAGGTGTAGCATTTACCATGGCTAACAACACACAAATGTGTTCAAGATGTTTGTTGATGAGGACAGATTGGATGGGGACAATTACCCTATGTTGGCTTACATGATGCAACATGTTCTTGTGTCAAAGGGCGTCTGGAATATTGTGTAGGGCATTGATGTACGCCCTGGTTCTGAGGATGCAGGCGATGTTGAGGATGTTGCAGGTCTTGCTGCAAGAATTGTTGCTATTAGAGTTGTTTTGCCTATGGCAGAATAATCTCGTTGGGATGTAAAGGATGCATAGGCTCATGCATTGATTGCGTTGTTTATGAAGCGCACCATTGTTCCTCACATTCGTTTAGCAAAATCTGCAAAACAGGCTTGGGATATTTTGGTTGGTCTTTATACAAGTCGCAATGAGGCTAAAATTGCTTTGCTGCGTAAAGAGCTGGAGTCAAAGATTATGCATGAGAAGATGATATGGACACTTTCCTTGCTGGTGTCAAGGATATCAATGAGCAACTTATTTTTGCAGGTGAAGTCATTTCAAACAGTTCCCTTGTGCATACTATTCTTGATGCCTTACGAGATTCTTAACAGGCTTTTGCTAGTACTTGGAGACTTACGACCCAAGGAAATCCTGAAGTTGTCAAGTTTGATGCATTATGCGTTGTTGTTGCAAAGAGTCACTTTCCAGAAAAAATAGGACTAGGCAGCGTGCAGTTGAACAGGCTTTTATTGCTTCTCAAAGAAAGGGTGGTAACAACAATGCAGCCACTTCTTATGGTTCTGTTGCGAGTGGCAAAATTCTGTTCCTAATGCTTCTGCTGGTAGCAATTCCTGTGGAAATTTTGGTGATAAGGGCAAAAAGAAGATGCGTTGCCATTATTGTAAAGCTAATGATCACTTGATCAAGCAATGTCCTAAGTTGAAGGCCAAAGAGGCTAAGAAGAAAGAGGGTGGTTCCACTGCAAATGCAGATTCCACTACAAATGCAGCCATTGTTGAGTCTTCTGTGAAAGGAGACTGTGATGCTGATGTTGATGCAGAATGGGCTTTTAGCATAGAGTGCACTTACAATCATGTTGTCCATGATGCATGCTTGTCAGTTGCTATGTGTGGTATTTTGACAGTGGTGCTACAAAGGAGACTGCGATGCTAATGTTGATGCAGAATGGGCTTTTAGCGTAGAGTGCACTTACAATCATGTTGTCCATGATGCATGCTTGTCAATTGCTATGTGTGGTATTTTGACAATGGTGCTACAAAGCACATTACCTCACATCGTGAATTGTTCACCTCTCTCGAGTCTGTCCCTCATGGGAATTCGGTCACTTGTGCCAACAATGCCTCTTATCCAGTTCAGGGGGTTGAAAAAAGATTGTGCTTACTGCTGCAAATGGCAGTTTTTTTACAATTGTTGATGCACTTTATGTACCTAGGATCAAGAAGAATCTTTTGTCTCTATCTGCACTTGCTAGAATTGAACTTGTAGTCAAATTTGTGGATGACAGATGTACAATTCATGATCTCAGTTTTGGTGATGAAATTGTTTGCATCTGGCCTTTTGTGTCGTGGGCTGTATAAGCTCACTTTGTATGACAAGTGTGGACAAAATTTTGCAAATGCAGTTGCAGATTCAAGGGGTATTTCAGATGCAAAACTTTGGCATGCACGTTTTGGGCATCTGAATTTTGCCAGTTTGCTACGTTTGCAAAAATCTGATATGGTTGCTTCTTTGCTGCCTCTTGAAGCACCTATCAAACATGTTTCTGAAGGCTGTATTTTGGGTAAAATGTAGCGTTCTAAGTTTCCAAATGATGGTTCAGTTAGGGCCACATGCAAGTTGCAGCTTGTGCATAGTGATGTTTGTGGGCCCATGCAAACTTTGTCCTTGTGCAATTACCTGTACTTTGTGACTTTCATTGATGATTACTCCAGGCATGCAAGGGTATTTCCCCTTAAAGCGAAGTCCGAAGTTTTTATGTGCTTCAAACAATTTCTAGATATGGCTAAAATGTCTCGAAATGTACTATGGGCACCCTCCGTTCTGATCAAGGGGGGGAGTATATGTCTCATGAATTCAATGCATTTTTGGCTAGTCATGGGATAAAACACCAATGTACAGTGCCTTATACACCTCAACAGAATGGTGTAGCTGAGAGGAAAAACAGGTCACTTACGAAAATGGCACCATGTTTGGTCAAGAGTCAAGCTTTATCACATTCGTTTTGGCTTGAGGTTGTCATGTGTGCCACTTATGTACTTAACAGGTGTCCTACGAAAGCACTACAGTCTATGAATCCATATGAAACATGGATGATAGAAAGCCATCTATTGAGCACGTGCGTGTTTTTGGCTATTTGGCTTATGGTTTAGTGCCACAAGTGCAGTGCAGAAAATTGGATGATAAAGCTGTCAAATGTATTTTTGTTGGTTATAGTGCTAAAAGCAAAGGTTATAGGTTGTATCATCCGCAAACAAAGTGTATTTTGGTTTCACGGGATGCAATGTTTGTGGAAGATTCTGTTCAGACCTTGCTGTCATGTACTAGAGACAGTAATGTAAGCTCACAAGACATTTATGACACTTTGTTGCCTCTTTTCAGTGGTGGAAGTTAGAATGTAAATTCCAATGAGGCAAATGTACAGCCTATGGGGGTTTCTGAAAATGTTACAGATCAGCCTATTATTGATGCAGATGTACATGATGTACTTGATGAGGAAAGGACTGAAAATGAGCAGGCTAGAGGTATGCCAAAATGGCTGGTGCATACATTGCGTGACAGTAAATTGGATGCACCTTTGTCTAGTCGTACTCTTTTAGGCTCTCGCCATGCATCTTATGCATCAGATTGTTATGCTTTGGTTGTGTTTAGCCTACATGATGTTGAGAAAACTCTATCTTTTGATGAAGCACAAAATTCAAAAAATTGGATGGCTGCCATGCAATCAGAATATGATGCACTTATAGAAAATGACACATGGACTTTATGTGATTTTCGTCCTAGAAAAAACGCCATTGGTGCGAAGTGGGTTTACAAGTTGAAACGCAAGCCGGATGGCGAGGTTGATTGCCATAAAGCTCAACTTGTTGCAAAGGGTTATGCACAGCAAAAAGGCATAGATTAAGAAGAGACTTTTGCTTCCACTTGTTGTATGACTACTGTGCGTTTTCTATGTGCATTGGCGGCTCATTTTGGTTGGGATGTACATCAATTAGACATTGTTACTGCTCTCTTGAATGGTGACATATTTGAGGAAGTTTATGTAACGTAGCCTCGCGGTTTTGTCAAGAAAGGACAAGAGAACAAAGTGTGCAGATGTAAGAAGGCTTTGTATGGGTTGAAGCAATCTCCTCGTGCTTGGTATGAGAAAGCTGACACTCGTTTGGTCAAACAAGGCTTTCGTAACAGTCCAACAGAAAGCACATTGTATGTAAAGTGTGAGGGTGATGTACTTCACATTGTGGTTCTTTATGTAGATGATTTGCTGATCACTGGACCAAATGAGAGACATATTGCTGAATTTAAGGCTGATTTGAATGCTACTTTCAAGATGAAAAATTTGGGGTTGTTGCATCACTACTTGGGTATACAGTTTAAGCAGTGTGATGATGGTATTGCTTTGTGTCAGAAAAGTTACATAGAGACATTGCTATGTAAGTTTGGACTTGAGGATTGCAAACCTATTGCCACTCCCATGGAAACAGGTTTGAAATTGAGTCTACATGATGCTGGTGATCCTGCAGATGTCACTCTTTACCAAACTGCTATTGGATGCCTCATTTATGTATGCAACACGAGGCCAGATCTTCAATTTGCAGTCTCACAGGTTAGCAAATTTATGCATAGCCCAAGCATTCGTAGGATGTCAAGAGGATTTTTCGCTACCTTAGTGGCACTTTACATCTTGGCTTGTTTTATCCCAAGGGGGGATCATTGCCGCCAGACTTACATGTTTTTTTGGACTCAGATTGGGCTGGTTGTTTTGACACGCTAGTGTCCACAAGTGGTTTTTGTTTCATGCTTGGTAGTTCATGTATATCATGGTTGAGCAAGAAGCAACCTACAGTGGCCACTTCGAGTTGTGAGGCTGAGTAGGGCAGTCTTCACAGCTACGGTTGAGTGTGTATGGCTCTGACGCCTTATGGATGATTTGGGTGTTGGACAGGACACTGCCAACACTATCTACACTAACAGTCAGAGCGTATTGGCAATTGCGAGGAACCCAGTTTTTCATGCTCGCACAAAGCACATTGAGGTGCGTTACCACTATGTCAGGGAGAGGCTCTCAGTAGGAGAGATCATCTTGGCTTATGTGCCAACACAGGACAACCTTGCAGATCTTTTCACAAAGGCATTGTCTCGTGAGAAGCTTGAAGCTTTTCGCAAAGCTTTGGGCTTACTCCCCTTTGTGGATTGATCATGTCCTCAGGGCATGGCACTTCCCTTTACTCATGTGCCAGCTCTCGTTCACCGCATCACTCCAGGGGGGGTTTGTTACCATATACATGTGGTAGTGATGTGTGTAAACACACTAGGACCGCCGGGGCATTTTTTCCCTCTTTAGGAGGTTTTTTCCCCCGAGCATTGTATATACACCCATCACTCTAGGGCTATCTATCTTTCCATTTCACACTAAGTAACACTTTCTCTATTGTGTGCCTTGAGCTTCCTTCATCTTCTCCAAGTTGTATGCATTTCTCTGCAACCCTAATTCCACAAGAGTGGGTGAGGGAGAGAGGGAGAAGCTGAGTGGCCCGCCTTAGTTGACAAACAAGAGGGAGAGAGAGAGAGAGAGTTATTTTATGATGAGGATGAGGAACTATGGACGAGAGGGGAGAGATGAGGGAGGAAGGTGTGAGTGTGTGTGTGTGTGTGTGTGTGTGAATAAGGAAAGAGAGAGAGGGAGACTCTTGTCCTATTGCATGGCGGCCCCTCGTGGGTTGACGGACAAGAGGGAGAGAGAGAGAGAGTTCGGCTACGTGTGATAATGGAGGAGGGAGAGGGTGAGAGAGAGAGAGAGAGAGAGAGAGAGAGAGAGAGAGAGCTATTTCGGCTTATGCATGGCGGGCCTTGCTTCCAGATTGACGAACGAGGGGATATATATATATATATATATATATATATATATATATATATATATATATATATATATATATATATATATATATATATATATATATATATATATATATATATATATATATATATATATATATATATATTTCATGCACCACATGGGCTTGGTCGACAAGAGAACGAGAGAGGGAGGGAGTGAGAGTGAGTGGGAGATAAGGGGAATGCTAAGAGAGCAGGTGATAGGGAGAGAGAGACTGAGGAGGTGAGGGGGGGTGGCGCGTGTGTGAATATTTGCAGAATGGGGTTGATGAGCCACGCCACGCGGGTGATAAGGCTGGCCAAGTGAGGGGGGCCATGTGACGAGGCCATTCTAGTAAAAGCCAGGGCTACGAGGACGTGAGGTCGACCAGGGCATTGCTGAACCCTTTCGACAATGTTGTCGTGCTTCGGGTAGAGGAAAAAAAAGAAACGTTTCTCTCTTTTTTTCCCGATTTTTGAAAATCGGCTATCAGCATAAGCATAACTTTAAACCAAGAGAGAGAGAAAGGGCTAAAAGCCGTGCTTGTAAATAATCAAGCCTTGCTTGATATCATCCATGCCTATAAGAGGAGATGGTTGGGTGGAGAAGGGCATGTCTCATGTCAGGACAAGGGTATGACTTGGGGGCACGATCAACCATGCAGGCGTGTTCAAGGGCTCCTAAAGATGGGATACATGCCTATAAGAGGAGATGGTTGGGTGGAGAAGGGCATGCCTCAGTCCCCTGTCCTTGCAAGTTAACAATTTAGCACATAAAGCTACAAACTTGGCAAAGTAGGCTAGAAAAGGCAAGCAACAAAGGGGGTGAAAGCAGTCAAAGGCCAATAAAAATGGAGTACCAAATAGGGTAACAAAGTAGATAGTCCACAGAAAGAAATTGGACCACAATTCTCTATAAAAGAAAGCAGACTCAACTAGACAAAGGAAAAATGGGGCATATATAGAGTTGTACAAGCTCAAATTACCTATTGAGAGGACTAATAAAATGTCAAAAGCCAAAATAAGCTATTGTGTCCATAATTTGCTACTCTTGCCACTGGGGACTCCTAGATGATTTAAGCCTTTTTTTTTGGCTAATTTAGGTGGAAAGTTCCAAGCCAAGCATAACCTTATGCTTCTATCCACTTGCACGACCTAGTGGGCTTAAAAAGGGCAAGGGGGCTCTAAAACAATATGAGCAATAAAATAGCTTTTGAGGTCCAATTTCAACTCAAAATCACATGCAGGGTGTCCAAATGACTTCTAATTTTTTAGGGACCAATTTAGGAGGGGCTCCAAAACAATCCGAGCTTATAGGGGCAGTTATATGGAATAAAATATGCTTGTCTACTAAAATGATCAGTCACTATTCAAATCATATCATGCTTACGTGCAATAAGAGTAAAACGAGTAATGATACCCTTTGAAACATGTTCTCGAGGTCTTTCAAGATGAGTGGTGGATGCAAAAGACCTAATTTTTTTTTACCATTGGTTGACTTAATCTTTTGACAAACCATGTGCATAGTAGGCCAAAACAAATCACAACACAAATTTTGGGAGGGAACAACAAAACCTCGATGGGTAGCAAACAATATTTTATGGGATTCTTCAATGATCATGAGACAAAATGGGTAACACACAACTTTTGCTTAAATTACAAAATTTGGTATTGAATGTGTATTATACTCAATCATGTGCAACCATGTAGTCTTAAAATCTTCATCTTGTGCAAATGTATTAGGCATGGATGCAAATGATGTAGAACATAGAAACTCCACACACAAAATCAAGCTTTCCACATCAAATGTAGACATGATAAACACAAACTTACCCACACACAATTAGTCAACTATGATAAGATACTAAATTAGGAATTAAATTGATGTAAACAAGATCAATAGCATAAACACAAAGAGTAGAGAAGAAAAATGGAATTTGCACAATATTGGCCTCAATCCTAGCCCCCAAAGTGCACTTCACAAGTCTCTTTGGCCTCTCTTTGCACTTGGGAATACACACACACATATGCATACATACATACTATATATAGTATGTATGTATGCATATATATATATATATGTGTGTGTGTGTGTGTGTGTGTGTGTGTGTGCGCGCGCGTCACATATGTATGTATACACACACTTGGGAATACACACACACACATACATGCATACATACATACTATATATATATATATATATATATATATATATATATATATATATATATATATATATATATATATATATATATATATATATATCTGTGTGTGTGTGTGTGCGCGTGCACGCGTGTGTGCAATGGAGAAACTATGCACTCCGAAGCATCTTGGGGGCTGAATATTTTGGACCTTCGACGCCATGCATTGGCAAGGAAGGCTATGTTATTGCCTACTCTTGCGCGACAATCTTAGCCATGAATAATTGTGACTGTTGATCTATGTCAGCACGTTACCATTCCCGCTTTTGGTCATTGGAAGACTTCCCTTTGGGAGATTGTGTTGGGCAAGATGGTTGGTTATGTTCTTGGTTGCTTAATCACCTCTGGCTTGCTCTCCACTTGGAAAGTTGTTACGGCTCATCTCTATTGGCATGGCAAGCAGTAAGCAAATGCGAATTCGTTGCGCTTGGAAAGCATTCACTAGAGTAAGGTGTTCTCTCTTACCCTGGTTGATCGATCACCCCGTCAAGCCTACTTCCTCTATGGTCGTGGCATACGCATTGTGGATGATGTGGTGGATTCATCGGAGAATTTTGTTACTTTTTCTCATGCAACAACACGCTTTGGGTTGGGCCTGCATTATCGTCAGATTTGGAGCCTGCTTCAACATATGCTGGTTGATTTCCTCCCTATTCTCGCTGATAGGTGGATGTCATATGCAAGATTGGAATTTATGGGACACTCATGTGGATGTGATTTTTGCCCACCATATCTATGCTTCTCTTGTGCAAGACTCTTGGATGGCTGATCACTGTAATGCGCTCTGGGCTTCGCACAAATCTGACTGATGGTGGGGACAGGCTCTCACTGCAATTTGGAAGTCTCACTTGCCTCTTAAGGAGCGTTGGTTTCTTTGGCGTTGTTTGTTGGGAGTCCTTCAAGTTGGAGCTCTCCTTGCGGTGTGTCACATTAGCTCCTTTCACTGTGTCAGCTGCTCTGCTCTACTGATGAGAATGTCAGACATCTGCTTTGGGATTGTCGCTGCACCAAGGCATTCCTTCACCACGTTTCTGCTTGTATCCATCCTCAATTTCCCTCAATGGTTTTCCACAAATGATTCTGGCTTTTTGGCATTCTTACAACGATTTGCCACATTCTTTGCATGGGTCGAATTTTGGTCGTTATGGTCTCTATGGCACCATCGCAATCTCTGCATGTTTCACTGGCATGAGGCGGATCCTTTTCCATCGTTCAAGATTTCGCTGAGGCAATCGTTACATTTTGCCTTTGACATTGGGGACATATCCCTAGAAATCTTGCAACTCTTCTATGTTTGCTTTTAGCGATTTTACATCACAGAACACTTCTGTGTTCCTCCCCTTGTATCTGATCTTTTTGGTGGGTTTTCCTCTCTTTGAGGTTTCCCACTTGTAAATTAATCAAATCAAATTTACAAAACATGTGGTGTGGTGTGTGTGTGTGTAAATAGCATTACTCTAGACTAACTTATTCCAAGCTAAGCTAGAAGCTTGGATGGCTGCCAGAGGACAAAAGAGACTTTGCTTTGTGCTGTGCGTGGGCGTGTGTGTGTGTGTGTGAGACAAGTTTAATTCATTGGGTGGCAGCCATAATGGCAACTATACAAAAAAAATGTAACATTCCTTCAAACCCTCCATCTCCAATCTACAATTCATTCATCCACATGATAGTTAAACCATTAACCACAAGAATAGCAATCAAGTATATACAAGTCCAACTATCTCCTAATTTACATGATGACACTAAACCACACCAATGTAGTAATTTTCTAGACATCCCAAGTCAATCACTTAAGAGGGCAAACAAAAAACAAAAGTTATCACCATTGGAGCTCTTCATAAGGTCTTGAGCTTCATTTCTTATTTTGTTTCTCATAGAAATGGGTGGAGAGACATTTTTCCCGTGTCTTGTTGTAGTAGCATGTGGCCCTTGAGGACTCCATCTTCCTATATTGACATCATGATGGTGTCTCTTCCTTATCAATTTGGAGGTCCCCAAAAGAAACTTCTTCCTCTCCTTTATGGAGACTACTAGAAGCCAAGGAGTTTTATCTTTGGTTATTTTGAGCTTCCTTGTTGGGGGTAGTTTGCTTCATCTATCCAATAGCAACCAAATGATTAGCTTGCAATTGTGCTTGCAAATTTGTGTTATCATGGAATGATGAGCATAGTATCTAATTTGAGGCATCCCTTGAGTGAAATCTTCTTCTTACTCACTTCAATGTTTTGCAAGCTCACATCATTTTCTCAAGTGTCAAGCAAGTATAATTCTCTTTGCAAAGCAAGAAAAAGTTCTCGTGGCACCCACACCCATGGTTTAAGATTGTTCATTTACCAGAATCGGTAGGAGGGTTATAATATTGCCCAAATTAGCTCATCAAATCTTTCTAAGCTTCTTAATAGTTCAAAAATGATAAGGCCAAAGGCACCTCCTTAGAGGAGAGTCCACTTTCAAAATAGAAGCTCATAGGGTGTAACTATAATGTTATTTAAAGAAAAAGTAGACGTTGTCTCCCATCTCCTAGTTAATACGCAAGCTCATGATTCACTAAGAATAGTCATATCTTTAACATGAAAAGGATAACCGCATGCCTTGATATCAATGTTACCTTAGTTATGAATTCTGAAACTAATTTTAACTATGAAAATTGATAGAATCCATGTTATAATCACAAATGAATTGTTGTTCAATGAAGAGAAAACCATGATTTGAGAGAAAACACAGAGAGAGAATGGAGATGACACAATAATGAGGGCTAGATTTCACCCGCTCTTAAGAGTAAACTCATCGCTATACATGCTTGTACAATCTGTTGTACTTTCATTAGATCTACAAAGAGATGCTTCTTTGATCACGAAGCCTTCATTCTGCATGAATTCGGAGCCATTATTCATTGAGAGCTCTCATCGATTGTAAATCACATAGAAGCACACCATTCACTACATTTTTCCCTATCAAAGGCTCGAAATCATGTAGTTAGTAGATCTCCAGGTGCGAGTGAGACAATATCGATGAATATAAGTACACGGAGGATATGTTTGTGGCTATGCTAGAGAGAGATATCCATGCATAGAAGTATTTAGCTATGAGCACCACTATAGATAAGGTCATAAGCTAGGGGTAAGAATAAAATAGAGAGTTGTGCTAGAGATTTGGGAAAAGCGTAAGAATGTACACTTCTTGTGTGTGTGTGTGTGTGCACATGGATGTGTGTTTGCATAACTAGAGAGAGAGAGAGAGAGAGAGAGAGAGAGAGAGAGATTTTATTATTGTCCTTGGAGGTCAAATATGACCTATGGGACCACAATTACATGCGACGTAGTATGTGTGTGGCTAATGAGCGATTCTCGATGCTCCAAAATTGTGATGATGAGAGTTGCAATGGAGAGCCCACACTGTGGCTGGGAGAGGAAAGTGTGTAGGTCTAAGTCATGGTGGCTAAAAATGTGAGGGAAGCAAGTTTGAATGTGACCAAAAGCTGAGCACTCTAGTAGTGTGTGGTACTCAGACTCTCGAACTTGCAGTGAACATAA
The DNA here is from genome assembly GCF_014529385.1 of Adiantum capillus-veneris. NCBI lineage: Eukaryota > Viridiplantae > Streptophyta > Polypodiopsida > Polypodiales > Pteridaceae > Adiantum > Adiantum capillus-veneris. The sequence goes on along the minus strand of NC_140954.1, from coordinate 23,910,529 downwards.
TGTGCACAGTCAATTTTATTATACTCCATTGCCCCAATGCCTTGTCTCGCATCGAACGAAGTGGGAGCTAAAAGAATGGCTGCGATAGTGCATATCACTGACAAGGGGATATGCTCAAGCATGTAAGGGTGAGTACGGTTTCCCCTTTCAATGAAGAACATGGTTTTGTAGTTGGGGGCAATATGGGTGGTGTAATGTATGAAGCGCGACCCATCGGATTCCTTCTCAACCATAATACATTGGTGTTGTAGAAAAGCTTCATTCACTTGGGAGCCAATTGAGGCATGAGAGAGAGAGAGAGAGAGAGAGAGAGAGAGAGAGAGAGAGAGAGAGAGAGAGAGAGACCACAAAGCCCTGATTAACAACATAGTTCTTAACCACGTCTTTCCTGAACTAAGCCTCTTGCATACAACTTAGAGACGAGCATCAAACTTGACACCATCAGATCTGCCCTTTGTTCTTTGAGATGTCACCTATGATATAAGTGCCTAACACATGGGCTCAAGAAAATAATATTTTTAATTCCATATATTGTAACCTTTTTATTGACGTAAGAGTATCATTTAACGAGTTTTTTTTTTTAAAGATTGAATAGGAAAACGATGTATTATAATCATGAAAATATATGTATAAGGGTTCTAATAATACCCCTTATCTGCATGAGATATAGTAGTCTTGCGTAGAGTGAATGCCTTAAGCCTCTGCCAAAGTAAGGGTAATGTATCAAGGATAGTTTGCATACGGGAGCTAAAAAAAATTAAATTAATTGCTTCTTGAGGTCCTTATTCTCCACAAGAAATACATTCATTTCATCCTCGTCCTTATAAATCTTAAATTCTAGTTGTTTAGTGTAGGTAAGGAATTTTTACCTCATTACGACTTGCATATAAACCAACTAGAATATCCCAAGACTATTTTGTCATTTTAAATGAAAGAATGAAAGAACGTGTGGAGTAATGGAATGCTTGACAAAGAGTGCAATCAATACATGAGCTCACACATCTTTACCATCCCAATGTGCATGCAATATAGTAGGCAAAACAACTTTAGCAATAAAACGACTATAAATTCCACCATCTACAATAGAGCCTATATCCACAAAAGGTATACATATATCATGACCTTGCAGATGTCCCATGCACCCTTTGCAACCAAAGCATGTTGCATCATCACAAGAGGGCCAATTGGGTGTGTCCATCCTATTTTTCCTCATTAAACAACATGTAAAAAAAATCATTCACGGTTAGTGACTACAACTGATGGAAGTTTCATGGAAAGAGCGAAATGAAAAAAATCAAGATGTGACATAAGACTACAAAGTGCCTATTTTGCATCAATCCACATTCAAGAATTCTATACAAAAGGATAAATTTATGTGTGTAGTGCTACTTGTAGTGGAAAATAGAGGTCAAAACGAGCTAGAATGAAACATTTGAGAGCACTGACCTATACAGTTCCACTCAAAGTCTTGTGACCCTCTCTCACCAAATATCATTTTCATAGCAGAAAGTGAGACAAGAGTAGTCTGGACAAGGGTCTTACTGGGAGATGGTAGGGTGGCAGATTACTTGCCTAACCAAAGATGACATGCGTGCAAAGAGTTGTGGTTCAAATGGTTGTACTTGCAATTGCACCTCATGTAAAGGGCCCAACCAACAAGCATGGACAATTAATGGCTCCAAATTGATTACATTTTGTGATCATAGAGGGCTCCAACATCGGAGTTCTGAGTCTTTTATGTCACGTGAGCCAATCAAAGTAGGCTCTGAGATTTTCATTCTTGTGAGGATAGTTAAAGAGGATGAAATTCTTCATCCAAGGTTCCATTCCAAGCTTGATTGTTTTTCTCTTCAGCCAAGAAGTCTATGTCAAGAAGCAACATTGATGACATTGCATCCTTTTTCTACTCTTTGTGTTTGCACACTCTATCTAAAGGCAACCAGGCGTTGCACTAGAAGAGATCACAAGACATTCCGTAAAGAGGAAGAACAACAAACCCTTTTCTACAATGAGGGTTGCAAGGGAGGAAGGTCCTAATGTAGGGCATATATCAAAGTGATGGTAGCACAACAAGTTAAGGTGCAAGAGAAGCCTAAGAAAAGCTTCCTGCTTCTAGAGGTACCTCTTTGATATTGAGATGAATCTTGATAGTAGAGATCAATCTCTACGTAAAAAAGGGGGTGATTCCATCTTCAAATACACACTATCAAATCTATGAGGATGAAATGGAATCATTCAAACTCAAAATTGTATAATCTATTTGCAGAGGATGTTATCTCTGTAAAACTGTAAACAACAAGAATTCATTTCATAGCCTTATCATCCAATTTCATGTCTAGTTGCTCATGTACTAAAAGTCGTGTGCGTGCGTGCGAGTATGAATCTAAAAGTCGTGTGTGTGCGTGCGAGTATGAATCTATGAGTGTGCGCATGTCTTATTGCATGCTTTGATGTGTGTTGTGAAAATGTGTACAACTTCAAGCCAATACACTAGCAATGCTTGATTTTTAACCATACACCATGCCATCTCCAAAAGTGAATTGTTTTTCCTCTCAACTATGCAATTTTGTTGATTGTTATTTGGCACTACATATTTGTGTTTCATCCCATCACCTGCTAGAAATGCAATGTACCCCCCCCCCCCCCCCCCCCCCCCCCCCATCACGCGTAGGGTGGCCATAATATAACTAGTACATTTTCAGGCATAAATAGAAATTGCTCGAAGCACATGACTTGGGACTTTGCTCTAAATGAATATATCCATGCATGCTTGCAGTAATTCATGAAGTACAAATAATTTGGTGGAGTATGCATCGAACTACAAAGTATGGAAAAGATGCAAAGTTGGGACGCTGCGATAACATAATGGGGCTATATCATGCGTATATTTGGTTTGCAAACAGATCACACAAAAAACCTGAGATCACACTTTGCATTCAGTTTAAGCTTAATTTAGAAGAAATAGGTCTTAAGCTTCCATGACATGCTCTCAATGGTGGAAAAAGTCCTCTCCCCTTTCTTGGCCATACTGTGACGGCCCAAAGTTGGGCGCGTCATGTGGAGGTGCGTGGTGGGCGCGTTTGCCTTCAAAAAGCCCGGCTCGGCTTGTGGCCGGCTCGGGTCGCGTTCCGTTCCGTGGGTCCGCGGCCGTGGTGTGTTCCGAGGGTCTCGCGTTCCGGGTCCCTAGCCCCATGTAGCCCCAAGCTCCCCCGCACTCAAGGAGGGTCATAGCGTGCCCTGGGGAACCTTGCGTGGAGCCCCCACGGTGCACGAGTGTGTGGAGTGGGGCTAACGTGTTTAGGTGGGGGGTCCCCATCCCGTGGCCGTTTCCGGGAGGCTCATACCCCTTATATACACCCCCGGTTGAAGAAAGTTCGACGTCCTCGTCGAACAAAGGGAGAAAAGAGAGCTTGGCTATGCATAGGCCAAAGGTCTAAGGGGTGCATATAGTGCAAAGTGCGTGAAAACTGTACCTGAAATGCAAGTAGATAGCATGCTTTGTTTTTGGAATTTTTGGAATAAAGTGTGTGTATTTTGTGTGTTTTGGCAGAAGGCTGAAAAAGATATGCTTTGAATACCCAAGTAGAATTCCCCATACTTGAGCATTCCCCAAAAGGTAACCCGAGGTGCGCGGAGCCACCTGCTGCGTTGGCCCGCGCGGAGACTTCTTTGAAAGCCGAATTTGAAGTAAAGTCCATCGCAATGCAGCCCTTGCGAAGTTGCAAGGAAACTTACCGTCATTTTGACGCGCGTTGTAGACTTAGGCTGACACCAGCTTTGGTTTCCAATCGCTGAATTTTGAATCGGGTAAGGTTACTTGGTTAGATTCAGTCTTTAGGTTGAAGTAGCTTTGGTCGTCATGACACCATGAAGGCTTTGGCTGAATCTTCAATCGTCAAACTGATCCCAGTTGGTCCCTGTGTGGACCTCATTTGGAGGGCTAGCTCGGTGCCCCTTTGGTCTCTTGTAGACTTGAATGGGTCTTGAGCTCAGCATAGGCCACAAAAGTGGCCGGGCGCGACGAACTAAGTTGAGTTAGTCCATCGCGTCTTTCTCTTTGATTTTGTTCCCAAGAGCCTTGTCTGGCTCGCATCTTTCCTTTGTGTTTGGAGTAATGGACTTGTAGTGTGGCCATCTCTGGGCCATTGTGTGTGTACGTTTTGCCTTGGCGCTCGCATGTTGAGCGAAGTAGCATGTAGTAGTATGAGTGGCGGGTCGTAGGTTGCCCGTAGCCGAACTGAGTGGTATTAGTAGCCTGAGTGGCGGGTCGCAGGTTTGCCCGTAGCCTCCCCCCTCCTGGGTTTGGCGAACTGAGTCGTAGCAGTAGTATGAGTGGCGGGTCGTAGGTTTGCCCGTAGCCTCCCCCCTCCTGGGTTTGGCGAACTGAGTGGCGGGTCGTAGGTTTGCCCGTAGCCTCCCCCCTCCTGGGTTTGGCGAACTGAGTGGCGGGTCGTAGGTTTGCCCGTAGCCTCCCCTCTCCTGGGTTCGGCGAACTGAGTGGCGGGTCGTAGGTTTGCCCGTAGCCCCCCCCTCCTGGGTTTGGCGAACTGAGTGGCGGGTCGTAGGTTTGCCTGTAGCCTCCCCCCTCCTGGGTTTGGCGAACTGAGTGGCGGCAGTAGCGTTGGCGGCCCCGCACGTTGGGTAGCGCCGTTTTGAGTCCTGGAGCCTCCCCCTTCCTTGGGTTCGGCTTGGTTGATTTCCTGGAGCTCTGATACCAAGTGTGACGGCCCAAAGTTGGGCGCGTCATGTGGAGGTGCGTGGTGGGCGCGTTTGCCTTCAAAAAGCTCGGCTCGACCCGTGGCCGGCTCGGGTCGCATTCCGTTCCGTGGGTCCGCGACCGTGGTGTGTTCCGAGGGTCTCGCGTTCTGAGTCCCTAGCCCCACGTAGCCCCAAGCTCCCCCGCACTCAAAGAGAGTCATAACGTGCCCTGGGGAACCTTGCGTGGAGCTCCCACGATGCACGAATGCGTGGAGTGGGGCTAACGTGTCTAGGTGGGGGGTCCCCATCCCGTGGCCGTTTCCGGGAGGCTCATACCCCTTATGCATACAAAACGTTGGCGAGCACCTTCTCAATCATGCAGCACCCCGGTGTGAAAGGTTTTGTAGCCTTGGAGTCACATGCAAGCCTAGACAAGTAGCAGGAAAATGGAAACTAAACCGAAGGGCGGGTAGACGACTACGCTGCCCCTCAGTGCGCTCGATATGTGTATGGGGGCCGATTCGCGTAACGCTAAGAGTTTGATTCGCCGAAGATCTCTCCGTCCTCTTTCTTGCCCCAGTGCTGCGTATCGAGCATGCAATGACACAAGAACCTCTCTACCGAATCGACATAGAGTTGGGTATGCAATGCAGAGCAAAATACGTTCTATAGAGGAGGCAGAGACCACGGAGATGAGCGGGTTTCTGATGTGAGCTCAGGCCACGAGGATCGGATGTATGTCCCGAGCTTTTATTAGGGGCAGACACAAGCTTCCACCAGCCCTTCTCAATGTTATAGATAGCCATGGAGCCTTCCCCAGAGGATGTCATCCTCGAAGAAGAGATTGACCCCAATTATGAGCCAACAGAGGAAGGTATGAGACGCATGCTTTTCTCTTCCTTCTGTCGATGGCTTCAAGCAATTCAAACCACTGCTTTTGTAAAATATGCGGGCATTGTATTTTGAGAGTTTAAGGTGATACATTGGGGCAGTCAGTGCTTAGAAAAAAAATCAGCCCTTGTGTATATGAAAGTGTAACTGTACTCGGTTTTCTCGCTGAGGGATGGTCTTGCTTGGAAGATACATCATGCAAACTTGCAACCAAAAGGGCTGCCATATACAGCTTTATTGAACATCACTTTCATATCTTTTCAATTCTAGGCATGTCCCATATATTGCTTAGCTAGGAGGGCGTTCTAGCGTGCCTTTCTACCTTTTCAAGTAATCCTTTCACTTACACCACTTTGTTTTCTTGGTAAGCTGGCTATTATTGTAACTTTGGGTGTTGTTCAATGTCATTGGCTTTAGCTATCAGGAATCTATCCTTCCGCAAGCTTTATTGCTCAACCCTTAAATCTCAAACCTCCTTTGCTATTGTGTGTGAGAGAGAGAGAGAGAGAGAGAGAGAGAGAGAGAGAGAGAGAGAGAGGAGGCAAAACAATCATTGCAAAGTTCCGCACCCCACTCCCAAACGAGTGAACACACCCCCAATTTAGATTAGCTACTTCCCATTTTGTGTATTGAAACCCACTGTAGCTATACCTCCTAGGAGTCTTGAGGGTTTTTTTAAAAGCTTTGTACTTTTTTTTAAAATGCCTTTATGGCATGGATGACCATTGGATGTAACCAAGATGTATATGATCTGTTCTAAAGGTCAAGTTGGCCTCTAAAGGATGTTAATTCTCTCTCTCTCTCTCTCTCTCTCTCTCTCTCTCTCTCTCGTCTACACACAAGTGCGTACTCATTATGTCACTACATGGCGTTTCTAACCTCGTTTCCATTTTGGAGTCATGGGTGTTTCTGGTTCACGCACAAGAGTGATTTCAATTTCTTGGTAACTATGGTGTGTAGGCTTGCCATGTCTGCAACTCGTCACATACTCCCTTCTCAAAGGAGCAATCGCCCTCAATTACACTTGTGTTAACACAAACTCAAACGACATTGTTAGCAGTGATTGTCCCATGCAGACAAAGTCAATCTTTTAAACACAAATCCTTTGATGGAGAGAGAATGCTCAAATCATTCTACTCTGAACGCAGATACAAATATCACATAGATCACAAAAAATCGTATGCATCAATCCCGATGGTTTGTATGAGGTGAGTCGGTGCTAGCGCAAGAAGTGCTCAAGTGTGCCTCGTTTATGGATCAATTTGGTGTTGGTTTGTGACACATAATACACGGCTCCATAGGACGTCCTTTGAAGCTTACCTCCACAATTATGTCTAATCACATTGTTAAACCCGGTATAACAATCTTGTGATGGTTTGTACCTTCTCATCACATAGCCCAATAGTATATCCAACACATATATCCTGGTAGTCCTAAGGCTATGTGTTTCCGCTCTTAAAGACTAATACATCAATTAAATAATGGGTTGTATTAGTCAACTTATTAATTAAAAGAAACGATGTCACGTGCACATGGCTCTGTGTGCCACGTGGAGATGCTTCATCGACTTCCAGAGCCAATTTTGTCTCTATCCCTAGATAGAAGTGTCCAAAATCCTAGGAGGATTAGTACCTGCAATTTTGTGAGCCTATTCACATGACTTGCATGTCCGGACGAGTCCATTAGATTAGGTTTTTCAGTTTTGGAACCCTCTTGCATAAATGGTTTGTACAAGCGTGGGCATCTGGCATGGCGTGCATGTGGTTATAGGCTAGTAGAATCCAATGAGCCATTTCCGCGTCAATTGGATTCCAAGGTTGGCAGACGTGTGACAGTTTTACCCAGAAACTTAGCCGAAGTCAAGTTTATTAATAAATCATTAGAATGATTTATTTTTATAACTTTTTCTTCAACTTTTGCCCTACCTAAGCCTTAAAAAGTCTATAACCAGTATCCTACCCTATAAATGGAGCAAGGGAGCCAACATTCTGGATTAGATGAACAAGCACTAGAGCTAGCCCCATTGTTTTTGCATGCTCTCAGCATTTTTGCTCCTACATAACAGATCAGCCCTAGTGTGTCCAACATTCTCAGCCAGCACCAGATCTAGCTCTACCGTTTTCAGCAAATCAGCCCTAGCGTAGCGCTTGAGTTTTTGCTTCCCTTTGTGAGCCACAAGCTGGATCAGCCCTAGTAGAGCAGGGTTTTCGGTTTTCAGGCCTTGCCATTGCCCGAAAGTGGTGGATTTGTGGACGCTATCTTCCCTGCTGCAACCCGGACCTTCGGCAACCCATTCAGCCTCTTCTCGGCCATTCCCTCGTTGCAACGAGTGCTCCCATTGCTGTCCATTATCGGCTCCATCATCATGCGTTCTCAGCCCTTCATTCCTCTCACATCGGGAGCGCAAATCAGCCCCAAATCTACCCCTTGGTGGCCATCAAGACGGACCCAAAGGTGCATCAAATCATCCTCGGAGGTGCTTCATTTTGAAGAGTTGCCGCGGCGACATCCCCCATTCGAGTCAGTAGAGTCCGCATTGAGGTATTGCATGTGTGTACATTCCATTTACACAATCAGAAGCAAATACCACATCGGCAATGGTGTGGGGGATGAGCCAAGGATTCATCTAGAACTTCCATCATATAACAATTTAATCGAAGCCTCAAGAGGAGCCTCTTATTTTTGAGGAGTTATTTGGCGGTTTCACGAGACATCATACAGAGGGTTTGCCATGGCTTGTGGGCATTCCAAAGAACATATCCATCTTCATCTCCCGTTGGGAGTCGCTCTTGCCAATCTTCCCGCGTAGGGCTAGGCTGGTCGATAACATTTGAGGACATTAGCGCTTGCATATCTAGCCATTCGCTCGCGCATTCATCCGGTTTAGAGTTTGGTTAACACCATCCATGTTGGGGTAGCAAAGGCTTGCCGGTAACCAACAAGGGAATCGTCGATCAAAGAAGAAATCCATTGGTTGCGAGTAGATGTATCATCACCATCCCTGTCTATTGCCACATCACCTAGGGGAGCTTCTCTCAAAAGTGGCCGTGAAGGACATCATCTAGAAGGCCATTCATTCAAGATCATCTTATGGCTTGCATGGATTCGGTACGTGTACCTCGCCTTAAGCAAGAGGGAATTGTCAAAGTCGATGATGAGAGAGAGAGAGAGAGAGAGAGAGAGAGAGAGAGAGAGAGAGAGAGAGAGAGAGAGAGAGAGAGAGAGAGAGAGAGAGAGAGAGAGAGAGAGAGAGAGAGAGAGAGAGAGAGAGAGAGTTCTCTTGAACCAATCAACCTTGGGAATGAATATCTGATACAATGTACAATGGGGGCAAGAGGTCACATATATACCCAGCTCAGTAAATTGCCCTACCTAGACTTTGACAAATAAGTAAAATAAATACCTCATTGGGCAGTTCACTTGAGATGTCTAAACTCTAACACACTCTTTGGCATCTGTAGCTTATAGTGGACATAATAGTGAGACCAAGTTGATGAAGAAGCTACCATGGACACCCCAATAACTGTACACTCCACTGGATACACCTCGGATTTGCTACCCTTCACTTTGTTCCTTAGAAGAATGCCATCTTGAGCATCGGTTGCCTTTTAGCAAATTGAACTGTAGACCACACTACGTCCAAGAATCCCCATTCGTGAACTGTGAACACGTCATGTCCAAAATACTTTCTGTCACAAAATGGTGATGTGGCATGACCACCCGAGAGCAGAGGACACACAGATGATGACGTGGCAGACTGCACTCGTGAAAAGCGTTGACAGCATGCTGTACGATAGAATCCGGAATTTGCATTGACATGCTGACGTGGCAACAGTGGTAAGTGCGGATTTCCGCAAAATGCGTTGACATGCTGACGTGGCAAAATTGTACAAAATTCCGCTTTTTGTGTTGATGCTTTTTTTTGGCAATTTTAGGCATCCCTTGTAAGAATAAAAGGACCCTTAGGCCCTAGGGGCCTCACTCTTCAGAGCATTTGGACACAGAGTCTGAGAGCAGAGGACCCCTCGGGAGTTGTACTTTCTCAAGCATTAATATAAAAGAAATACCGAAAGGGACGCCAGTCTTTGGGGCCAATCTCTTTGGGCATGGAACTACGTCAGGCCGTGTCGACCAAATTGAACTGCGATTTTAAAGTTGTGGAGTATTTGAAGTGATTCTCTCGTGTGTCATGTCGGATTCTCTGCTTTGGGTGCCCAAGCCTGTGACAGTGGTATCAGAGCATCAGGCGCACTTGGGCACTTTGGAAATTGTTATTGAAGAATCTTCGTGCCTCGACCCCGGACTTATTAGCCACTCAAACCCTTACTTCATTGCGCATCGGGCGCGCTCCCGTCTTCATCGCTCTGTCTTAGAGTGCATAAGCCATAAAGAATCCTAGATTACACATGTTCCTGTGGAGAATCTGACAGAGATAACACCTCTCAGCGGGAAGGCAAAGGAGAGTTGAAATTTGACGCGTGAACTGAAGAAAAGAATGAAGATTTGGGTAAATTTTTTCGATAGAAAAGTTTGCCAGAGCGAAGTATAAGCGTTAACTACAGGTTGACACGTGCGTGAAAAGGTTCATCAAGTAATCAAGAGACCCGAGATTTGCGAAACACTTGAAGGATTACCCGATTGATGAGATTCACTCGAGATGGCGCTCTCAGGACGAAGCTTAAAGGACAGATGAGTGTAGAAAAGCGGAAGCTTTACTCGCAAGAAGAGCTGAAGCAAAATTGTTGACCAGAAGATGAACCAAATACTAGAAAGGACACTGAAAGGGATAGTGATGTACTGACAATCTGGTTGTTTGTGATAGATAACTGGAAAAGCGAGGAACTCGCATCTATATGGATTGAAAAGCATGGAGCTGGACATTCACTTTTTTGCAATGAGGTGAGCCATCTCCTTGCATGTTTTGCAAGTGAAATCGAGGATGAGATGGTGAGATCGGGAGCGACAGAAGCTCAAAAATGGATCCATCAATTCAAGATAAGAATGACGAATTTGAATGAATGGATGATGACGCATGCTGAATGATTCTAGTGCATCAAGATTCCCATATGAATGAGTCTATGAGATGACTGGATACTGTGGTGAGCGCATCAAGAGTTCCTGCGGGATGAGATGGCTACACAGGGATCTAAGTGCATCAAGACTTCTGGACGGATGAGATGACTAGATGATTGAAACATTGTGTTTAGTGAGGACTAAGTGTGTGAATGAAGAACTTTAAAGTAGGAATTCCGAAGATGATATATGTATGAGATTAATGTTCTCTGGAAGAACTTGCTAGATGTATGCAGATAACAGGCGAAATTGATGATAATGGATGACAAATTTGGAGCAATGACAACTTGAGAATGAACCTGACAACGATAAGTATCATGAATTTTGCATGTAACTAATGGAAGAACCTGCTATTTGTGAACAGGTAACAGGATTAAGAATGAGATGATGATGATTTTGGAGCAGTGACAACTCCCAAATGAACGTGATAACGAATCATGAATTTTGAATCACGACTGATTCCATGAAACTGTAGTGAGCTCATCAAGAGTTCCTGTGGGATGAGATGGCACACAACTAGAACTGAATAATTGAACCACTCTGTTAAATATAAACTTAGTGATGGATTGGGATCTTCGGAAATGATTACTCCCACACGACAGTGATGGAGTACAGATGGAATGATCACTCGCACACGACTGTGTTGGAGTGTGCAGAAATCTATGGACATGATCGCAATATGGGATTAGTCAATCCGACATCAGTGAGATCTGGGATAGATCTAGATGCGATTGCTAAATACATTGCTAGGAATCATGCTCCTAAATCAAAACCGAATCCATAGACGTGATGTCACAAACTAGTGCCGTGGCATGTCCACGCGGTTGATGACGTGGCAGAACCGTACGGACTGACTACGAAATCCTCAATTCACACTTACTGGCTGACGTGGCAGATTGTACGGACGCTCAGAAAACTCATTGACTGGCTGACTGACAGTCGTACGGATTTTCCGCGTTTTACGCTAGCTGTTGACGTCGCCTGCCTGTACGATTTCCGCAATCAACGTTGAGTGCTTTTTATGGCAGATTTTTAACCAAATAGCTTTTGGGGCCTAATTGTTTTTTATTTACTACTTTTGGGGGCTTTGCTTTTTGGCATCCCTTTGTAACCTTTATAAGTGACCCAAAGGGGCTCACTTCTCAGAGCATCTGGACGCAGAGTTTAAGAGCGAGCACCCGCAGGCAGTTGTACTTTGCTCAAGGATTAATATAAAAGAAATACCGAAAGGTGCGTCGGTCTTTGAGGCCTATCTCTCTTGGCACGGAACTATGCCGGGCCGTGTCGATCTATCTTAAATTTGTGAAGTGTTTTGAAGTGAATCTCTGCTGTGTCACGACTGAATCTTGACTTGGCGTGTCCAAGTTTGTTACAATGGTATCACAGCACGGTCGATTTCTCTTCTGTCAGGAAATCCGATCCCTTTTCTCGCGACACTTATGGATTCCGAAAAGAACCAATCAACCTCTTCGGCAACCGTTGAGGCGGGAGGAGGCAACACAGAAAATTCAAACGACTTAACAGAAGATGATTACGGGCCACCTCGGCCTACACAGTATGAACTTTTGGAGATGCAACAGGTTGACGAGTGCACAAAGCAGATGCTTCAGTTTGCTAAAGATCCCCAGTTTGCAAAATTTTTGACTAAGAAGTCCATGGCTGAAGTACATACTTAGTGTGGCAGAAAGCCACCGAACAACCAATCAAACCGTCAATCAAGAAATGTCACGTGCACATCTAACCCTATGTGCATGTGGACAAGCTACTTCTTCATGACAAGGGTTCAGTTAGCTTAGGAAGTGTTCTGGCACCTTCGTGAGTCTGTTCGTAGACCGTGCATGTCCAGACACTTAGAGTAGTTGCATTTCCTCTGGTTGCACACAACATGATCATCAGATTACAGTCAGTACCCATTAGGAGCATTTTATAGTGCACAGAAACTATTTTTCCTATTTTAGCCATTTTTCACTTACTATTATTAAGTGACTTTGTTGGGAAACTAGGTAGGGCAATTTGGCCAAGTCAATATATAAGGAAACCTAGCGCTAGCACTTTCTATCAGAAGAGGCAGTAGGGACTCAATGTTCGAGAGTGCACCTTCTCAGCAAGAACCTTGGCGAAACAACCTAGCGTTTTCAGCCATCAAGAACAACCTAGCGTTTTCAACATTTGCAGATCAGCCCGAACGTTTTGCAAGTTGCAGATTCTCTAGCGTTTTGCAGCAAATATCAACATCGGCCCTAACATTTTTTGGAACAACAAATCAGCCTAGCGTTTTGCAGTTCCTTGGCGAGAGAACCACTTTTTGCATCAGTGTTTTGCATTTTCAGCAATCAGGATCCGTACCGCAGCCCCCAAACCTCGCAGATCTCACCTTCCTGCAGGCAGATCCTCGCTGCTTGGTCAGACACTTAGAGCAGTTGCATTTCCTCTGGTTGCACACAACATGATCATCAGATTACAGTCAGTACCCATCAGGAGCATTTTACAATGCACATAACCTATTTTCCCTACTTTAGCCATTTTTCACTTATTATTATTAAGGGACTTTGTTGGGAAACTTGTCACAAAGTGATGACGTGGCTACCGACAACAGAAACCCTAAATTCTGCTTGAAACCCTAAAATTCCTGCAAACCCTTATTTTTTGCCAGAAACCCTAATTTTCACAAACCCTAATTTCTGGAAACCCTAACCCTAACTGCTGACAGAAAACCCTAATCAGGCGGGGAATGCCACGTGGCAGCAAGTACGGATTTCCGGGATTTGCGGCGTAAATTACGGAAAGCTGAGGAAAAGCATAGGCGACGCTATTTACTTTTTTTGGCTACGCTTTGAGAGAAAGAGAGAGAAAAAGAGAACTTGCTTTATTTTTTTTTTCTGGCTCTCATTGAGAGAAAGAAAAACTGCTTTTGCTTTCAAGCTTTTGGGGCTCTGCTTTTGGGCATCCCTTGTAACATTTAAATATATGGATTAGGGCTCACTTCTCAGAGCATTTGGATGCAGAGTCTGAGAGTGAAACCCTAACCGCTCTTTGTACTTTGACATTGATTTAATACATAAAGAAATATTGAAAGGGGTGCCAGTCTTTGGGGCCAATATCTCTAGGCACGGAACTCCGCCGGGCCAGTGCAAATCTATTGTGATCTGTGAATTGTTTTGAAGCGGTTATTTGGTGCTGTCGCGATTGATTCTTGACTTGGAGTGTATAAGTTTGATACAGTGGTATCAGAGCACGACCGATTTCTCTTCTACGGGAAATCCGATCCCCAATTTTTTTTCCGAAGCACCTATGGCTTCACGCAAGGATCAGCCGACTCCCTCTGCATCTGGAGATGCGGGCAGGGATCACAACGAAGATTCATACAGAGAGTATGGCCCGCCTCGGCCTACTCAGGCGGAGCAAAGAGAGATGAAGCGTCGTCAATTGATCGGCGATGCAACAAAGATGATGCTCAGTTTTGCGAAGGATCCGAAATTGGTAAAATATATGAGCGAGACTTCTTTTCAGGAAGTGCATGCGCAGTGACAGAAAACCACACCACCACCCCTGAAACCCGCTCTCAAGAAACCTTCTGATCACAAACAATATTAAGAGAAGGAATTACAAGAGGTGGTTGATGCACGGATTGCTCAGCTTTTTGACGCGCAAAAGAAAGCCAAAAAGCATGGTGAAACTGGCCCGTAGTGGGGCGGTGGGCTTTGGCTTTCACCCGAAATTCTTTACTTTAGACACACACACAGAGCACTTTGCAAAGGAAACCTGCGACGGGAATTAACACTTCATCACACACGGCTCGGAAGCTAGAGTGCCCTGAGCAGACGTCGACAACCTATAGGCCCCAAAATTGGCGCCCCTTTCGGTATTTCTTTATACTCTGAGAGGGTAAATTTACAAAGTAGAGTCCTGGGAATCATTTATGTGTATCAAGCTAGATACCACGTGCTTTGGCCAAATTTCGGCAGCATAACAGTCCCAAAACTTGCGCGAAACCAATTCCCCTGCTGGAACTCACTTCCACTGGCATAAACCCTCTGATTCCTGCCCAAAAACAGTAAATTCAGCACGTTGTATTTACTGGTTTTTGCCCTGTTTTCAGCCCCAAACAGTCCCCTAACTGTCCTCTGCCAATGGGGCACTATTTCCAATGGTTCTGGCGTCCGTATGGCTGAAAAACAGTCAATTTACAGTGCATACACAGCGCTGAAAACGCACCTGTACGGTGAGGTTATGACCCTCACCGGTGCCTGCTTTGGAGTAGCAGTTAGCTACCCCTGTTCGTGCTCAAGGAGGCTCTTGCCTCAACACAAAAGCATGAAACCACACAGCTGTACATCAGTCAAATGAAGAGCCCTCTTGTGGGGCATCACATAACTGCACGTAGGGGAGAGAGGGAGCAGTGTGTAGCGTGCAACCACACAGCTGTACATCAGTCAAATGAAGAGCCCTCTTGTGGGGCATCACCTAACTGCACGTAGGGGAGAGAGGGAGCAGTGTGTAGCGTGCAGGCCATCACTCCTAGCACCACACTGTACATCGGAGGGAAAGAAAGCACTCCATAGCTCTTAACCTGTGAACAGGTTCTCAATGAAGCATCCCCCCAACATAAATCGAGCGCCCCCTCTGCTGTCCTTAATCTGTAATGCATCTGTGAACAAATAGATGCAAAAAGGAGAAGATTTCCATGGCTGCCAAAACCTGCGTATCGCTGAAAATGCAGCAAAACAGCCCTGTAAACACGCATCTGATGCCTTCCAATGCTGAAAATGAGCTCCTTGGACCTAGGTGAAGTCATAGGAAGCTCAAAAATGGAGAGAAATGGCTGAGAATCACAGTTATCAGCCTCCAAAATTGCTCCAGAAAGTCAGTGACGAGTTCTGTTCTCCCAAACTTGGTAAACTGTCCAAAATGTGCCACTTGGCACTCATACATGCAATTTCCGTGCATTGGGCTTCCTGCTTAAAAATCTCTTAACTGGTGCATCAGTTGACTTTGCAGCAGAGTAATAAAATGCTCCCCTTGTCATTCCGAAGGTAATGACGCGAACACATTTCATGGCCTAAAATAGCAGTTCCCTAATTTTTAGGAGATGCTTCCGTTGGGCTCCCACTGGTCATCTGACCATCTATCCTCATTGGGACCGCATCCAAAAGTGCAATGTGGCCCAACTGTCGGATACTTTCTGTTGGTAGTCACACCTTGACTTTAGGCCTTTATTGAGTTCACTTCCTAGTATCCACCAACTTGCTAATTGCGACGAGGGAACCTATATGATCTTGCTCTGAGCCTAGACATCCTCTTACTATACGAATTCCAGTGCCGACCACTTCCCGTCTGCGGGTAAAACTACCGTTCACATTGGCCATACAATGTCCGACCGTTTGCTACTTCAAGAAGAGGGTTTCAAAAATAAAACAAAACCCATTGGAAAGAAACCAACAACTAAGGTTAGCAGTTGCCACGTCCTCGTGACATACCCCCCTCTTGAAATCGCAAACGTCCTCGATTGCATACCATAAATACATGCCATAGATGATCTTGTGTTGTAAGCACCCTTTTATCATCGCATGTATCCGCAAGAAAGACTGTGAAAACAGATGTACAAATGACTTAATGAGACCTTCATACTTTTGTCAAACTGTACACTGCTGTTGCACTGAATCCATGAGTACATTTGATGTGCTAGCTCTATCATTACCCCTCCTTTGCAGACATTGGGTTGGGGCATACGTAGGCTGTAACCCAAAGGCCTCAAGGTAAAGCTGCAATACATTTGGTGACTCTGGAAGTTCATGCTCTTCCATCCACTTTGCATCCATAGGTGGATAGTTCTTGAACTTCACCACATAGCATCTTGCAACCTGTCCCTTAACTTTTTACCTGTGCAAGAGGCTCTTGCCTCTGCAAACGAGCATAATTCCACAACAGTGACGTACCACCCACGACCAAGCAAGCTCAAATTTCAAGATGATTTACCAATGCGTCATAGAATCCAAGCAATCGCCTCAGAGAATCGGCAAGTAGCGTGTCACCTGGCATACCCACATCACTCCTGCAGGAGATCTAGTGGCCAATCTACCACCGTGAGACCTCTCCCTATCTCATCTTGGTTCATACTTGCAAACCCTAAAAACGCAGCAGAAAATCATCCCTAATTTGACCACTTTTTGGCAGGGCGAACATGCGGAATTTCGTGTCTGTCCTGTGAAGAGGAACCCTCTTCCATAATGCCCTTCCCTTTGTCGGCCATAGTGTAATCCCGTGTTCCTGTACTCTGTGTCTTTACCCAAAACAACCGAGGCTCACTTTTTGAGAAAAAGTGATTGATGTCCTGGCAATGGAACCATGAAACCGGCCCGTAGTGGGGCGGTGGGCTTTGGCTTTCACCCGAAATTCTTTACTTTAGACACACACACACAGAGCACTTTGCAAAGGAAACCTGCGACGGGAATCAACACTTCATCACACACGGCTCGGAAGCTAGAGTGCCCCGAGCAGATGCCGACAACCTATAGGCCCCAAAATTGGCGCCCCTTTCGGTATTTCTTTATACTTTGAGAGGGTAAATTTACAAAGTAGAGTCGTGGGAATCCTTTATGTGTATCAAGCTAGATACCACGTGCTTTGGCCAAATTTCGGCAGCATAACAGCCCCAAAACTTGCGCGAAACCAATTCCCCTGCTGGAACTCACTTCCACTGGCATAAACCTCTGATTCCTGCCCAAAAACAGTAAATTCAGCACGCTGTATTTACTGGTTTTTGCCCTGTTTTCAGCCCCAAACAACCCCTAACTGTCCTTTGCCAATGGGGCACTATTCCCAATGGTTCTGGCGTCCGTATGGCTGAAAAACAGTCAATTTACAGTGCATACACAGCGCTGAAAACGCACCTGTACGGTGAGGTTATGACTCTCATCGGTGCTTGCTTTGCAGTAGCAGTTAGCTACCCCTGTTCCTGCTCAAGGAGGCTCTTGCCTCGGCACAAAAGCATAAAACCACACAGCTGTACATCAGTCAAATGAAGAGCCCTCTTGTGGGGCATCACATAACTGCACGTAGGGGAGAGAGGGAGCAGTGTGTAGTGTGCAGGGCATCACTCCTAGCACCACACTGTACATCGGAGGGAAAGAAAGCACTCCATAGCTCTTAACCTGTGAACGGGTTCTCAATGAAGCATCCCCCCAGCATAAATCGAGCGCCCCCTCTGCTGCCCTTAACCTGTAATGCATCTGTAAACAAATAGATGCAAAAAGGAGAAGATTTCCATGGCTGCCAAAACCTGCGTATCGCTAAATCTCGCCCAGAGACTGACAGTTCACCTGAGGACTCGTCTACAGACAGCTCAGATTCTGATGGAGGAAGCTTTTATGCGAACAAGAAGAATTTTTACAAAGCCAACCAGTATGATTTTCTCGAAGATAAAAGCAAGAATGTCCGAGAGTTTAAGGAAGGTGGCCACTCGATCAAGTTTGATACTTTTTCAGGATACTCAGATGCTTCGAAGGCTTTGTCTTTTATAAAGCAGTTTGACATCGCTTTCGCGGGAGGACGCTATTCAGAGTACTCCAAGATTCGGAGAGCTACCTCTTACCTTAAGGGAAATGCTGGTACTTGGTGGTCCACGCTTCTTTTAAACAAGACTGCGCCAGTTAAATGGCTGAAATTTAAAAAGCTTTTTATTTCTTCTTGGTTGACGCAAGAATATGAACGAGATATACGAGCTGCTTGGAACCATCTTCGGATAATGTCCATGAAGTTAGAAGCGTCTTGGGAGTGTGTTCGTACTACAGGCGGTTCATACGGTTTGCAGAGGTTGCTTCCCCTTTGCATGTCTTGACACAGAAAGGAGTCCCTTTCTCGTGGGGATCCACAGAGGTGACTGCCTTTCAGACATTGAAAGAGAAATTGACTACGGGACCAGTTTTGACTTTGCCGGACTTGCAGAAGTCATTTGAAGTATATTGTGATGCTTGTGGTCATAGTCTGGGTGCGGTCTTGATGCAAGAAGGCCATGTCATTGCTTACGAGAGCCGATTGTTCTCTAGGCCGGAGATGACAGCACAGATATATGAGAAAGAGCTTTTGGCGGTTATCCATGCTCTTACTCAGTGGCGGCATTACCTACTCAGAACGGATTTTATTGTCTTTACAGACCATCAGAGTTTGCGCTACTTCTTGTCACAGAAGCAGCTTTCGGAAAAGCAGATGCGGTGGGCGAACATCTTGTCACAGTTTCACTTTTAGATTGTCCATGTTCAGGGACAGAAGAATGTGGTGGCAGATGCTTTGTCTCGGAAGCCGTTGGTTCTGGCTATTTCCGCGATACATCATAGGAGCTTCGAGGATACGGTCGACCAGTATGCCACAGATACAGATTTTGCAGATATTTTCACACGGATACGGGATGGGGAGATAGTAGCTGGATACTCCCTTCGGGAAGGCTACTTGATGAGAAAGACTATGTTGTGCGTTACACAGCCGTTGAGTGAAAAAGCTATGACTGAATGCCACTGTCCACCTTTTACGGGTCACCGCGGCATTGCTACCACCATGAAGGGCATTGCTACCACCATGAAGGGGGAAACCCTAATCAGGCGGGGAATGCCATGTGGCAGCAGGTACGGATTTCCGGGATTTGCGGCGTAAACTACGGAAAGCTGAGGAAAAGCACAGGCGACGCTATTTACTTTTTCTAGCTACGCTTTGAGAGAAAGAGAAAGAGAAAAAGAGAACTTGCTTTTTTTTATTTTTTGGCTCTCATTGAGAGAGAGAGAAAAACTGCTTTTGCTTTCAAGCTTTTGGGGCTCTGCTTTTGGGCATCCCTTGTAACATTTAAATATACGGATCAGGGCTCACTTCTCAGAGCATCTAGACGCAGAGTCTGAGAGTGAAACCCTAACGGCCAATATCTCTAGGCATGGAACTCCGCCGGGCCAGTACAAATCTATTGTGATTTGTGAATTATTTTGGAGTGGTTATTTTGTGCTGTCGCGATTTATTCTGGACTTGGAGTGTCCAAGTCTGTTACAAAACTGGGTAGGGCAATTTGGCCAAGTCAATACATAAGGAAACCTAGCCTAGCACTTTCTGGCAGAAGAGGCAGCAGGGACTCAGTGTTCGAGAGTGCACCTTCTCAGCAAGACCCCCGGCGAAACAACTTAGCATTTTTAGCCATCAAGAACAACCTAGCGTTTTCAGCATTTGCAGATCAGCCCCAACGTTTTGCAAGTTTCAGATCAGCTTGGCGACAACAGATTCTCTAGCGTTTTGCAGCAGATATCAACATCAGCCCTAGCGTTTTGCAGTTCCTTGGCGAGAGAACCACTTTCTGCATCAGCGTTTTGCATTTTCAGCAGGTAGGATCGATACCGCAGCCCCCAAACCTCGCAGATCTCACCTTCCCGCAGCATATCCTCGTTGCTTGGTCAGATCAGCCAGTTTTGTAGATTCAGCCGCTATTTGCAGATTTCAGCATCTGCGTTTTCAACGCATCGTCGGTGCGGCGTCGTCATCGCTGTTGTCACCGACATGGAGTTAGAATTCAATAGATACAAGATTTGCAGATTTCAGCCCTTAGCGTTTTCAGAATTCAGCCTGTCTCGTCGTCGTCGACATCGTCGGCAAATCCATTGCATTGTTGAGATTTGTGTAATCAATAGTAGATCGCTCTCGCCATAGAGAGTGGGGCCTTCGGAGGAGGGTTTGACAACATTCTGGTGTCGTATTCTTCTTTCTCTATCTCTCAGTCTCACCACCTTCATTCACAATGTTTATCACTTTGTTTGTGATCATTTGCACTCTCTCACTAAAGGAACGGAAGGCTCTCCCTTCCGTAAGTAAAAGGAACCCTTGAGCACAGTTCAGAGCACTCATCTTGAGCAAAGTTCAACATTCACTTCCGCTGCACCTTACATTGGTATCAGAGCTTTGACAGTGTTCTGTCACAAGGCGGGCACCACGTGCCAATATAAAAGAACAGACTGAACAGACTTTTAGCACTTAAATAACAACTGAACTGAAATAGAGAGAGAGCACACGCGACACAGAGTGGCGGAATTCCACCCCAGAGAGTATTGGCCCCAAACCCTGGTGCCCCTTTCGGTATTTCTTTATATTGCATTAACACAGTACAAGCTGGTACTTCAGACTTTGCACCTTCTCGAGGAAGCATGCCAGAGAATGAGCCCTAACCTCATATTTAAAGGCCCTTGGCCTAAAAAGCAATTACGGTGAAAAGCCTTCAAACTTAAAAGCATCTGGTCCAAAAGCAAAGCCAAAAAGCTGCCAACGTAAATTACGAAAATCCGTACAGCGTGCCTCGTCATCAGCCAACGCAAAACGTGGAAATCCGCCTGCTGCCCTTAGGGTTAGGGTTAGCGTTTTCTACAGTTTTAGGGTTAGGGTTTTTAGAATTAGGGTTTGCAGGTTTTAGGGTTAGGGTTTTCAGAATTAGGGTTTCAGCAGTTAGGGTTTTTGGCAAAAATTAGGGTTAGGGTTTCCGCTCTCGGGCAGCCATGTCATCTGTAAGTTGGCTCCATCCTTAGGCTTTGACACGTCAGCAGTTTGTTACATCTGCCCTTCTTGAAAGAGAGTAATCGTCCGCGATTATAACATATTTGCAAAACAACTCAAGTTAGCTAAAAAAATTCCGAGGGACATTCCGAGGGACAATCAATTTGCACTTTTTATTAAGGAGTTAGCTTCTTCTTTCTGCTCTTTTGATCAAGGAGTTAGCTTCTCCTTTCGGTTGTTTTGATCAAGGAGTTAGCTTCTCCTTTCTGCTCTTTTGATCAAGGAGTTAGCTTCTCCTTTCGTCCAGATCGGAACTCTTGATATTTCGGCGTAGTAAAATTAGCCATCACACCCAGACCGTACAGATCTTCCACGGGTGTCTTGATGCACTAAAATTACATACCCCGGCAATCTCATCCAATTAGGAATATTCAGTAATTGACACATGACAATGCAACACAAATGCTCACATATGCATGTTACAAGACACAACAAACAGCGCCGCTGAGCACTCCCCCGAGACAAACGGTCCGCGGTATGAAGCTACTCAACGACTACCTCGTCACTCCCCCCGCAAATAACCTAATAAAAAGGTCTGGGCCATGAGCTCAGAGGACTGTACAACCAAACGCTCCCTAGACCGCAGTCTGCGTCGCTCGGAGGTTCAAGCATACAACCAAACGCTCCCTAGGCATCGGCCGGCATCATTCGGAGGTTTTCTAGCATACAACGAAACGTTCCCCAGGCATCGGCCTGCGTCGTTCCGAGGTTCAAACAATACCAAAACAATATTTCTCACTTCTCCACCTGGGAGTAAAAATCACCAATCAATGAAACCAGTATTGAAACCAGAGTTAAACATTTCAAATCGGCACCAAGACAGGTTTAAAACAGATAGCATCCATTTCAAACAAAGTTCAAACAATACTTTCTCAAACAATGTTCAAAAGTATCTAACTAGAACACAACTAGAGAGGTCATTCAGGGTTTTGTTCGGACAATCGAACTTTGAGGACAATGGGCTTGCCCTTCTGCATCACGGTGATGGTTCGGTTCGGTTCTGGACCTGGAGAGTTGCATCATTCTTGTTGTGCCAAGGCATGCCCAAGAGAACGTCGCAATTGCCCAACTTCATAACGTGGAAATCTGCTTTTCCATGATAATCTTGTATAGTCATTGGAAGTGCACCAATGAGCGGTACCACTTTCTGAGTTTGCCCCGTGGCTAGCTCAGCTTCAATTTCTCCACCCTCTGCATCATAATCAAAGTGCATCTGCTTCAAGAATTGTGGATGGATGAAGTTCTCCATAGCTCCGGGGTGAAAGAAAATAACGGCTTTCAAGCCGTTGACTTTTCCATAAGCTCTCCATAATGCATTAAAACTCTCGAGGTGTATACCATAAATATTGGGTGCTAGTCCAACTGTCACAAGGCGGGCACCACGTGCCAATAGAAAAGAACAGACTGTAACTAAGTCAGACTTTGTAAATAATTAATTTATTTACGAGAAAAGAATTATCTAATTAGTTGTGTGCACACCAGAATAGACCTAGCAGTTCTAAGGCCTCAGGTGAGCCTAAATGCGGGCCACAACACCTCAGAGGGACCTTAGCAGAAATTACCCTGAAGCCCTAGTGATTGGGAAATCGGGTCTTCAGAAAGGGGTAAGTAGTAGCCTCAGATTTTAGGCTCAGGAAAAATACGCGCGTCAGTACAAGCACATGAATGAGATGGGGTCCTTAGAACAGTGACCCTAAGGCTAATAAAGTTAATAAAGCCTTAGGGTAAGTTTCGTTAAATTAAATTTAACGGTCCGTGCCCAGGCAGGTGGCCGGACAAGTGTGAACAGGTAAAGGCGGTGCAGTGCCAATGCGGCATTGTGCCGGCAGACCTTTGGTGTTCTCATAAAAGAATCATTGGTAGCATTTGTTAGTTAGTTGCACATTTTTAATTAATGAGCTAGAAGTTTTTAAAGTCAAAAGTTGAATGGTTTTAAGTTTTTAAAGTAAGTGTGCCAAGTGGCACACTTACCAATGCAAACTAACTCTCTCTCACTCTCACTCTCACCCTCTCTCTCTTCCTAGCGCCCCCTCTCCCTGATGGTTATTGAGGAGCCCCCTCTCCCCCATTTTCAGGGCTGGCAGTGCACCTACCTCCCCTAATGTGAGTGTGCTCTACGTGGTGGAGCCCTCCATTGAAGCTTGAGAGCAGCCCCTTGCGACATATGTGGTAGCCTTGTGCTCCCATTGTCAAGAACAAGGGATCTCACAGTCATAAGACACCTTCTGGTGAAGTTTCATCGCGAGAAGCTGCCGTAGACGCTCTCTTAGCAGAGTGCGGCTGCTGTAATTCTCTGTTTTCAGCCCCTAATCACCTCGATTAGGGCTGTTTTCAGCAGATCAGCCATAGAAATTCTCTTCTCTCTCCTTATCCTAAGTCTACATCAAGTTTGGCGCGATTCCATCGCGAAGAAGACCTCTGTTTCGGCGTAGGGGTGTGCACAGGTAAGAATTTCAGGTTATGTGCAGAAAATTACAGCAAGCATGTGCGTGTGCATTTTGCTTGTTTCTCTTTTGTGTTCGATGCATGAATGAATGAGCATGAAGGCAACACATAACGGAAGATGGACTCTCCTCTGTGAGAGCTTCCGATGAGCTGTTTCGGAAGATAGACTCTCTTTTCGAGAGCTTCCAACCAGTTTCGCAGAAGAGGGGAAATCCCCTAAGCAGTAAGAAAGTGGAAACACTTTCTCAGTCAGTAGTCAGAACAGAACAGAAGAAAGAATAGAGGACGGGCGTATGCCCCGTTCCTGTGCTTGTAAAGATTCTCCCTTAGTAATAAAGATATTCTCTTTATGGGGGGGGACCAGCCCATCTTCTGGTCCCCAATGGAGTGTCAAGTTTTCTCTCTCCCTCTAATTCTCTTGAGTATTTGAAGTGCAATTAAACGTCAGTTTACGCTTCCGTATTTTTGTGACACAGACTGAACAACTTTAAGCACTTCAAATAACAACTGAACTGAAATGGAGAGAGAGACGACACGCGACACGGAGTGGCGGAATTCCACCCCAGAGAGTATTGGCCCCAAACCTTGGCGCCCCTTTCGGTATTTCTTTATATTGCATCAACACAGTACAAGCCGGTACTCCAGACTCTGCACCTTCGTACTGAAGCATGCTAGAGAATGAGCCCTAGCCTCATATATAAAGGCCCTTGGCCTAAAAAGTAGTTTACATGAAAAGCTTTCAAACTCAAAAGCTTCTGGTCCAAAAAAGCAATTTACATGAAAAGCTTTCAAACTCAAAAGCTTCTAGTCCAAAAAGCAACATGAAAAGCTTTCAAACTCAAAAGCTTCTGGTCCAAAAAGCAAAGCCAAAAGCTGCCAGCGTAAATCATTGAAATCCGTATAGCTTGCCACGTCATCAGCCAGCGCAAAACGCAGAAATCTGCCCTTAGGGTTAGGGTTAGGGTTTCTGCAGTTTTAGGGTTTCTGGCAGCAGAATTAGGGTTTGCAGGTTTTAGGGTTAGGGTTTCCAGAATTAGGGTTTGCAGCAATTAGGGTTTCTGGCAGAAATTAGGGTTTGCAGGTTTTAGGGTTAGGGTTTTCAGAATTAAGGTTTCAGCAGTTAGGGTTTTTGGCAGAAATTAGGGTTAGGGTTTCTGCTTTCGGGCAACCACGTCATCACTCTGTGACACTTCTTCTGTTGCTTGTTCTTCTTAGGGTTTAGGCCCCTCGGCCGGTAGCTTTGTTCTTCAGTAGGTCGACACGTCAGCAATTTGTTACACCAACAGCATGTCTAGCCTTCTTGGCCGGAGGTGGCCGCGGGGATCTGTCTGTCGTGGGAGTAGAAGGTTGCACCGAGGACGTCGAGGCTCGCTCAGGACATGTATTGAACGTATGTCCTGTTTGGAAACATTCGAAGCATCGGCCTTCTTGTAACAAGGCGTCTCATTGACGTTGTGTCAAACGAGGCCGTTGAGCTTCGTTTTCACGGGATTCTCGAGAATTTGTTCGTTGTTGCCGGGCGTTCTGGTTAGTGGCCGGAGGTTCTTCTGTGGTAAACTCCCACTTTCCTTTCATGAGCTTGTAGCCGACCGCGGCATGGTCCATAAGCTCTTGCATGGTAGAGACTTGCTTGGAGAGACAATATTCCTGCAATGGTGATGGTAGTCCAATGGTGTAGCGCTCGCATTGATCCTCCAAGGGAATGAACTTAAAGAAGGACACCGGAAGGTACACGTCGAGAAACCTTTGGTTATAGTCGTCCATGGTTTCGGTGGCAAGCATTTTCAAGTCGCCCCACTTTGCCAAAATCCGGACTTCAAACATCGAAGTCATGTAACTACGTGCAAAAACTGTCTTGAAAGCTTGCCAGGTCCTTGGAGTATGCGGTTGTGTCGCGATTGAACTCCACCATTTCATAGCATTATTATTATCTTTAAGAAATCCCGCTGCTCAAGAAATCTTGGATTCTTCTGTATAGTTCCCCAAAGCATAGATGTTGTTGAATTGCTGTAGGAACTGCAATGCTTTCTTGCGATCGTTCACCCCGGAAAAAGTGAAAAATTTGACTGTCGTGCCACCATCTTTGAAATCTTTGGGTTGGTTAGGCGCATGTCCCGGGTATGGATAATAAGGGTATCCATATGGGCTGCAAACATTGTAGCCCGGTGGCGGTGGTGGTGGAGGTGGGGGCAATGGCGGTGGCAAAGGCGATTGCACTGGATCATGGTCAAATGGCTGCACCATATTCCTGAAGACTCTCCCGATCGGAACAGATGGCTGAGAAGGTTGTCGGTTGGAAGCTCTCGTACTTTCTGGTGCCAGAGGAGGAGGTACCACCTGGAGCATCAGAGGGAGTTCAAAAATGCCGCGAAAGAATGTCGTGAAGCTCGTTGAGCAGAAACTGCAAATATTCTGCCGAATCCATGAATTCCAAGTATTGGGTTCTTAATTGGCTTATGCCTTGTAAGACACTGTGGTGAAGACGGGAGCGCGCCCGATGCGTGATGAAGTAAGGGTGGGAGTGGCTAATAAGCTCTGATACCACTGTCACAAGGCGGGCACCACGTGCCAATATAAAAGAATAGACACGCCTGATGCTCTGATACCACTGTCACAAGGCGGGCACCACGTGTCAATCTAAAAGAACAGACTGAACAGACTTTTAGCACTTGAATAACAATTGAACTGAAATAGAGAGAGCACACGCGACACGGAGTGGCGGAATTCCACCCCAGAGAGTATTGGCCCCAAACCCTGGCGCCCCTTTCGGTATTTCTATATATGCATCAGCACAGTATAAGCCGGTACTCCAAGCCGGTACCTTCTCGAGGAAGCATGCTAGAGAATGAGCCCTAACCTCATATTTAAAGGCCCTTAGCCTAAAAAGAAATTACAGTGAAAAGCCTTAAAACTTAAAAGCATTTGGTCCAAAAGCAAAGCCAAAAAGCTGCCAGCGTAAATTACGGAAATCCGTACAGCCTGCCACGTCATCAGCCAGTGCAAAACGCGGAAATCCATACAGCCTGCCATATCATCATGTTAGCGCAAATTTCGGAAATCTGCCTGCTGCCCTTAGGGTTAGGGTTAGGGTTTTCTGTAGTTTTAGGGTTAGGGTTTCTAGAATTAGGGTTTCAACAATTAGGGTTTCTGGCAGAAATTAGGGTTAGGGTTTTTGCTCTCGGGCAGCCACGTCATCTGTAAGTTGGCTCCATTCTTTAGGCTTTGACACGTCAGCAGTTTGTTACATGTTCTGTATCAGTCAAGGAAAGAACCACAAGATTTTTTTTGCTTGTTGCGGTCGCACGTAACCCAAGTCCTCTTGGGTGTGTCGATTCCTAATTGTGTTTTTGAAGAGTGACAGGAAACCCAAGAAAGAAGGGCTTGTCTAGCCTCCCCTTGTTTCTCTTTTTACTCATTGAGAGCGGACCGTGCACTAAGCTGCCGGATCGACGTGAGGTGGGAAAAAGCAACCTTGGTGTGAGCACAAGGCCGCCAAGGGGTGCGCCTGTGGGAAAGAGAAGAGCTCCGGTAAGAGAAGATCCTTCTCTAACATTGATTGCAAGCTAAAGAAGAACCTCAAGAACTCAAGAAACCCAAGAACCACAAGAATCCAAGTTCCTCGTGAACTTAAGAACCCAAGACTTCAGTGTATGGTCATCACCCGAAGCGGAATGGATACTTCGCATGGAGGTGATGAGCATGGAAGTGGCGAAGAAGAATTTTCCCCACCAGGAGGTTTTTCCGACCCTCCCCCTTCTCCATCTACGCCAAGGATTGCACCAAATCCTATGGAGGCTTTGGTCAAGCCGATGATGGACATGATGATACGACAAGAAGCGCAACGCGCCGCCTTGGATCGTGAGCGCGAAGAAAGAACGGTAGCCTTGGAGTGTGAGTGCTTGGCGGCCAAAGAAAGAAAGGCATAATTGGATCCTGAACGCGAAGAGAGAACGGCAACCTTAGAGCGCGAGCGCGAGCAATCGCGCTTGACGGCCGAAGAAAGAAAGGCAGAATTGGATTGCGAGCGCGAAGAAAGACGAGCGGCCTTGGAGTTAGAGCGTGAGGCGCAGAGAGACCAACGCAAGCAAGAGTTGGGGTAGCTTGGACAAGTGGTGGGCCTTGTAATAAAATTCTCCATGTACAAAGTCTTCAAGGGTTTCCCAATTGGTGAGAAACAATATCATTTATGGTTGTCCCTAGCTTTAGTTTTTCTTATGCTAAAGTTTCAAGGGATCCTAGCTTAGACAAGTGGGTTTCCCATGTTTCAATGCTGACTAGATTGGACACATGGTGGAGCTTTCTTCTATACCATGTTTCAATAGAGTTAGCTTGGACAAGTGGTGAAGCTTGGAGCAGAACTCTCATGTACAACATATGATGGGTTTTGCCAATGATGAGAAACAATATCGTAGTTTGGAGAAACATTTGACAAGTAGTAACATGACTTCTAACAAAAAATTTCATGTAAAACACACCAAACCCGAGCCGGTAAAAGATGTTGGTGGTTCATCAAGTGGCGCACGCCGAGATTCGGACTCCAACAATCCTGTCTCACAGAGAAGATCACGTTCAGTAAGTATGACGGTAAGATGGATGCTAGTGTTATTTATTCTTGGTTGCATCAATTTAATGCTTATTTTGCGACAACTAAGAAGACAGGGAATAGCAAGGTTTTAACGGTAGCTATGTACCTTGCCGGTGATGCCATTAATTGGTACCACGCATGGCAAGAGGCATAGTTGGCTGCACACCTAGAGGAAGCCAACGGAGACACGCCCCTTTCCTTCAATTGGGCCGACTTCCAAGACAAGCTCAAGACGCGGTTTATGCCACCATAGTACCTAGCACGGTTGAAGGACGATTGGCGCAGTCTCAAGCAAAATGGTATGCCAGTCATGTCTTTTTCTAACCGTGTTTTGCAACTCAGCACCAAATTACGGAAATCAGATGATGAGCGCAAGGAGGCTTTCATTTTCGGGTTGGACGACTATATCAGGATTGCTGTCGAAGTCCTCAACCTCGTAGATCTCAACAAGGCGGTAGCGATTGCTCTCGCGCAGTAGATGAAGCACAATAAGGGAAAGCCGAAGGAGAAAAAGGCTTTGCAAAGTACCTCTCAGACTTCTCAGAACCCTCAGAACGGTAAGAATGGTAGCTCTTCTAACCAATCTTTCTCTAGTCTCTCAGAAAAGAACTCAAAATGAATCTAAGGGTAAAGCTAACACAATTGCTAAACCTAAGCTCACCCCAGATGAAAAAGAAGCACAAGGAATTTTAGGAGGATACATTACGTCAGAAGAACAAAGCATTTATTCTAAGGAAGGTCGATGTTATCATTGTCATATCAAGGGTCATATAAAGAAAACATGTCCTAAGATTGAATGTAGCAAATCTAAAGAACCCACAGAACCCACGTTCTCTGTCAATGCAATAAATGAGAACACGAGTGTGACCCAAGTTTCTCATGATCCTCCCATTGATGAGTCTCTCATTAAGTGTTATGGTTATGTGAAGGGTCAGCGTTTTGTCATATTGTTTGACCTAGGCAGTATGCATGATGTGATTAGTGACTCTGTTGTCGAAAGAGCCTGCTTGGAGGTTAGCAAGACATCTCCTTTCGAGGTGTCGGGCTTCGCTCCCGGTATGGACTCTCATCACGCAAGAGTGCCTTGATGTTTTGTTCACTGTTCAACAAGCGTCCTTCCGCAGAAAATTTGTAGTATCTCCTCTTTCAGGATGTGATATGCTTTTAGGCATTCGATGGTTTCGTGAGCATAACCCTCTCATTGATTGGGCAGCCAATACTTTTACTTTGAATGCCAAAAGTGACTCTCCCATTGTCATTCGTGGGGAGGAAGTTGTTCATTCTTCATCTTTCATTTCTAATGTGCAGGCAAAGATTGAAAAGAATCAGGAGAAGGGGACTCTCTCAGTCTTGTCTTCTCCAAAGCACGACACATATGTTTTGCATGATAAAGATGTGATTATTCACAATGATGATGATTTGTAGGATAAAGACGTGATTGTTCACAAGGATGATGGTTTAGTTGATGCTTTTTCTAGTGAAGCTAACCTCATTGCAGATTCGATCAATCACGAAGAACCGATCTTGGTTCTCGAGTCGAGGTCCAAAGAACCCCCACAAGAAGTATTGTGTATGCGCATGATTAGTCAATACGCATTGTTTGAGTGTTTCATTCGTGACGGTTTCCTGCATTTTAGTCACCGTCTTTATGTGATTCCTTTTCAAAGGCATGACATATTGTACGATGAACACGATTCACTCATGAATGAGCACGGATGTATGCGGATTACTCATGAAAAGATGAAATGTTTGCATTCGCGGAATTCATATTCGATGTTTCTTCCTTGGCATGACACAATATCGGAAAGAGCACAAGAAGGATTGAGCATCAAGCATCGGCATTTCCATTGTGATTTGCTACAATTGATAGATTTAGATGAGAAAGACAAGTTTCGATTCCAATTTATTGCGTGTGTTTGATGAACGGTTTGGCACTTCGTCTCTTTGTTCGTCTACATTGCATGCAGTCTTTAAAGAAGGCTAGAATTTTTCCAGTCACTTTACATAGAATGGGTATGTTCATGTTTTTGTGTTGGAAGTGGTTTTAGGAATTTTCCTCCTTGGAGATTCTTGAAGAAGGTAGATCCACGACTATAGCCGAAGTTGGGGCTTTGACGCAGCCACAGATGACTTTTGTCGCTTTCGGCGCGGCCCAAAGAAGCAAGCGCTGTAGACCTTTATGAAGTTCAAGTATCGCACGACCCACACATCAAAGTGGGCGGCGAAGAGTCCTTCCTAGGATTCATCCAGACGCTGTTGGCGATCTCCCTCGACGCCATACAGTTCGGTATCGGTACCTCACTTTAAAAAGGAGGAGATGTCAGGTGCACATCTAACCCTATGTGCATGTGGACAAGCTACTTCTTGACAAGGGTTCAATTAGCTTAGGAAGTGTTATGGCACCTTTGTAAGTCTGTTCGCAGACCGTGCATGTCCAGACACTTAGAGAAGTTGCATTTCCTCTGGTTGCACACAGCATGATCATCAGATTACAGTCAGTACCCATCAGGAGCATTTTACAATGCACAGAACCCATTTTTCACTTATTATTATTAAGTGACTTTGTTGGGAAACTGGGTAGGGCAATTTGGCCAAGTCAATATATAAGGAAACCTAGCGCTAGCACTTTCTGGTAGAAGAGGCAGCAGGGACTCGGTGTTCGAGAGTGCACCTTCTCAGCAAGACCCCCGGCGAAACAACCTAGCGTTTTCAGCCATCAAGAACAGCCTAGCGTTTTTAGCATTTGCAGATCAGCCCCAACGTTTTGCAAGTTGCAGATCAGCCCGACGACAACAGATTCTCTAGCGTTTTGCATCAAATATCAACATCAGCCCTAGCGTTTTTGGAATAGCAAATCAGCCTAGCGTTTTGCAGTTCCTTGGCGAGAGAACCACTTTCTGCATCAGCGTTTTGCATTTTCAGCAGGTAGGATCGATACCGCAGCCCCCAAACCTCGCAGATCTCACCTTCCTTCAGCATATCCTCGTTGCTTGGTCAGATCAGCCAGTTTTGTAGATTCAGCCGCTATTTGCAGATTTCAGCATCTGCGTTTTCAACGCATCGTCGGTGCGGCGTCGTCATCGCTGTTGTCACCGACATGGAGTTAGAATTCAGCAGTTACAAGATTTGCAGATTTCAGTCCTTAGCGTTTTCAGATTTCAACCCATCTCGTCGTTGTCAACATCGTCGGCAAGTCCATTGCATTGTTGAGATTTGTGCAATCATACTCGCTATAGTGAGTGGGGCCTTCGGAGGAGGGTTTGACAACATTCTGGTGTCGTATTCTTCTCTCTCTATCTCTCAGTCTCAGCACCTTCATTCACAGTGTTCATCACTTTGTTTGTGATCATTTGCACTCTCTTACTAAAGGAACGGAAGGCTCTCCCTTCCGTAACTAAATGGAACCCTTAAGCACAGTTCGGAGCACTCATCTTGAGCAAAGTTTAACATTCACTTCCGTTGCACCTTACAAGGAACCTCCTACTCCGAGGATGTTCACAGAAGAAGAACTTCAAGAGGTGGTTCAGACCCAGATTAGTCAGCTTTTGGACATGAAGAATCAATCGCGAAAGCAATTGAAGAAGCGCAAGAAGGGGACTGACTACCCCAGTTACTTGGGTCGTCAATCTTCTTTTGCATCTGCAAGAGAGTAGAAGAAGCGTGTGCGTTTTGAAGGACTACCCAATTCTTCTTCCTCTTCTTCTGACAGTTCTTCTAGCTCTTCCGACTCTAGTGAGGAGGACAGAAAGGGCAAGAAGCGAAGCAAAAAGCAAAGCTTCGGAAAGAATAAGAAAAAGGCAAAGAAACTCAGATTCCGACCAGTTTGTGATAGCTCTATGGAGGAGTCATCCTTTGACAATTCGGACTCCGACAAAGGAATTTAAAGAGGGTGGACAGTCAATAAAATTTGAATCCTTTTCTGGATTCCAAGATGCTTCGAGGGCTTCATCTTTTCTAAAAGGAAATGCTCGAAAATGGTGGTCCACTCTTCTTGTGAGGAAAGAAGTTCCAGTCAAGTGGTTGAAATTCAAATGGCTCTTTATTTCTTCTTGTTGACCTGGGAGTACAAACGAGATGTAAGAACCGCTTGGAACCATCTTCGGATGACCAAGGGAGATTCTTTGGACCCAGATTGCGAGAGGTTTTGGGATTCTTTTCTATCGACCTCTTCGTTTAAGAAAGTCACCTTTACAGAGATCTGAGATTACTGCCTTGAACAAAAGTCTGACTCTATTCAAGAACTAATGGGTCATGCGAAACGGGAGTTCTTGATACATTTAGGGAATTTGACCTACCCCACTAATGAAATCTTGACTCAAAGGACCAGACAAACCTCCAATAATGATGATAGAAAGAAAAAGAACCCCCAGGAAAAGAAAGATACACGACCTCGACTCACTCTTAGAGAAAGGACTAACTATCTCAAAGAGGGGAAGTGCTTTAGTTGCGGGGAACGAGGGCACATCTCCGCAAAGTGCCCCAAAAAGGCACAACAAGGATAGACTGAAGACAAGCCAGAGAATTCTAGAGCAGCAGAGGAACGTGGCAAAAAAGGCAAGATGAAAGCAGGATTGATACCGGATAACATGGGAACTGACCCAAGCCAGATAGATAAAAGTACAGAACTTTGCCGAGCTTGGGGCAAAGTGAATGATCAGGAAGCCCTTGTCTTTTTTGATGGAGGAGCCAAGGCCAACTTCATTTCACTTGAATTGGCGGCGTGGCTCGAGATTACGCCCGGCAGGATGGGGCCACCAGCATAGACAGTTCTAGCGGTGCACGGACGGGATGTAGCCATTGCGCCTGTCATTGGCAAATTTTGTTTGCATTGTCAAGGGTATTTAGAGCACGAGGACTTTTACATCATGCCTTTGGAAGGGTGTGACGTTCTCCTAGGAGTCCCTTGGTACCATAAAAACAACGCCGTGGTCGACTATTGGGCCAAGAAAGCGACTCACAAATGAGAAGGGGAGAAAAATTATACTAGATGTAAAATTGAAGGGTGACTCCATCCCTATTGTATCGGCTTCAGCCATTTCAAAATTAATGAAATCCAATCTTTTTTGTTTACTCGATTTATTTAAAAGAGTTGAATGATGAACATCGAACAAACATGACTGAACTAGACAAAGACACCAAGATTTTCTCCTCACACACATGCTACTTGTTTCTTTGAAGGCCTTCAAGGCGAGCTACCCCCATCTCGTCCTGAGGATCATACTATTGATTTGATTCTTGGAAGCACACCACCGAACCGGGCACCTTACCGTGTTAGTCGAGCCGAGAATGAAGAAATCATGAACCAAGTGAAGGACCTTCTTGAAAAGGGTTTTATCCAGCGGAGTACTTCACCCTATTGCTCTCCGGTTTTGTTGGTATTAAAGAAAGACGATACCTGGAGAATGTGCATTGACTATAGAGCTCTCAATAAAATCACTATCGATGATATTCTTGACCCACTTCAGGGATCCTCTTGTTTCAGCAGGACTGATTTAAAAAGCGGATATCATCAGATCAGAATCGCTCCGGGAGATGTCTACAAGACAGCCTTTCTGTCACGTGCACATCTAACCCTATGTGCATGTGGACAAGCTACTTCAGGTCTAGGGTTTAGGTCAACTTAGGAAGTGTTCTGGCACCTTTGTGAGCTTGTGCACAGGCCGTGCATGTCTAGGCACTTAGAGTAGTTGCATATCCTCTGGTTGCTCACAGCATGATCATCAGCATGACAGTCAATGTCACGTGCACATCTAACCCTATGTGCATGTGGACAAGCTACTTCAAGTCGAGGGTTCATGTAATAGACTTGGACACTCCAAGTCAAGAATCAATCGCGACAGCACCAAATAACCACTTCAAAACAATTCACAGTTCACAATAGATTTGCATTGGCCTGGCGGAGTTCCGTGCCTAGAGATATTGCCCCAAAGACTGGCGCCCCTTTCGGTATTTCTTTATGTATTAGAATCAATGTCAGAGTACAAAGAGCGGTTAGGGTTTCACTTCCAGCCTCTGCGTCCAGATGCCTTGCAGAGTGAGCCCCTCACTGCGTATTTAGAGATTACAAGGGATGCCCAAAAGCTCAGTTCAAAAGCAGTAAATATTTTCTCTCTCTCTCTCTCTCTCTCTCTCTCTCTCTCTCTCTCTCTCTCTCTCTCTCTCTCTCTCTCTCTCAGAGTAAATAAAATAAAGCAATAAACTCTCTCTATCTTTCTCAAATTGCGTCGCCCAAAAGCTGGGATTTCAGCCCGCGGAACCCGCCGCGATTTCTTGAGATCCGTACGCCTTGGCCACGTGGCATTTCAGCCGCTTTAGGGTTTCAGCCAGAAAATTAGGGTTAGGGTTTCCAGAAATTAGGGATCCTGAAAATTAGGGTTTGCAGGAATTTTAGGGTTTCTGGCAGAAATTAGGGTTTCTGCTGTCGGTAGCCAGGTCATCACTTTGTGACATACCCCCCTCTTGAAAGCATTGTAATCGACCGCGATTACGCCTGCAAAATCGACAAAATCCATAAACGGTCTTAGCAGACACTGACTGTTAGTACCTATGTACTAGGAACACACATCTAGCACATGTACCAAATCGACAATCACATCACACGACATCACAGGACATCACTAGACATCACGGGACATCACATGACATTCAACATTCATTCGGATCTTAGACCATGATTTATCAGCAATGTAGCTAGCAATCATATCTAGGTCCAATCGGGACCTCATCGATGTTTGATTGACTAACCCCTATTGCAACCATGTCTATTCAAGATCAATCAGACCAAAATGCTGCAGTCATTTCGTCTATCAGTTCCTGCACTTAAAAGAAGTCAAGAACAAATCAGTATCATAATCAGGATTTCATTTCATTAAAGTCATACAGCAGAATACTGTCAGCTTTTAGTATCCCTGAAGTTCAAAGAGACATCAGTGACTCTAGTATCTAAATCAAGGCATCTGTTGACAAAGGAGCGGAGTAACTCCCCTCTTGTGCATCCCACTGCATCAGATCTCCGGGCAAGCTGAATTTTGGGTTCCGTTTGGAGTAGACGATGCTAAACCAAAAGCATCGAGGTAAAGTTTCACAATCTGAGAAGTACCTGCTAGGTCCTCCTCCTCCATCCACTTCGCATCCAATGCAGGATAGTTCTTGAACTTAACTAAGAACCACCTTCGGACTTTACCTTTATTCTTTGTATCCTTATGTGCCACAAGGATCTCCTCTTTTTCTTCCACTTCCGGTTGCTCATCAGGCTCCCCATCATCAGGCACATCACCCTTAAAAGGTTTCAGGAGACTCACATGGAATGCATTGTGAATCCTCCAAGTATCTGGCAGTTTCAATCGGAAGGAGACATCATTTATCTTTTCAGTGATCTTTAAAGGGCCGTAGTATCGCATACTAAGCTTTGGAAAAAGCCTCTCCTTTCCCTTTTTCTTCCTTAGGCGTTCCTTCTCAAAACGTAAGAGCACCCAATCATCCTCCTTCAATTTCAAGTTGCAACGATGGCAATCCGCTGCCTTTTTCTGTCGTTCTTGAGACTTCTGCAAAGTCTCGTGAACCTTGGCAAAAGCCGTATCCAAATCTCGCGTATATTCATCCGCTTCAAAGATCTTATCTTTCGTGCTTAGGAAGGGTGGAACCTTCGCAGCATCTGTAACAATCTCAAATGGCACCTTCCCCGTCGAAGAGTGTATCGTGTTATTGTAGGCAAATTCCACCAAAGGTAGGTACTTTTCCCATTGAGTCTTTTGATCCGAGATATAAGACCAATAAATCTAGAACCACTGAATTTGCAATCTCAGATTGCTTATCAGTCTGCGGGTGTAACGATGACGAGAACTGCAACCGCGTGCCAATGTTCTCCCAAATTGCCTTCCAAAACAAACTCGTAAATCTGGGGTCTCTGTCGGAGACAATCGTCTCAGGCATGCCATGTAATCTGAAGATCTGGGCCACAAACGACTTGATTGTTTTCTTCACTGGAATGAAATGAGCCTGTTTGCTAAATCTGTCAATAACAGTCCAGATACCATTGTGACCACTTTGTGTTCTTGGGAGATCAAAAATGAAATCCATTGCAATACTTTCCCAGGGGCGGGTGGGTATGGGTAAAGGCTGTAACAATCCCTGTGCCTTATGCCTGTCAAACTTGACCTTTTGGCCTACTAAGCAACTGCGCACAAACTCTTCCACATCCTTTTTGAGTCTCGGCCAAAAAAAGTATCTCTCTACCCCCTTCATGTTGGTAGCAATGCCGCGGTGACCCGTAAAAGGTGGACAGTGGCATTCAGTCATAACCTTTTCCCTCAACGGCTGTGTAATTGCACAACATGGTTTTTCTCATCAAGTAGCCTTCCCGAATGGAGTATCCTGCTACTGTCTCCCCATCCCGTATCCGTGTGAAAATATCTGCAAAATCTGTATCTGTGGCATATTGGTTGACCATATCCTCGAAGCTCCTATGATGTATCGCGAAAATAGCCAGAACCAACGGCTTCCGAGACAAAGCATCTGCCACCACTCTTCTGTCCCTGAACATGGACAATCTGAAAGTGAAACTGTGACAAGATGTTCGCCCACCGCATTTGCTTTTCTGAAAGCTGCTTCTGTGACAAGAAGTAGCGCAAACTCTGATGGTCTGTAAAGACAGTAAAATCCGCTCCGAGTAGGTAATGCCGCCACTGAGTAAGAGCATGGATAATCGCCAAAAGCTCTTTCTCAGAAATCTGTGCTGTCATCTCCAGCCTAGAGAACAATTGGCTCTCGTAAGCAATGACATGGCCTTCTTGCATCAAGACCGCACCCAGACTATGACCACAAGCATCACAATATACTTCAAATGACTTCTGCAAGTCCGGCAAAGTCAAAACTGGTCCCGTAGCCAATTTCTCTTTCAATGTCTGAAAGGCAGTCACCTCTGTGGATCCCCATGAGAAAGGGACTTCTTTCTGTGTCAAGATATGCAAAGGGGAAGCAACCTCTGCA
Source organism: Adiantum capillus-veneris (assembly GCF_014529385.1). Lineage (NCBI taxonomy): Eukaryota > Viridiplantae > Streptophyta > Polypodiopsida > Polypodiales > Pteridaceae > Adiantum > Adiantum capillus-veneris. The sequence goes on along the minus strand of NC_140954.1, from coordinate 23,873,277 downwards.
AACTTTCGTATGAACTGCCTGTAGTACGAACACAGTCCCAAGAAGCTTCTAACTTCATGGACATTCTTCAAATCGGGCCAATCACATATAGTCTCTATCTTGGCCGGATCCATTTGCACTCTTGCTGTTGAGACAATGTGTCCCAAAAAGTGTATCTCTGGTAGGAAAAATTCACTTTTCTTTGCATTAATCACTAACTTGTGATCTCATAATGCCTGAAAGACCTGAAGCAGATGATCTCTGTGTTCTACCTCATTCTTGGAGAAAACAATGATGTCGTGAAAGAAAGTGCCAACAAATAGCCTGTACTCTCAAAAAATCTTGTCCATCATCCGGTTAAATGTCGCAGGAGCATTGGTTAAGCCAAAAGGCATCACCAAAAACTCAAATAACCCAAAAGTAGTCCAAAAGGCTGTCTTATAGACGTCTCCCGACGCGATTCGAATTTGATGATATCCAGTCTTCAAGTCAATCCTGCTAAAGCACGAGGATCCCTGTAACCTGTCGAGTATATCATCGATCCTAGGAATCGAAAATCTGTTCTTGATGGTGATTTTGTTGAGAGCTCTACAATCGATGCACATTCTCCAAGATCCGTCTTTCTTCAAAACCAACAACACTGGAGAGCAATACGATGAAGTACTAGGCTGGACAAGACCCTTTTCCAAGAGGTCTTTCACTGAGTTCATAATCTCTTCATTCTGTGCTCGGCTCACACGGTAAGGTGGCCGGTTCGGTGGTGTGCTTCCAGGTATCAGATCAATGGTATGATCTTCAGGACGAGCAGGTGATAACTCGCCTGGTAGGCCCTCTAAGAAGCAATCGGCGTGAGAGTGGAGAAAATCTTGGCGTTCTTTATCAAGTTTAGACATATTTGTCCTATCCTTATCGCTCAATTCTTTCATAAAGATCGAGTAAACGAAGAGACTGGATTTCATTAGTTTTGAAATGGCCGAAGCCGATACAATAGGGACAGACTCGCCCTTTAGTTTAATATCAAGTACAATTGTTCGGCCCTTTTCTGTAGTCAAAGTCGCTTTTGTCGCCCGATAATTGACCACGACGTTGTTCTTGTGGTACTAAGGAATCCCTAAGAGAACATAACAACCCTCCAAAGGCATTATGAAGAAGTCCTCATGCCCCAAATACCCCTGACAATGCAACCGAAGTTTGCCAATGACAGGTGTAATGGCTACGTCCTTGCCGAGTGCCGCTAGAACTGCCTCCGCAAGTGGTCCCATCCGATCGGGAGTGATCTCGAGCCGCGCCGCCAATTCCGGTGAAATGAAGTTGGCCTTGGCTCCTCCATCAAAGAAGATCAGGGCCTCTTGATCTTTCACTTTGCCCCAAGCTCGGCAAAGTTCTGTACTCTCGTCCATCGTGTCGTGATCGGTACCCACACAATCTGGAACGAGTCCTGTTTTCATCTTGCCTTTTCGTCCATGTTCCTCAGCTGCTCTCGAACTCTCAGGTCTATTGTCGTCCTTATCATTCTGTTCTTTCTGTGCCTTTTTAGGGCACTTCGCGGAGATGTATCCATGTTCCCCGCATCCAAAGCACTTCCCCTCCTTGATGAATCGAGCTCGCTCTTGAGGAGTAAGCTTGGGTCGTGCATCCTTTTTCTCTAGGTTGCTCTTTTCCTTTCTACTTTCATTCCTAGAAGTCTGTTCGGCTCGTTGTGTCATGGCCTCATCTGTGGGGTAGGTCAGACTGTCAGAGTGAATGGCAAGCCCCGCTTCGCATGACTCATCAACTCCTGAATAGAAGCTGACTTCTGTTCCAAGCAGTGATCTCGGATCTCGGTAGGTAGACCCAAGGTAAACCGCTCAATCTGTTCTTTGAACGAGATCTTCTTGAATGAAGAGGCGGGTAGAAAAGAGCTCCAAAATCTTTCACAGTAAGCATTGATTGTATCTTTCTTGGTCATTCGAAGATGGTTCCAAGCAGCTCGTATATCTCGTTCATACTCTTGCGTCAACCAAGAAGAAATAAAAAGCTTCTTAAATTTCAGCCATTTAACTGGCGCAGTCTTGTTAAAAAGAAGCGTGGACCACCAAGTGCGAGCATTCCCCTTAAAGTAAGAGGCAACTCTCCGAATCTTGGAGTGCTCTGAGTAGCGTCCTCTCGCAAAAGCGATGTCAAACTGCTGTATAAAAGACAAAGCCTTCGAAGCATCTGATTATCTTGAAAAAGTATCAAACTTGACACCACCTTCCTTAAACACTCGGACTTTCTTGCTTTTATCTTTGAGAAAGTCATACTGGTTGGCTTTGTAAAAATTCTTCTTGTTCGCATAAAAGTTTCCGTCATCGGAATCTGAGCTGTCTGTAGACGAGTTCTCAGTAGAACTGACAGTCTCTGGCAGCGTAACCGCGAAACGTTTCAAGGCCGAAACGTTTCACCCTGAAACGTTTCAATCCAAAATTAGAGCTGAGTGAAACGAGACGCCGAAACGTGAGTTTAGCGACTTTGAAACTAAAACTATGGTAAATTGTTGTTAGTGAAACGGCTCATGTTTCACTTGGTGAGTGAAACGTTACAAGGCCCGAAACGTTTCACCTCTCCCGACCTGTCAAAACGCGTTTCATGGTGACGCTGGTCTCTGGGCGAGATTTAGCCTTTTTCTTGCCCTTTCCGAAGCGTTGTTTCTTGCTTCGCTTTTAACCTTTTCTGTCTTCTTCGCTCGAATTTGAAGAGCTAGAAGAACTGTCAGAAGAAGAAGAAGAAGAACTGGGTACTCCTTCAAAGTGAACACGCTTCTTTTGTTTCTTTGCTTTGTCAAATGTCGACTGACGACAGTGCCTTTCTTCTGCTTTTTGCCGTGCTTTTGCGCGTCAAAAAGCTGAGCAATCCGTGCATCAACCACCTCTTCTAGTTCCATCAGAAGGTTTCTTGAGAGCGGGTTTCAGGGGTGGTGTAGTGGTTTTCTGCCCCACTGCGCATGCACTTCCTAAAAAGAAGTCTCGCTCATATATTTTGCCAATTTCGGATCCTTCGCAAAACTGAGCATCATCTTTGTTGCATCGCCGATCAATTGACGACGCTTCATCTCTCTTTGCTCCGCCTGAGTAGGCCGAGGCGGGCCATACTCTCTGCCGGAATCTTCATTGTGATCCCTGCCCGCATCTCTAGATGCAGAGGGAGTCGACTGATCCTTGCGTGAAGCCATAGTGCTGCGGAAAAAAAATTGGGGATCGGATTTCCCGTAGAAGAGAAATCGGCCGTGCTCTGATACCACTGTAAGAGACTTGGACACTCCAAGTCAAGAATCAATCGCGACAGCACCAAATAACCACTTCAAAACAATTCAAAGTTCACAATAGATTTGCACTGGCCCGGCGGAGTTCTGTGCCTAGAGATATTGGCCCCAAAGACTGGCGCCCCTTTCGGTATTTCTTTATGTATTAGAATCAATGTCAGAGTACAAAGAGCGGTTAGGGTTTCACTCTTAGACTCTGCGTCCAGATCCTGTAGAGTGAGCCCCTTACCGTGTATTTAAAGATTACAAGGGATGCCCAAAAGCAGAGCCCCAAAAGCTTTCAGTTCAAAAGCAGTAAAAACTCTCTCTCTCTCTCTCTCTCTCTCTCTCTCTCTCTCTCTCTCTCTCAGATAGTAAATAAAATAAAGCAATAAACTCTCTCTATCTTTCTCAAATTGCATCGCCCAAAAGCTGGGATTTCAGCCCGCGAAACCCGCCGCGATTTCCGGAGATCCGTACGCCCTGGCCACGTGGCATTTCAGCCGCTTTAGGGTTTCAGCCAGAAAATTAGGGTTACGGTTTCCAGAAATTAGGGTTTCTGAAAATTAGGGTTTCTGGCAGAAATTAGGGTTTCTGCTGTCGGTAGCCACGTCATCACTTTGTGACAGTTCAGGTGAGCTTAGGAAGCGTTCTGGTACCTTTGTGAGCCTGTGCGCATGCTGTGCATGTCCAGGCACTCAGAGTAGTTGCATATCCTCTGGTTTCACACAGCATGATCATCAACATTACAGTCAATAGCCATCATAAGCATGTTACAGTGCATAGAACCCATTTTCCCTATTTTAGCCATTTTTCACTTATTATTATTAAGTGACTTTGTTGGGAAAGTGAGTAGGGCAAATTTGCTAGTTTCTTTAAAAGAAACCTATCGCTAGTACTTTCTGGCAGAAGAGGCATCAGGAGTCCACCAACTCACAGTGCACCTTCTCAGCAAGACCGGCAGGAGGCCTAGCGTTTCTAGCCAACAACAGAACAAGACAAGCGTTTTCACAGCAGATTAGGCTTGGTGTTTTCACAGCAGAAGGCCTGGCGTTTTGCAGTAGACCCCAAGATCAGCCTGGCGTTTTTGCAATTGCAGATTAACATCAGCTTTTTGCAGATTCTCAGCGACAGAACCAGCCATAGCATCAGCTTTTTCTGTTTTCAGCACTCAGACTCCGCTGTAGCAGCCCCAAACCTCGCAGATCTCTCCTTTCCGCAGCAGATCCTTGTCGCACGGTCAGATCAGCCAGCGTTTTTGGTTTCAGCCCGCTGTTCGCAGATTTCAGCATCTGTGCTTTCAGTGCATCGTCGTCGTGTCGTCATCCTCGCCGACATAGTGTCAAAATTCAGCAGATACCAGATTTGCAGATTTCAGCCCCTAGCGCTTTCAGATTTCAGCCTGTCTCATGGTCGTCATCATTGTCGTCGACATCGTTGGCAAGTCCATTGCATCTAGACCATTGTACCAGATTTGTGCAATCAATAGCATAGACCTCTCTCGCCATAGAGAGTGGGGCCCTTGGAGAAGGGTTTGACAACATTCTGGCGTGGTATTCTTCTCTCTCTTTCTCTCAATTTAGTACCTTCATTCGCAGTGTCATTCACTTTGTTTGTGATCTTTTGCACCCTCTCACTAAAGAAACGGAAGGCTCTCCCTACCATAAGTAAAAGGAACCCTTGAGCACAGTTCGGAGCACTCATCTTGAGCAAAGTTCACATTCACTTCCGCTGCAGCTTACAGTCAATAACCATCATGAGCATTTTAGTGCACAGAATCCATTTTCCCTATTTTATCCATTTTTCGCTTATTATTAATAAGTGACTTTGTTGGGAAACTGGGTAGGGCAAATTTGCTAAGTTCTATAAAAGAAACCTAGCGCTAGCACTTTCTGATAGAAGAGGCAACAGAAGTCTACCAACTTATAGTGCACCTTCTCAGCAAGACCGGCAGGAGACTCAACTTTTTTTGCCACAAGACAGCATGGACTTTTAGACTTCCTAGATCAACCAGCGTTTTCTAGATCCCAGCCCTAGCGCTAGCAGATTGCAGATCAGCATAGCGTTTCTACAGTAGATCAGGACTACCGTTTTGCTACAGATACCCTTGCGTTTTTGTAGATTGCAGATTCCTCTATTGTTTTGCAGATTCTCGGAATTAGATCAGCCCTAGCATCAACGTTTTCAGTTTTCAGCACTTAGACATAGCAGATCCTGCCCCTAGCCTCGCAGATCTCACCTACCCGTAGCAGATCCTCGCCACACCGTCAGATCAGCCAGCGTTTGCAGATTTAGCCCGTTGTCTGTAGATTTTAGTACCTGCGTTTTCAGCACATTGTCGTGCGTCGTCGCCATCGCCATCTGTTACCAGGAGGTGTATTTTTCCTGTTGTCTTCCGTAAATAAGTACTAGATATTTTTATTTATTTTATTTTTACTTGTTTTCCTCGGAACCCTTGAAAAGGTGCAAGTGGACATTGCATGGCCAGTGTGAAATGGCTGTGGCCGAATAGGTTTCTCACAGCGGGAGTCTGGGTTGGTCAGTCTGGGACTGGTCGGGCCAGTTAGCACTGAATTCTGATGAGTATGGAAGCCTGTGTGCGCCAAATGAAGTCTGGCCACTCGGAAAGTCACTTATAACTTTATAAGTCAGTGGGAACTAGAGAATTAACTCAAAAGGGGCAAACTGAACACATGGCGGCTCCAGGCAGTTTTGCCACTTCCAGCATGAAGAGGGGGCGCCCAATTTGAGAGAGGAGGCTGATTTGACTCACAAGTGAGCTACTGTGTGTGTGTGAGTAGTGGGTGCAGGTCTACAGCTTTAATGGAAAGCTTGCCTTCTCCTCTGTCTCATGTAGCGTGATGATTTGCTCTCGTGCATCTCTCTCTCCCCTTTGGCACATATGGTAATGCCCCACTAGATGGGCTACTCAGATGAACATGTACAGTTCTGGGGGTTTATGCGCGTTTGCCAAGGCAAGAGCCTTCTGAAGAGGAACTGGATTAGCTAATTGCTAATCCCCCACAGGTACGCACAGTTCCATCGCGAAAGATTGCGAGTTTGGAGAGTTTTCTCGCGTGAAAACTCGTCCGATTCACAGGGGAACTGTCCCATTGCGTGCGGGAGCCCTTGGGACACGCGTAGGCGTGTTCGCTCCGCTAAAAACGATCCGAAACAGCGAATTACAGCCTGCTGTGTTTTTTCTGCAGGTTTAGGGTTTCGCACCTAAACTGCAAGGGAACACCGGGGGAGCCTCGTGAGAGCCTTGGGATGCGTGTACTGGCTTTTGGGCACCCGGCAGTGAGAAACAGGGAATTACAGCCCGCTGAATTTCTGCGACAGCTCACCAGAAAGCTTCCAGATAGCGAGGGAATCCGTCCTACACAGGTGCTTTTGACCTACAGGGGTTTTTGCGCCGTTATGTTGCCAAAATCAGGTCGAAAACCTGCGTTTTCAGCCCTCGCCAGGTTTGGACAGCTTTGTGAAAGCTTGTGCTAAGTGGTCGGATCGTCTACCTTAATTTGAATAAAGAAATACCGAAAGGGGCGCCAGTCTTTGGGGCCTACAGGGTGTCGGTCTCGTGTGTGCAGTGACATTCTAGTCGCTGGACGCAACTGTGTTCTCTTCCCTTCTCAGTGCTCTGTGTAAAGTTAACAGGTAATTGAAATAGTACCGCCCTCTACGTTGTACAGGCCGGTTATACCGTCCTCGCCGACACATTGTCAGAATTCAACAGTTAGCAAATTTGCAGATTTCAGCCCCTAGCGTTCTCAGATTTCAGCTTGTCCTCATCGTCGACATCATTGTCGTCGACATCGTCGGCAAGTCCATTGCATCTAGACCATTGTACCAGATTTGTGCAATCTATAGCATAGACCTCTCTCGCCATAGAAAGGGGGGCCCTTGGAGGAGGGTTTGTGAACCGTAATGTGTCGTATTCTTCTCTCTCTCTCTCTCTCTCTCTCTCTCTCTCTCTCTCTCTCTCTCTCTCAATCTCAGCACCTTCATTCACAGTAGCATTCACTTCGTTTGTGATCATTGCACTCTCTCACTAAAGGAACGGAAGGCTCTCCCTATCGTAAGTAAAAGGAACCCTTGAGCACAGTTCAGAGCACTCATCTTGAGCAAAGTTCAACATTCACTTCCGTTGCACCTTACATTGGTATCAGAGCTTTGGCAGTGTTCTGTATCACTCAAGGAAAGAACCACAATAATTTTTTTTGCTGCTTGTGATGGCACGCAACCCAAGTCCACTTGGGCGTGTCGATTCCTAATCGTGTTTTTGAAGAGTGACAGGTAACCCAAGAAAGAAGGGCTTGTCCGGCCTCCCCTTGTTCCTCTTTTCACTCATTGAGAGCGGACCGTGCACTTAGCGGCCGGCCAATCAACGTGAGGTGGAAAAAAGCAACCTTGGTGTGAGCGCAAAGCCGCGAAGAGGTGCGCCCGCAAGGAAGAGTAGAGCTCGCGTAAGAGAAATGCCTTCTCTAACACAGATTGCAAGCTAAAGGAAGCATAGTAACAGGGAACGGGTGGAACGGGGCCCTCATGTTCCCGGAACACGTTCCCAAACCGGCGCCTCCTCAAAACGGAACGCCGTTCCCTTCCCAGGCATAACCGGAACGATAGCCGCAACGGGGTCCGAAATGGCAAGTAGAACGCGGAACGGCAAATCCGGAATGCCAAAGTTTAGAAAAATGATAGTTTGGGACAGGTCTTTTGAAACTCTTTGGGGGGGGGGGGGGTGTTATTTCTATTCTCTTCTATATAAAGAAGGGCTTTACACCCTCTCTCTCAAGCTCTCTACCTCACCCTCTCCCTCAAGGCTCTCTCTCCCTCTCCCTTTCCCTTTCCCTCGAGGCTACCGTTTCGGCCTTCGTTCCCATTCTGCCACCCCGAGGGCCGAGCGTTCCGGAAACGTCCTGGAGTCCCCCGTTCCCGTTCCGTGTAACTATGAAAGGAAGACCTCAAGAACCTGAAGAACTTTAAGAACTCAAGAACCTCAAGAACCCAAGAACCACAAGAACCCAAGTTCCTTGTGAACTAAAGTACCCAAGATCTCAGTGTATGGTCATCACCCGAAGCAGAATGGATACTTTGCGTGGAGGTGATGAGCATGGAGGTGGCGAAGAAGAATTTTCCGCACCAGGAGGTTTTTCCGACCCTCCCCCTTCCCATCTACGCCAAGGGTTGCACCAAATCCTATGGAGGCTTTGGTCAAGACGATGATGGACATGATGCTACAACAAGAGGCACGTTGCGCCACCTTGGATCGCGAGCGTGATCAAGCGCGCTTGGCGGCCGAGGAAAGAAAGGCAACCTTGGATCGCAAGCGTGAAGAAAGACGATTAGCCTTGGATTGTGAGCGCGAGCAAGCACGCTTGTCGACCGAAGACAAAAGGGTAGCCTTGGAGCGTGAGTTTGAGCAAGCGCGCTTGGCGGTCGAAGAAAGACGAGCGGCCTTGGAGTTAGAGCGTGAGGCGCAGAGAGACCAATGCATGCAAGAGTTTGTCCTACAGGTACTCACCTCGAAGCTCGAGCCGGTCAAAGATGTTGGTAGTTCATCAAGTAGCACAAGCAGAGATTCGCACTCCAATAGCCCCGTTGAGAAGTTGACGTTCAATAAGTATGACGGTAAGATGGGTGCTACTATTATTCATTCTTGGTTGCATCAATTTAATGCTTATTTTGCGACAACTAAGAAAATTGGAAATAGCAAGGTTTTGGCGGCAGCCATGTACCTTGTCGGTGATGCCATTAATTGGTACCAGGCATGGCAAGAGGCACGGTTGATAGCGCACCTAGAGGAAGCCGAAGAAGGCGTGCCCTCCTTCAATCGGGCCGACTTCCAAGACAAGCTCAAGGCGCGGTTTATGCCACCTCAGTACCTAGCACGATTGAAAGATGATTGGTGCGGTCTCAAGCAAAATGGTATGCCAATTATGTCTTTCTCTAATCGTGTTTTGTAGCTTGGCACCCAATTACGCAAATCGGATGATGAGCACAAAGAGTGGGTTGGACGAGTATATGTCACAAGTGACAAGACGGGCACCACGTGCCAATAGAAGAGAACAGACTGAACAAACTTTTAGCACTTCATTAACAACTGAACTGAGAGAGAGAGGGACGATACGCGACACGGAGTGGCGGGATTCCACCCCAGAGAGTATTGGCCCCAAACCTTGGCGCCCCTTTTCGGTATTTCTTTATATTGCATCAACACAGTACAAGCTGGTACTCCAGACTCTGCACCTTCTCCAGGAAGCATGCCAGAGAATGAGCCCTAACCTCATATTTAAAGGCCCTTGGCCTGAAAAGCAGTTACAGTAAAAAGCCTTTAAAACTCAAAAGCTTCTGGTCCAAAAGCAAAGTCAAAAAGCTGCCAGCGCACTTTACAGAAATCTGTACAGCCTGCCACGTTATCAGCCAACGCAAAACGCGGAAATCCGTACAGCTTGCCACGTCATCATGTCAGCACAATTTTCGAAAATCTGCCACGTCATCAGTTTTTGCGTGTGCGCAGGTCCTGCTTTATTTTAATCCCTTTTTGTCACTCAGGCCCCATCAGACGGGGTCCCCATAAGTTGGTAGGACTTCTTGTGTTACTTGTTCTTCTTAGGGTTTAGGCCATAGTTACATGGGACGGCGGGTCGGGGTCGGGGTCAGGAATAGGGTCGGGAACGGGGACGGGACGGCAAAAGTCAAGAAGCGGGGACGGACGGGGTCGGAACGGCAAAAAAAAAAGAGTTTTTTTTGGCATTTTTTGCATAGTTACCCGGAACGCGGAACAGGAACGGCGATGGGATCCCTGCGGAACGGGGGAACGGCTAGGGGTCCGGAACGGGAACGGCGCGGAACGGGAGGTATAAAAAACACCCAAATAGTGCATTTTTAGCTCGTTGTGTTTAAATACAAGGAGTATTAGAGTGCTTTGACTCTAATACTCACAAAAAACTCGTTTTGAAGACCATTCAACCTTGCTATGACTAGATGATGATGTGAGAGAGAGAGAGAGAGAGAGAGAGAGAGAGACTCGAGAGAGTGAGAGGGAGAGGGAGAGATTTGAGAGAGTGGGAGGGAGAGGAAGAGAGCTTGAAGGCGTGAAGTCTTGAGCCTTGAGAGAGTGAGTCTTGAGAGGGAGAGATCTTGAGAGTGTGAGAGGGAGAGAGCTTGAGCCTTGAGGATTAGCTTGTGGAGAGAAAGGGGGAGGGGGGTGCATTTTATGATTCCTTGAGGCCTTGCACACTTCAAAACAAAGCCCAAACATTTACTTCAATTTTTTCAATTTTTGCCAAATTTGTTTGTAGCCGTTGGCCGTTCCGGAACGGCCGTTCCGGTTTGCACTGGCCACTCGGAACGTCAAACGTTCCGGGACGTCTCGGAACGTTCGGGAAGGGAACTGCCCCCCGGAACGCCGGAACGGGAGCTAGGGGGCGTTCCCCGGTAACTCTGATTTTTTGACCTACACACATGCCACACACATAGAGCATCACTTTGACCATAAATTTACACTAAATAGACCAAAGAACACGAGTCATATAGGCGGAAATGTGCTAATAAAACATCGATGATCGATGGATACAAAATGAGAAGTGCATGCCACAAGGGCTCAAGAGTCAAAAAGCCTAAAGGATTTAGGACAAGGATAACAAAAAGTACAAAGGGCTATGTAGTAGGTAGAGTCGTAGACTCAAGAGTCTAGACTCGAGAGTCGAGTGATCAATGATCATCAAACTCAAGAAGTGCTCGCCTGCTGAATCTCCATATCGTCGTCGTAGTCGAGGTCATCAGCGACGTATGAGGGCTCGCATTGAGGCTCGAAGTCCTCCTCTAGCTCCTCCAAAAGAGTATCGGCCATAGATGGATTCTCTTGTGCCATTTCCCACTCAGTGAAGGGATCTGCCTTGTGTGTGACGCTCTTGGCAAGCATGCGCAAGTTAGCGCTCACAAACACCAAATCATTGGCCCTCTGAACCTCAAGGCGATTCCTCTTCTTAGAGGCAATGTGGTTGTACACACTCTATAGTTGCTCCAAGCAACTAGTGGTACATGCTTGGCTAAGGACACGAACAGCCAAGCGCTGCAAATGTGGGCCATCTCCTCCATAGTCCTCCCACCACAAAACCGAGCCAATCTTGTTGCGATCAAGCTGTGCATCTACACATCCATAGGAGCCCTTCTTTTGCCTGTAGTTGAGTAGCTCGTCTCTAATCTTGCGCCTAATGTCACTGCTAGGCTCAAGGTGCTCCAATGCAAGCCGCCATCCTTTGCTCACCTCCTAGTCGGTCTCTTGACGCCTTCCCTGAAACTCAGGGTCAAGCACATAAGCTGCTGCATGAAGTGGAGAGTAGTATCCATTTCACCTCGACTCACACAAGCCATGAATCTCCGCATACTGAACAGGGTCAGGCACAAGCTTCTCAAGTGCCTCTATCATCCGATCCATGGCTTCGTAGACTTTGCCAATGCATGGCTGCAAGCCATTCACCACTCGAAGTAGGTGTAGAATAGGCTTGACCATGGCGTCAAGAGTCTTCACCTCCTCCCACCAAGCGGCGTCGTCGGCCCATTCTCGGCATTTCAATCGTGTTTTGCTGATGTAGACTCCGGCATGGCCTGGAACTCATCACCGAGAAAGAGGCCCCGGCCCCTTAAGGCTCCGCCACATGTAGACAAGCGGCCTAGCATAAGCCAATTGAATGCAAATCTTGTCTCTGAATATTTGAGCAAGGACAAGTGGCTCCTCTTTGAGAATTCATGGCGCACTTTTTGATGGTTGAGCACAAAGGAGACAATTCGAGAGGCGTCACCAATGGTGGGTGAAATCCATGACAAGTTCCCTATGTCCTTGAGGAGGTTATTGAGGCAATGCGCCATGCAAAATGTGACATGGATGCTGGGATACATGCCCTCAACGATAGCTCCGGCGGCCCTATTTGACGCCTCTCCGTCTGCAACCATACAAAGGACATTCTCCGGGCCTGTGATCTCTATGGTGCTTGTCCACTCCGCAGCAAGCATCTCGGCGGCCTTGCCACTATCGGATGCATCATGTGACTCCACAAAGTACATCTCCCCTCGAGAGTAGGCCACCATTCCGTGGATGGACCGCTTGCGGGTGTCGCTCCATCCATCTACAAGGAGAGAGATGCCATTGGTCTCCCACAAATCCTTTGTTGCTTGGGCCGCTTGCTCCACGGCAAGCTTCTCTTTGTCAAGGAGGGTGGTGTGAAGCCTCTCCGATGAAGGTGGCACATAAGAGGAGCCATATTCCCCTATTTTCGTAACCATGGTTCGAAAGTATGGAGACCTATCCACACAAAATAGAGCATGTTGTGTTAGTATGGAGAGTCGAGAGTCGAGAAGTTATAACCCATTATGAATACAAAATGGAAGATTGCAATGTGCATATGCCAAGGGAAACTCACCGCGAAGCATGGAAGGCAATGTGGTCGTGGAAGAAGAATCGGGCAACCGACCTATCCACCTCTTCCTTCAATTTAGGATTCCAATTTTCATTGAGAGTGCTTTGGCGATGCGGAACGGAAGAGGATGGTGTAGATGCATGGCTCTTGAAGCTTCGAGAGATGTCGTCAAGGTTGGCTTTCCTTTGCTCTCGCGGTGCCGCCGTGGCGAAGGGATCAACGGCAACAAAACGGCCCCTCTTGGCCGCTTCCGCAACCTCATACACCCTGAGCTTCTCAAGAAGATCCAACCTCTTCTCGGGAGCTACATGAGGGCAAAACTTCACCTCGTGACTGGGTTCATGAAGAAGATGGGCTCGCACTTTGTTTGCACCACCCGTTCTCTTGTATGGGCATAGCTTGCATGTCCATGGTCTTGCACTGCCACCTTTGCCACGCGTGCTAAAGTCGACTTCATCCCACCACGACCACGTTTGCACGGCGGGCCTCCTTCGAGAAGAACCGGCTTGAGAAGTGGAGTTGGCTTGAGATGACATGATGGTGGAGAGACTCGAGAGAGTAGAGCTTAGAAGTTAGAGGAGTTAGAGGAGAGCTTGTGTGGAGAGAGAGTAGAGAGCTTCAAAGTGGGTAGAAGAGGGAGAGAGTGGAGACTCAAGGGTTGAGTGTAGAGCGTACGGGCCACGGCGCGTAGTCATGCTTGAGCCTTGAGCAATGAGGCTATGAGTAGACTCTAGAGAGGAGAGCTTGATCCTTGAGGGAATAAGTATTAAGAGGCCCAAGGGGGCTTTTATAGCCTCCCAAGGGCCAAGCCCCCCCCAAAATATGGCAGTTGGGCTGCAAATAGCCGTTTAAAACGGTCAAAAACAGTCCCAAACGGCTTTTTTTTTCTTGGCTTGAAAACTGCCGTTCCCGGTTGTTCCATCCGTCCCCGTCTGTTCCGGTCCCCGTCCCCCTTGTGACCCGCCCGTCCGGCACCTCTTCCGATCGTCCCAAGGCGTCCCAAGGCCTCGTTACGGCCGTCCCCTGGCCCTAGGGCCCGTCCCCCCCGTCCCCTGTAACTATGGTTTAGACCCCTCGGCCCACATCTGTAAGTTGGCTCCATTCTTTAGGCCTTGACACGTCAACAGTTTGTTACAGTATATCAAGTTTGATGTTGAAGTACTCGATCCAATAGATCTCAACAATGCGGTAGCAATTGCTCTCTCCCAAGAGATGAAGCACAACAAAGGAAAGCCTAAGGAGAACAAGTCTTCTCACAATACCTCTCACTCCTCAGAACCCGTGGAATGGTAAGAATGGTAACTCTTCTAGCCAATCTTCCTCCAGTCTTTCGGAAAAGAACACTCAAAATGAATCTAAGGGTAAAGCTAACACACCTAGTGAAGCTAAGCTAACCCCGGATGAAAAAGCCGCACAAGGAATTCTAGGAGGATACATAACTGCAGAAGAAGAAGTCATTTATTCTAAGGAAGGAAGATGTTATCAATGTCACACTAAGGGTCACATAAGACGAGATTGTCCTAAGAACGAACCTTAAGAACCCACAAAGGAATCCACAGAATTCACATCTTGTATTAATGCAATCAGAGAGTACACTAATGTGTCCCAAGTTTCTCACGATCATGCCGATGCATCTCTCATGCATTGTTATGGTTATGTGAATGGTCAACGCATTGTGGTCTTCTTTGATTCTGGTAGTATACATGATGTGATTAGCGACTCTCTCGTGCAAAGTGCACGTCGACCCATTGATCCCATTGCGGCCTCTAGGTTTGCTCTTGGCATGCACTCTTCGTTTATGCATGAATGTCCTGATGTGACCGTGTCCATTAAAAATGTCCGTTTTCGTCGAAAGTTTGTGATTTCTTCTCTTTGAGGATACGATGTGATTTTTAGCATTAAGTGGTTTAAAGGTCATAATCCAAGTTTGTAGGAAAGAAAACACTCTCAGTCTCGCAATTGAAGGAGCACCTCTCGTTCTTCAATGTGATACTAAGATTCCATCTATGTCACTAATCTCTCACTCATGTTTTGGACGAGGATAAAATGCGTAGTCTCATTCTAAGAAGCATTATTTGTTGCAGGACAATTACAAGAGAAGACACATGAAACGGAACCCGAAAAAGAACAAGAGAAGGAGACTCTCTTTGTCCTTTCTTCTCCAAAGCACGACACACATGTTTTGCATGATAAAGGTGTGATTGTTCACAAGGATGATGGTTTGCGTCATGATTTTTCCAGTGAAGCGAACCTCATTGCGGATACAATCAATCACGCAGAACCAATCTTGGCTCTCGAGTCGAGGGCCATGGACCCCACTCAAGAAGTATTGTGTGTTCGCATGATTAGTCAGCACGCATTGTTCGAGTGTTTCCTTCATGACGGTTTCTTGTATTTTGCCACCGTCTTTACGTGCTCCCTTTTCATAGGCATGCCGTATTGTACGATGCACATGATTCACTCATGAATGAGCATGAATGTATAAGAAAAGTTTGCATTCAAGGTATTCACATTCCACGTCTCTTCCTTGGCATGACACAGTCTCAGAAAGAGCACAAGAAAGATTGTCCATTAAGCATCGGCATTTTCATTGTGATTTGCCACAGCTGATAGGTTTAGGTCGAAAAGTCAAGATTCGACCTCACTCTTTGCGTGTGTTTGGTGCACGGTTTGGCACTCCGTCACTTGGTTCATCTCAATTGCATGCACAGTCATTTAGGAAGCATAGTATTTTTCCAGTCACTCTACATGGAATGTGTTCATGATTTTGTGGAAGTGGTTTCAGGAATTTTTCTCCTCGGAGATTCCTGAAGAAGGTAGACGCACGACCATAGCTGAAGTTGGAGCATTGAAGCAGCCATAGATCACTTTGTCGCTTTCGGCGCGGCCCAAAGAAGCAAGCGTTGCAGATATTCATGAAGTTTAAGTATCGCACGACTAGCACATCAGAGTGGGCCGGTGAAGAGTCGGGATTCTAGACCTTGTTGGCGCTCTCCCTCGACGCCATACAGTTCGGTACCAGTACCTCACTTTGAAAAGGAGGGGATGTCACGTACATATCTAACCCTATGTGGATGTGGACAAGCTACTTCAGGTCTAGGGTTCAGGTCAGCTTAGGAAGTGTTTTGACACCTTTGTGAGCCTGTGCGCAGGCTGTGCATGTCTAGGCACTTAGAGTAGTTGCATATCCTCTGGTTGCACACAACATGATCATCAGCATGACAATCATTAACCATCATAGGCATTTTACAGTGCACAGAATCCATTTTTCCTATTTTATCGAGTTTTCACTTATTATTAATAAGTGACTTTGTTTGGGAAACTGGGTAGGGCAAATTTGCTAAGTTCTATAAAAGAAACCTGCAGAAGAGGCAACAGAAGTCTACCAACTTACAGTGCACCTTCTCAGCAAGACCGGCAAGAGATTCAACGTTTTCAGCCACAAGACAGCTTGGCGTTTTGGACTTTCCACATCAGCAAGCGCTTTCCAGATCCCAGCCCTAGCGTTAGCAGATTGCAGATCAGCATAGCGTTTACAACAGATCAAGACCAGCGTTTTTGCTATAGATACCCTGATGTTTTTGCAGAATGCAGATTGCTCTAGCGTTTTGCAGATTCCTGGCGTTAGATCAGCCCTAGCGTCAGCGTTTTCAGTTTTCAGCACTTAGACACAACAGATCTCACCTACCCGCAGCAGATCCTCGTCGCACCATCAGATCAATAAGCCTTTGCAGATTTCAGCATCTGCGTTTTCAGCGCATCGTCGTGCGTCGTCACCATCGCCATCGCCGTCCTCGCCAACACAATGTCATAATTCAACAATTAGCAGATTTGCAGATTTCGGCCTCTAGCGTTTTCAGATTTCAGCCCGTCCTCGTCGTTGTCATCATTGTCGTCGACATCGTCGGCAAGTCCATTGCATCAAGACCATTGTACCAGATTTATGCAATCTATAGCATAGACCTCTCTCGCCATAGAAAGGGGGGCCCTTAGAGGAGGGTTTGAGAATCGTATGGTGTCGTATTCTTCTCTCTCTCTCTCTCTCTCTCTCTCTCTCTCTCTCTCTCTCTCTCTCAATCTCAGCACCTTCATTCATAGTAGCATTCACTTTGTTTGTGATCATTGCACTCTCTCACTAAAGGAACGGAAGGCTCTCCCTTCCGTAAGTAAAAAGAACCCTTGAGCACAATTCGGAGCACTCATCTTGAGCAAAGTTCAACATTCACTTCCGTTGCACCTTACACTTTCAGACAATCTTTAGTTTATACAAATTTTTGGTAATGCCTTTTGGACTTACCAATGCTCCAGCGACTTTCAATCAAATGATGGATAGGATTTTCTGAGAGCATCGATCATTTGTGGGCACTTTCTTTGATGATATCATAGTTTTCTCCAAGGATGAAGCAGAACATCGACACCATCTGCTACAGGTCTTTCAGGCATTGCGCGATTACAGATTAGTTATCAATGCCAAAAAGAGCGAGTTTTTCTTGCCGGAGATACACTTTTTGGGACATATCATCTCAGTAGCAAGAGTACAGATGGACCCGGCCAAGATTGAGACTATCCGCGATTGGACAGACTTGAAGAATGTTCATGAAGTTAGAAGCTTCTTGGGCTTGTGTTCTTACTACCGGCGGTTCATTCAGAAGTTTGCAGAGGTAGCTTCCCTTTTGCACATATTGACTCTGAAAGGAGTTCCTTTCTCGTGGGGATCGACAGAGGTGACTGCCTTTCAGACACTTAAAAGAAAAAGTGACTACTGGACCAGTGTTGGCTTTGCCAGACTTGCAAAAGCCATTCAAAGTTTATTGTGATGCTTTGAAAGCCCCTAGTCTTGGCTATTTCCGCGATTCTTCATAAAAGCTTCGAGGATATGGTTGATCAGTACGCCACCGATCTCGATTTTTCCGATGTGTTTACTCGGATACACACTTGGGAGATAGTGTCAGGATATTCCATACGGAATGGCTACTTGATGAAGAAAACGATGTTGTGTGTTACACAACCATTGAGGGAAACGTTTTTGATTGAGTGCCATTGTCCACCTTTTAAAGGTCACCCCGGCATCAACACCACCTTGAAAGGTGTGGATCGTTATTTCTTTTGGCCGAGACTGAAGAAGGATGTGGACGACTTTGTTCGCAGTTGTTTAGTATGCCAGAAGGTCAAGTTTGACAGGCATAAGGCACAGGGGTTACTACAGCCTTTACCCATTCCCACCCGCCCCTGGGAAAGTATTGCAGTGGATTTCATCTTTGATCTCCCAAAGACACAGAGTGGGCACGATGGCATTTGGACTGTCATTGACAGATTCAGCAAGCAAGCTCACTTCATTGTAATGAAGAAAACAGTCAATCCGGACCATTTAGCGAGACTGTTCATTGCACATATATTTCGATTACATGGCATACCTGAGACAATAGTCTCCGACAGAGATCGCCGATTCACGAGTTTGTTTTGGAGGGTATTTGGGAGAACATTGGCACACGGTTGCAGTTCTCGTCATCATTCCACCCATAGACAGATGGGCAATCCGAGATTGCAAATTCAGTCTAGATTTATTGAAGTCTCACATCTCTGATCACAAGACCGAATGGGATTTTTTTAAACCTTCGGTGGAATTTGCCTACAACAACACGGTTCACTCTTCGACGGGGAAGGCGCCATTTGAGATAATTGAAGGTGCTCCGATGGTTCCACCCTTTCTCAGCACTAAAGACAAGATTTTTGAAGCCGACCAATACACGAGGGACTTCGACACTGCTTTTGCCAAGGTCCGGGAGGCTTTAGAGAAATCTCAAGAACGAAAGGCAACAGATTGACATCAACGAGATTTGAAATTAAAGGAAGACGATTGGGTGCTCTTACGTTTTGAGAAGGCACGCCTAAGGAAACGAAAGGAAAAGGAGCGGCTTTGTCCAAGAGGTATTATGGCCCTTTCAAGATTAAAGAAAAGATAAATGATGTCTCCTTTCGACTCAGGTTGCCCGATACTTGGAAGATTCACAATGCACTCCATGTGAATTTCTTAAAACCTTTTAAAGGTGAGGTGCCAGTTGATGGGGAGCCTGATGAGCAACCCGAAGTGGAAGAAAGAGAGGAGATACTCGTTCCTGAACAGATTTTGGCACACAAGGAAAGAAAGATGAAAGGTACAGTGATTCGACAGTTTTTGGTTAAATTCAAGAACTATCCGACATTAGATGCAAAGTGGATGGAGGAGGAGGACTTAGCAGATACTCCTCAGATTTTGGAACTTTATCTTGAAGCATTCGGTTTAGCATAGTGTACTCCGATAGAACCTCGAACTCAACAAGGGTTAATCTGGTGCAGCGGGTTTGCACAAGAGGGGAGTCACTCCACTCCTTTGTCAATAGATTACCTCGATTCGAATAAGGTCACTGATGTCCCCTTTGGGTGTCAGGGATACTAATGGGCTGACAAGTATTGTGTTGTATGACTTTGTGAAATAGAATTCCCGAAATTGAATATGATTGATTTGTACTCTCTCACTTAGACTTCTTTGAGTGCAGGAACTGAAAGACGAAATGACTGCTCTCATAATCTCTAAAGACATGATTGCAATTAGTATTAGTTAATCGGGCATCAATGAGGTTTGGAATGGATCTAGATGCGATTACTAAATACGTTGCTGGCAGTCATGGTCTGAGATTTGGAATGAATTTTTTCTTTGATGTGTCCTGTGTGTCAGGTGATGTCGTGTGATGTGACCGTCGTCTTTGTACAAGTGCTAGATGTGTCGTGTCTAGTGCGTCACTACTAATAGTCAGTGTCTACTAAGACAGTTTATGGTCTCTGTTTTTTTTGCTGGCGTAATCGAAGGCGATTACAGTTCTTTCAAGAGGGGGGTATGTCACAAATTGACGACGTGGCATGTCCACGCAAGCTGATGACGTGGCAAGACAATACGGGTTGACTATATGGAATCCCGCAATTCACGTTGATTGGATGACATGGCAAATTGTACGGACGCCCGTTGATTGGCTGACGTGGCAGTCGTACGGATTTTCCGCGTTTTGCGTTGGTTGCTGACGCGGCCTGCCTGTAACGATTTCCGTAATCTGTGCTGAGTGCTTTAGATTTTTAACCGAGTAGCTTTTGGGACCTAATTGTTTTTTATTTACTGCTTTTGGGGACTCTGCTTTTTGGCATCCTTTTGTAACCTTTATAAGTGACCCAAGGGGCTCACTTCTCAGAGCATCTGGACGTAGAGTCTGAGAATAAGCATCCGCGGACAGTTGTACTTTGCTCAAGGATTAATATAAAAGAAATACCGAAAGGGGCGCCAGTCTTTGGGGCCTATCTCTCTTGGCACGGAACTACGCCGGGCCGTGTCGGCTCTCTTAAATTTGTGAAGTGTTTTAAAGCGAATCGCTGTTGTATCGCGACCGAATCTTGACTTGGGGTGTCCAAGTTTGTTACACGTGATTGCGATATGGGATTAGTTAAATCGACATCAATGAGGTCCGGTGCGGATCTAGATGCGATTGCTAAATACGTCGTCAAGAATCATGATCCTAGATTCTATCTGATTGTGATCTGATGTGATTGTCGTCTTTGTACAAGTGCTGGATTTGTGTCGTCTAGTGTGTCGGTACTTAGTGTCTACTGAACTGGTTTATGGCTTATGTCTGATTTTGCAAATGTAATCGAGGGCGATTACAATTCTTGGGTATGTCACAAAATGGTGATGTGGCATGGCCACCCGAGAGTAGAGGACACATAGATGATGACGTGGCAGATTGCACCCGTGAAACTTAGTTACCCGGAACGGGGAACGGGCAGAATGGGACGGAAACAAGGAGGAGAAGGGGGAACCGGAACAGGAACAGGGCCGGAACGGTCAACTAAAGTAATGCTTGAATTACCTCCATTCAGCTTAGTCCCAAATCAACTCCTAAACAACCCCAAAATTGCCCCCAAACTGTCCCAAATATGTCCCCCAAACAGCCCCAAATCTGCCCCCAAATACCTACTTTTGCCCGTCCCGCCTCGCATTCCACCATTCCGCGTCACGTTCCGCCCCATTCCCCCTTGTTGCGGAACACCGTTCCGGCTACACCCTATTCCGGAACGGTGTTCCGATCCCAACTCCATTTCAGAAAACGGGACTCGTCCGGAACACTGTTTCGGAACGTTTGGGTTGCGTTCCGCCCATTCCCTGTTACACTACCGTGAAAAGCACTGACAGCATGCTATTCGACAGAATCCGGAATTTGCGTTGACATGCTGACGTGGCAGTAATACGGATTTCCGCAAAACGTGTTGACATGCTGACATGGTAGAACTCGCTTTTTGTGCTGATGCTTTTTCTGGTAATTTTTGGAGCCAATTACTTTTGAAACCAGTTGCTTTTGGGATCATTGCTGTAGAAACCAATTGCTTTTGAGTTAAACTTCTTTTGGGGCTCTGCTTTTGGCATCCCTTGTAAGAATGAAAGGACCCTTAGGGGCCTCACTCTTCAAAGCATGTGGACGCAGAGTCTGAGAGCAGAGGATGCCTCGGGAGTTGTACTTTGCTCAAGCATTAATATAAAAGAAATACCGAAAGGGGCGCCAGTCTTTGGGGCCAATCTCGTCGGGCACGGAACTACGCCGGCGGGCCGTGTCGACCAAATTAAATTGTGATTTTAAAGTTGTGAAGTATTTTAAGTGATTCTCTTGTGTGTCGTGTCAGATTCCCTGCTTTGGGTGCCCAAGCCTGTGACACATTCTAGACAATGAACTTTGAAACACATCCTATCCATAATCAAACCAACAACAATGGATTGGTGCACTCATCCATAGTGTTTTAGATACGTCCGATTGGTACCCTGGTCCCTGCCAAATGCATGTGCCTTGAACTCCGACCTATGGGTTCAAACACCGATAACTTGAACTCCAACACAAGGGTCCAAAGTAATTATACGGAGCACGTCTTGCCCCTCTCTGTCACTCACAAGCCTCTTTCTTGCTGAAGCTAGTGGCGGCATCTGTCATTTGACTAGAAATCTGGTGTCGTGGCCACTGTGGTCGCCACCACGTGTGCCATGCCGATCTCCTCTGTCAAATCTTTATTACCGTGACGTGTGTTCAACTGTCTTTGTCTCTTTGTGAGTTCCTGCTTTTGTCTTTGGCTTCAAACACCCGAGCCAAACAAAGCGCCTTGTCACATTTATAACAGTGGTTGTCACACCTTGTGGGTACTGAGGCAATTGAGTGAGTACTCGTATTGCCGTCCATGTTAAGCTTTGCCTTTGCCTTTGTCCTCTAGCGAACTCGTGCATTTCTTTTGACTTCACAATCTTGAGCCAAGAAAATCAACGGCTTCCTTGAGAACTGCGGCGGTTGAGCATAGGCTACTAACTGGGCGTTGGTTGATCCATTTTCCAAAGTCATGAGTTGGTATTGATTCATCCTTGGTGCGTGAAACCGCCTCGGGAGCAAGCTCATGCAATTGCCCTCAAGACTCTCATAGCCATACTTTTTGCTTTGGCTGCTGCGACTCTTTTGTACATGGCGTTTTGAAATGCACTTGCAAAAGCCTAGGCAGCTTAGGCACCATGAAACTTGCATCTCAAAACACTGCTCGAAGGGGAACCCAAGCTGGGCCTGCCTTTCACGATTCTCCTCTCTTATTCCTCTTCTCCTTGTTGTGCTCTCCTCCTTTGCAATTACTGAGCCAAGGGCTCTAATACCATGTCAAAGTCGATGATGCAGAAGCTTAGAGACAATTGGGTGCGATTACACAATGATTGTATGGCACCATGTGGCATGCCGATGTAGGTAACCTACGAATCTAGCTATGCCGTTGGATGTGGCTAACCCATGCGCAGCTCCTATCTCTAAGAGATATTTACAAGACTTTGTGCATCCACGTGAACCTTGCATTTTTTAAAACTGTGTCACTGCTAAGATCTACATGGTCATATTACAAAACTTCTCCGCTGACGTATCAAGAAAGACTACTTGTTGTCCTTGCAAGAAGGTTCCTAGGTAACATGATCTCTCCCAATCCCGAGAACTACATAGTGTCATCATCTATGATTACGTAAGGCAATGGCCCATTGGGCTAGCATATTTAGAGGCAGATGGCACAAAGTAGCATATGGCTGTATAAGGAGGACAATAATTGTCACGGGGACGGGCACCACGTGCCAACGGACAAGAACAGACTCAACAACTTTAAGCACTTCAAATAACAACTGAATTGAAAGAGATGCACGACCCACGAGAAGGGGAGCGGCGGAGTTTCACCCCAAGAGAGCACTTTCACCCCAAGAGAGCACTGGCCCCAAACCTTGGCGCTTCTTTTCGTATTTCTTTATATTGTTGCAACTCAGTACAAGCCGGTACTCCACGCTCTACACCTTCACTCAGAAGTTTGCCAGAGAATAAGCCCATGGCACAAATTTAAAGGCCCTTGGTCTATGAAAAGCAGTTACATGAAAAGCTTCAAACACTCAAAAGCATCTGGTCCCAAAAGCACTAGCACCAAAAGCTGCCAGTGCATTTTGTGGAAATCCGTACAGTTGCCACGTCAGCATGTCAGCATAAATTGTGGGACGTCTGTACAACTACCACGTCATCAATCTTTACGCAAGAGTCTTTTGTGTGTGTGTGAGGGGGTTCTTGCTTTATTTTAATATCCTTGTCACTTGGGCCCCATCGGACGGGGTCCCATACGTTGGTAAACTTATAACTGAGAACTCTTTAATTGCTTGGCCCACTTGACGAGACTTGAAAGTTGGTGAAAACTTCTTCTGCTGCTGCTTTTGCTTCTATAGCTTCTTCTTCGTTTGCTGTTGCTAGGGTTTAGGCCCCTTGGCTTGGATCTGCAGGTTGGCTCAGTTCTTTAGTGGCTTGACACGTCAGCAGTTTGTGACAATAATCCTCTTCCCGACCTCTGATCTACCTAAAATGGGCATGCTCATCCCTCATACTCCATTGTAGCAAGGGTTTGTGTCTTTAGAATGGGATTTGGGATGTAGATGTTTAGAGAGGCAGATGTGGTCTTGCAATCTTTCTATGACCTCTCTTTCTTTTTCTGGTTGAAAAATTTAACAGTTGCTTTGTGTTTGACCAGCTCAAGTAGCCCTCAGCCACTAAAAGTGCTTGATTTGGTAATTCGTCAAATAGGATCACTGAAAAAGGGAACAATAGTCAATGAGCCCTCAATGTAGCTTGAAGGAAACTTGGGAGTATCAACCCTAAACCTAAAGATTACAAAACTTGTGTTTTTCAATAAAAGCAAGAAGTGGCTTCTGATTTAACAACGCACATGTTACAAGTTGGTACTAGACTTTATCTCCATCTTTTTTTTTGTGGTGTAGAGCTTGTGGAATATGCAACTTGGCTTGGTATGGATTTGACAAACCATAAGAACCTGCTCTGGATAGCAAAAGAAGCTTTGATAGCACCTCTTCCAAGTGATTGGAAGCCTTGGTATGCAATCTCTCTTTTGGTGTAACTTCAAAATTCGTTGGATTGGGTAATTGCTACGACCAAATATGTACTTACAAGTGCAGGCACTATATTATTTTTACTTAAGAGTTTTACTTTTTGCAGTTTGACTGAAGAAGATGAAATTTATTATTTCAACTTTACATCTGGACGAAGCATCTGGGATCACCCCTGCGACGAGTATTACCGGTATTCTTAATTGTTTGTTGAGCCTTTTTTGTAACCTAGAATCTGAAATGCCTGTGATGGTATGTGCATGCATGCTTGTTTGTCTGAGGAATAATGTATAACTTGCGTGCATGTTTGTCTAATGTGCAATGCCTGTATGTATTGATAAAAATTCATTTAGTAGTAAAACAAAAACTTGTATGCTCACAATTATGTGTGTTCAGTAATGTGAATGTAAGCTCATGTACAAGTACATACATGCTAAGGACTATGCACGCAGAAATTTAGTTCTACATGTGCACATGCACTCAGATACAAGATGCTGCATGTGTGTGAAACATACCTGTATTTCAATTATTTAGATGAATGATGAACTTTTTTGCAATCGCATGCTATTTCCGACCTTCAAGGCACATTATTCCCTTTGTTAAGATCTACTTTTGTTGGGGTTTAACACTGCAGACAGGTCTACAAAGAGGAGGTAGAGAAATTAAATAAGCTGCAGCAAGGCAATCAGAAGATATCAAACTCAAGTCCAAGTCCCAGGGTCAGACCACATATATAACATTTTATACGTAATGTTCTTGAGTTTTGAAAGAACGCATTGCTTGCTAGGTTGAAGCTGCAGTTGTTTTGCAAATTACCAGAAGTGTAGTCTTGTAGGGGCCCGTTTTTACATGGTACATCATTGTGATCTAGAAAGAAAAAAGCTTGTATACATATGGTCCAGTTTACATCTTTCCGGGCCCTGACGAAACTTTGAGTCTTGACTTGCTCTTGGCTTCTAATTGAAATCCCTTTGTGTAGACAATTTAGGGGCTTGTCCATTCTGGGCAGTTATTGCAAGACAGCTATCCTCAAACTCCAAAGCCGAAGCTCATAAGACTTTGTGAAGTTCAGGAAATGTTATGTTGTCCAAAAGAATCAAGAATAATGCCCAGACAGCTATCCTGTAACTCCAAAGCTGAAGCTCATAAGACTTTGTGAAGTTCAGGAAAAATGTTATGTTGTCCAAAAGAATCAAGAATAATGCCAAGACAGCTATCCTGTAACTCCAAAGCTGAAGCTCATGAGACTTTGTGAAGTTAGGGAAAATGTTATGTTGTCCAAAAGAATCAAGTATAATGCCAAGACAACTATTTTGTAACTCCAAAGCTGAAGCTCATGAGACTTTGTGAAGTTAGGGAAAATGTAATGTTGTCGAAAAGCATCAAAAACCCTCAGTTGATAGTGAATACCAGTTCTTTCTTCATGATGTGATAACCCACTCTTGCATGTGACATAAATTGTCATATATTTGACACACCTTTTCCTATATAGTAATCTCGCAGTGGAAAGGCTAGGCCTATAGTGTACTTCTCAATCTATTCCGCAAAAGTAATGTCTCGAAAAGTGGAAATTGGCAGATAGGCCTCCCAAAATCTTTTGATTGTAAATTGGAAGGGTGTCTGAAGGGTACATCCCGAGACCAGACAATGCTGCTATTATATGCACTTCAAATGTCTTATCAAGGAAGCTTGGGTGAAAAGCGAGCTTGAAGTCATGCTAGGTCTTTGAACAGTCCGGTTTCTTGGTTAGGTGTTAAAGCACTGTCTTTGAGAAAAGAGGTGACTCGTAGAAACTTGGATTCTTCTGTAAAATTCCCGTTACTGAACACGACGTCAAAGTGCTGTAAGAACTTAAGAGCATTGTGGGAAACTTGGACGCCAGAGAAAGTAAAAATTTAACCATAGCACCACCATCCTTGAAGGGTTTTGGACCCGAATCTGCCACCTTAGGTGCTGAGTAATAATAGTAATGGTGATTGTGTCCATCTATCTGATGAATAGGTTGGTGCATTATGGTGATGGCACAGGGCGGGGGTGCAATAGGTATCAGTAGTGGTACTTTGGAAGCGACACGCAGTCGTTCTCTTTTAGCCATATTCTTGAAAATGCCTCCCAGAGACATCTCCAGAGTTCTATCACGAAGTAGTCGGGTGATTTCGAGAAGGGCCGGGTGGAAGAGAGGAGTAAATTTGGGAAGGTTGGGGTGGCATAACAGGGTTAGCAGGGGGATTCAAGGTGCTCAAATAGCTACAAGCTTCCGAGTCAATCGTGTCATCCGTTTGCCTCTGTCTTTTTGTTTTGCTAAATGTACCAATTGTCGTACCACATACCGGGCACGTGTCTCGTCAGGGAGCCACTGGGGAGTGGGCTCATTAAATTTACTTCTTTGGCAATGTGATCTCTCGGTGCTCTATCCGTGTCGATAGGATCGTTCTCCGGTTTGCAGAGGGCAAGGGAGCAAGCTGGGCTCTGATACCAATGTAATCACTTTTAGCAACAGACCAGACAGAAACACAAAGATAACTGTAAACTTCACACTTTAACACTTCAAACACTTAAATATCTAAGGGAGAGTTGACACGACTCGGCGGAGTTCCAAGCCAAGACGCGTTGGCCCCTAAGACTGGTGACCCTTTTTGTATTTCTTTATTACTACACTTCGCAAAGTACAACTCCCGAGGGTGTGACTCTCTCCAAAACTTTGCGTCCAGATGCTCTCTGGAAGAGGGGCCCTGTGGGCACTTA